>NW_024097788.1:0-600000 GCF_016545835.1 Crotalus tigris | reverse complement strand
TCCAGCTTCAGCACATATACATTCTCTGTCCTTGTTCAGTTTTCTGCTCTATTTTTTGGTTTGCAATAATCAACTTTCTGTCAACACAATAAGAAAATTGCCCCAACTCTGCAAATTAACAGCTTCAATGATCTGGGTCAACATTTCTCAAACCATAAAATTCATCCTCCCCATCACTTAATAAAGCACAAAATGTCTGAAAGATGAAGTAATCACAAGGACTGGCTGATCCCTATGAAGTCTCTCACACCATCCAAAGCCATGTATAGGGAGTCCTCGACGTACGACCACAACAGAGCCCAAATTTTCTGTTGCTAAGTGAGATATTTGTTAAGTGAAACCCTGCAATTGTTAAAACTAGTGACACAGCTGTTAAGTGAAACTGGCTTCCCCATTGACTTTGCTTGACAGAAGATCGCAAAAGGGGATCACATGACCCTGGTGCACTGCAATCAACATAAATATGAGTCAGTTGCCAAGTGTCTGAATTTTGATCATGTGACCATGGGGATGTTGCAATGATTGTGTGAAAAACGGTCATAACTCACTTTTATCACTGCCATTGTAACTTTGAGCGGTCACTAAATGAACTGTTGTAAGTCAAGGACTACTTATAGTACATATTCTCTGGAATAGAAGTTTCATGTCTACCCAAAGGACTTGTGATAACTAGCTCCAATAGGCCCTGTTCTATTCCACTGAGCACATATTTCAATGGATGTACATAGGCAGATGCTGAATTTTCTTCACTTTAACAGATGTTTGTTACTGAGGTACAGAAATATAAGGGTAAGGGTACAATAGGTTTAGACGGTGAGATGGTTGCTAATGTGAATAGCTTTCAAAAGGGATTGGATGAATTCTTGGAACACAGTTCTACTGAGTGGTGACAGTCCAAGATTCAATGTTTCCTTCAGATTAGAGGCAGCATATTTCCATAAGAATAATGGTGGGAATAAGTACCTTTCTAACACCTGTTCATGAGCATCCCAACAGTATTTAGTTGAGAAATAAAAAGCTGTGCCTAAACTGACTTGTTTGATTAGACAAATATATACATATAGTATATCTACATCTATTGAAGACTAAAAAACCCTTATTGAGTTTTTGTGTTAAAAAAGAAAAATTAAACTTATGATTTATGGTTTTGATGATTGGACAGGATAGATTATAGAAAGAAGAGAGTCATGGTTAAATCATAGATTAAAATATAATTACACTTGTGTCTATGGTGAAATCATAAGTCACTTCTTTATATCTTGCCTTACATCTTTTTTTTCCTTCTATTTTCTTTCTAAACTTTTAGCTTTTTCCTTTTTCTTCCTTTTTCAGTTTATATTAGTTCTTATTGTTGTTAAAGCTTAAAAGAAAGGAAGGAAGGAAGGAAGGAAGGAAGGAAGGAAGGAAGGAAGGAAGGAAGGAAGGAAGGAAGGAAGGAAGGAAGATGAAATAAAAAGCTGGTTTACAGCCTCGATTCTGCAAGATTATTCTCTTGATAATAGTAGAAAATGACAAGAGATAATTTCAAAAGAACTGCCACAGGTATATAATAATTAAACCTGTCTGTAGGATTATATATAACACTTCAAGGACTGTTTGCCACATTACAAGTTCTAAGGCAATTTTCAAGTCCAAAGTCTTGTCAAGGCCCCTTAACATCATAAATGCCCAATTTTAGGAATATACATCTCCATTTGCAAGTATGGACCTATTGCTACAAGAACTGTACTGAATTATCCTTTACGACACTTATGATACTTAAATAAAATTCCAAAAACACAAGCAAAGTTTGCCTTGACTGTTATGTTTTCAAACTCTCCCCACTAATTCCAATACAAGTTCCATACCTTTAACCCAAATGTTTCTTTGAACTTTCACTTTCTGGAAATCGCCCATAAATTTGCAATTCAGCTAGATGTAGAGTTTATGGAAGATCTAAATCTCAGATTGCATAAAACCTGAAAATTCAATGGTCATCGTATTATAAAGACCTGAAAGAAAGGCATTAAGTACATGGCCACATCCTATGTGTCAAAAAAAAGCCTTGTCCATGTAGAGAACTGTGCCTTAGACTTTTTAGAAGAAATCTGTTAAGTATCCCCAGTAAAATAAAACTTGAATTGTTTTAAAGAACCAAGGGGAGACAGTACAAGACTATGTTAGAAAACTGGCTTCAGAACAGGAAAAACTCTAGTCATAGTTGGAAAAATGTCAAATTTAAAAAGTCGTAAGTATTCTAGAGGCCGCTTTTGGTCTTCAAGTCTTAACTCAATCCATTTGCAGATTATTCAGATGAGCTGCTGTCCTTCTGTTATTTAAAAAAGAAGCTGAAATAATAGCTTTCGTCATCTTTCAAACCAACAGTGCTGTGCCTGTACCAAAGCTACCAGATTTTGTTCTCATCAAGGGGCTCAAAAATTATCCCTTTGTTATTTGAAAAATGGGAACAGTGCTTCAGAAGAATATGTCCCAGCACTCCTTTGATTTTAATAAAGGCCATATGGAGGCCATACAACCATTCAAATACAGAAAACCATAACACAGCTAGCTGGAACATTGGCCCACCCAGTTTGGTACTGCTTTCTCTTATCTGATATAGGTTCACTAAAGGTTTTAAACCACGGTCATTTGATTCCAGGCCTGCTGACTAGCATTCTCTGTTCTGAGTTCATAAGATATACAGATATACTCTACCACTTACGTTATGGCCTGATAAACGGTCACCGTCTGAAATACAGCATCAGTTTGGTCTAGTGGTTAAGGCATTAGGCTAGAAACCAGGAGACTGTGAGTTCTAGTCCCGCCTTAGACATGAAAGCAGATGAGTGACTTTGGGCCAATCACAAGGAGACTGTGAGTTCTAGTCCTGCCTTAGACATGAAAGCCAGTTGGGTGATTTTGGGCCAGTCACTCTGCCTCAGCTCAACTCACCTCACAGGGTTGATGTTGTGGGAAAAATAGGAGAAAGGGGAAACAAAGGGGATGTTTCCCACTTTTGAGTTATTATAAAAAAAAATAATGAAAATGGGATAAAAACAAACCATATATTATTTTGTTTATATTTACAGCTCACAATTAAAAATTAAAAATATTACAAAAAAAGATTAAATTAAATTAACACATATTAAAAACCCTCTTACGGCATTGTGTCTTATAAAATGATATGCCCGTAGAAATGATTGGATCTGACAGATTTCCAACTTACTCTTTAAAGTAAGCTCTCTGCTTTGGTCAATTCATGTGAATTTTGAAATCCTGAATCGACCTGTTTGTTAAATGATTGTTCCTCTCCCATAAGGAAGAGTTTTCAGTTGAGTGAAAACAGTGGGAGATTTGGGGAAAAATTTCCACGTCCATCACCGTGGCCATTTGAAATGGGAAGCTTTTGGTTTTAAAAAAAGAGCACATGTTGTTTGCCAGCACTGTGCTTTCTAAGTATTCAGGGAACTATTCAGGAATGGTGTTTAAGAAGGGAGATGCTCACATCTAATTAACTTTTCCTTTGTGGTAGAGTCTGCCCTGAAAACCCTTAATACTGGCTACTGGATTTATTTAGCTAAAACCTGATTTGCCTAAGGATGCACACAAAGCAGTTTAAGCAGTTTGTGATTTAGTTGGGCCCTGGGCTTACATTCTTCCTGACTACTAAAGCTTTACTAATATGGTACTCAACACATCCTTTTCAGAAGGTCTATTTCAGACAGTTGAAGGAGTTGATTGCTCTGCTTTTCCTTAAAACAATAGGATCTGCTGGCTTGGGGGTCTAATTATCAGTCTTCTACTTGTGCCCCAGGAGCAAAGTAATACTGGTGAGGTTTAGTTAAAAGAAGCAAATTGTGGCCAATACATACTTTAAAGTTACTTAAATTTTCCACCAATAGCATATATTTGTATGTTAGATGTTTGATTGCTTTTCAGTTTGTAAGCTGCCAAAAATCTAATGAGTAGGAAGTATACAAATCCTCAAGGAGCTTCTCTCTAGCAGAGTGTGTACTGTTCTCTGTGTGGGATTTATAGCGTCTATTTTAAGTGACTTTTTAGTTATTGGGGTGTGTTGATGGCTAGCTTTTAAGTCATTAGGTGTTTGCTTGTGCTACCCAACCCTTGCCTTTTAAGTACTTGATAGGCTGATAGTAAATCAGCGCTCCTGCTGACTTACGAGGGGCCTCTTTCCCAGGGTTCAATCACTTCCCTGGCTGTTTTTATGCCTGCTCGTCCAACAATCTTAGTAGCTCCAAAATTGAATGTGTGTCCTTGTTCATTGCAGTGTGAGGCTACCAATGAGTTCAGGTCTTCTCGTTTGATTGCTCGCTTGTGTTCTTGTATTGTTTATTTTTATTTAGACACTGCCCACCTCATTACCTAAATGACTCTTAATTGTAAGCAAAAAAAAAAAAAAAATTGTCCCAAAGGTACATTTTCAAAAGGCAACTGGGCTTTGTTTTTCCTTGAAGACATTTTGCTTCTTATTCAAGAAGCTTCTTCAATTCTTACAGGAGAATGGAAGGATTTATACTCCTTGCACTCAAATGGTCGTTGGCACTTTTTCTGAGAGTCGTTGAGGCCACTTGGAGGTTTATTTGTGTCCTCATAGTTACCTGAATAGTGCAAATGGATGCGGAACCTTCTTGGGACTGCTAAAAGGACTGTGTTGTAAACAGGAGGTAAGTAGTGTCCTATCCCTCCCCCTCTGTTGAGAGAGGACTGTTCAATCTTAACGTAAATGGCCTCTTTGACTCCTTTCAAACCAGCGGTCCTCTCTGTCCACAATGTGGACTTTGGTGTCTTCAAAAGAATGACCTTTGTCTTTCAAATGCAGATGGACTGCTGAATCTTTTCCTCCTATGTTTTGCCATGAGTTTGTGAAGTGGTTGTTTTGTTTCTCCAATGTACAAAAGTGTAGTCGCCTTTTGAAAAAGTACCTTTGGGACAACCATGACCTGGATGACTGAGAATCTCCACAGACAAGTAAATAAATTGTACTTCTGCTGCACTGCAGATTCCAGAGGAGTACGTTATAAATATCCCTTTATTCTAACTACGACTAGTTTCATCATCATATAAGCACAGGAAATACTTCCATCTATCTTCTTTCTCTATACATATGAAATGGACATTTAAAAGCATGGGCTAAGCCATGATCAGGAAATGAAAAACTGAAATGAATGACCATGTGAATATACTATATATCAGTGGTTCTCAACCTGTGGGTCGGGACCCCATTTGGGGTCGAATGACCATTTCACGGGGGTCTCCAAACAACGCAGTCTGCCATTTTTTCCCCCTTTTCCTTAGCTGTGCTACTCCCTTTTATTCTATTGGCTTTTGAAAGCCAATAGAATAGACTCTCTTGAATAGAGTCTAATTCTATTGGCTTTCAAAAGCCAATAGGAATTGTCCAGGCTGTCTCTGCCCTGCTGAGCCCGCCAAAAGTCCCATTCTGCAAACGGTGCTGCACCAGTTGAGTAGTCCTCGACTTACGACCGGTTGAGTAGTCCTCGACTTATGACCGGTTGGGGGGGGTCGCGGCATTAAAAAGGTTGAGAACCACTGCTACATATGAACATGACCAAACCGTAACTTTTAAGTACAGATTTCGCATGTTTTTGTGAGTGAATAATAAACACTTTTTTTTACATTTTGATGAACAAGAAATTATTGCCTTTTTAAAATTAAAAATCACATTTTGATAAATTTAAAAATTGGAATCTTTTTTTTTAATTACTGACTTTTATCCACCCTATCACTAACCTGGTGTTGATGGTCTTTCCAACATATTTAAATGATGGTAGATAAAAGCTTGACTGTCATGAACCGTGTCCATATCAATCTCTTCTTCTTCTTGAGAATTTGAAAACTGCAAAATTAGAAAACAAACAAAACCAGAACATATTTAAGGAGTGCTAATCACCAGCTAAACATGTTTTTTTTTCTTTTTCACATCTATGGAAAATAATTATAATAAGCAAGCTGGTTTAAAAACAAAAATCATGATTTTTTTTAAACAGCCTAATTTCATTTACTGTCAATTGCTCCTAGAATGAGAACTTTTTGTTTATGCTCCTTAAGATATGGCTATTAACAGAAAAATGCAGCAGACAATGAGTTACTCAGTCAGACTTTCCTGGTATTAGCAATTTCTTAGCACTATGGGACAGATGAAGATACTAAACATAGTAGTGTCAAAAGCTAAAATTCTTTCACTCTCTTCCTTGTTTTTGGAGTATCATATGTAGTCCATAATTCAAAGAATTCGTGTGATAAGATACAAGTCATCTTTCAAAAGGGGTTGGATTTTTTTTCCCCTTAGCAAGTACAGAATCATAAAGTGATATCTGATGTTAAAGACGCTTCTCCCACTGTTCCCCACTCTCCCACTTAAATCACAGTTCTCCCATCTCCTGTTTACCTACCCTTATTTTGAGCTTAACCTTGCTGTCTTCAGTCTTCTCAAGTATCTGTCCAGGTTCCAATGGAGACCCAAGAGGTGTATCAGCTTTCCTCTTCAACCCCTGCTGATGTGGAAGGGGAAGGACTGATATTTCCTTACTCAGGTGATCATCTTCCTGGAGAAACAGTTACAAAAATTAAATTTGAAAATAGTGGTATAACAACAAGAATATAAACAATTCTAATTTATTGGGAACTGAACACAATGCATTTGGGATCCTTCGCAGTATTAGCTGTAGGAGTAATTCCTGAGAACACAAATGCAATTATTCCTACTGGATACAATGGAATGAGCTGTCATCCTCCCAAATCAGACAAATCATAAATTTACTACTGAACAATGACAACCATTTCTTATTTTTTTTTTAATGAGATATTAGGCCCCTACATGTACAAGAGTACTAGGAGAATGGTGTGGGAGAGAAAGAATATTATTAATCATAGTTATGATCAATGCCAAAACAAAGCTACCTCTGTAAATTGAGCCATACAAGCAAGATTCTTAATACAGCCTTTTACTGAAAGACGTGTTTCACTAGTAAAAAAAGGATGTCAGCCTAGAGGAAAAAGCTAAAGCCACATTTGTTTATGTTTGTCCCCACTTGTCATGTGGCAATTTATCACACAGGCTGATACCTTAAAATCTGTGCCATTTTTTTAATGGAGGCTTTCCTTCTCCCTAAGAGTCATGTCTTTTATTGGCAGGATACAGGCACAGTGTTCACATTTTCAAGCAGCTCGGATGAGAAAAATTACAGCCTGATAAATAAATGGTTAGGTGAGAGTGGAGACGAGCTTTGACCAAGGGAAACAGGCTGCAATTCGAACAGGAAGAACAAGGGTTAAAAATGGAGAACCCTGTGGGAAACGGAGTTGCTATGAGTGAAGGGAATTAAGGTTGTGCAAGGAATTAGGGAATCTACTTACTGTGCTTTGGAAGCCAATTATTTGACCCAGAGAGTTTGGATTGTTGGGAGGTTCCGGGCCACAGGCTCCGGGCTCAGGGATTATCGTTGGGTTCAGCACAGCTTTCTTTTCTTTGAGGTTAAGGACCAAGCCGAGCTCTGGCAGGGGTAAACAGGAAGGCCTGCTAAGACCAAACAGGGTGAAGTACAGGTCGACAGCACCACAGCGCAGCCTCCAGTCGTGGCACGTACCTTGGGAAGCAAAGAGGGAGCAAAAGAGTCATCCTTACAGGTGTGACGCCCTGCACTGCACCATCCGCAGCGAGTGGAAAGAGCACTCAGAAAGGTATTAACTTCACCTGTACAGGTAGTCCTGGGGTTATGACAGCCATTGGGATTGGGATTGCCGTTGCTAAGCAGCACGGTTGTCAAGGACGATGTCAAGTGACTGCTGCACTGTTTAGCGAAGACAACCTAACAAATCGTAGTTCCAGGTTGCAGGATGTTAAGGGAGAAGTAGAAGGAATCCCAAGTAAGGAACATGGGGGTGCTGCAGCATGAGCGCATGGGCACACATATGTATATTGTGTGTGTGTGTGTGTGTGTGTGTGTGTGTGTGTAATATTATAGATGTAAATCTATAGACATAGGTTTACTGGTCATTACCTTTAGCGACTATAGATTTAGTGGCATGCAAGGCCAAGAAAAGATATATTTATAATGTGGGAGGAAACAATATTTTGAGATATACGGTATCTTTTAGCAGACAGTTCCCAGAGTGGAAAAAAAATAGCCAATAAATGAAGTAAAAGGGGTGTGTCTCAAGGACAATTCAGCAAAGAGGAAAATTACAAGACAATCCATATATATTCAACTGTCACAAGAGCCTGCAGCATATGATACTGTATGGACACAAAGACCCTTTTGCCCTGATAAGAAAGCTAAAAACACAATGAAGTGGAGCTCAACAGTTCTTGCCATTCAAAGTTGAACCCAACTTCCAAAAGATAATAAACCAGAGATTATTTCCTCTTGCTTTTCTTTTCTTTCCTATTTATGATTCCACTGATTTCAACACAGATAGGAAAAAACAGTTCTTTGCCAAGCTTTAGTTTGTTCATTCAGATAATGAAGGTAACAATAGAAGTATGCAATCTGAACTTTAAAACCAGTTGTTGAATACACTGGTTGCCTTGGAAGCAGATATTTTAAATATGAATATTTATTTAAGAATTTATTTAAAGGAATTCATTAGTTCTAGCTTTATTCTGGGAGGCAGTTTGCATTCCCCTTAATATGTAATAACATGGTAAAGATCTGATTATTTCAAAAGGCCTTCAAGAGAGTTTATCGTAATAAATATTCGTACTGGTAATCTGAGACTTCACAATTGTTCTTTACAGAAAGTATACTTCAAATAAAAAGTCCACATGACTCGGAGAGATTTGCTGCTAACCCCCTCAAAAATCAAGAATCTCTCTTCTAGTATCACTCCTTTTGTTACAACAAGGCCATTAAGTTAAAGACTAACTTTATAAGACAAATTTGCTTCAGTATTTTTTCAAATGCAAAACAAAAATCAAACTATTTATTTCCTGAATTTGACTTTTAGAAAATCCTTCCAACCCCACCCCGCCATTACTTAACTGCTACACAGCTGTAGAATTGCACAAGGAAAAAGGTCACCAAAGATTAAAGTCATATATAAATGTTTTGAAAATTGTTATAAACAATTGGTCAAGTGAAAATCAATTTTTACACTCTTGGTAAGACAGGGTCTGTTAATACACACACACACATACACACACACACACTCCAGTGATAGAACTCTGGTGCAGCATTTTGCTTCCCTAAGCATCATGTAAGAACATCTTACTATGAAAAGTCATATCAATATTCCAGTTAATGCTTTGCTTGCAAAAACTCTTTATTTTTTTTAATCCACAGCATATGTTTATATGTATGATTAATCTGAGGTTAAAAAAACCAAGGTTATGAGAATAAGAAGTGTCACTGAACACCACTTCCTAGGAGGGATGAGTGGGAAAAAGCTGCCTTCATAATCAGAAGTATGCTTAGCCTCTGTGGGAAGCAGGATGTTAGACCTCTGCAAGCAGAAGTGCCATATAAATACAAGGACCAACTTCATCAATTAATCTAATGCTCATGAATGTCTTAATCCCATCTAAGGCAGTAGCCATCACTACAACTTGTGGCAACAAATTAATATGCATTGTTAGATTTCCCCTTGCTGCCAAACCCAATTCTAATCAAATTAATTTGAAATAAAGAACATGTATGTTAGTGTGTAAGATGCAAGTCCACAGACAGGATGTGTGAAGGGCTGAAAAGGAGAGAAAAACCTCCTCCCAGTTGTACTGATGGAAATGGTTCTATCAGTAGAAAGTCTTAATTCCATAAAAACTAACTTCCTTTGTTACACTGCATCCTCAATTAACCGTGGCACAAATTTGCTGAATATTACTCAGCGAGTGGTCCTCAGTGGAAATGCATCTATATGGAGGAAAGTGTGTAGTGGGGTGCCCCAGGGCTCTGTTCTGGGCCCAGTACTCTTCAACATCTTCATCAACGATTTGGATGAAGGGATAGATGGGGAACTCATCAAATTTGCAGATGACACCAAGCTGGCAGGAATAGCCAACACTCCAGAAGACAGGCTTCAGGTACAGAAGGATCTGACAGACTTGAACACTGGGCACTAACTAACAAAATGAAATTCAATGGTGAAAAAAGCAAGGTTCTACATTTAGGCAAGAAAAACCAAATGCACAAGTACAGCATAAGTGGCACCATGCTCAATAGTAGTAGTAACTGTGAGAGGGCCTCAGAGTCCTAGTAGACAATCACCTAAATATGAGCCAGCAGTGTGCTGCAGCTGCCAAAAAAGGCCAACACAGTGCTAGGCTGCATTAACAGAGGGATAGAATCAAGATCACGTGAAGTATTAATACCACTCTTCAATGCCTTGGTAAGGCCACACTTGGAATACTGCATCCAGTTTTGGTCACCACGATGTAAAAAAGATGTTGAGACTCTAGAAAGAGTACAGAGAAGAGCAACAAAGATGATTAGGGGACTGGAGGCTAAAACATATAAGGAACGGTTGCTAGAATTGGGTAATGTCTAGTTTAACGAAGAGAAGGACAAGGGGGGAGATGATAGCAGTATTCCAATATCTCAGGGGCTGCCATAAAGAAGAGGGAATTAAGCTATTTTCCAAAGCACCTGAAGGCAGGACAAGAAGCAACAGGTGGAAACTAATCAAGGAGAGAAGCAACCTAGAACTAAGGAGAAACTTCCTGACAGTGAGAACAATTAATCAGTGGAACAGTCTGCCTCCAGAAGCAGTAAATACTCCAACACTGGAAGTTTTTAAGAAGAGACTGGATAGCCATTTGTCCGAAATAGTGTAGAGTTTCCTGCCTGAGCAAGGGGTTGGACTAGATGACCTCCAAGGTCCCCTCCAACTTTACTACTATTACTTTAAGATTCCTATGTATTCTCCCTCATTATACAAGAAGGACTCAGTGTCTGAAGATTTGGATCACCTTTGGCACTGTCAGTTATTGAAATCCTTATGTTTATTCTTCTTAGAGAAATCAGTGGATTTTATTTGATGTGACATTTGTTTTCCGAGTTCAGCTGAATTTTGAAGAAGCCTATCATAAGGATCAAGACTGAGTCATTAGTTCACTATTACAAAAGAGAACCCAGTATACAAAGTCTATGTTGGAGATAATTATGCAGGAATTTATAGAGCAAATAAGTTTCATTTGTGTACTTCAGACTATAGTGGCATAAGATAAATTCTGAATATATATATTTAGATTATATGTATATGTTCAGCCTTACTCTGTATATCAATAGAGATTGCCTGGAAAACATACAGTATACATACAGTAAATATACAGTACATACTGCCTTGAGCACACATGCTAGAAAAGAAGAATATGGATTTGATAAAAGAAGGCCTTCTACAATCAGTAGGACTTAGAGATAAGAAAATATACGTGTGGGGATAGCTGTCTAATATATCTAATATACCAAAATAAGTAATTAATATTTTATATTGTAAAAATTGTAAATAATTAAGAAAAAGATTTAACCTGAATTCATAAGCTTCCAGAGTTGATCCACCAAAGCTTCATTGCATAAAGGAGATTCCATGTTCTTCGTAAATGGTGGATTCTTTGTCAACATGTTTAATATTTTATGTCTAAAAAAAGACAAAAATCAACTTTTAATCCACACAGATTCTAACTTTTTATTCTGCACTTTCTCAAATTTTAGAGGAAGTCCTTAACCTTAATATAGACTCAAACTCAATCATTTGTGTTCACAAAGCTTAGGAAGTTACGTTCTGTAAATTTGCCTAATTTTCTAAAAAAAATAATAATGAAGAAACCAATAGAGAAAAGAAGCTAAATTGTTCAAAGGTTGTCATTATTCAAGTCATCAGGCATAAAGACTTGAACTATTATCTCTCCAGCTTAAAACCAACAGGCAAAACATTAAAGAAATGCATCATTTACAATCTTTGTCTGCAATTACAAACCAGAAACCAAATATTTTCTTTAGTATCCACACAGAATGATTACTTACTCTGCTCAGAATACACTGCGAGTTGTGTGAATTTAAAGTATAGAAAAAAATTAAAGGATTTTCCCCTCCAAAAAAATAAAGATCTGTCATGCTATGTTTCTGAAACTAGTAGAATAGAATAGAATAGAATAGAATAGAATAGAATAGAATAGAATAGAATAGAATAGAATAGAATAGAATAGAATAGAATAGAATAGAAAAGGGCCTTGGAGGTCTTCTAGTCCAACCCCCTGCTCAAGCAGGAGAACCTATACTATCTCAGACAAGTGACTGTCTAGCCTCTTTTTAAAAATCGCCAGTGATGGAGTGCCCACAATTTCTGGAGGCAAGCTATTCCACTGGTTAATTGTCTTCACTGTCAAGAAGTTTGTCCTTAATTCCAGGTTGCTTCTCTCTTTGATCAGCTTGCAGTTGTTTCTTGTCCTGCCCTCTGGTGCTTTGGAGAATAATATGACCCCCTCTTCTTTGTGGCAGCCCCTTAAATACTGGAATACTACTATCATGTCTCTCTTATTCTTTAGACTGGTATATAGTATACATATAGTATATATTTAGACAGTATATTTTCTAAAAAAATAATAAAGGCAAAATCATTTGAGATATATAAATCAAAACTATACTCTTTTGAGCAGGTGGTTATAAATGGGTTATTGGAAAAAGCAATTTTACATTTAGGGTATTATTTACCTACAAAATAAGGATAATTTTGCAATGTTGCCAAAAAAAAGGCTAACCTGACATAGGGCACTGGATCATTCTGGACCATAGTTAGCAGCCACTGCAGTTCTTCATAACTTCGGTCAACTATTAAGGATAAAAATAAGTCCTGTTAAACAAGACGGTCGATCTCACTCATCAGAAATTAGAAAAGTTTTCTTGAGGGACAGGAAGAAAGAAGCTTACAAAATAATTTTTACAAAACTTTGAGAACAGGCATTATTTTGGTGACAGACAGTGAAATGACAGAGCAGCTGCATTTTTTCAAATCTATTATAGTGGCGTTTACAAGTTTGAAAACCTTTTGAATGTTCAATATTTCTGCACAAATACGGTCTAAAATGTGGTTACCAAACAAACATAATGTTTCAGACTTGTTTGTTTGACTGGGTTCTCTATCCAGTTTTGGGACATGTGGAGGACAGATTGTATTCTAGATCGTATTTATGCAGATATATTGAAAATTCAAGAGTTCACAAACTTTTAAGCGCCACTGCATGCCATTAATTATCAGGCTGGGAACAGCATTATCAACCTGGGAGTATTGGCAGAAACATTTAAATTACAGACAAGGCTATTGTTGTCACATCCATAACAGCAGTGAAATTTATAAAATTGCAGGAAGAGATTATTTTCTCCATAGGCTGCCTAATGTTTAATAACTTAGAGCAGAAGTAGGCAACCTTGGCTCTTTTATGACTTGTGGACTTCAACTCCCAGAATTCCTGAGCCAGCATGGCTCAGCTTGGAAACCTCTCCCTTTCCCCTCAGCATGGCTGGCTCAGGAATTCTGGAAGTTGAAGTCCACAAGTCATAAAAGAGCCAAGGTTGCATACCCCTGATTAGGGAATAGGATAAAACAGACATCCTTCCCTGAACAAAATAGACTTTAGAGAGTCCTGAAATTCCTGAAGGGTTGGTTGGCGAGCTTTCTCAATCCTCTAAAATATGATCCATTGTCAAAAGAACATGAAAGAAAGCTAAGAGCTGCTTTTATTAAAACACACGCACAAAACCATACTATCCTCCCCACCTTTTGTATAGTCAACAACTGCCTCCAAAGCTGCTATTCGGATATCTACAAAATGGCCGTATTCTGCATAAGATTTAAAGACAGCAGGGTCACTTGGGACATGCCCGTTCTTCTGCAGGATCCGAATTGCATTTAAACAGCTGTGAAGGAAAGATATGGGGAAAAAGAAAACTGCTGTAAAATCCAAATTTATAATAGCCGCTAAAAACTAAAAAAACAAACAAACACGTGTTTCAGCTTGACCAAAACAAACTGAAGAGTATCATAATTTATGAATGACGGAAAATTTATTATGGGTGGTCTGCAATTTACAATGCTAAGCAATATGGCAGTAAAGCATAACTGCACTGCTTAGTGGTGGCAATACCTGCAGTCCTGGCTGTTATCATTAACCAAATCTCACAGTTGTTAGGTGAGACAGCTTTCTTTCAACCAAAATCAATGGGAAAGCTGGCAGCAAGTTGCAAATGCCAGGCCAGGAGGGAAATAAGTGACTGTTGCCGGACAGCAGAGGATTTTTTTTTTTTAAGATTATTTAAATCTTCATTTATTGGGCGACAATAGAAATAATCACTTTGATTTTTGACTCTGTGCTTGTGCCTTCAGTACTTTGACAACAATCTTCTGTTGCTCGATAAGGAATGATTCTGTTGTGAACACCTTTAGCACACATCGAACCTCCATAGGCTCTACAAACGTGTTTCTTTGTTTTGGAAAGTCTCATAAGAACTTTTGGTCGAACAGCGTGGACAGCACGAAGTCTTCCTGGGCACACACCATCTGCAGACTTTGGTGCCTTGCCCACTTTCTTAGTATAAAGATAAACAACCCTATTACCAGGTGTCCTGGACAGTCTGGTCTTGTTAGAGGCTGTATTGTAGGACAGCCTATGCCGGTATGTCAGACGTTGGACCCTTTTCAGTGCCTTAAGCGGGCGCATGCACCGGAAGAGTGGGTAGTAGAGGAAGCAAGGGGATGTTCAGCAGTGCAGGGAACATTGCACAAGAGAGCAAGGCAGAGTGTGAAGAGGTGCAAAAGTGACATAGCACGAGTCAGTGTATGAGAGACATGGTGGGGTCCTGGGTGTAAGGAGGCAAACAAGAGAGATGGTACAGTTTGGGTGTGCACAAGAAGTGTAGCATATGACAGGTATGCAAGGGGATGTGCAAGAGGCGTGGCATGGGATGAGCACATGGGGAGGTGCATGAGAGGCCAGTGTGGTACGAGTGCAGAAAGGCTGGAGAAGAATGCATTGGGTGGGGGAGACTTATCCCAGCAACTTCCGCCTTCCCTGCTGGCTTTCCCATTGACTTTCTGGGGAAGCCAGCAGGGAAAAGTGCAAATCGTGATCAGGTCATCACGGAGGCTGAAACTGATTGTAAGTGTAAACTGCCAATCACCCAGATCCTAATCACATGACTATGGGGATGCTGGTACAGCCGGAATTTTGCAGACCAATTTTGCAGACATTCATTCAGCGCCATCATAACTTCAAAGGGTCGATGACTACCTATAATTAATTCTTCAAGTTGTGTCTAGTATAATCTTATAGAAGTGTGATGTTAATTTTTGAATTTTATTTTTTTTATTTTGTTATCCAATGTAGCATAGACTCATCTATAATACGAAAAATCTTGTAAACAAAATGGAGATAACCATATAACAGAATCTTTAGCTCTTATGGCTTTTTATTTTTCTCTCTTCTTTTTGTGACCCCATGACATGAGATTCCCCCCCAATCTAGGCTTGCCAAGAGACTGTTCTGTGTCACAAACAGCCTGGACAGGAACATATTTTACAACTGTACAGACTGCTGCTCAAAACACTCTTAACTGACCGTCATAAATTGTAATCTTTAGCTTCTATCACAGCTTATATAGAAAATAATGTTAAATAACTACTGTACAAATGTTTTTAATAATGCTTATTCGTTACTTTTTTCTCAAGACAGTTTTTTTTCTGGAAAAAAAAATTCTAGTCACCTATTAAATCTCTGCTTGGTTCTTGTACATTTACTGATAAACATCAGAACATTGTTAAAAGCACCTTAGCGCAAGATTTGAGTGACTGAATCGAGATTAGCTGCCCAGCAGTACAAAGTTAAGGAGGGGGAGAGAAAGAAGAAATTCATCTAACTTTCTTTCAGATTTTAGATTTCCCGAAAATCATAATATTTCTGTATCGTACCTGACTGTAATTGTGTGCCTGTAACTGGGTAGCAGTTTTTCCATGTTTAAGAATCGGGTAATCTCTTCAAGAATAAGGCGTATATCAGGATTTAAATTGTCCAAAGTCCGGGCTTCATTGTTCACACTAACTGCTGGAGTGACAGAGTTTGCTAGTGCATCAATCAGTTCTGCACGGTAATAGTTGTCTGAAAACTAAAATCAAAGACCAAAAGATATTAAGATGCAGTGCAAAGAAAAGCATTTGCCGGACACATTCCATTAAACTGACTGCTCTAAGCAAGGAAATGAACCATCAACACAGATAAACCCCAATGTCCAAATTGAATTTATGCACAAAGAAACTACTTGCGGGGCTGAACCCAAAGAACTTATTTATTTTATACCCCATATTCCAGCAATTGGCCGAAACTAAAAATGCATGGAATAACAAGCCACAACAATTTTATGTCAACAATAAAATGCAACAAAACGGCTTTAAATTGTAACACTAGATCATTTGAACTAGCAGTTACAGATATAAAACAACTCCAAAGCTTTCCAAATAGGAAAGGCACCACCTAAAACAGGTCTCCAACCTTTCTGGTCTCGTGGACCAGGCGGAAGGAAAGCAGCTTCAAAATTGGTGTATGTGCATGCGCGCACGCACAGGGCCACACACACTGGCATGGCACTAGCAGCCCCGTTCGCACATGCGGCATGTGCTGGCACCGTGCACATGCGCAAATGGCCACGCACCTCCTTGGCAGCTAGCGGCCCGTTCGCGCATGTGCAAACAGGTTGCTCAAACCACCTGGGCTAACAGCGCATGTGCAAATGGGCTGCGGACACCCACCCTGTGCTAATGTCCCCGTTCATGCCTGTACACATGTGAGAATGGGGCTGCGGGCGCTAGCACGAATGGGGGGAATGCATGCCTACATGTGCACGCACAGGCCAGCCATTTCTGCAGCCCGCTGGCCAAGGGTCCCGGGCCGTGGACCATAGGTTGGGGACCCCGACCTAAAAGATACAAAAAAGGAAGCCTTCCCCAAAAGAACATTCAACAGGTTTCACACATTGCTTACACAAGCATATGCCTACCATCCTTTCAAACTTCTCCAGAGATCTCTAACTTGGACCTGTTTAAATTGTGAACCAATCCTGAAGTTCCCAACCCCTAAATAATTTGTCTGAAGATCTGGGCACCCCTCCTTATTTTCTTTGTGCTGTATTTGCAACTTATTGTTTCCTGTGTTCATACCTTTGGCAATGCTCTGCAACATACTCAGATACCCAAGGACTTTCCTAAGAACTCCTTTTGTTCTTTAAACAATCAAACATTTCCTTGTATTCAGTCTTGAATCCCCAATTTTAATTCTTGAAGTTTTTAAATATCCTTGACTTTGGCCACCAAAATTAAGTTTTATTTCTTTAATCAGGATATCTTTGTCCCAGGATTCTGAAGGTTTGCAATCTAACTGTAATTTGGAATGCTTAGCAGTTGCATCTCTGTCTACAGCAGGAAGATATCGCATACTGTAGGTAACTCACACAATCCACTAGCTGGACTAGTGGAATGCATAATGAAATCTGCAAAGAGCCACCTTTAAAGAATACTCAGCAAGAGAACTTTTAACTGATACTAGGGAACCCAGAGCCCATTACCATCTGTGCTGAAGGTCCTGCACTGGATGTTAATTCAAAGTGTTAATGGCCTTACTTCCTGATTATTCACTGATACTTGGAAATTATGAGGCCATTTATGACCCATTAACTCTGAACTTTGACTAAACTTATTTCCTCTAATAGAGGTACCTTCTCATTTTCTTGGAGCACAACATTTCATGCATCCTGTACACACACACCTATGCAAAAGACTGCTTTGCTCTTGCATTCAATGTTATATGTCTACCAAATCTGTAGGTGCATAGGCATATGTTACACTGTAAATTACTGTCTCTTCCACACAAATTCTGCCTCTTGTATTTTATCCTGAAAGGAGGTGAGGAACATCCACAACCTACAGTATGTGAGATAAAAGGAATGAGGGCCCTCTTGACAGCAGCCCCCATGTTATGAAACAGCTTACCCTTTTGAGTTTTGTGGGGACCCCAATGTGCTAGACTTTTGTACGACAGTTAAGATAAGCTTAGTCACTAATGGGAGTTATTAACCATCTCTCTGTCATGATCTATTTTCATGACTTTGCGCTTTATTTACTGCATTTTTATTTTTGATGTCTGGGAATAGTTTTGATATATAGCGGATAACAGTTATATACTTTTTTTCCATAAATAAATAGGTCATGGTCCCTTATATGTTCCATAAAAATAAGCATTCATCTGTCTTATACTTGTCCTGTAACATAAAATCAGTCATGAGTCATGAGGAAAAAAAGTCTGTTAATTTAAACAACTTCCTACCTTGTTTTTTCTGTTGTCATTGTACTTGATCAGGTCTAAAATGAACATTAAAACCTCTTTAGGACACAGATTATGAACATCTCTCAACAAGGCCATTGCAACTGGCATTGTCTGTGGAGGAAAAAAACACACACAAAATCCTAACAAATAATTGTTTCAGTTCAAATTTTAGTTAAATCATAAGATTTTACAACTTCATTCTGCCTTCCACATGGTATTCTCTATTCAGTTTCACTCCCCAATAGTAAGATTAGTGTCATACAAAATTCCCTAATAAAGTTACTCCTGTGGCTCATAGTCACAATTCTGAAGAAGCAGAGGTGTGAGACTACATTTAAAAATTGATTTGTGGGATCAGAACAGAACCTTACACGGGTACACTATTCAATAATAGTGGCCAGGCAGATGCTATCTCCTGAAAAACAAAATGTTTTTCAAGATGGAAGTTTTGTATACCTATTATGGTATCTGTTCATTTGTAAAGTGGCTATCACTAAATGAAATGCATTAACTAAATTGTACAGGATACAAATATAGCAATATATTCCACCCCTACTTCCCAGCTGATTAGCAGCAGGAAATGATAAACAGCACTAACCACGCAATTAAGCAGCTATAAGAATGTACCAGATTAGCCAAGCACACAAAAAGGCTGGGTATGAACCAGAGACAAGTTGTCCAAGCATATGTAATTGAATTTATTTCTGCTTACCTTTGCGCAGACAATTTAATAAACCAATAATTACCATTTTTCTGAAGGATATTTTGTTTTTCATTATGATGATAAATGTACCAAGTAACAGCAACTACTTTTGTTTTTCCTCAGAGCTGTGGTGGCACAGTGGTTAGAGTGCAGTACTACAAGCTAACTCACTGCCCATATCTAGGAGTTCAATCCTGACCGGCTCAAGGTTGACTCAGCCTTCCATCCTTCCGAGGCTAGTAAAATGAGGACCTAGAACAGGGGTAGGCAACCTTGGCTCTTTTATGACTTGTGGACTTCAACTCCCAGAATTCCTGAGGCAGCATGGCTCAGCTTGGAAACTTCTCCCTTTCCCCTCAGCATGGCTGGCTCAGGAATTCTGGGAGTTGAAGTCCACAAGTCATTAAAAAGCCAAGGTTGCTACCCCTGATCTAGACTGTTGGGGGCATTATGTTGACTCTGTAAACCGCTTAGAGAGGGCTGTAAAAGCACTATGAAGCGGTATATAAGTCTAAGTCAGTGGTTCTCAATCTGTGGGTCGGGACCCCATTTGGGGTCGAACGACCATTTCACGGGGGTCGCCAAACCACGCTGTCCGCCATTTTTTCCCTTTTCCCTAGCTGTCCTACTCCCTCTTATTGGTGGCCACACCCATTTGGGGGTCACCACAACATGGGGAACTGTATTATGGGGTCATAACATTAGAAAGGTTGAGAACCACTGGTCTAAGTGCTATTGCTATTATTCAAATCCACTCTTGAACCAAACTCTACTGTGGAAAGCTGCTGTTTTTTAGAAAATCAAGTAAGTTGATAAATTATTTTTTTTTTTACCTTTTGCAGAAAGTAGCTCTGAAAGTTCATAAAGTTATTGGTTTTCACAATATTTGGACAACTTTTACAGCAGAACATTCGAGTGAAGAGAGACTTCATGGCTGGTGGTCCTGTCCATGTGCTCACCATGAAATTTGCAATCTGTATAATTAGGAGAGAAAAAAGAAGCCACATTACTAACAACGTTGCAAAGCTTGGTCTATTGCTAGCTCTGAGTGCCAACTTCTCTTTTCATCATATTTTATTTCCAGCTTGTGGGAAAAAGAAAAAAAAAGAGAGGAGGTTTCTATAAGTGAATATTCCTTATTGTTTAAAGAGTATAGCCTTTCAATTAGCATTTTTCCTATCTTCCTACTTTTACATCTACTTGCTAAGTAATTCATATGTATGTGGCATGGAATCCTTAAACGTGAGAGGCAGGGAAGGGGTTGAGGTTGTGCCACAATTTAAAGCTTTGATGCATGCAAAAGTTCTTGCATTTATGTATGCAGTCCCTAAGAATGAAGTAGTCTCGAAGGTGCCTTTTCAAAAGGTAACTAAACTTGGGTTTTTTTTCTTGAGAAAGAAGAAGACGTTTCACTACCCATCCAAGAAGCTTCATTAGTTCTGGCAGGATGGTGGGGCAATGGAGGGATTAGTTCTCATAGGATGGGGAAGGGGGGGGGGTTGACAAAGCCCCCACCATCCTGCCCAGAACGATGAAGCTTCTTGGATAATAAGAAAAATGTCTGCTTCTTCTTTCTCACGGAAAAATACAGTCCAGTTGCCTTCTGAAAAAGCACCTTTGAGAGAACTATGACCTAGATGACTGAGAATCTCCACAGACAAGAATGAAGCAGCTCAAAATTTATCCCACATGACATGGCTTGACCCAGAAAAAAAAATATGTCAAGCAACACATGGCAGGCAGCTTCAAATATTGTCACCGAGTAATCCTTGGGATTTGAACGTAATTTGTAAACCAAATCTATAAATGCGCTACCTAAAACTTGGATTTCCATCTGTGGGTAGTCCTCGACTTACAATCATTCATTTAGTGACCGTTCAAAGTTACAATGGCACTGGGAAAAGTGATTTATGATTGTTTTTCACACTTACGACCATTGCAGCATCCCCCTAAGTCACATGATCAAAAACTAGCTCTTGGTGACTGGCATGTATTTATGACGTTTGCAGTTTCCCAGAATCAGGTGATTTTCTGACAAGCAAAATTAATGGGGAAGCCAGATTCATTTAACAACCATGCTATTAAATTAACACTTGCAGTGATTCGCTTAACAACTACGGCAATGTGGGCTCAATTGTGGTCATAAGCCGAGGACATTGTAACCTCAGTCAATATTTCAACTTCGGTCCAGGGGAGAGTTTTTACCTGTGGATCATGTGTCCCTGATTATTTCCCACAATCAATACCTGGATATAATTATTTTCCTTTCATCTATGTTTCAGTAATGCCCTCCCCACTTTACAAAAGCCACATATTCAATCTTGAAAAAAGCCTGAAAAGAAGCTAGTCATAGAAGAAGCATCAACATTACTGATGTCCTAAACGTATCCTGCCAATAACCTCAGTGAAAACTTCAACCATGCCTCTGCCACCCGCAGAGTACGAGATCACCCACGGAGAAAGACAATTCGGAATTCAGAATCCTCCCAGTTCCAGCTGGAAAACAGACATAGCAGCAAAGCACAGTTAACAGCTGGTCTGTTTGCCCCACATTCTGAACTAAGACAACTATTTTACTGGATAGCAAACGACTAGAACCCTACTCGATTTGCGAACACAGTTCTGAACGCAAAAGGATACTTTGCTTTACGCAAAATCTCACAAAAAGATAGCAAAATAGTCCTCTTTTATCTAATGACTAGAAGGAGGTTACAGCCAGACAGTTGTGTTAAAAAGTACTTTCCTCCAGTTCAGTGGTTCTCAACCTTTTTAATGCCGCGACCCCCCAACCGGTCGTACGTCGAGGACTACTCAACCGGTCATAAATCGAGGACTACTCAACTGGTGCAGCACCATTTGCAGAATGGGACTTTTGGCAGGTTCAGCAGGGCAGAGACAGCCTGGACAATTCCTATTGGCTTTTGAAAGCCAATAGAATTAGACTCTATTCAAGAGAGTCTATTCTATTGGCTTTCAAAAGCCAATAGAATAAAAGGGAGTAGCACAGCTAAGGAAAAGGAGGAGAAAAATGGCGGACTGCGTTGTTTGGCGACCCCCGTGAAATGGTCATTCGACCCCAAATGGGGTCCCGACCCACAGATTGAGAACCACTGATCTATATGATGGAGTATCAGGCTAATGTTTCTAAGACAGCACTAATCCCATGTCTCTATATACGAAGGGCAAGTATGAGGCAAAGTGAAAGGAATTAGTGAGCTCCATTTTGGCTGACAATAGAAGGCTATGGCAGAGGGGCTATGGTGCTGTGGAGATTGTGCTGCCATCTTGTTGTTTTTTTTTTTTTTTTTGGTGACTCCAGTGCATGTCCATGATAGCACTGCTTCTCAAGGAGAAAAAAAAGAGTAAAAAGTACCAGCACATGAAAAAAAAATCTTAACAGTACAGGTAGTCCTTGACTTATGACCATAATTGAGCCCAACATTTCTGTTGCTAAGTGAAACAGTTGTTAAGTGAGTTTTGCCCCATTTTCTGACCTTTCTTGCCACAGCTGTTAAGTAAATCCCTGCAGTTGCTCCAGTGGGTCATAAGTGTAAAAATGGTTAAACGCTCTTTTTTAAAGCGCCACTGTCATTTCACATGGTCACTAAATGAATGGTTGTTAAGTCGAGGACTTCTTGTAGAATCAACCTTAACGTAGCCAATAGTTCCAAAAAGGTTAATTCCAAAGGAACTTGTTATCAGAAGCTTCATATAAAGTGATAAGATGAAGTACAGAATATTATAGAAACATGATAGTGTTAAGATAAATAAAAATACAGGAGACCATAGAATGTGCTTGGGTACTTTATATTCACCTTTAATGTGGGCGCTTTTTAAACTAAGCATTTTTTTAAAAAAAATTAACTTTAAAAATTAAGAATATCTGATATCTTGCAGAATGATGTAGGAGAACATACACATTTTCTCTAATTTCTCTATCTCACAAGATTTGGTCATTTCTTTCTTTCTTTATCGACAGTAAGCTGGTGCCATCTAGTGGTATTTGAATACAACAGTACCCAAGGACCTTACATGAAACCCTGTTCTATGGTTTCAAAGTAATCAAAGATGGATAAAAAGTTTTTTCCTGATTTTCCACGGCTGCGTCAGACCTCACCTTTAGTAGTGGGACTCCAACGTAAAGAACCTGCATTAATATCTGACAGAACCACGTGGCCATTTCTTACCTTTGCAAGGCAGAAGCAAGCCATTATCCTCACTCGGTAGAAGCACTGCTCTTGTTCGAGAATATCAGTCAGCGCAAGCCGGGATGCTGGAGTGGGGAACTTCTGAAGAGCCAAAATGGATTCCTCTTGCGCCACCACATCTCTCTCGTAGCGCAGCTGGTACTGCCACATGAAGTCCGCCTGTTCAAACTCTACCTTCCTCAAAACAGACATATCTGGATCTATTCTTATCCATAGTAAAGGGGAATCAGCACTGGAAGAAGAGGATCAAAACTTCGGTCAGGGCAGCAAACTAATTTAATAACATTATTTTTTTTTCTTTTTCTCGATTGTGGCATCTCTGATATTTTCAAGATGAAAATTGGTAGCCCATTCAGGATAGTGAGTTCTGTGCTTAATAAATCTTTATCTGGAACACAATTTTTAGTGCAAAGAACATTGCAAACCTACAAGCTACGTACTTGAAAATAATCTCAAGCAAACATGGCAGAAAAATTCTATACTGTCTCATTCCAGTTCCTACTGATTGCTTGGTGTATTATATAGTGTCAAATTTTCCAATGTCAGCTCTCTGGAGGGTAATAAAGAAACCATTCACTCTGGTAGCACAATGTAAACTAAGTCATAACTTCATACACCAATTTTGGGGCTGTCATAATTCAAACATACGATATTAGGTTTTGGCAATTGAAGAACAGCTTGTGACTTATACATTTTTTCTCCTCTCTCTCAGGTTTTCCTCTTTATATTCTGGTTTTCCAGTACTTACTGATTGCCATGACATTGAAACTAACAAGGTACAGTTTGACTCTTAACTTTTAAATCATGCTTATAAATCCACTTAAAAATGCTGTTTAGAAGTTTAAAGCTTGCTAATTCTAGGACAGGGGTAGGCAACCTCGGCTCTTTTATGACTCATGGACTTCAACTCCCAGAATTCCTGAGTCAGCTATGTTCTAGGACCATACAAAATATAGCTAATAAAAACCAAGATCAGAGAGGATCGTGCACAATACTAAACTGGGATTTTAAAAATATTACTGAGCAATTTCTCTTCCTCCTTGCCAAACAATACTTTTAGGGTATTAATTTTTATACAATAGAAAAGGGTATAAATTTAATATATTTCGCGTGGCTGCTTCAACCTCTTTATACTAACAAAGCAGAGTTCCTAAATATTTTGAACACCTCAATTTCTATTTATGTAAACACCGCTATAAAACAGTTCCTGGCCCTCCAAACTATAGAGTATTCCAAAAGTCCCTGTACTTTGAACACTCCCTTCAATCCAATGGTGTCAGAATGTATAATCAGAGGAAGGAAAAGTCCCTGACCAAGTGATTAGTACTTCCTCTTTTTGATATTTAAATCAATATTCTATTATATATTTGAAAATCCTGTATGGAGAAGATTTTCAAAAATGTTGTGCCTTTCGTAAGTTTACTTACTCCATGGCAGAAAGATCCATGTCCACTTCCTCTCCATTCATCAAAGGAATTTTTTTCTTCTTATTGCTGCATAAAAACCAGCAAGAGATACATAGTAAAATCACTTTTTTACTTTTTATTTTGTAAAAAAAAAAAAGAGTAAGTCATGGTTACACAAAGGAAAGAGCAGCTTATAATTAGGTTGGCAATCAAACTGGACGTTCTGACATATTTCTGCTGATTCTTATTTCTGTGGCAATTGTTTAATTTTTTTTCCTCCTGCCTACTTCCTTGTATAGTTGCCATTTTTTGCAATAGCTTTAATTGGGCTGCAAATAGTTCATACAGTCTGGATACCCAGAGTATTGTTTTATAAATTTTTGATCTCAGAAAGGGAGACAAAAGTGCATATTAGTGACCACCATCTTCTTACAACTAAGATTCTTTGAGTTGTTAAGGTGGCAGAGGACCCAGATTAAACTGGCGACATCAATGCTGGGTTAACCAATCTTGCAAAAATTGGTTAATATTTGTGTTCCTCATGGGAAGACTACGTTGATACTGGATAATACAGCTTGGCCACAGTTTGCAGACTTTTGATAAAATGTGTCTAATAATAATAATAGCAAAATTATTAAAAACAATTGATGGTAGTCACTTCAGATATGCATTTTACAAGAAAATTCCATAGGGGATAAAATCCCTACCGTCTGCTCTTCGAATGACAGGGTATGTCATGTTTGAGGCTGTTTTCTTCTATTTGAAGTGTGTGGTTGAAAGATCCATCGAGCTCCTGCACTGTCACTTTAAGCGGACCCTTGAAAAAAATGCATCATTATCAAGTCCCAGCAGTCATATTGACCTATGACAGCCTGAGTTGCATTTTAATGGATAACCTCCTCACCTTTACAGAGGCGGCTGAAGAAACTGACTCCATCATTGTCAGTTAATCTGCTTTAAAGATAAGCAGAGGTTTGAATCTGAACGTATTTATTGCACAATACTGAATCCCATGTTTAATATATTTACTCTGTCAACTATTTCTTGCTGAAAAAACTTTAGTGCAATCCTGCTTCCCCATTATTTTATGTATTAAAAAGCGGTCTTTTAGCTCAGGTTTTTACATTCAAAACATAAATGAAATGGCCAGAATGAATTAAATGAATTCAGTATTTACACCTAAGTTTTATTTCAGTTATTGGCCAAGGTTTAGCTGAAGGTAACTGAAAGAATTATATTTCAATTTTATTTACAGCCAAAATGTCCAAAGCAAATTACAAATAAATCTAAACGTGGCATTAGATAAAACAGCTCAACGAGGAAAATCCAAATGAGGAAAAGTAGGTAAAAAATTTACCTGCAGATAAAAATCCTAAGACTGTAGTGCCCAGATTTTTAATTATGGCTATAAAAACGGGACTTTTAATAACAAATCAATGAGTTGGGATTTTATTTATTAACTATTTTACTTGTAAAAACATTTTATCTAATACCAAGTTTAGATTATATTTGTAACTTGCTTTTGGGCCCCTTGGCCATAAATAACATTGAAAGCATTATATAACACATGTAGCATTCTTCTCATGCAAACAAAAGTTCAATTGTCTTTTTTTTCTTGCTCCCTAAGCCAAGAGTTCCCAACTAGTCAGCTGCCCGCCAGGAACTAGAGCAGGGGTAGACAACCCAAAACACTCAAAGAGCCACTTGGACCCGTTTCCCACCAAAAACAAAACACTGGGAGCCGCAACCCCCCCCCCTCTTCCTCTCTCCGATCTTCTGCTCACCTGGCAAGCTGGCTTCAAGCTGTTCTCCAACAAGCTGACACACATTCTTATTGGGCTAGCTCAGGGGTAGGCAACCTCGGCTCTTTTATGACTCATGGACTTCAATTCCCAGAATTCCTGAGTCAGCATAGCTGGGCTAGCTAGCTCTCTCCTGCCCTTCCTGCTTCCTGCTTTGACGCACCAAGGCAGGAGCCCCACCCAATAAGCTTGTCAGCTCCTCGGAACAGGGTGAGGCTACACTCATTTTTACACACACACACAGAGAGAGAGAGAGAGAGAGAGAGAGAGAGAGAGAGAGAGAGACAGAGACAGAGAGAAGCTCTGTCTCTCTCTCTCTCTGCAAATGGCAGAGGAGGCTGGGAGCCGCAGGGAGAGGCTCAAAGAGCTGCATGCGGCTCTGGAGCCGCAGCCTGCCGACCAGTGAACTAGAGCGTGCGAGTGAAGCCCCATATACACATGTGTAGGATCCAGACAGCGCATGAAACCACGCCCCTCCCGTTCTGTGGAAAAACTGCCCTCCACAGAAGCGGTCCCTGGCGCTGAAAAGGTTGGAGGCTGCTGCACTAAGCAATATGTCCTTGGCTTACACCCATTCATTGACTGTTCAAAATTATGGTGGTGCTGAAAAAAAATGGACACACGATTGATCCCCAAGGTTCTGGCCATCACAGCAAACCACAGATATCTGAATGCCATTTGTGACCTTCTCTGCCAGCAAAATCAATGGGGAAGCTGGCAGGGAAGGTCACATGTCACTTTGGTTAAGTCACTCTTGTTTTTTTCCTCAGCACTAGCACTCCCCACTGGCCTTCCAAGCCCTCACCACCACCAATCTACATTGGCCCTCCTGCACTCCCTACTTGGGATTCTCACCTTTTCCTGTTTAACAACCCACTTATCCAGAGTTTATGGCCGCAACCGGGACTTCCGAGACTGTCGTTGCTAAGTAGTCAAGTCACATGGCATCACATTTTATGACCAAATTATTTAGTAACAACAATCACGGTCCCAATTGCTGTCATAAGCCTAGGACTCCTAACAGGAGTGGTGCTATAGAGAAAAAAGTGAAAATATTTCACAGGTGGACAGAAAAAAAAGATATAGGCTTAGAGCTTAATAAATGAAAAGGATACTCAACTTTCATTAACAAGATACAAAAGAAGTGTTTAAATTAAGTTGGGGCCATAATTCTGCAGAGCGGGTTCAGGCTAATAAAATAGCTACTAAATTTAATAGAAATAACTTAATACAAAAGGAACTACAGTGCAATATTTTAACTATTTTTTTTACAGATTTTTAGGGGAAAAAAAGGACAAAAAGTAAAACTTACCACATATTTCTGCGTCCCAGGAGAGGTATAGTCTTGCTTTATTTCTAGCTCGAGTACATTTCGTTTTCGATTAAATGCAAAACTGCCATAAAATTTGACCACACTGCTTTGATCTCTGCCAAAACTCCATAGGAAAAAAAATGGTATCTTATATATTTTTCAAGCTAACAGACTTAACTGCAATGCACAAGTTTCATTTGACATGCAGATTTGCAAGAATCCTTGGGTAATATTGCCTTGAATTCTACTAGAGATTGGAAGAGTCATATTCCTTCCAAAATCCCGCCACTATCATAAAATATTTAAGTATGAAAGAAAACCACCACCAAAATGGGACTGGTCCTTAGAAAAAGAGATAACAGTCTGAACAATATTACCAAAGATAGTTTTTCATATCTTAGACTATTTGTTTAGATTGTCCTAAGTAACTGCTTTTCACCTTCATGTAAGTAGCCCAAAGCACAATGGAAAAGGATACACCCATTGCTTAATTAAAGGTTGAATATCTTTGCCAGACACATTGGAAATGGATTTCAAAAACCCAGATGTAGAAACCAGCATTTGACTCCACATATGAGATTGGAATTTCTGGGAAGAAGCAGTGCTAGCTAGACTTAACAATTTGTTGAAAACCTACAATGAAATTAAATCAGATTCAGAAAATTGAACGGTTTCATAAATCTAAACAGAGTTTTAATCTTGAGAAATGCAATTGACAAAAAGATAACTGTGCATCTTTTAAAAAAGGGATATTCAAGTGTTTGGAAACTGAAAATCACACTTGACTCTTGAACATAGAACCAGACCAAAAACATTTGATTTAATTTAATTAATTAAGAATAATTAGCAGGAACATTTTTCCTATGCTTAATGATAGGAAAGTAAAGATAATTTTGTCAGTTTCTGTTTTCTGCCATTTCAAAAATAAACATCTGCAGTAAACTTTGATTCTTTTCCTTTGTATTGTACCTCTGATTAAAAAAAACAAGTTTAGTACTGCTTTTAAACATTCTCTGAAGAACAAAGTGAAGCAGAAAGGATCAGAAACACTAAGTTTCAATATTTAATTAAAACAAAGTTGGCTTACTTTTTGAACTAAGCATATCATGTGAATTCAGCTATTGTAAACTATATTTTGTTTTAATGTTCTGAAAATGCAGCTAAAGTTTATTGAACTCAAAAGTTCAATTAAACCCTTGCTCAATACACAAATTAAACCCAAACCTCATCTATTGCATACAACCTTATTATGCCTGCAACTGTTCTTGACATAAAGATGTTTCTGAAGACAGATTAATGCCAAAATGCATCCTGTTTACAAATCAAGCATAAACAGTGTCATGCTGGATCAGCCTAATATCCATGGTTCCAGCAGCAGCAAATTTCCTGTCTCTGACAATATGCAAGAGCTCTCCCTGTTTATCACAATTTCTCATATTTAGATTAATACAGCCTATATTCCGGAATCCTTTTAGTACATCACTGTTTATATACTCAGTATCCAATATAAAATAAGAAAAAAAATATGCTTCTAAAAGCCTTCTATTTATTTTAATCACTTCCATGGGAAAATAGAATAGCCTCAATTGTTTACATCAACAAGTAGCGCAATAGTTTCCTAAGCGGAGATCTGATTCCAAGCTTTGTTACTGTAGATTGAAAGAGAAAATTTGGATGAGTGTATAAAATAAATTGTGGGGGACTTATTAAAGAGGCAGTCATGTAAAGAAATGCTCATGGTATCTATATTTAGAGAAAGTTGACAAGTCAACATGATGGAGTTGCTGGGCTAATGACATGGCTATTTCATCTGTAAGAAATAGAACAACTATTCAAACAAATATCAATATGGCAAATATTTTTCAGGATTTAAGTTTTCTCCTGAGCAAACATTATAAAATGACAAAGATTGTTCTCCCACAATCTGTTCCCAAAGACAATTTTCATCCATTTGTTTAAATTACAATGCTTAGGTTAGTGTAATTGCATATATCTATATATAAGCAGAAATCTTAGCTAACATCATCTATGGTTGTAGATTAACCATTCTTCTTAGCTTTATTAACTAACCTCAAACTCTGGTTACAAGTTTTATTTAAACAAAGAATCTCAATGTTGTCTTAATTGCCAATTAACTTGTCATAAACACTCAGCATTAATAGGGAGTATATGTTTGTGTAGAATGGAAACAAATTTTATAAATTACAAAGAACTGATATCAATCATTTTAGCACGTCATAAGTAGAAAAGAAATAAAACACCAATTTTAAAGGAATTAAATATATTTCAATAGAAGATCCAAATACTTACTTGTAACATAAACTCCATGCTTATTCTGTTTTCTATCAGTCTCATAACTAGGTGGGCCTTGCATTGAAACATGGTATAATATTCCCAGGATAACGTGTGAGGATGTTTTATAGAAAAATGTAAATGTGATGCAGGGCTGGAAAATTAAAGCAAAATAATTTTTCATTCATAGTATATTTTATGTGAAAAATCTATTGCAGTTGAGATTACAACAGAAATAAAAAAGGCAGATATTTTCTACTAATTCATGAATTAGTAGAAAATTATAGTTAATACTATGTAATTCATGAATTACATAATATTAACTATAAACATCTAAACCAGGCATGTCAAACTCGTGACGTCACGTGACGTTGTGCGACCTATTGCGACTTTTTCCCCATTGCTGGCAATGGGGTGGGCGCGGTTTTGGCATGATGCATCCGGCCCGTGGGCTGGTAGTTTGACATGCCTGATCTAGACTATTAAAAACAGAAATCATGTTATTCACTTCTGAAGAATGTAAAGGGTAGGATATAAAATTAAAATTAAAATAATAAATAAAACACATCTGTTTTAAAAAAAATGAATATTACGTGAATATTACTAGCATAATGATTTTGTGAGCAATTTTAAAAAGTGCATTGCTATTCTTTATCATCATGCTAAAATTAATGGCTATTCCATAATCCATCTCCAAGTACGCAAATTTTATGGAAAGTAACATTTGGAAAAAGTTTTCTGCTCAAGAAGACAGGAATTGTTAAGATCACTGTATAAAACCATTTCAGAGATAGCAATCCTATTGCTGAGTTCTATACCAGTATATAAACAAATCACTAGAATTGTAAAATGTTTAAAACAGCAAGCCAGTTGTAAACAGGTAGAACAAAAAACACCAAAGATATAATGTACATCAAATGTATAAGTAGCCTGTAAATCTCAAATCTGATTCTCTAACAAGGGTACTAAAGGACATGAACAATTTTCAGAGGGGAAACTATGTATTTTTCAACTATAACATGAAGCATCTTGTAGAAATATAAAAATTAAGAAATTATAGAATAAGCCTTTGTGGATCACAAGCTTACTTCTGAATTGAACTATAATTTTAAAAAAAGTTACAAAAATTTTGTCTTAAGCAATACAAGACCCCGTGTTTTCTTGCTATAAAACAACACATTCAGCTTTCCCCTTATGCTTTAATTAATAAAATAATATTAATAGTTATAAAATAAGTCAAATGATACTTTCATTTCACCACTAAACTTGTTTCTCTTCACTGGAAAGGTTTTTGAACATATATTCAGTTAATACAGTACAATACAATTTCACAGATACACACACACAATAGAGATGTTCGTCAAATGTGTCCTTCACAGGACCCTCCAAGGAAAATAATTTAAGCCCCGGACCTAATTTCTCATTACTATTCTAATAGGCATATATTAATTGCCCCATAACTCTGTCCATTGCTTACAAAACTTACTTGTCCTTTTCTTTCCCTCCACCAAAAATTGGATGCAGTAAGACACCACCAGTCTTCAATTCATATACCACTATTTTGTCTAGTTCCTGAAATGCAAAATATATTATTCATTGAGCATGTAGTCACAGTAGTTTAAAAAAGGAGACTAGATATAGACAAGATCTTAGCTGCTAATTCGCAACATGCACATCAAGCCATGTGGGAATGAAAAGCATATTCTTTGAACCTAGCGACCTTTTTCTTACTGAAGTTGTTAGTATGAACCACAAGGACATTCTTATTGGAAACCACATCTGTCCACTCACAGCTGTATTGTAAAATTTAATCTATCTTTATGGCATGGGTCCAAGCTACTTGAGAAACCACACTTACGTTAGCAGAAGGAATATGCTCTGGATCCTGTGGGCCAAAGAACTGCGGTGGGTGGGATCCAGGAAAAGAATCTTTTCTGTCTTGACATCTGCTCTTTCAAGTATCATGAACCTTGAAGTGAGATCCGCCTCCCCCCCCCCCTGTGAAAACGTGGCTCGGCAACTCGCTTGGGCCCCGGTGGGCTCGCCCCATTTAGGAAATAGTCAGTAGACTAGTAGAAGATCCCATCTTCACCCCATTTACGCATTGGTTCTTTTATTCATTTTGTTGTCAATTTTAAGGTTTTACTCAATGCTTGATATTGTAATGCTTTTAATCTATTGTTTTATATCATTACTTATGTCATTGTAAGCCGCCTAGAGTTGCTCATATTGAGATGGGTGGCATATAAATTCAGCAAATAAATAATAAAAATAAAAAATAATGATTTGTAATCTGGTTTCCATGAACCTTTGAGCTTTCTCAGAAGCCCACCAAGATTACTTAACACCTAGGTCTGCAATGGAATATAGTTGCCAAGGGATGGTTGCTTTCCTAACTGTACTATTGATGGCAGAGTTAATGGGATAAATTATGAGAGAAAATTTTGGGGACAGATGAGGAAGGATTAATTTGGTCTGAGCTTTAATCTGAACTAACCAAGAGTCAAAACTGACTCAAAGATCCCCCCCCTCACCCATACAAAACTTTACCAAAATGTTCATAAATTGGTAAGAAAGCAGAAGAAAGAAACAGAAAAATAGAAGAAAGAAAAATCAGATTTAAACTGTAAACATTAGAAGATATACATAGCCTCATCATGGAACTGCTGCCCCTGCTAAGTATCTTATTCCTAACAGTCAAAGTGAATTGTTGTTTGGAACTACAGAATATTAAATTCCACAATCAGGGTGTTGGGTCTCCAAACATCTGAAGAACTTCCAGATCAGGAATGGTTGAATTAGACATTTTTTTGTTAGAGAAGTACAGAGTTCTCTAAAACATGAGCCCAATTCTGACTCAATAGTAAATTAGTGTCTTAACTGTGCTGTTATTGACAGCAGGAAAAAGTTTACATAATTGAACACCCTTCCAGATATAAATTTCCTTCATATTAAATATTTTTTAAAAAATCAAAGGGAAGGTTAATATAGAATTTTCTTCCTAACATTCTAGTAGCTAACTTGTCACAATCAACATCATGCTAAGCACTTTCCTGTTGTGAGTCTTGCAAATTTTTCTCGTGACTTAATGCTTTGTTGATCATATTAAATAGGTACCCAAACACAACGGAATGCTGTATGAAAATGTATAATTAGATTATGTTAACATTTCAGAAAGTTGTTTATTTGATTCATGAACCATTCAGACCTTTAATCTGTTATTATTTTACAAAATAGTTCCAAAATAGCATATACCGTAAATGCCGGCGTATAAGGCGACTTCCGGGAGCGCTGAAATCGGCGCCAAAGACGGGGGTCGTCTTATACGCCGAGTCGTCTTATACGCCGGAAATACTGGTAGTTTCCGGCGTATAAGACGACATTCTAGGAATGCGGCCCGGCTATAAAGACAGGGGTCGTCTTATACGCCGGGTCGCCTTGTATGCCGGCATTTACGGTACATGTTATTTGGATCTTGCTTTATGTCCCTCTATTTGTGATAACTTTGCTTTACATATAGGAAGAGCACTAACAGCTTTGTTGAATTTATCATCTGGAGATTTACATACGCTTCCAAAAGCTCTATCCATCTGGATGAATTACCTCCTTAATCCAGTGACGATATTCATTAACACCAAAAGTTTTCTTCATCCAAAGTCCATAAATATAGCCAGAGATTCCCTTTAATACCCACTCATCTGACCTGTAGGTAAAAATGAAAAAGAGAACAAGTCTCATGATTCAGACAACTCTAACTTGCTCCTACTGATAGGAGTACAAATATTTTCACAGTTGAAAACATTGAGTTTACTTTCCAGTCTCTCTGTCCTGTGAGTTCTCTTAGCAATGTCTTCGTCTGATCCTCCCTTCCTCCTTGCACAGCAAAGAAAATGGAGAAGAAGGGATTTCAAAAGAGTAGCTGTTTGCATAGTGTATCGACAGCTCTCAGCCACGGGCTGCCGTTGTGATTGTGCTGAGGTTGCAATGGTCATAAAGAGTTGTAAATTGGCTGTAATTTTTTCAGCACCATCATAACTCTGCATGATCGCTGAATAAGTGATTGGTAAGTGAGAATTACCTGCATCCAGGCAATCTGAAATGGCGCTGATGAATTTACAAAAACGGATATGATAAATAGCTTAATAAAAATATTAGCCTAGTACAGAATTGAACAAACCTGCTCTGAATTATTAGCAAAAAGAATTGAAAATAAAATTACCAACATAAAAAAAAATTATATAATTTTTTTATGGCGTGACTACACTTGGAATCTGGTGTACAAGTAGTTTTCCATTATCGATCACTTGGTGGTTCAGTGACCACATCCATAAAATTACAACTAGTTCTCAAAGTTCCAGCCATGTGTAGCAGTGACATGATGATGATTTGGACCTTTGCCAAGAAGCATGCATTTACAATGGTAGCAGTGTCCCACAGTCATGTGATTGTCATTTGCGACCTTTGCAGCCATCTTCTGACAAACGAGTTCAATGGGGAAACTAGCAAAAGTTGATGGCATATGACATTGTGCTTAACAACTCGTGACGATACACTTCACAACTGTAGCCAGAATTGTTGTTGTAAGTTGGGCAGTCACGTGACTTTTCACCTTACCACAACATTGCTTACTGATGAAGCTGCCAATCCCAATTGCAGTCAGTAAATGAGGACTACCTGTACTTTCAACTTATCCTTTCAGACATGCTTTCAGTTTCTGCTAATTAACCAGCCATATTTTGAGGGGCTTGTTGAGTATTTGTTGGGGACTTTATTGGTTCAAAATGTGTTCCAGGATAAGACAACAAAGGTCTAAGTCAGGGGTAGGCAACCTTGGCTCTTTTATGACTCGTGGACTTCAACTCCCAGAATTCCTGAGCCAGTCATAAAAGAGCCAAAATTGCCTACCCCTGCATTAGACTAAAGCTCATCCCGTTTCTGTGTTTTTTTTTTCCTTGACTTGACATTGCTGGCTCAGGAATTCTGGGAGTTGAAGTCCACGAGTCATAAAAGAGCCAAGGTTGCTTACCCCTGGTTGCTTACCCCTGGTCTAAGTAAATTCAGCAGAGCTATCAATCATGATTTTCAGAATTATTCATGAAACCCATAATGGTATAATACTAATCTTCTTTATATTTAGCATTACGCTAATCTTTCAAGTACTCAAATGCAAAATTCTTTCTCCAAGGTATCCATTTACTCACCAAGACATTCTAGATATAAAGCAGCCAAAGAACTGCTGGGCTAGGGCTTCAGCCAAGCATCTCCTGGTTAGAGGAGTCTCATCTATTATCATAGCACTGTGCAAAAGATTTGTACTAATTTAAAAACATAAGAAAGTAAACATAAAATGGGGAAAAATTAGAAAAGCAAGCAGTTTTTATACAAATATAAACAAACTATTTTATTTGTAGCTTTGTATAATTAGTAGCTGTGATATATAATTGATGCCCAGGTACTTCTTACAAAAACTTATGTTTACATACTGCTGCTGGGACTATCCCAACCCCCGACCTCTTCTAGATGGACCCCTGAAGCATTCTCTGTTGGACTTCAAAGGGAAATCAGAATCTATTTGAAGACCAACAAAGGAGAATATTTGTAGCTCAGGAATGAAATGAGGGATCCTTGGTGTTTTCTGAGCTTGGTTGTTTCCCTGCAGACTTTTATTTTTTCTCTTTTATTTTCTTCAAAATGAAAAAGGTCTTCTGCAGTCACAACATAAGCCTAAGACTGAAAATCAGTCTTATATTTTTTCTATCCTGCTCTATGGAGTAGAGAGTTGGTCTCTGACAGAAGGCCACCTGAAGAGACTAGAAGCACTTGAAATGTAGATTTACAGGCGGCTGTTACATATAAGCTGGGTTAACAAGATCAGAAATGAGGAGGTGATAAGCTGCCTGGGAAAGCCAAGGGAAATCATCAAAACAATTAAAAAACAAAAATTAGAATATTTTGGACATGTGATGCGACACCCAGAAAAATACGGCATACTCCATTTAATCTTCCAGGGAAAGATTGAAGGAAAACGAGGTCCAGGCAGAAGAACATCGTGGCTTCAAAATTTAAGGAATTGGTTTGGACAAAATTCAGCAGCACTTTTTCATGTGGCTGCTAATAAAAACAGGATCGCCAACATCCGATAACAGATATGGCACAACAACAAGACGACTTTTATTGCCCAACCTAGGGTAACATTGCACTGATGATATTGCCTAGTTGGGTAATGAAACATCTGCAAGAAAACAACCAAGCTCAGAGAGCACCAAGAACCCCCCTTTCTGAGGAAGGCAGTTAGGTAGTACTTTATAATCAGTAGCTCCTTAAACTGAACTTGGAAACCTACTGGCAACCAATCTCTTACAAACAGAGGTTATTTTACTGACTAGCAAGCAAAGAGCTGCATTCAGTATCACCTGCAGTTTTGAAGTCATCTTTAAGGACAGCCCAATTTAAACAAATCATGCTAATTTTTGTTCAGACAGGGCTAGGTTTGCAATGGGTTACTGTAATAATGAATACCAACCTGAAAATGCTCATAGACGCATAAGCAGCTACTTCAACATAGGCCTCATCTACAAAAACTGTTTTGAAGCAGGAGTAAGGGTAACGACAAGTAAGTATCTCTTCATAGAATTCAAATACTTCATGGAGATACGACGTAGTATGTTTGAGCAGAGGAAGAAGTTGAGGTAAACAAAAATGGGTGACCTAGAATAAATAATAAAAAGAACTGAACAAGTAATTGAATAATTAGATTGTAATTAGAGCAAGAACAGGGATAACTTAACTCAGCAATGTTTAGCATGTCCTACTGAACATAATATTCGAATACTTTAGAAAGGACATTAATGATAGGACATTATTGATAGCCCTCAATGAATGGTCTTAAACTATGGCAAATAAGTTGTATATAGTAAAAAGTAACATTAAACTAAACCTGGGAAATTGTATGGTATCAAGTATATGACAATTAATGAAATTTTACTGTTTTCTGCCAAAAAAAAACCAAAAAGAACAAAGGCCAGTCGAAATTTGTTATCAATTTATTTTGCCTCTTTATTCAATTCTAGCTTTGAAAATTAAAAACTGCCAACAATATATACTGTATTAAAACTAGTTCTCTTAAAATTTGTATATGACTAATAATACAACAAAAATGGTATCTCAATTGCATTACCAAAACATCACACTAACACAAATCTACCTCAATATTAAATCAAATAAATTCATCCAAAAGCATTACCTCGTGCATGTATGGATCGACAAGAATTTCAAATGGTCCAATAGCCAAAGAGATGTTAGAAGCAGCAGTAGGTATTGCCAGCATATAGTGGAAAGTCTTTTTTCTCATGTCATGAGTGTACACAGTTTCCACTAAATCACCGTTTGAGACTGCCACCATTGTGGCATCAACGGTATATTCCAGTTTCCATGTGCAGAGTTCTGAATACGAATCAACACAAGGAAACCAGAACCTAGAGAGAAAGTTGAAAAAATAATTAGTCTTTGCACAATAAAGAGAAGCCATAGTTGCATTAACAGATGGAGTAAAACCATCGAAGTCTACAGCTTAATAGTATAATCTTAAAAACTTGCACACAGCAAGGATAATAGTAATAGTTTTATCTGAATACTAGTTTTGTCTGAACTAGTTGAAAAACAATAGATTAAGGCAATACTGAATATTTACTGTAAGAAACAGAACTACCATACTACCAATTTTATACTTTTGAGCACTTTTAAAATGTCCCACTTCAAACGTAATTTTCTGTACATTACTAAAAAGTAAAAGCTCTCTACATTAGTTCAAGAAAAATAGCAACCAATTCAACAGAATTGAAACAAAGGTGAAATGAGTATTTCTAAAATACTGTATAGTAGAAATGTCAACATCTAAGATACTTTGGAACAATGCTTTTCACCTTGGCAACTTTAAAATGTGTGGACTTCAACGCCAAGAATTTCCCACCCTTAGAACTAAGAATGAAGATTTCAATAGCTTCTGACTTTTTGGATCAATTGTCAACAGCAAGGGAACAACAGGAAAGACATATGCAATGGGCAAGCACTGGGTTCAGCAACCATGAAGACTTTGGAAAAATTATTTAAATACCGGGACATGTCTCTACCACAAAGATCAGACTCGTTCAAGTCATGGAATTCCCTGTAACATTCCATGCAACTGAAAGTTGGACTTTAAAGAAGTAGGATAGGAAGAGTATTCATGTATTGGACTTTGGAGTAGAAACTGGAGAATGCAGTAGATAGCCAAGAAAACAAACAAACTGAACAAATCAATCCAGAGTTCTCATTCAAGACACAAATGACCAGGTTTAAATTACCCTACTTTGAGCACATTATGTGAAGCCTTAGCTGTCTGGAGAAGACTCTACTGTTGGGAAAGATGGAAGGAAAAAAGGGTGACCAACAGCAAGATGGATGGACTCAGGTGGAAGACCTCAAAGATCAAGTTAAGGACAGTCTGTCATGGAGAGAATCTATGTGGTTGCTAAGAGTTGATAGTGACTTGATGGTGCATCATCAAATGAAAAGAAATAAATAGAAAAGAAAAATAAATTTATATCGTTATGTATGAAAGAACTACACAGTGCTATCTACCTTTGTTTTGAAAAATTGCAGTAGACAGAATATTCCTTGTTGATATATTCATGGCTATTTCTTTTTTCTCGTGGCTTAGAAATCCTTAAATATTCTGAAACAACTCTGAAGCAAAATGGGCTTGTTTCAACACTTTCTCACATACACAGAGAAATGCACATGTAGGAAAATTACTTCTACTAGGAAAATAAGACTGTCCAAATCTCACCTTGTAGAGTTTTGATAACCACAAGAGAAAACATGGGCGCCTCTTTCTGCCAAGCTGCCTTCCACATTAGGTACCACAAAATGCAGACCTCCTTTTGGCTGATCCAAAGAAAAATTGATGTGAATCTTTAACACTTTTAATTCTGTAGCAACAAAAAAAAAAAAGACCATTGCTTTAAAATGTATACATTCATCATTGCTTTCAAGAGAATTCTCTATTTACAATATTAACATATTTGGAAAGAGAAAATTAGGATTCTGAAAGTAGGAATACTAACTAAATCCTAAATCTATACAGGTAGTCCTCCACTTACAATCATTCATTTAGTGATCATTCAAAGTTACAACAGTACTGAAAAAAGGAAAAACTTGTTGGTTGCCAGGCGCCCAGATTTTGGTCACATGATTGTGGGGATGCAACCATTCATTTAGTGACCGTCTACCATTGTAGTGTCCCAGGGTCATGTGATCACCATTTGTAAGCTTCCCAGCTGACTTCCAACAATCAAAGTCAACGGGGGAAGCCAGATTTGCTTAATTACCACAATTCACTTAACAAATACAGTGATACGCTTAAAAATGGTGGCAAAAAAAAAATCACAATTGGAGAAAAACTCACTTAACAATTGCCTTGCTTAACAACAGATATTTCAGGCTCAATTGTGGTCATAAATCAAAGACTACCTGTGCTTACTTGGTTGAGAGTTGGGTGGCTATAGCAATTGAATAAATACATCTAAATAAATAAAACCAGTATTTCACAAATCTATATGACAGTGTACTGTACCGTCAGCGTGCTTCCAAAGCTCTGATGGCACCTTAATACACAACTCTCCATTTCCAGCATCTGGATCCACAGCACTGACTGCAGCAGCATAGGCATTGGAAAAGTAGTTGAGGTTTCGCCTGTAATGTGAATTAGCAGATTTCAAGTTTCAGAAAAAAAACTTGATTAAGAAAAGGCAATTCACATTTTGGAAGCAGCTCCTCCCAAAAATAACATAAGACAACATTCCAAAGTAATAAACCCTTCCACCAATTACTGTATTTTTAAAATGATACTTTTATGTAGCAGCTCTTCTATCATCCTGGAAAAGCCATTCAATAACCACAGAGCATGTGAAGTGTTTTAAGAAAATCATTCACTATCCCATAATACAGGGGTCCCCAACTCCCAGCCCTTGGACTGGCACTGGACCACGGCAATCCAGAAACAGGGCCTCTCAAACAAACAAAGCTCCATCCATGGGATGCAGGCAGCATGCGAAACAATGCCCCCTTCGGTCCATGAAAAACCTCTCTCCACGGAACAGGTCCTTGGTGCCCAAAAGATTGGGGGGGGGGTGCTGATTTAGAAGGCATCTATAGTTCTAAAATCCAATTTATATTCTGTCGTGAAAATCATTGATAATGACTACAAGATTAATCAATATGACCTGTTACTTACTGTTTTGACTCACTGTGACAAACTTCTAGTGTTGGATCATTATATATAAAAGCTGCTTCCAAATCATTGACTCTAACTCTATATATCCTGCATTGCTTACTGTTCAGTTTAATTCTATTCAGGTTTGCAACTGTTGGAAATATTGTCAGCTCCACATAGCCCTACCAAAAAACAAAAAGAAACCCCATTGTCAGATATTCTTTATATAATTAGCACGTTTTAAACTCAAAAAGCTTATAATCAAAGTTATTTGCTTTTTATGAAACCAAGATGTGCACAAATCAATCTGTGCAAGGAACAGTTGGTTTGATGTGATCTAAACATAAAGAAAACTTGTGATATGCAATGCTGATACATTTGCATCTGAGGTAAAATAGAGGAGGGAGGGATAAGAAATTAGGAAAATTGAGACCAGGTAGAAGAGAGAAATTCAGTTTTGCCCCAACTTGCTCAGTCTGTTCACTATGGCACCCCTCTGATTTCTGAAGCAGCTAATTGTGATTAACTGAAGACAAAATCATTAAAGTACCAAGTGTGAAGCCAGTACATATGTCCATCCATCATCTATGCCACAGGGCATTAATTCTCTTTGATCTGTTTTTTAAGTGAGCCTACTGGAGATGCAGAAACTAAATTGCTCTCAATAGCAAGATGGGTGGGGAAGGAAGGAAGGAAGGAAGGAAGGAAGGAAGGAAGGAAGGAAGGAAGGAAGGAAGGAAGGAAGGAAGGAAGGGTTTCATATCCATTAGTAAGCTTTCTTCTTAGCATACTTACGACAACAGATCTTCTCTGAAAATTTATGCTATTGATGCAAATCACCTGATGGGTTGTGCTGGGGAAAAAAGAAAATTCAAAATAAATAAAGATTTTGATAAATCTAGATTTAGAGACATATATGACATTTGGTAATAAAGACAAATTCTTAACTCGTCTTTTGGGCTGTGTTGTGCATAACCTAGTATTTTAAGAGGCCTATAAAAATTTCTTGGAATGTTTCATCCAAGAGTAGTTAAGCCTAGACAAAAAGTATTTTCATTATGCTTTATTTCACATTTAATGAAAGAGATATATATACAGTATACTATGTGTAAATATAAAATACATTCAGCACTAACAGTATAAATATACTGAAATTTCATTTTCATTCACTAAAAACAGTTCAGAAATGTTAATGTTTTAAACTAGGTAGGTAAATTGTTTCACTGACACACTTAGAGCTTTCCTTTCTCACCAAATTTCAGATAATTATCAGAACGTCAGTGAAAAATTTCCAGATTTCAATTGTCCAAGCATACATGTCGTGCTGATTTATCCCCAAATTCTTAATTGTCTCATCTTTCTTGACTGACCACAGAATAACCATATACAGCAATAAATAATCAAAGTATGCTCTCATGCTGAAATCAGTGCAATACCTTATACGTATAAGAACTGGTGTGAAACATAGAAAGTTGTTAAATGTACAGGTAGTCGACTTACAACCACAACTGAGCCCAAAAATTCTGTTGCTAAGTGAGACAGTTAAGTGCATTTTGCTCCATTTTATGATCTTTCTTGCCACAATTAAGGGGAACACTGCAGTTGTTAATAACATGGTTGTTAAATGAATCTGTCTTCCCCATTAACTTTGCTTGTCAGAAGGTCGCAAAAGGTGATGGCATGACCCCAGGACACTGCAACCGCCATAAATATGAGTCAGTTGCCAAGCATCTGAATTTTAATCATGTGACCATGGGGATGCTGCAATAGTACTAAGTGTGAAAAATGGTCATAAACCACTTTTTTTAATGCCATTTTAACTTTGTATGGTCACTAAATGAACTGTTGTAAGCCATGGACCACCTGTATTTACGTTAACCTTAAACAATCTTAGAATAATTCATAGAGCCCATATTAAAAATCCAATACAAATTGTTTGCAGGATATATGCTGCATATATCTCAGATGTAGCAGAGCCCCTTCCATAAAGATGAATTCTGTTTTATATGAAATTGATATCTATTTGTTAAAATACAAGTTCAACAATTTTCTTTTTTGTTATTGTTTATACCAGCCTTCAAAAAATATATATATAAATTTTGGACATTTCAATGATACTCCATGATAGCTTTAAAAACCCATAATTATAAATATACTTATAATTTATAAGGTCTTGGACTCTCAAATCCCTTGTCTCCTTTCTTTCTGTTCATGATGAAAAGAAGCACTAAATTTTGGTGAAAATCAAACACATATCACCATCCTCTTTAGCGGTCTTTACAGAAGTAGTTTCAATTCTTCCTGTTTTGACAAGTTCTTTGTAAGAAAGCATTTTTGGCAGCAAAACAGCCCAAAGAGACATCCAGAGGCATCATCACCCATTTAAAAATGGAAAAATAACATAAGAAATGCATATAATCAAGGAGTTATTTAAACATTTTTTTAAAATCAGAAACCTAGTAACACTGATTTACACTTCATATTCAAGATTATAACATGATCTAATTATATGCTATAAAGCAAGGAGCCGTATCTTCTTTAAAAAGCTTTTTCTTGTTATATTGGCAGATTTATATTGTTGTATTTAAAAGATTCCTCTTATAAGTAGCAGTTCCTGGCATCCAAACCAAACTGTTAAAACATTTTCTACAGCCATTTAGTTATGCAATGCAGAGGCTTCTCAGATTCCTCTTCATAACAGCAAATTGTATAGTATCACCAAATATTTCTAGGCTCAATTGTTAGCAATGTTCACTAAAGCAATCCCCATGGCTGAATTTATGTTCCAACTACAGATCCGGTCGGAATCACTTCAAGGTAATCTTACAATATTTCTAGGTTTATTGTGAGGAGATTTTTCTATTATAATCTTTTGATTTTTAGCAACCCTTTGGATCCGATCCCTGGGGAGCACCTGGCTTAAGTAAAGGGAATGTCCAGCTACCAAGTCTTCTCAAAAGGTGTATTTCTCAGGCTGTCCAGGACACTTTGTTAAAGCAAGTTTGGAGATTTCAATTCACAGCAAGTTAGGCTGGTGTGTGTGTGGGGGGGGAAAGATTCCAACGAAATGGGGCTCCAGCTGAACCGTGAAAGGATAATCGGCGGGGCTCTCCAACAGACAAGGAAGCTTGTTCAGAGAGGAAGCGGCGGCCCGTGACGAGAAGCACTGAGAAAAGCGAGCGGTATTCCGGGAGGCAACAGGAGATTCTTCAAAGCAGCGGCTTTTTAAACCTCCAGACGAGAGTCCGAGGGACGTATCCTTTCAGGCTGCCGGCCGGCGAGAGAGGTCTCTACTTATGCAACTCCACGGAGATGAGCAACGTTACGCAGCTCGCCTTAAACCTCTTCCCCACGCCCGATCGGCACCTTCCTTTGGTTAGACACGGGCGCCATATTCCTTGCGACTCTTGATCTCTGACCCCGGGACAAAGGTCAAACTCTCGTTCTAGTAGAGCCTCTCTGCAGTAAATTCCTCTTTCTTTCCGTTCCGGAACCACAATTGCTGATAAGCGAGAAGCGAAGAAAGGGAAACTGGAGGAAATGACCCATGCGCAGTAATGAAACTGTTTCAAAGAAAGGCAGCGCGCATGCGTCCCAAACTAGGGAGCCCATTGGTGTGTGGGAGAGCTACCGTGGTTCGTGATTGGCTGGGCGAAACCAATCGCGCTCAGCGTTGGTGGGGAATTATTTCGCGCGTATTTCGGACGGCGGGGAACGTTGCTCATTCATTGCTCAAGTTGCTTCCGAAGGGTTAATTAATTAAATTAGAAGCCAGTATTTTAAGGAGGCGATTTAGTGACATAAAGATAAGATTTATATATACAGGGAAAGGTTAAGAATAAGTAACAGAATTACAATTGAAAGAGTCCTTGGAAGTCGTCTAATCTAATCCATGTTCAAATAGGAGACAATATATAAGAATAAAATTAATATAATATAATATATATTATTATGTTGTCTCCTATTTGAGCAGGTGTTGAATTAGAAGACTTCAAAGGACTTATTGCTCCATCTTGTTTTAGGCCTTTTTCGTGGACGCTTTTTATCAATTGGAATCCATTGTATGACTGCCTTAGTCCACCTGCCATCAGTTCTTCTTGCTATATGACCAGCTCATTTCCATTCCAATTCTTTATACATACACAGTGCTTTTTTTTCTTAAAAAAAAAAAGGGTGCTGGAATTCACACACGTCATACAACCCGCCTTGCCTTGCCTATCCTACAAGGTTCCATCCAAAAAAGGTGTCGGAACTCCGTTTTGGGTGTTCTATGAGAAAAAAAGCCGTGTACATACATATGCACACACACAATATTAGGTCTCTTACTTAAGCAGGGGTTGGATTATTTCAGCCCTTTCCTATATTGGACATCAACTCCCATAATCCTCAGCACTAGTCATGTTGCCTGAGCATTATGGGTGTTAAAATTCAGCATGCCTGTGAAGCTGAAATTTGGATAAGACAGATGGACATAGCAGAAAAAAGATTCAGCAACTGTGCTTGCACAGGGCAAAGCCATGGCCTTTGTTGTTAGGGAAAATTCCTGAATAGATCACGAGTAGTCAAAACACTCCCAACCAATGGATCACTGAGCAAATTAACCCAGATTTCTCACATGAGGCAGAGATGACCAGGCTCAAATCATCATATTTCAGACACATTATGCAATGTCTCTCTTTAGAGAAGCCCATAATGCTGGGAAAGGTGGCAGGAAAGACCGCCAGCTGGATGGATTCAGTTACAATGCCAGTGGCTACATCATTAAAGAATCTGAAAGATGAGAGGGACACACAGTCTTGCAGAAAATTTAATAATAAAATAACACCCCACAAATTCAGTACACTGATTCCAAGGCTAACAGCCAGATTATGTCTGAGATATTCACAGGCAAGGTAGTATGTATCCAAGCAACTAATATTCAGTAGAACACTACCTACAAATCTGATGATTTCAGGTAGTAATTAAGATTATCACTGAGTTAGGTTTATTCATCACTTTATCTAATTTTTTAAGACTCTTCAGAAAGAAAAAGTAACCCTCCCCCCCAAAAAAGCTCACATAAAATTTGGTATCAGAAAAGGAAATAAAGCAAAGACAAAGATATGCTCCAACTATGTTGAACTATAAATACCAGAATATCAATTGAAAGCTAGAGTGTCTGGAAATTCTGTAAGCTACAAACAAAATAGCAGAATTGTGTCCAGATAGACTGACTTAGTTCTTTCAAGAAAGATCAAGTTTAAATGTTAGTAATATAAAGGAAAGATAAAAAAACACCATTCTCTTTCTTAAACTGATCTTCTTTATAATGTGTGCTTTAATCTATACAATTTTTAAAAATTTAATACAGATTTAAAACAAAATACAGAAAAGAGTTGAAGGAAATACTCATATACTGCTATTTACACTTTTCTAGAAATATCAGTTTCAACAGTAAAGAATTCTCAAGAACTCCTAATATTATTAGATGCCTCACAGAAAATTGTGAGGCATCTTAAACTATTTGGCGAAAAAATTGCTCTACTAGTTGACAGTCTTTAGAGTATTTTCAGCCCCTACTCAGCTGAAATAAGTTTTATGAAACAGGTCTTCTTGAATTATAAACTTTGAGTCCATTCTGCATTGAAGAACGAGCATATTTCGTTAGAAGAGTGCCAGCCGTTTGCTTCTCTGAGCATAAGTCTCTGTAAAAGAGAAGATTTTTTTTTAAAAATGTAATTTCCAAAACCATTTAACCATTTCAATATTCTAAGGCAAATTACAAAATCATCAACAACACACTGTATTTCAATACACAGTGTCAACTAGCAGTAGCATACAATCTTGACTTAGCGGAAAATTTGAACTAATGTGCAACGATTGTTAGAAAGAATGCAAAAAGAAATAAGGAAACTGCTGGTGACAGAAAGATACTTGCAATGGGCTAAAAATACCTCAATTCTAATGGTGAACTAAAGCAAGAATTAGATGTGTTTGAGTAGCTGCCAAATTCAGCATACATAAGATGGCTTACGGCTTGTGAACTGCTACAGGACTGCAATTATACTACTTACTCTATATATGGAACTATATCAGCTTCTGTCCACTTCTCCCGAATAGAGAACAAGCTTTTAAATCTTTCATTATCATCTTCTGGTAAATCTTCAACATTCAGCAGGAAAATAATCTCTGGTTTAGAAGATCTATCCACAAGAGCCAACCCCTTGAATACATAAAATCAAAATTGGAATATGTCCAGGAAACCTTTATTGAGTAGATTAAAATATGAACTTAATAAACATTTAAAAATGCACATGTTGCTATGTTTCAGTATTGTTCTTTCTTCCAATGAGAGAACTTCTTAAAGTTTCAGCCTTACGTCAACCTCATGATGTACCTTAGGTTAAAAGATGCAAATGACTCAAGAGCATCCAGTCAGCTTTAGGATAAACATGGTTAGAATTTTCTTCCCCAGAAGTCCTAATCTGACCCTATTCCTTGTGGATTTTCAAGTTTATGCTGCATATTGAACTCATTTATGGAAGTGGCACTTCTCATATCACATTACCTTTAACTGATCCAGCCTAGTTGTCATTCCTTCAGGGACACTCTGCTGCCACACTTCTTGAAATTCCAAGAGGTTGAATTTAACAGCGTTTTGCAAGAGCATTTGTGCAATTGCTCTACACACCTTCTCTTCATTCATTGCAAAGTAAGTCTCACCTGATAAGGAGCATTAAAAATCAGAAATAACAAAGAAATATGTTGCATGCACTTTAAATGTATCTTTAAAAAACTTCCATCAAAACCTCAAAATAACATTACATTCTGCAAGATAACCAGAATTAATTCAATAATTTAATCTTGAATCTGGCATTCTCAGGTATTCATTCATATGTATTCATTCATTCAATTTTACCCTGCCATTCTGTTCTAATGAATATTCAAACCAGGCATACCAACTTCATTGTTAAAAATAAGCACTTATGAGGGTAACATACCTTCATCCATGTATTTTTTCCCATAACTTTCCAGAATGTGTTCTATCATTTCTCTGAAATAAAAATGTGCCTAATTTCAGTATAAAATGTAAACAAGCCTGTTCTCTACAGAATTTGATTTAGAACTAGTTACCTAGGTCAGGGGTAGGCAACCTTGGCTCTTTTATGACTTGTGGACTTCAACTCCCAGAATTCCTGAGCCTTAAAAGAGACAAGGTTGCCTACCCCTGACCTAGGGTTATTCTTACATTATTTATTAATACAGTTCTTTTGAATATATGATAAATATTTAACTGCACTTATAACACCACTTAGAGGTAGTTTATAAGGCAGGCTGAAGACTGATCCACTCCCTTGCACCAAAGGTAACCTGACAATTGTTTTCCCCCATTTCACTAGAAAAATTGTGCATGTGTAAAAAATGGGAATATATTCATCAAAACAGTATCTTCCAATTAAAGTTATAATTTATCTGCCATGAAAAAAGATGGATATGATTTCTAATTTCATATGAGACTAAATTCACATATCACACAATAAACATGATGTACTTTTTGGGCTGTAACTTAACACATTATGTAATCTAGCCATTATGGCTTGGAAAACATGGTTTTCGTTTTAGTGCATTTTATGAACTCGTAATTGCACTTAATTTAGTAAATAAGCCATATTAAGGAAAGACCTGGCACATGAATCCAGCCTTATCTTCTTTGGCTTTAAATCTGAAGACAGTCATTTTGTAAACATATAACAATTGAAACAAAAGCTTCTCACAAACAATGGGCTGAGCCTTATTCTTTTAGAATGAAATACACATAAATAAAATATTTTACTTGGGTTCTAGAGGTCCAAGTTCTTGAACACATATACTTAAAGGGACTTTATTGAATGACCAGGACTCTGAATATATTAGTTGGGTCACGTGATTCAACAGTTTCATCTCATAGTCAAAGTCTAGAATCCTCCAATATCCTGCAAGCAGAGAATAGCATTAGCGTATATTCTAAAAAAATATTTTATTTGCCCAAGTGCATTGTTGATCTTTTCCTACTCTTTTATCTGCTTAATGGTCATGATGCCAGCCTAATTATTTTCTCTCTTCACACTCAACTGTGCCATTTTGGTCTAGTATTAATTCACCAGGCTAGAAACCAGGAGGCTGTGAATTCAAATCCCATCTTAGGCATGAAGACAGTTGGATGACCTTGGGCCAGTAACTCTCTCTCAGCCCTAGGAAGGAGGCAATGGCAAACCACTTCTGAGAAATCTTGCCAAGAAAACCATGGGGACTAGTTCAGACAATTGCCAGGAATCAAAATTAATTCAAAGGTGTGCATGTGCATACATATACAAATATCTCCACAGAAGAGTACAATTCAACTATCTACGCAGCTATGTTCTATATTCTGGTTGTCTAGTTACATAACTCTATGTTAGGCAGAGAACAAGACCAGTATAAAGTGTCAAAAGGGGAAGTGAGGGGTCCTTGGTGCTCTCTGAGCTTGGTTGTTTTCTTGCAGACGTTTCATTACCCAAACTAGGTAACATCATCAGTAGCAATGAAGATGTTACCTAGTTTGGGTGATGAAACATCTGCAAGGAATCAACCAAGCTCAGACAACACTAAGGTCCCCTCATTTCAACCCAGAGTTAAAAATATTTTCCTTTATCGGAGGGGAACTGCTTTGCTATTTTACCAAGTAATTAAAAAAAAAAAGATTCTTAAACAATTATATGATTATCTCTCTGGTCTCCTAAAATGAAATATGGCAAGTGAATAAAGTAACTGTCAAACATTAGAAAAATTCTCACTATTCTTGCAAACAGTTTTAACATACTTGTTATTCTATATTACACTGACTCAAAGGCTCACAAATATATACTGTATTATAGTAAAATATAGTAGAACATGGGTCCCCAACCCCCAAACCGCTGCTCACTACCGGGCCACGGCCTATTTGCAACCGGGCTGCATGAGTGTGCCGGCCTGCCACTTGCACAAGTTGAGCTGCACGCACACACATATGAATGCCAGCCCACAGCTCATGTGGCCTGGTTCCCCTCTCGCCTCCCCCCCCCCCCCACTGGGCCGCCAAGCCACAAAGGTTGAGGATCGCTGCAGTAGAAGTAAGCAATTTTCTGTTTAAATAAGGAATTCCAAGAGACATATAAAACAGGATCTATTTTATAGCTAAAACTACCTTGAACTTTGCATGTTTTCAGAACTTTCAGTTGATCCATTATTTCTTCCTCGCTTGCTTGGACCAAATCCAAGAAGTCTTCTGTTGTATACTATAGGAAGTAAACAAAAGATACATGTCTTCCTTAAGTCTGAATGCTATTCTGAGTGTCTTTGAATTGCTTTATAAATAAAAGTTTAAAATTGTATTTGTACATTTAATTATGAATATATTATTTTCACAGCTTTCAATTACTAGGTAGTATAAAGCTGGAGGCTGAATGAGGCTTTCGTAAGCCCTGTTTACTTCTCCCAAGCTACATTTATTTCAGGTATCTGAAATTTTCCTTGGTTAAGGATTGAATCAGGAATTTTGCCACATGCTGAGACCTGCGCTGGAAAGATATTTTAGGACTTTTAACAGATGAATCAAGCACTACCCACTTTGCCACTTTAAATAGCACCAACATGCAAACAAATGTAATTAAAATGTTTAGTCCTATCAGGTTTTGAAGGCACAAAAGAGATGGAGCCCATTTTTGTACACTATATTTTTGGAAGGAGAGAAATTTAAACCGCCCAGAGCACTTGAATAGTGAGATGGACAGCATATAAATGTAATAAATAAAATAAATAAGTTATGCACTTGGAAACCGCTAAAAGAAAAATATTACTCCACTGATAATGAATATCTCAACTACAGCAACTGGGATCCCAGAGACAGAGTAGAATACATTTGTGAGTGGAAAGTTGTAGTCGCCCTCTGCACCAAACTAAAAGGTTTAGGTAATTAATACATGAACACATGTTTAACATACTCTTTACAATGGGCCATATGGGGAAATAATATAAACATACATTCTTGGGAATTCAATATTGGTTAGTACTCTTTAATTGCAATTCACGCCTTGCTTAATTTTTATTCTTGCACAAAGTTTATGTCTCTTTGTGAAAAACTCTATCTTGTCTTGGCTCATGAGAACTTTTCCATTCATATATGCATTCATCCTTACATTATATAACGATTACCTTTGAATTTGTATCAATTCTCTCTTTTTCACTATCTGGACCTTCATAAGGATATTCCAACAGAAGTTTCTTGAGTTTCTTCAATTTAGGCCGGCATCTTCTTAGTTCCCAAAAATTATTGGAGAAGCCTGCAATCTACAGCAAGAACTAACATTTGAACTGCCAGACTAATCTGTAAATTTGACAATTGCATATATAACTGCCTCAATCAGTAGCAGCAGAGAATGAACACAGCATAATGCCCCTATGTTCGGCATGTTAAATGACAAAAACACTGTCTTTGTGAACATTTCTCAACTGTGGCAGCTTGAATATGTGTGGACTTCAACTCCCAGAATTCCCCAGCCACAACACTGGGTAGAGAATTCTGGGAGTTGAAGTCCATACATCTTCAAGCTGCCAAAAAAAACTGCTTTAGAACTTCATCCTTTTGGGTATATTTGCTCCACTTCCATTTAACTCAGTGTTTCTCAACCTTGACAATTGCTGGCTGTGGAATTCTGGGAGTTGAAGTCCACATGCCTTAAAATTGTCAAGGTTGAGAAACACTGATGTTAACTCATCTGGTTGTTTTAACCCAGGAAGATTCAATTGTCATTTGTTCAAATATTTTGGACATCTTATCATCCCTGGATACAGCGAACTGCAGTCCACTAAAGTACTATAAATCTCTTTCCCCAACTACCACTTTTTAAAGCAAAAATATGTTTTTATTTCTCAGCCGCTGTCTTAAAATATCAGTGCATGGCAGGGCCTATTAAGTGAGAAAACAGAATGAGGACTTGAGCAATCTTAACCTTGCTTTCTCCAGCTGTAGGTTGCCAAAATGTGTGATGACAACAAGCAGGGGAAAAATTATGCTGGTATCCATGTTATAGTTTTACTACTTAAATTTCTCCAAAAGCTACTGTTTTAATTTATTTTTTATTGCATTTTCTTGGAGAAATAACTGCTGTAAACACAGAATCATGGAGCCATACAGGGAAAAAAGGCTCATTCATCTGGTTCAGTCATTTTCCAGTCATCCTATCAAACATCACATTCCTGCTAAGCCAAGGATAATATATGTCCTCCCAGAGATTACGGAGTTTCAAATTCAGTCAGCTGTTATACGCTCTCAGATCCAAGATCCCACTCATAGATATGCCTATTTTAAATTATTATCCTATACACTATAAGTCTAAGTACTAAAATATTTATTGCAACTCTTGAGCACACAATGCTCAGACTTAATTCACTGGATAAACTAGGCTTCTCTCACATCCACAAATCTGAACTCCTTGGAAAATGATTAAATATGATTTATTTATTTTTTAAAAGGAAGGGAAATGATTTTTCAAAGATTTTAATTTGCTCTGGAGAATTTTCAAGTACACAATACCTCAGGGTGGAGTATATTAGTGGTAGCCTTGCCTGCACGAAGCTGCTCTGGAGTTTCACCGGAAGGAATAAAAAGCAACATATTGGAAGTATCTGCTATTTTCATGTCATAAGTCTTATCCTTACTGCACATCACAGCACGTTCATGTTTCTCTCCACGGATCACTAGGCTGCAGGATCAAACAAATGCATATAAGCCAGGTTTAAACTACAATGTGTTGACCAAAGGGTTTAAAAATATATAATAATAAAGATGGGAGGCTGATACATCTGAAAACGTACAGTTGAACTTCTCCCAATATTCCAGGTATGTGTATCATAATGCTTAGTCAAGGGGGAAAAAAAAAAACCGGAAACGGGATGAACTTTAGTCTAAAGCAGGGGTTCTCAACCTTGGCAACTTTAAGATCTGTGGACTTCAATTCCCAGAATTCCTCAGCCAGCAAAGCAAAGCTGGCTGAGGAATTCTGGGAGTTGAAGTCCACAAGTCTTAAAGTTGCCAAGGTTGAGAACTCCTGGAAAGCATGGCTGGCTCAGGAATTCTGGGAGTTGAAGTCCACGAGTCATAAAAGAGCCAAGGTTGCCTACTCTTGGTCTAATGCAATGTTTCTCAAACTTGACAAATTTAAGATGTATGGACTTCAACTTCCAGAATTCCCCAAATTTGAGCAACACTGGTCTAACACATCTTGAGCATGCAGAGGCGGACGATACAATTCCCTTCCTGAATTTGGTCAGCTGACCCTCCCAGGTGCTAGGGGTCGCTCTAGAGTCGCCAGATTATTTTTTTTTTTAAGCCAGCCGCACGCTCTACCGCTGGGGGGGGGGGCAGTGCCGAGCATGCGCATACCTTCGCCCCGCTTCCAACTCGTGACACAGCTCCGGCTCCAGTTGCAGAAGGCAGTAATCTCCGGCATCGACCTGCGGACTGAAACTGAGGCACTGCACCGTCGGAAGCAGCTCCGTGGGGTTTAGTTTAGCGACCTGCAACGTGGCATCAACCTCCTCGCGGCTTCGCATCCTTGGCGGCTTTCGCTCCTCAGAGCCAACGGGCGTCTCCAATAGGAACAGCAAAGGCGGAGAACGGGACTTCTTCCGAAAGCGCGCCAAAATCACATCGTCACATTGATGCAAAGGGGGCGGAGCTTCCGCTGGGTTTACGCGCCCAATCCGGCAAGGGAGGAGGTGGGGCCATAAAACACGTTGAGTCTGAGAAGAGCCGTGAAGATAATTAGGGGACTGGAGGCAGAAACGCACGAAGAACGGTCCTGTGAATTGCTATATCTAGTTTAACGAAGAGAAGGACCAGGGGTGGCATGATAGCAGTATTCCAATATTTGAGGGGCTGCCATAAAGAGGAGGGAGTCAACTTACTCTCCAAAGCGCCTGAAGGCAGGACAAGAAGCAATGGATGGAAACTAATCAAGGAGACAAGCAACCTAGAACTAAAGAATTTCCTGACAGAACAATTAACCAGTGGAACGACTTGCCTCCAGAAGTTGTGGGTGCTCCAACACTGGAATTTTCAAGAAGAGATTGTACAACCACTTGTCTGAAATTGTATAGGATTCCCTGCTTGGGCAGGGGTTGGACTAGACCAGGGGTCCCCAACCCCTGATCTGTGGACCAGCACTTGTTTGTGGAATGCCAGCAACTGGACCACACAATCTTTCCAGAGTTTGAATCCTGATATCATGAGACCTATATTTTTTCATTAGGAGTGGACTATTATTTTTCAAAAGACTCTAATTGTTAAAAAAAATTCTTTGGCTGTAAGTCAGAAATTAATTCTTTAAGATAATGGTCTTGATACTTGTATGCTAACTGGATTTAGCAATGACTTGCAGGTTTTAAGACAAGATATTTAGTTATATAAAAACTAATGAAATATTGGAAATTATTAGGCAACAAATTTGGTTCTACTTCATTCAATAATGCTTGTAAAACCTATTTTCTTTTTTGCCACCTTGGTTATTTTTTTCCTTCCTCAAAAATAACAAACATTAATAAAGAAGCATTACATTACATACAGAATATAGAATAACAGTTGAAAGGGACCTTGGAGGTCATCTAGTCCAGCGGTCCACAACCTTTTGGACACCAGGGACTGGTTCCATGGAGAAAGGCTTTTCGGCGGACCAGAGGGGGCATGGTTTGGCGTGCTGCCTACATCTCGCAGATAGGACTTCACTTGATTGTGCAGCCCAGTTGCTGGCATGCCACAATACCAAAAGGAAGGCTATTTGAGTAACATATAGGAACCTCAAGGCTTCCCAAGTCATTCAGATGGTTTCCCTCAAAATGCACAAATATAAAAGAGCAAAAATTCTTTGAAGATGTTTTATTTCTTATCCAAGAAGCTTCTTCAGCTCTGACTGGATGGTGGGGAATGGAGGATTTATACTCCTTGCAGACAGCTGGTCATTTGCATTCTTTCAGAAGGTCATGGAGGCCACCTGGAGGTTTACCTGTGTCCAACAGCCTACGACCATCTTCAGCAGTGAAGGGACACAGGGCAGAAAACATCCTGCAGCCAAGAAAGCTTAGTATTGCAATAATCTATGCTTCAATCAATTTTGAAAAATTGGGATTACAAATATTTAATCCTACCAAATGTACTCCATGTAGTCTTCATTGCAGATAACATTCCTTTTAGCAGAATTTCTTTCCACATTTTACAAAGGATTCTTAATCCTTCCAAATGTTTTTAAGGCTGTGGTGGGAAAACTAATTGAATGGGTGAATAATTTCCAAGCAGCTGAACCAGTAAGGGAAGGATGTTGGGACTTGTAGTTCAGCTGAATATCTGAAGGGCATAGACTCCCAGTCCTGGTTTGGGGATGCAGCTCCTTGACTTGCTCAGCCACCCATTATAATGCAATTATTTTACATTCCACTATTTAATTGTATACTCCAGAATGCCACATGGGGGCAGAGTGCTATAACACATGAATAACGATGCTGGGTTAGAAAACACTATAATGAAAATTATAGATGGACTCTCCAAGCTGCAGAAATCAGGATGATCACTCAGAGAGAAAAGCAAAGAATATGTGTTTTCTGTATCTCTTTCCTGGCACCTACATAAATGGTGATCTGGAATTTTGCAACCTAAATCTGATAGCCCTAATGAAACTATAATATAATTGAAGGTGGAGATTTCAGTTGCATTGCTCTAGCTTCCTGTTCTCCAGCTGCTGGCTGTTTTTGCATTGTTGAAGAAATTCCTGGACATTTAAAGTACGACATATGGGCAGTGTTTGGCATAATGGGCTTAACTACACTTAAACAAATATCTTTGTTTTGCCCAACATGCTGAGCTACAATCTGGCCAACTCCATTTTAGTCTTAGCATGTTGTAGGAAGTGGAATGTGATTAATTTATAGCTCAGTGTACTGTGGAAATCCACACAAATTAATCAAGTAAACTATGATAATTAACTATGAATTAATCACACAAAGTCTGAGCCTTCAGTGGGTAGTTAGATAGAGATATATATGGTTAGAACTGCACATATGCCAATCCATTTTTTTAAAACAAATTTAATATTCTCAAGTAAATGAATACTATCAGTAAGTGAAGACTTATTTCTGAGGTTATAGTCTTAACTACCATAGTTTAAAATGCAAAAATTTTATCTACTGGCATTTAAAAACACTGGGATGACAGTTTTATTTTGCTTCTAACAAATTATCTCAAGCAACTTTGGTAACTATTGATAAGGCTAAAAATGGAATTCTTATTAGAGAAGAGTGGAAAAAGGAACTGGAACACCCTCTTAATTTGTTCTGCTTTCCTCAACTTGAGGAAACAAATATTTTTAACAATTAAAAAAACAGTATTCTCCTGGAGCCTTTACTGCCTTTTCAAGAAAAGGAACCCACTTTCAACTGCAAAGTACTGACAATTCTCCCTCTCATCACAGCCAGAGGTTATGGTATCTTGTCCTAGAGGGCAAAATATACAGAAGTGTGTATATTTGTAAATTCTATCCCTGCCATGGGGTCACTAATCAAGATAGCTCATGGAAATATCAAGGCTATTTGGATGACACAAGCAGCAGAACCGCCACATTATCCAGAAAATATGTACTACTCCCACTCCAATTTCTTGGCTGATATTTATCTTGTAAATTAAAAAACAAAAGTATGCCTGGCCCCCTTGGGATTACAGTCACTCTGTGGAGGATGGGAGAATTAAAATTAGCTAAATAGAATGCCAGAAACTAAAATACCCCCCCCCCCTTTATATCTGGAGGCCAAAAGGAGAAATCAAGTACTGCTAATCCTCTTGTAACCACAGTTGAGAAGAGAATTTCCATTGCTAAGCAATGGAGTTGATTTGTGAGTCACACCAAATATGATGGCCTTTTTTGCCACAGTTGTTGAGTGAAAACACATGGTCGTTAAACAATCCAGCTTCCCTGGTTGACTTTGCTTATTGGAAGCTGCCTGGGAAGGTCACAGATAGTGGACACGTGACCCTGGGATGCTGCTATTGTCATCCTGAATCTTGACTACATGACCACTGGGAATGCTATGACAGTTGCAAGCGTAAGGGTTGGTTGTAAGTCCCTTTTCCCAGTGCTTGTTATAACTTTGGTTGGAAAATGAACAGTTTTAAATTGAGGACTACCTGTACTAGGGGAGTTAATTCCCCATTTGGGATTGAATGACATGTTTGACCATAGTTTAACTATACAGAAAGCCAGTTTGGTGTAATGATTAAGGTGCTGGCCTAGAAATCAGGAGGCTGTGAGTTCTAGTCCGACCTTAGGCACAAAAGCCGGCTGGGTGACTTTGGACCCATCACTCTGTCTCAGCCCAACCCACCTCATAGGGTTATTGTGAGGAAAATAGAAGGTATGTTTGTTGCCTTGAGTTACTTATAAAGAAACAATGGGATTAAAATCTAATAGTAAATAATGTAAAAATTATGTGACTTGAAACAAAGCAGGTCAATGGTATGTGGTTATGACATTTATTTCAACCACAGCCTTGAATTTTGTTTCAGGGTAGAACTTTCCACTTAGTCAAACCACAATATGGCTCAGCACCTTGTGCAGACCTAGTTACAACTACTAAAAGATTTTACTGCAGCAGTGTAGGGAAAACTCTGAAATTTGCATAGAAAATATTACACGTAGGTTTTCACCCACTTCTCCCTGGTATTGGACCATGGAAAAAATACAGTAGTTAGTACCAGCAACCCTTTAAACCAATGATATTGTAGCCACGGCTTGCTATGTTGACTGCTACCCTGACAGTCTTCCAGTTGCTTTTGTGAGGGCTTGCTTTATTTCCTGTCTTTATTTTTTATTTATTTTTAGTTTTCAGGATTTATTTATTTTTACTTTACTTGACAGCTTGAGTAAAAGGAGTTTGCTAATATTTTTTTTCAAAGCTCACAAAAGCTTATGCCTTTTAATAAAATGTGTCAGCTAGAAAAGATGCTAACAAATTCCTTCTGGATTTTTGGTGTTTGGTTTTTTTTTTTTTTTTTTTTTTGCTACCATAGACCAAGACAGTTCTCATACAACAGTGGCTTGAACAGGGTCAAAGCTACTATTTTGGGTTCAATTATGATTGTAAGTCATGGATTATTTGCATAGGAAGCTGTACGTGCCAGTTCCGGTCAGTAATGGTCTATGGCAGGACTTTTCAACCTTTTCACCCATTGTACCACTTTTAGGATATGGCAACATCCGAGTACCACCAGTCGCCTAGCAAGGTGTCAAAAACTTGTTGACCCCCCCAAAAAGTGATAATGTACAGGTAGTCCTCGACTTACAACAGTTTGCTTAGTGACTGTTCAAAGTTACAATGGCACTGAAAAAAGAGCCCCCCAAGCCACAGCTGAGCAAGACACCTGCCTGCTCACCCGGCGGCAATCTTCCTCCTGTCTGAGGTTTCCATTGTTGTGAGCATTTCTGTTGAGGATTGGCAGCAGGGGTGGGGTGGGGGGTGTTTGGTTTTTATTTCCCCCCCCCCTTCCGTCTGCTGGGTGGTTGCAGCAGGTTTTGGTCACTTCACATGATCCTGAGCCACTGTGACCGTCATAAATATAAATCAGTTGCCAAGCATCTGAATGTAAATCACAAGACCCTGGAGATGCTGCAACATTCCAGCTGATTGGCGCTTCTTCTGGGTTCAGCAGAAGCACCAGGATCAGTGCTGCTTTCCAGCTGATTGGTGCTTCTTCAGGGCTCAGCAGAAGCACCAGGATCAGCACCAAGCTCCCGCTGGAGCCTGGCGCTGATCCTGGTGCTTCCACTGAGCCCTGACAGCCCCGAAGAAGTGCCGATCAGCTGGAAAGCGGCACTGATCCTGGCGCTTCTGCTGAGCCCCAACAGCCCTGCAGCTCCAGCCATCTCTTGCTCAGGCTTGTTTGGTGCTGCCAGCAGTTCAGCTCATTCCCCTCCTCCACTACTTTTCTAGGATGGTCGTGTACCACCTGCCAGGTGCCAATATACCACAGGTGGTACCCGTACCACTGGTTGAAAAGCCCTGGTCTATGGCAATGACCTTGGGAGATAGGAGGAAGAGCCGCAGACTATAGTCAGATAAGAGACAGTTGAGCCTTCAGAAGAAATGGAAATATGGCAAATATCCTCCCTAGTGAACTGTAAAGGAGTGGGGGAGAGATGGACTTTCAGACCTGCACGATTACTATTGTAACCTTACAATAAAGATAGAGCTAGTGCTTTGGGTGGGGGCTTCTCATCTGATCTATCCTGTTGAACATGGTTTAAGGTTTATCTTCCTTTTATGAAGCAAGTGGAACCGGTGCACACGCTTCAAGTTTTTTATGAGACCCACTTCCCAATATCACTTAAGCTCAGATAAAGATGCTCTGCTCTTGGCCTATGGTTGGATCAGTCTTGCAGTGGAATGATTAAAAGCAGAACACTTGCAACACTTCAACTGTCTTCTGTGAAAGACACAATCTTGCTTCAAATGACAAGTGAGGTTTTTATTCATTCACATATTTCCATGATAGTGCTCTGTTACAGGACATACTGTAGACCAGTGATGGCGAACCTTTTAGAGACCGAGTGCCCAAACCACAACCCAAAACCCACTTATTTATCGCAAAGTGCCAGAACTGCATCAGCATTGTAGTGCCCTCGGGGGGGGGGCATGGGGGCGTGGTCCACTGGGTAGGCATGGCTGCAGTTGTCACGGCAGACTGGGTGGGCATGGCTGGGTGGGCATGGCCACCTCGATGTTGCTCATGGGGGGGACACCTGTGGGGGCCGGGCAGGGTGGGGGAGATCCAGGGGATCTCTGGAGGGTGGGGCGGTGGGCAGGAGGCCCAGCATAGATGGGGGAGGCACACAATCCTAGCTGGGACTGGGGGACTATGGCGCTAATGGGGACCCGGCTTTCCCTGCTCAGGGTGGACTTTGACTTGCAGGGTGTGGGCATGCTGTACCACCTCTACTTGAGCTTGCTAGCTGGCCGCTTCACCTCCTTTGTGCTGGGTGGGGCTGCCGCTCCGGGCAGCCTAATGGACCTGCACAAGCTGCTGACAGCAGCAGCGCGCATGCCCCAGAGAGGGCTCTGAGTGCCGCCTCTGGCACGCATGCCATAGGTTCGCCACCACTGCTGTAGACTGTTCTTTATTTTAATGAACCTTCTTTCATGCCTGTAGCCTTTTACAGAAAGAGCAAGAAAGCAATCTTCACAGTTTCATTCCAAATCATTTTATGGTTCTTTTGTAAAATGCTCTGGGCTAGTCAGAAGAAAAAGCAGTAGAAAAAGAGAGAAAAAATGTTTACTTGCTTACTGTATTCCTTTTGCACTCCCTTCTACTTAAAATTGACAGTAACATTCAAAATCATAGGGAAAAAAAATAACAGCTCACAAATAATATTACTTAAATATTGCTAAAAACTAATTCCAAGCATCATTCCTACTCTTCAAGTGCTCTTAAAGCAGACATGTCAAAAACAAGGCCCGGGGGCCGGATGTGGCCCGCAAAGTGGTTTCATGTGGCCCGTGAAGCCATCCTGGAAACAGTGAGGGATTGGCCCCCTCTGCCTTGGCCCTGGCCCAGGCCAGCTGGGAGCCAATGTACAATTTTGTGGTGGCCATCTATGCTGAAACCATTCAGTCTTAGCTTCATAAGCTCTTCCCCCCCCCCCCCCCGCATGGCCTGAGAGGAACAGCGAGGCTCCTCCAGTAGACCATGCCTTGGCACTTGCCCTGGTTCCATCCCCGTCTGCCAGAGACCCTCAGATCCCACTCCTGCCCAGGCCCCCACAGGCACCCTTGATGCGAATGATGTAGAGCTGGCCACACCCATCCAGTAGGCCACACCCACTCCATCTACACCCATCCAGTAGGCCGCACCCACCCTGGGCATACCCACCCGGCCCCCCAAGGGCAACTGCAATGCTGATGCGGCCCCCAATGAAATTGAGTTTGCCACCCCTGTCTTAAAGGATCAGGTCTTAGTTTCCTTACAAAATAATAGGGCCTTATGAGTCCCCAAAGGCAGATTTTAAAAGGCGAAACAGCTATACAAAAAGCTTCTTTCCAATTCCTTCCTACCCTTAACTTGCCAAGGAAGAAAACTCAGCACATCCTCTCCTGGGCAAGTGATTGTCAGCCTTTCAGGGTAATCCAGACAAGAAGCAAAACTATGAGTATAAAACTACCTTTATTATAAGGTTACGGTAACAGAATCTTGCATATCTGAAAAGCATTTCTTCCCTTCTGTAATGGTATATGGGAATGGCCTTGGCAAACTGGGTCAAGAGACATTGCCAAGGGAACAGTCAGATAAGAGATAGCATAGCCTGTAGTTGGATAGTGGGCTGGGCAAGAGGCTCAGAAGAGACTCTACTTTTGGGGCCTATAAAGGAGATGGGGAGAGGAGAAACATACTTTCAGAGTTGCAAGATTCTATCATTGTAACTTTACAATAAAGTAAGCTGATTTGGTTGCGTTTCTTATCTGGTATGTCCTGTAAGGCCAACCTCAGTGTTGTTTATCTGACTGTTCCCTTGACAGCATTTCTTTGCCCAGTACCTCAAGGTCACTCTCACATACCATTGCACCTCCTTTATGTTTACTTTCCAGAAACCAGGGTGAATCCATTCTGAAATCCCAAAGGTGCTTTTTCCAACGGCAACTGGATTTCCTCGGTTATTTAGACTACTGTGAAGTGTCGAAACACAGCATATAAAATTTAAAGAAAGACAATATTGCTGAATTATTTTTCTGATTTCGTTACATGAAATTAAGATATTATTCTGTATTTCAGTTTAAGGAGTAATGCAAATTAAATTTTAGTTTAGGGAGTTACCCTGTGCAAAAAGCAACAGATGGAAACTGATCAAGGAGAGAAGCAACCTAAGGAGAAACTTCCTGACAGTTAGAACAATTAATCAGTGGAACAACCTGCCTCCAGAAATTGTGAATGCTCCAGTTTTTAATAAAAGACTGAGCAGCCACTTCTCTGACATGGTATAGGGCCTGAGCAGGGGGTTGGTCTAGATCAGCGGTTCTCAACGTTTGTGTGACGGCAACCCCCGTCACACAAACGTTATGCGCATGCGCAACGTGCATAGAGGCGGGCCCATGAGTGGCGTGCATGCGGGGGGCTCCCATGCGTGGCGCGCATGCGCGGGGTGCCCCTGTGCGGCGCCGCCCCCGGAGGGGAGAAAATGGCGGATCGCCGCCTTTGGCGACCCCCGAAAAATGGTCAATCGACCCCAAATGGGGTCGCGACCCATAGGTTGAGAACCGCTGGTCTAGATTTAGAAGACCTCCAAGGTCCCATGCAACTCTATTATTATTATGGATCATCGCATAGTCAGCCAGATGTTCAGACTGGATTTGGCATTTTGTCTACCTATCGAGTCCTTATCCAGGACCTGGGATAGGCAGATGTGGATGTTTGATGGTATTACAAATATCGTTGCAGGATGGAAGCAGTTCCTGGTAAGGCTGCCTTTTGCAATTGACTAATAGCGAATTTGTCAATGCCAATGGTGTTCAAGTGGTGCTCCAGTTGTTTTGGGATTGCACCCAAGGCACCTATTACTATTGGTACTACTCTTGCTTGCTTTTGCCACAGTCTTTCTATTTCTATTTGTAGGTCTTTGTACTTTGTTATCTTCTCCAGTTCTTTCTCGTCTATTCTGCTGTCACCAGGCACTGCCACATCCACTATCCATTATTATTATTATTATTATTGTTGTTGTTGTTGTTGTTGTTGTTATTATTGGCTGCCAATGAATTCAATAAATAACATGACTAGAATTATGTCCATATGTACATGTTTATAAATACCAACATCAACACTCTATACAAGTTGTAATTTCTGTTTTGATTGCTATAACTTGATTTATTATATGTAATATTCTCCTTTTTATTGCATAAATATCACACATTTTACATTTTTTAAAATATTTGGTAACTTTTGAAGGATAACTTAATGCTTCTTTGATGTTACAAGGAGAAAGAAAAAAACATGAACATAGCAATGCCATTAGTAAAAGAACGATATTATCTATTATTTATTTATTTGTCATATTATGGATAGTTAGGAATCAAGTAGTATATGATATGTAGCACAAGGCAACACTTCATCCAGGACTTTTTAATTACTGAAAAGCTCACTTAAGAAACCTATTTAATTAAATTAATATAGTGTAAACTGACATCATGCTGTGATTTTAAAGCTATATAGTAAAGCACTTTACTCTTTTGAAAACTGATGAAAGTCTGTGGTCTAGAATACTGTAGGCCAGTGATTCTCAACCTTTCTAATGCCGTGACCCCATAATATAGTTCCCCATGTTGTGGTGACCCCCAAGTGGGTGTGGCCACCAATAAGAGGGAGTAGGGCAGCTAGGGAAAAGGGAAAAAAATGGTGGACAGCATGGTTTGGTGACCCCCGTGAAATGGTCATTCGACCCCAAATGGGGTCCCGACCCACAGCTTGAGAACCACTGCTGTAGGCCAAACCTTTTCTCCATCTCTTTCCTTTTCGTTTTGGGAATTTGTAGCAGATTTGTCAAACACGACAATGAAAATGTTGAACTGGAAATCTTGAGCAAGAAAAACCAGATTAACTTCACAAAATGCAAAACCCGCAAACAAAACCTGCCATAGGATGGCAGCTATTAATCAAACTTTGGGAATTATAGAAAAAAAAAACCCACCCTGAACACTTTTGTTTGAAGCTGCTTTAAAAGGGTACTGAGCTAGGTCTCGCAGTGCACAGATAACGTTTGCAAATTTCAGAAACCTAATCTGGGTCAGATCGGATGTTGCTTGGGTGAGAGGCCATTAGGAATTTTATTTATTAGATTTGTCTGCCACCCATCTGATCTAGACTATAGACTAAACTGGAAGGTCAAAGTAAGTGGTTTTTAACTGCTTAATAGCAGGCTTAGCTTGAGATTTTTTGATAAGAAGGCTTAGATCAGTGGTTCTCAACCTGTGGGTCGGGACCCCATTTGGGGTCGAACGACCATTTCACGGGGGTTGCCAAACAACGCAGTCCGCCATTTTTTTCCCCCTTTTCCTTAGCTGTGCTATTCTCTTTTATTCTATTGGCTTTTGAAAGCCAATAGAATAGACTCTCTTGAATAGAGTCTAATTCTATTGGCTTTCAAAAGCCAATAGGAATTGTCCAGGCTGTCTCTGCCCTGCTGAGCCCGCCAAAAGTCCCATTCTGCAAACGGTGCTGCACCAGTTGAGTAGTCCTCGACTTACGACCGGTTGAGTAGTCCTCGACTTATGACCAGTTGGGGGTCGCGGCATTAAAAAGGTGAGAACCACTGGCTTAGATTAAAGCTGATGGCCACATTTTACATCCCTGTCCCCTTGCTTCTGCCCTATGGATGCACTGGGGACATTTTTAATGGCCCCCTCTTCAACCATTTTCAAATTTGTTTTTCATTTCTTAGTTTCCACACCCACCTAGTCTGTTCTGCTGTGACAGAAAGAAGAGCATAACTCTGAACCTCCTCCTATATTTACTTTCTTTTTATTAGAAAGTTTGAAAACCATCTGTGATAGGAGCAGCAGCAGAACAGAATCATGCATGTGAAATGGGCAACCATATAAACGGAATAAATAAACACCTTTCATTGCTCATAAATGTGTTCATGTGGTTACCAAAAGTCAACCTTGGAGATTCTTACCCAAGTGATGAAATCCTTCAATGCCGGAAAAACACCAATTTATTATATTTCTATTCTGCTTTTTGTACACTAGTACTAGGCAGGATATATAGATTGATCCTTCCACTCTTTTTGACCTGTGAGGTAGGAGGGGGGAGAGAAAATAACTGGCCCCAAAATCACCCACTGGTCGAACATAAACTAGACCAGTGTTTTTCAACCTTACGAGGGATAGACTTCAATTCCCAAAATTCTCCAGCCAACATGACCTGGCTGGAGAATTCTGGCAGTTGAAGTCCACCCATCTTCAGGTTGCCAAGGTTGAGAAATACTGGACTAGACCTTGGCTTGTCCCATTAACCAAACCACCAACCTGGCTGTTTTGGAGAAAGGATGCTTAGCTCCCTACATTTGTTAAGGGAGTTTTGCCCCATTTTACAACATTTCTTGCCACAGTTGTTAAGTGAATCACTACAGCTGATAAGTTAGTAACTGGGTTGTTAAGTGAATCTGGCTTCCCCACTGACTTTGTTCTTCAAAAAGGTCGCATGAGGTGATCACATGACACAGCAAGGGTCATAAGTATGAACCAGTTGCCAAGCATCTGAATTTTGATCACATGATCATGGGGGAATTCTACAAAGGTAACTGTGAAAAATGGTCATAGGTCCCTCCCCCCCCAATAACCGGACCATGCTGGACACACAAACAAGCCGAGTGGGAAACGAGCACCTGCCGCATGGAAAGGGTTCATTTTTACTCCTTTCCTTTGTTGCTCCGCAAAAAAACAAAAACTGCCAGCAGCGGTGCAAATCACCCAAGATCCAGGACGCCTCGAAGCCTCTCCCGGCGGACCCAGAAATTGGAGGCCCCGCTTGGCCGGGCATCTCTGCGACTTTTAAAACAGGAACCGCTGCTATTGCTTCGTATTGATTTCCCTTTGGGCCGCTTCCCGGGGCTCCAACCCTCCTCCTTGTATGGGAGGAAGAAGACTGAATCCAGGCGGCCAAGAGGGGCGGGGGGGGGCGGCGGCAACGCGCTCCAGAAGCGCCTCCTTTCCACTCACTTGTCCGCTTCGGCGTTCTTCGGTGTGTTGCTAACCGCGGAGCGATTGTTTCCCTCCCACTCACCCACCCTCCCCATGCTTCCCATCGCCCCTCCCCGCCCGACCTTGAGGCGAATTGGCTCCCGTGCAGCCGCCGGTACCGAGCGCACGCCTTCAGCCCCAGCGAAGCCCCTCGCCGCCGGGCCGGACGGAGGGGGACGCTGCCGGCCAGGCTGCGCTTTGCTGCAACCACGTGCCATTCGCAGCCTGCCTGTCACACAACAACAAGGAAGGCTTCGGGGGAAGCTGCGCCCCTTGGATCGCCCTGGGGAGAGCCACTTTCCCGATCCAGGTGAGTCCGCTAAAAAACACTGGGGTGGGGGGGGATAGGAGGGAAACCCCGCATGTCAGGATGTTCCCCTCGCCCACCCAAACCCGGTCTGTAACCCCCGTGGCGTTGTCAAATGCCAGATGGGTGGCCGGTGGATGGGGGTGGCTGCTTGTTTTTGTTTTCCTTTGCGGCGGGGCGGGGCGGGGGGGCGTGCCTTTGCGCGGCCGAGGCGATGGGAGCTCAAGGGATCCAGAGCTGCGCGCATTCGGGGTGCTGCGGGATGGATCCAGGGGGTGGGGTGGGTGCGCAACCGGGGGAAAGCCGCGTGTCCGAGAGAAGCGCTTCTCGGGTGAATGGCAGGAAAGCGCGGAGAGGCTGCCAATTATAATGAGCGGCAGCAATCAAGCAACCTTGATTCTGCTACATAAGGCCGGCTGGGGAGAACTGGTAATTAAAAAAAGGCGCAGAGTAAGCTCTGGGGAGGGGAGGCAGCCGGAGAAGCAAGTTGGCAGGGGGAGCCCAGCGAGGCGGTGGGGGGGGGGCGCTGGCATGTGCCCTGGTGCCTCCTAGAACCCAGCGACATCAAGGCCTCGTCTGGAAGTCTAAGGTTCCATTCAAGGACAGGGCTCCTGATTGCCCGGCGGCGGGTGCTTGTATAGGTTTGACACAGTGGCCACCACCTAAAGAGGAGCCCTGTTAGACCGCTAAGGTTGAGTCTAAAGTCAGAGACTGGGGGGGGGGGGCGGGAATTCTGAAAAGGAGCATGTGCAAGCTTTGGGATGCTGAAAAATGCACCCAGACTAAAAATGCACCTTTCATCTTCTCCTCTCTCTCTGTATGTGTGTGTGTGTGTGTGTGTGTGTGTGTGTGTTTCTGGCCAGGCTGGTTGCAACAATGGAAGAAAATAGCCTGGGCACCCTGCAACAGAGGGCAGCTGAGCTGGAGTGCATGGCGGAGGTTCTTCTGACAGGGGAACAACTAAGGTAGGGATGTGGCTTTTCACAGATACTTGGCCTGGGAGAGGGTGAGCAATTGAAAGTGGGCCCATACCCCAGATTTCAGATTAATGGATGGCTGCCTGTAATAACCCACTTTTCCTTTAAAGGCTGAAGGTTATATGGGGAGGGTCTCTTATTTTATTGGCAATTAAATAACCCTGCAAGGTAGATTGGACCGCAAAGGCACCAGGTGATATTTTTTTTCCTTCATCACTCCAAGCCTCGTCTCTTAGCCACTGAGTTATAACAGAATTTAGTTGATGCTTTGCTCAACTGCATAGCAGTGCCTCATATTTTCAAGAATTTTCCGTATTTTCACATCACAAGAAGAAAAGAGTGTACTGAATAAACAATAGCATTAGCACTTAGACTTCTATACTGCTTCACAGTGCTTTACAGCGCTCTTTAAGTGGTTTACACAGTCAGCATCTTGCCCCCAACAATCTGGATCCTCATTTTACGGACCTTGGAAGGATGGAAGGCTGAGTCGACTTTGAGCCAGTGAGAATCGAACTGCCGGTAGTCAGCAGTCAGCAGAAGTAGCCTACAATACTGCATTCTAACCACTGCACCACCACAAATGTCCAAGGGCAGGGGTAGGCAACCTTGGCTCTTTTATGACTCATGGACTTCAACTCCCAGAATTCCTTAGCCAGCATAGGTTTGATTGGCTGTATTCCTGGCTCAGGAATTCTGGGAGTTGAAGTCCATGAGTCATAAAAGAGCCAAGGTTGCCTACCCCTGCCCAAGGGTAACAATCCAGATCTGGTGCTCCCATCATTCTTTACCAGATTGGCCTTGCTGGGTGGAGCTATTGAGAGTTGTAGCTCATCTGCAAGCCTAGTCTGGAATAAGGTAGTTTTCTGGGAGAAGAGATTCATCAGTCTTCAGAGCCTGTATCTATTTTAACCTTTGTGTTCATTTCCCCAATGGGCAGCAAACAAGGATGAATTCAAAAGAGCGATTTAGGTTTATCTCTCAATCCATTCATTTCTGTACAAAAGCAGGAGGGTGTTATAGGGTGGCCAGAGTCTGAGAATGAAATTCTATTTTTTTTAAACCTTCAATTAAAAACATTTTCTTTGATATCTTCTCACATCACTGCCTGCCCAACTAAACCATCTATCAAACAATATTTCTTTTTCAAGATACACAGCCTTGATTCTGCTACATAAGGCAAAGTCTACAATATCTACACTCAGGCGTGTCAAGGTGTTTTATCAAGAGGCAAGTGGACTTCCTTGTTTGTCTTTGAAGACGTTTGGCTTCTCATCCAAGAAGCTTCTTCAGCTCTGACTGGATGGTGGGGAGTGGAAGGATTGATATTCCTTGCAGACAGCTGGACAGTAGCATTCTTTTAGAGTCATTGAGGCCACTTGGAGGTTTATCTGTGTCCTCAGGGTCACTTGAGTAGTGCAAATGGGTGTGGGGCCTCTTGGAACTGCTGAAAAGACTGTGTTATAGACTGGAGATAGATGATGTCATATCCCTCCCCCTCTGTTGAGGGACGGCTGTTCAGTTTTGACATAGATGGCCTCTTGGACTCCCCTTTCAAACCAGCGGTCCACTCTTTCCAAAATGTTTATAACTTCCCATTTGTTGAGGAACAACAGTGGGATAATGATATTGCTTTTATACCACCCCATCCTATGGGATGTCCACAGGATAGGTTCAAAAAGGTCAAGATGGTGGCCATAGTGTGATTGAAACTCCACCCTGTTTTTGTGCACAATCACACACTTTGGACTCCCTTCTCCAGAGGGGAGGGTCACATGATAACTGTCATGCAAAAGGTATCTCAACTCAGGATGGCTGCTAAAAGGTAGCAAGGGTTTCTTTTGGTAGTCTCTTTGATTGGACCCAGTAGGTATGTACTTACTTATTTATTTTTTAGAAAAAGAACTTTCCAGGATGAGGTGAGATTAAAATCTAGGAGGGTGTTCCACCAATCAGTTTAAAAGGATTTTCGCTGCAAAGTAAAATTGCACCCATGTAGAATTTACAAAGCCTTCATTAGAGCTAGCAGCAAAGTTAAGAAACCAAGTAAGAGGAAGTAAGATATAAACATTTTATGACAAGTAAAACATGTGAGCTAATGTTGTCATATCAAATAGAAAAGATTTTTTTTTATTTTTATTTTTTTTCCTTTCTGGTTGCATACTCTCCTGTGGTGTTCACTTGTTGTAGGATGTTAGACTCCATTCACTTAAAGACGTTGGAAAAAAATTCAAGCATTGTGATGCCCTGGTATTTACACTCTGTATGGTTTACAAATAATACGTTTAAAAACAGAATCCATCAAATCATTCCAAAAGATAAAAGGTTAATTCTTTGAGCAGGGGTCCTCAACCTCCAAGCTGCAGCCCACTACCGGGCCACAGTCAGTTCGCAACTGGGCAACGTCAGTGGTGGGCCGGAGCACATGTGTGTGTGTGCATGTGCAGCTCAATTTGCTCCCTCTCATGCCTCCCCCCACCCCGGGCCACCAAGCTGCAAAGGTTGGGGACTGCTGTCGTTGAGGACAGGATTGTAAGCCTTTGACTTATGATTGTAATGGAGCCCACAGTTTCTATTGTATGTCACAACAGTTGTAAGTCAAGGCATCCACATGACTGACCTGATTTTACGACATATTTTTTAACTGTCATCAAACAAACCCATCATCTGCAATGGGACTTTTTTTTCAGAAATTAGAAGTAAATGCCATACATCTGGCATAAATCACAGTTGTGTGACCGTAGAACACTGCAAACAGCTTAAATGCAGGGCGGTTGCCAAGTGCTCCAAATATGATCACGTGGTCTTGGGTGCAGGAGCAGCCATTGGAATTTTGAATTTAGGCTCTAAGTATCTTTTTTGTAGGGGGGCTCCATCGTAACTTTGAACAGTCACTAAGCAATCGGTCGTAAGTCAAGAACTACTTGTATTCACCTGGAGCCAGACAATTCTACCTGGAAGAGGAGTTGGTATTTTTATTCATTAATGGGTTGCTTTTACCTGAGCAAATTTTAAGGAATGGCTCAAGTAGTAGCTATTCTTCTATAACTTCAGCCAGCTTCTCTAACAAGCCACCATGGGAATTCTTGGGAAGTGTGATCCAGTATACTTGGAAAGCCCTTAATGGGAAAAGTTAAGTCTCCGGTATTCTTTTTCAAACTTGACAACTTTCAGATGGGTGTAACTCAGTCATCTCATGCTGACTGAGGAGTTCTGGTAGCTGAAGTCCACACGCTTTAAAATTGCCAATTTTGAAAAACACTGGTCAATATCTTCAATGGAGGAATAAGAAAGAATCAGTTAGGCCTTCTGTGTGCAGATGAACAACTGAGGAGTAAAATTTCTACCTTATTTGTAATGGATATCAGCCCTGTTCTGAGCCATGCCTGGTTTTTGCTTTGAAAGTCTGGGCTGTGTGATGTTTGCGGAGATTTCTGGATTATTGGTTCAGTGCTAGAGGATTCTGTCTTTCCAAAGCAGTGTGGATTAATGGCCCTTTGATCTTATCTGCCTGTGTCCATACAAGGTCCCCTAATTTCATTTTGGTCAACAAAGAGGCATGTGGTTTTTCCAGATCTTCCTCAAGCTATTCTGCACATTATCAGATGGCTAAAGCACGCATTTCATTTCTCCTGGCCTCTCAAAGATTAGAGGCACATTGATGTGGTCACCTAATGGAGGCTCCAGCTGAGTGTTGGCATGGTGGATTGCCATGATGGCTGGTGTGTGGTGGGCTGCAGAAATGGGAACTGAGCAGGTGACACAAACTGAACTGCAAAGAGGCAGGAACAAAAGAAAGTATTGTGAAGTGGCAAAAAGTGTTCAGATCACAAGAACAAAGCAGAAGGGTTTATGAGTAGTTTTACCCATACAACAGTGCCAAAGCACTGGTGTGTGACACCACATTTTCCCACTCCAGCAGAAGATCATTGCACAGATAAGGCCCCAGAGGCAAATAATGGCACCATCATGAGTGCATGAGAAGGAGACTCAGTAGCTTAAAATAACGTTCTTCTCTTTTTCTCCTTTTGCTTGAGAGCAGCAATGCATGAGGGTATGGTTGACAGAAGGCAAGATAGGCAGCAGCAGGAGGGAAATACGGGTGTAGCCGAAACACAAGTAGAGAAGCTTGCTTCTATTGCATTCTATTGCAAAGGCATGTTTCGAAAATGGACAGAGAATAAACCTGTGCAACAGGCTTTAGAGGGGAGGAAAGTCTGAACTGCAGGATCATCGCTGTCCACGGCTATGGGAGGCACCAAGAATACAGCCAATCAAACAATGGAAGCTATGTGTTTAGATGTGTCAAGCTTATTTAAGGTTGGAATTGAATATTCCAATCACTTTTCTTCATATAAAGGAAGATAATCTAGAAGAAAAAGTGGATGAACTGGAAAAGTGGAAAGCATGGGAAAGAAACTCAAAAGAATCTTGTCTTGATTGTGATGGAGCAGAGAGAAACTCTGAAAGGACCTCAAGATTCTAATACAAGTGGATATTTGTGGCTCAGGATTGATATGAGGGGGTCCTTGGTGCTCTCAGAACTCGATGGTTTTCTTGCAGACATTTCATTACCCAACTAGGTAACATCATCAGTGCTAGAAGGGAGTGGGGCTTGCTCTCAGAGTCTGAAAGCATAATGAAAACTCCTTAATTTTTGAACATGTGGACAGACTTCACCATAGTTTCAACTGGGAAACAGCATCCTAGATCAACTTAAATCAAAAACACTAGAGAATTCCTGGAAACCTGGCACTCAGATAAACCAGCATCAACAGGAACATAGTGATAATAATGTCTACATGCCATTCAAAAGGGAGAAAAAAATTAGAAGACCACGACACCTACTGATCAGCAATCAACCCCCAGAAGAGCAGAGATAAATAACCAAGTAGCAAACAATCAAGGAATTATTAACTCAGTAAACAACAGCCTAATCAAGGAATGACCAAGAACACTCCTACCTGTCAGCTGTCCTCTGCCAGCTACCGACAAACTCCAGGCACAGAAGGAACAGATGACCAGCAAACTTTAATGCAATGGCAGGTGATCTGAACCAACAACTGCTGATGGTAGCCCCTTGCAAGGAATAAAATGGGCCTACTACCTCATAGTTCCCTTCGTCCGGTTAGATCCCACAGGTGGGCCTCCTGCAGGTCCCGTCGGCCAAGCAGTGCCATTTGGCGGGGCCGCGGGCGAGGGCTTTTTCTATGATGGCGCCCACGTCTTGGAACCAGCTCCCCCCGGAGATTAGGACCGCTCCCACTCTGTTGGTTTTCCGCAAGCTGCTTAAGACCTGGCTTTTCCAGCAGGCCTGGGGCTTATAAAATCTGACCCCTGGATGAATGTTATTGTATTGTTTGTTTTGTTAAGCTATATTGTGTTTTTTATTGTTAGCCGCCCGGAGTCCTGCGGGAGTGGGGCGGTCTATAAATTTTAATAAATAAAACAGGTCGAATACAGTCCAGATAATGGTGTAACCCTCGGTTCTCTGGCAATTCTACAATGAAGTCCATGGCGATATCCTCCCATAGTCGGGTCGGTAGCTGGCAGAGAACAGCTGACAGTAAGTCCAACAATGACAGAGCAAGCTACTTGCATATAAACAGAGAGAAACCCCACTCCCTTCTAGCACTGAAGATGTTACCTAGCTGGGTAATGAAATGTCTGCAAGAAAATAACCAAGCTCAGAGAGCACCAAGGACTCTATATTTCAAGATTCTGTTATTATACACTTCAGTAATAAAGGATCATTCCTGTAACCCTTAGGATGTCCATTTTCCAACCTAGGCTTCCTTGAAGGGCTGACGTTTAATGAACATTAAGAAAAGCTTTGCCAGTTTTCTCAGTTACGATTTCCTTACCTCAGTTCTATAATAACTGAATTGTCTCTTGGATGCTAACACATGGCTGGGAGAAGTAACACTTCTTCTCTGTGAAAAACCAAACCCAGAAACAACAGAAATTATTCTTTAAATTTGTTTCAAGTTCAGAACTGCTGCTTCAAATGTTCCAAACTTGAAACAAAACTCCTGGTGTTTTAAGAGTTTTGTTCAAGATGCAACAGAACATTCAATCCTTTCGTACAGCAGCATTTTGACTATCATGGCCATAGTTAAACAGTCTCAGCCTTCTAACCTTGAATTAGGCTGTTTTGTCTGTTTTGCGCTCAGAACAAAATGTTATTTCAGAACCAAGAGATGGTTTACAAATCAGAATAAAGCACTGAGCCATTTTATGTTTTCTCTTAATAGACATAGCCAGTTCAGATTGTTCTGGCAGAAAGTTTCAAGTGCTGCTGTGTTGTCACAGCTCAAAACAAAACAAGTTTCTCCTTACATGATTACCCCTAAGGTTTTGATCTGTATGGAAGATAGCAAATGCCCAAAGTGTTTAGAAAAAGCTGGGGGGAGCAAAAACAACTGAAAAATGGAAAGCTTTTCCAAGAGAAGACAATCAGCATGGTAGCTTTGTTTAGAGCAATTTATGGCGTTTACAGAAAGGAAAACATTACTAATTTAAAATAATATTTGTTGTATCGGCACCAGAGTACTTTGTGCTGAATCAATATATTTTCTAAAATGAGTATTTCTAAATGTTGGTAATGTTGTTCTTTGTGTTATGCCCATGTTGACCTATCTTTAAAAAATCTGTTCTGTGATTCCATAACATACTATGCCCAGATATATTATGGTTTAACACAGCCTGAGCCAGAATTCTGGGAGTTGAAGTCCACAAGTCATAAAAGAGCCACGGTTGCCTACTCCTGGTTTAACATGATGATCTGGCTGACACAAAATGTAAGGCAGTTGCTAGGTTACTTCGACACCACACCACAAGGTAGGTTAGTAAAATCCTCAGTTTAAGTTTGACTCTTGGTAACTTCATGAATGTGTCAGTGTAATTTTCTTCACAGTGGTTTTCCATTCCTTCTGATTTTTTTTCCCCTGGAGATCTCCCATAAAACCAACCAAATATTAACCAGATCTGACCCTACTTAGCTTTTCAAGATTATCTGAGATGGATTGGGTGCTGAAACAAATTACCCATCTCCACTTTAGTATATATAGGTAGTCCTTGACATATGACTACAATTGAGCTCAAAGTTTCTGTTGCTAAGTGAGATATTTGTTAAATGAGTTTTGCCCCATTTTACCACCTTTCTTGCCACAGTTGTTAAGTTGTTAAATTAGTAACATGGTTACTAAGTGAATCCAGCTTACCCATTGACTTCAGTGATCAGAAGTTATAAAAAGTGATCACATGACCCCGGGATACTACAACCGTCATATGTATGAGCCAGTTGCCAAGCATCTGAATTTTGATCACCTGATCATGGGGATGCTGTAGTCGTCATAAGTATGAAAAAAAAATCATTTTTTTCAGTGCCACTGTAGTTCAAACGGTCACTAAATGGACTATTCTAACTCGAGGACTACTTATACTAGACAACCTGTGTACTATTGGATCATTGTTTCAGAGATATCTCCTTGCCTAAACAGAGAAACAGAATAACAATGGGCAAGCACTTAAAACAGGAGAGAAAGGAAGGGGGAGGCATGGGGCTGAGTGTGAGTGTGAGTGCGTGTGCGATGCTTGGGACAGGCCTAGTGCCCATGCGACACTCAGGGCAGTGCTAGCATGAGTGGGGGGAGTGCGCACACACATGCACACACAGGCCAGCCATTCATGTGGCCAGGTAGCCAAGAAACCACAGCCTGGTAGTGGGCAGTGGCCCACAGGTTGGGGACCCCTGGATTAGATGACCTATAAGATCACTTCCAACTCTGATATTCTGTATAGCTATCTATCTATCTATATATTTCTACATTCATATCTATCTATCTGTCTGTCTGTCTATCTACACACATACATGCACACATACACATATGGCATCATGAAAAATTGAAATACTAATGGTAATTCTCGACTTATGACCGTAATGGAGTGTGCCCATTACAAGTCATCACCTGATCAACCCTATTTTATGACCTATTTTTACGGTGATCATTAAGTGAATCCACAATTGTTAAGCAAACACTGCAGTTGTTAAGCAAGCCCATTGTTTGCTATGGGGTGGTTTTGCGGAAAGCCAGAAATAAATGCCAGTTTTCAGTTTTCAACATTGTAAATTGCAGTCCTATGACTGACTGCAGGATATTGCAAAGCAGGCCAGTTGCTGCTTTGCTGTGAGTGACAGCATTACGAACTTCAGAACCAGGTCATAAGTGCCTTTTGGGCGGGGGGGGGAGTGGTCTATTGTAATTTTGACGATTTGCTAAGTGACAGGTTGTAAGTAAAGGACTACCTATAGTTGCTAGCCAAATCTGAAAAATAGCTCTATGGTATATAGCTCCTCAAAGAGAAAGCTTAGCATATGGCATTTTTGTTCTGCATCCTCTCAAACCTGGAGAAACAGTCTTTAGGAAATTTCTAAATAAATTTCCATGTGGAGGAAGGAAAGAGTGATGTATTGCTTACATATTTATCACTTTTGGCATATTGTTCTCTTGTATCACAATCCTAAACACTAAAACAACTTCCTCAAAGTTTATCAGGTCCACAGATCTAGCAAACCAACACTACTGCTTCCTGAAAGCAAATTCAATTATTTCAGTATGATTAATGTCCTAAGGTCTAATATTGTTTGTTAAGTCAATGTTCAAAACTAAAGTTGCCTCATTTCCTTCTCTGTTTTTGTTCAATGCAGCTTAATTATGCAGCTTAATTCAATGTAGAGGTTGCTAGCAAAAAAAGTCATGATTTAAAAAAAAATTGTGTGAAGAAGTACAGGTACCGTAGTCCTTGACCATTCAAAGTTACAGTGGCACTGAAAAAAATGACTTATGACCATTTTTCACACTTATGACCGTTGTAGCAACCCCATGGTCCTGGGGGGTCATGTGATCACCTTTTGCAACTTTCTGACAAGCAAAGTCAATGGAGAAGCCAGATTTACTTAACATCTGTGTTACTAATTAAACAACTGCAGTGATTCACTTAACAGTTGTGACAAGAAAGGTCATAAAATGGGGCAAAACCCACTTAACAAATGTTAGGAACTGAAATGTAGTTGTAAGTTGAGGATTCTACCTGCATTGCATTTTATGTTTCTATATATTCTCACTTTTTCTGATATTCAGTACTAGTTCATACATTCTGCTAAACAATGTTTATTTAATCACTAGCTGTACCCAGCCATGCGTTGCTGTGGCTCAGTCTGGTTAAATGGAAAAGAAAGAAAAGAAAAAGCGCACGTTTGTAATATGTTTAATTTCACAATGGCTGTGTGTATACAATATTTTTTGTTGTTCCATTGTCTGTGCAGATATAGAGATTGTCTGAAATCGTGGTGTGTGTTGCTTTTATGTCCAACAGATGGCGCTGTTTTTCAAAACATGTTTTTACCTGTCACAGGTGTGACATCTATATAATAGTAGGTATATAAAAACATAAAAACACGCGCGTATTCAAATGCAACCTTGTATCAAAATTTCAAATCAATCGGTGAAGAACTTTCGGAGATTTAAGATTTTGAACAAACGAACATTTACATTTTTATTTATATAGATGAATGAATGAGTAAACTCTAATTGGCTGGCTTCCTGGTTTATGTCTAAGATGTAAGCAACAGTTTACAAACCACAGTGAATGTATTAATGCAAGCTGCAAGCCACAATAACTATACTTAAGCAGCATACAAATCTTATAATGTAATTTGATGTGTAAACCCTCTCATTATCTGCCCAGTGTGTAACCTATAGAAATATTTCTCTAAGAAAATGCACCTAATTTCCAAGTTACCAGCATGTGAGCATTCTAAGTTAAATGAACTGGTAAGTTAAATCAATAGAGTGTATATAGCTTTTCTTAAAACAACAGTTTTGAGAATTGCTCTGCAGCTGTGCTATTAAATGCATTCTATTCCAGGTCAATCCTCTTAGGGATGCACATGAAATTAAAGTTTTTTGAATATTGAGAAAAAGATGCTGTTTTAGTGTTAAAGTGGGACCAGAAAGATCAGTTTTAATTTAACCTTCAATGTGAACACTCTCTCAGTGACATTGATACCGGCGCTTTTAGCCCAGCCTACCTCACTGGGTTCATGAAAGGAGAAGTAGGAGATGGGAACTGCATGAAAAAAGGCAGGTCAAATGAATTCAGGAAGTCCTTGACTTACAACTATTGCAGCATCCTCATGATCCCATGATCAGAATTCAGGCACTTTGCAACCAATGATTGCAGCATCCCAGGTTATACAATCGCCATCAATGATTTTCCTAAACAACTTCTGACAAGCAAAATTACTGGGGAAACCAGATTCGCTTAATGACTATGTGATTCATGTAACACAGAGGTCTTCAAACTTGGCTCTTTTATGACTTGTGGACTTCAACTCCCAGAATTCCTCAGCCAGGCACACTGGCTGAGGAATTCTGGGAGTTGAAGTCCACAAGTCATAAAAGGGACAAGTTTGAAGACCCCTGATTTAACAATTGTGGCAAAAAAAAGTTGCAAATTGGGCCTGACACACTTAACAACTGCCTTGCTGAGCAATGGAAATTCTAGTCATAATGGCCAATTGTGGTCATAAGTTGAAGACTACCTATAATTAATGTTGAATTAATGTTAAGTATTAAAAGATTTTAAGCCCCTCAGTAGTGGAAGCTGTTTGGGGAGTTCCCAACAAAACCCACTTAAAAAAACTACGATTTGAATGAAAACCTATACAAAATAAAAATACCATATAAACTAGGGAGCATTCAAAAGTTAAACCAATAGGAATTAAAATATAATGAAAAGCCAATTTAAAAGCCTGGGAGCATAGAAAGGTCTTCACTTGACAGTGAAATGATTTTGGCATGGGGGCCAGTTGAGCCTTTCTGGGGAAGGTTTTCCATAAATGGGCCACCTTAAAAGATCTTCACCTGTACAGAGGACCACCTCACCTCCTTCAGTAAAGGGACCTAGAAGAAAGTCTCCTTGCAAGCTTTTTAGATCCAGGCAGATACATATAGCAGAAGCTCCTCATTCAGATAACCTGGTCCTAAGACTTTAAAATGTTAAAGGTCAAGAGCAGTATTTTGAGTTGTGTCCAAAAAACAGCGTGAATAAAAAAAAAAGTCCTAGAATAATATGTTCCATATCAATCAATCCTAGTGAGCAGTCAAGCTGCTGGGTTTTATATTAATTGAAGTCTCCAGATCATTTCAAAGACAGTCCCATGTGCAGTGTGTTGCAATAATCCAGCCGGACGTTATCAGAGCATAAACACTGCATCTGTTACAAAGTTCTCCATCCAATAAAGTTGTAGTTGATAAATAAGCACAGGCTGATAAAAGGAACTCTGTGCCACTGAAGGCACCTGGGATTCTAGAATCACCCACAAACTGTGAACCTCCTTTGGTATATAGCTCCTCAAAGTGTGGATCTCACTAAGACAGGGAAGACATCACATAGCTGGCTAGATGCACCAACCATAAACAGTATCTTTGTCTTGTCTGGGTTAACATTCAGTTTATTGATCCTTGTCCATTATCATACTCTGATGTTGATTCAGAATGTCAACCCCCTCACCTGTTATACAAATAGAGTTAGAGATAGTAGAGATGGCATCTCAGACCACATCCCTGGTTGACCTCTCTTAGCAGTTTCATGAAGATAACAGAATAACAGAATTAGAAGGGACCTTGGAGGTCTTCTAGTCAAACCCCCTGCTCAAGCAGGACACCCTATACCATTTGAGAAAAATGTTTGTTCAATCTCTTCTTAAAAACCTCCAGTGTAGGAGCACCCACAATTTCTGGAGGCAAGTTGTTCCACTACTTAATTGTTCTCACTGTCAGGAAATTGGATATAACCCTTGGATATTGGAATACCGCTAACATGTCACTCCTAGTCCTTCTTTTCATTAAACTAGACATACGTAATTCCTGTAACTGTTCTTCGTAAGTTTTAGATGTTAAAGAGCATAAAATGGAGCCCTGGGGAATTCTATAATCCAACTGCCATGAGACAGGAGAATTTGTTCCCAAATCATCTTCTGGAAATCAGGGGGTTGGACTCACCATAATAAAGTTGCCCTCATCACAACTTTGATAATCTGTCCTGGAGGATACAATAGTCAACGGTACTGAAATTTAATGAGAAGTCCAGGAGGCGCAACTGGATCTTTTTTTCAGCAGAATCCATCTCAAAGCCAACCAAGACAATTTCTGTTCCTAGTTAGGCTGGAAACTACTGTATATTGAAATAGATCTAGAGATCATTTCAGTTTCATTTTATTGAAGACATTGAAGGAAACAAACGCAGTGGAGGTGCTTTGGAGCAGAAATAATTTCCCCAACCTGAATATACAACAGCACACTGAGTACATTAGCATTTTTAAAAAGTTCATAGGAGAGCTCGTTGGCAGGATGTAATAAGACAGGTGAAAGAGAGATATCTGGGTGAAAGTTTATTGGAACAAGTGTTGCGCGTTTAAAATGCAAAATGTACATATAATGTTCAGGGCTCCAGTTTCATAACTGAAGAAGCATAGGCTTCATGTAAGAGTTACTTTGTTGGTTCAGACCAGATATTGGGATGGATATTTTGACCCAACCAGCTTTTGGTCTGTTTCATACCAGTCTAGTGGGGAAATCTTACAGAAAGCAAAGAAGTTCAGGAAGATAAATAATAAGACTGGATTGATGGAAGGAGGGGAGTCCTTGGAAAGCCACCGAGATCTCTCTGAAGCATGGTAGTCCTTACATGGACAAAAATCCACTCTCCCATTAGCAGTTAGTGGTATCTAACAGGAGAAAAATTCCCTCCCCCTTTTTAATTAGTGATCTTTAAATGACCAAGCATATACTATTGGAACAGAATGAATGGCCAGCAAAGTGCTTTGTGGTTCTGGGTTTCTTCCACCTTCTTTTGTACCTCACACGTGTTCTCCAGGGCAAAGTGATGGGAGAAGTTTATGTGTCTGATAGAAGAGGAGAGGAGTCTAGGAGAAGAGTCAAAGGCAGTGTCACGGATACAGGAAAAGAGAATCAGGATGCTCAGGATATTCCAGTGATGTTCTCCAGAACTTAAAAAGACAAGTTCTTCATCCCTACTGGGGTTTTAGTGGCTGACAGCTAAATATATCTGAGGCATCCCCACTTTGGGTTTGGACATAATGGCCAGAATGGGCCCCCTTCAGTTCTGTGGTTCTGTGAGTTTGTTTTTAAACTCAGCCATTTTGCTATCGTGATGTAGTGCTTCTAAAAATTGTCAATAAGCTCTGCTGTCAAAGCCACAATGTACTGAGACAAACTCCAAATTTAATTCCATTTTGATTAATACTCCTTAGCCTAGCCAGTTCTGCTGAGCAGCAATATGGGCAAATTATGTTCCTTTTAAAAATTAATTGTAGATGTTTATTTTAGTCCATAATATAAATATGCTGTCAAGTGTGTGGGTGAGGTTTTTTTTTTAATTTGAGAAGATCAATTGTGGTTGTTAAAGCTACATAAATGCTAAAGATAGAGAATTGAGCCAGCCTACTAAACTACCCTGAGATTGCCTGTTAAACATGCATGGGATTGCACAGTTAAGGCTTTAATGTTTTTGCTATGGAAACTTTGAACATTTTGCTCTGTTTTTTTTTTTTATAAAAAAGAAGAATGTACATAGAAAGAGAAGGAAATGCCGAATTGTCAAAGACCCAACTATTTGAAAAACTGATCAATGCAGATTTTTAAATTTAGAAACAATGTTGATCTCCCATGTCTAGAAGTTAACTTTCAGTTAACTCTTATCTTCTCCACACCCCACAAATAATCTTTTAACAAAAATTGCCACCTGTTTATGCTAAGGCTGCGAGAATTGATAGCCAACTTGTACCGAATATACGAGGCTGAGGTAATTACTTTTTTTTCTTTTTTCTTTGGTAAGGATTCTGTTCTAGATTTCACAAGCACCATTTAGACCAGGGGTTCTCAACCTTGGCAACTTTAAGACTTGTGGACTTCAACTCCCAGAATTCCCAGTTTTGCTGGCTGAGGAATTCTGGGAGTTGAAGTCCACAAGTCTTAAAGTTGCCAAGGTTGAGAACCCCTGATTTAGACTTTGTTATCTAAAGGAGCCAGGACTTTTTTTTCTCATAGAATGCCCAGAACGGAGTTCCGGCACCTTTTTTGGATGGAACCTTGTAGGGTAGGCAAGGTGGGTTGTATGACATGTGTGAGTTCCAGCACCTTTTTTTTTTTTTAAAGAAAAAAAGCACTGAAAGGAGCAATATATTTGGAAGGCACTTGCTATGCCCTTTTGTGGACAAACTCTATCCATAGTCAAAAGAGTTAAAAATTCTCAGCTAACAAGCCAAATGGGCAATTCGCTGATGTTTTTTAAAAGATTCAGCTGTATACATTCCTTTGATCTTGCCAGTCATAATAAAAAAGGAGTGCACAAATAATTAAGTTTCTATATTGAAGATGGTAAATCATTTGCTAGGAAAGATGGCTGTTAGAAGCTGCTCCTTCTTGGCAAAAAACTTATTATTCTGCCAGACTTGTAAATAGCAAGTCATAGGGGCAGTGATGGCGAACCCTGTGGGCTCGGCATGTCAGAAATTCAGAAAATGCCTATTTTGACTCTGCTGGCGTGTCTGTCTCTCTGGAACACACACACCCCCAAATAAAAGAGAAAGAATTCTTTATCTCTCCCCCGCTCCCCATCTAGGCCACCCTGAAGAGAGGCATTTGGTTCTAGTGTCAAGGCTGGATCTTAAGTATAGAGGCCAAATATTTGACTTCAGCCCTAGCATGACTCCTGCCACTCCAAAAAGTCACTTTGCACCATTCCCCAAGGTGTGCAAGCCTTGGGGAATGGCATGATTGCTCTGTGGCTCCTCCGGATCTGCCATGCCCTAATAATAATAATGATGATGATGATGATGATGGAAGGGACCTTGGAGGTCATCTTGTCCAACCCCCTGCTCAGGCAGGAAACCCTATACCATTTCAGACAAATGGCTATCCAGTCTCTTCTTAAAAACTTCCAGTGTTGGAACATTCACAGCTTCTGGAAGAAGGTTGTTCCACTGATTAATTGTTCTGTCAGGAAGTTTCTCCTCAGTTCTAGGTTGCTCCTCTCCTTGATTAGTTTCCATCCATTCTTCTTGTCCTGCCTTGGAGAATAGCTTGACTCCCTCTTCTTTGTGGCAACCCCTGAGATATGGGAAGCACCTCAAGGCAGGACGAGAACCAATGGATAGAAACTAATCAACTATCTTCAAGCGATGTTCTGTTTCTGGCCCCTGAGGCCTACAGAAGCCTTCTTTGGGCCACACAAGGCCTTTGTTCTTGAAGTGGCTTCCAAGAATGCTCCAAAAACAGTGCAAAAGCGTGCCTCATTCTTGCATAATTTTCCTAGGTCCCCATTCTTGCTCACCCTCTGAAAATCACATGAAAATAGGGCATGGTTCCGAGAATAGTTGTTGGGTGTTGGTAAACGCTTGGCAAGACACTTGAAACATCATGGTGTATTAGCTTTGATACACGTTATCATTGGTTCTCTATCACTGTCATGGGGTCTTGGTTATGTTGAAAACCAGGTTCCATGCAATAATTTTATCACCCATTTTAAAACAGGCTTGCCTTTATTTGCAAAATATGATATTGTGGCCCAAAATATGCATTTTGGGGGTTACTGGCTGAGGTTTGCCATCAATGCAGGTCTTTTTAAAAGATCCATATTATATGTAAGTAAATGTGTAACTTTAGAAGTATTGGATGCATTTCAGTTAAATTAACCTTTACCAGACACACCCTCACACCCCTTTTATCTACAATAACATTTTTACAGCTGGCACCTGTATATAGTATATACATGATTTTCTTTTATTGAACGCAGTTTGGTTTAGATTTTCTGGTCTGTGTGTGTGGGAGGGGGAGGTCTTATCATTTCTTCCTATTTTGAAAATAATTTTCCAAGGGCTGAGATGTAAATAGAAAAAAGAGCAAGAAACTGGAAAGTCTTACCCATTGATTTCAGGAAGCTGCTATAAAACAACTAATTGCAAGCAAGAAAACTTGTGTCTTGAAGCTACTTTCTTCAAGAAGTGTTAAGGAAGTCCTACATCAGGTTACCAAATCTATTTATTTTGCAACGTGTTGAACTGTATATGGCATGGGTGTCAAACTCACAACGTCACGTGATGTATCGCAACGTAGCGCTACTCTTTTTGCATTGCCGGCAATGGGGTAGGCGCAGCTTTGGTATGATGAAACCGGCCCGTGAGCTGGCAGTTTGACACCCCTGGTATATGGCAACATCAAACTTCATGGAAGAGAATGGGCAAAAATTAATTTACTGGATCTACTGTATTGTTTTAGTAGAATCTTGAGGTCTGCCAACTGGATGCAAGATTCTGGGTTCTCCAAGAAGGGGACATTTTAATTTGGGGACACGTGGAACCCCAATAGAATTTATTTTTAATAGTTATATTAGAAGTTGTACGCAAATCTTGTCTCTTGCAAATTTGTTCTGGTTTTTTTCCGTTTACTCAGCGGAAAAGCAAGAGGAGGATGGTTGTGGTTGCTTTGCTTAAATTACAGTACTGGAAGAATGTTATTGTTCCACTACAAATTAGATACAAACATTTTAAGCTCATCTGTCTTTTGACAATTATTATCCTGTGGCTTGATTTTTACATGTTGGAATAGAAGATTAATATTAAAAAGAGCTATTCTGAGGTGGCCCAGCAGAGCCCCTAGGATAGAAAGCTGGGAATCACCCTGCTTCTTATAGAAGTCCTCTGACTAGATCAGCGGTTCCCAACCTTTCCCACTCTGCGGACTGGCGGTGGTGGTGGGGAGAGGGGTGTGCAAACCAGGGGTTGGAGAACCCTACTCTAGATCTTCATAGTCCTGCCCTATCTCCTCCTTTGGAATAGCATCTTGGTAGTCTCCAGTAATCTCCCTTTGAATTATGGTGCTGGAGAAGACACCTGCGAGTCCCCTGGACTGCAAGGCATTCAAACCGGTCAGTTCTAGAAAAGATCAACTCTGACTGCTCTTTAGAAGGCCAGATCCTGAAGTTGAAACTCAAATACTTTGGCCATCTAATGAGAAGGAAGGACTCCCTGGAGAAGAGCCTAATGCTGGGAAAGATTGAGGGCAATAGAAGAAGGGGACGACAGAGAATGAGGTGGCTGGATGGAGTCACTGAAGCAGTAGGCGTGAGCTTAAATAGACTCCAGAAGATGGTAGAGGACAGGAAGGCCTGGAGGAACGTTGTCCATGGGATCGCGATGGGTCGGACACAACTTCACAACTAACAACAAGTCTCCAGCACCATCTTGTCTTCCAGAGTGCTGTTCATCTGGCCTTTTCCGTCTGATTCCAGCTTGTGAGAGAAAGAGAGGGCTCCCACCATCTGCTCTAGGACAGGATTGCAGGATCCCGTTACTGGGAATAAATAATCAGAGCAAGAAGACAGAGAATATCGTCAGGCAAATGTTAGTAACAATTGAGCACGAGAAATAGAAGACAAGATTTCCATTGCAGCAGACAACGCAGGAAAAGAGGCTACTGGATTTGAACTATAATATAATGAATATAAATTCATCCTCAAACAGCCCAATGTATGACGACTGTCAAGTGTCTGTAATGGCTTCATTCCTGAAATACAATAAAGGTTTAATTCTTAGCCGTGTTCTTCAAGCCCCAGGGGAATTTCCCTCTAGATCAGGTTTACCTTGGGAAGCCTTCCAGAGACCTTCTAAATTCAGCAGGCATAGTATATCCTTTTGATATCAGTTACTTTCTAAAGAAGAGGGCCTGTGAAGTTATTAAGACCAGAGCTTAAAATTACGGACAGAAACCACTGGTAATTAGAATATTATTGTAACTGTAAAAATACTCTCATATGTCCAAGCTTTTTGTTCCAGCTTGGAAAATAATAAATCAATATTACCTTGCTTAGATCAAACCAAAGTCCACAAGCTTTCCATCTCTGGCCAACTTCTCCTTGTTAGCTGTAACCTTTGGTACATTATTCTGCAATGTAAAACTTGAGTAATAAGCATAACTTTTTAGAAGAAAATAATGTTTAGAAATTAATAACTACTATTAATAATGGCTAAAGTTCTAATTATTTAACTACAAGTTCTAACTACATAGTTAATGGCTAAGCTACCTACATAAAGGTGGTCTTTGACTTTTGACCCTAGAATTGAGCCCAAAATTTCCATTGCTAAATGCGATAGTCGTTAAGTGAATTTTGCCCCATTTTACAACCTTTCTTGTCACAGTTTTAAGTCAGAGAACCGAAACTGAGAGGATTGTTTGCTTGAGGGCATGGAGTTTATGGAGAGACATGCTTCTCAATTTTATGTTACACCAATTATACTATTATACTGATAGCATCAGTCATTGAGATGACATGAGAGATAAATGACGTGTCTCCAAATCTGGGTCTTTTTATGATTTGGCCTCTCCATCACTCTGGTCATTGACACGATGCTACCACCAACAGGTTGTACTGTGGTCCCATCTCCATTAGTCCTTGATAAAGGCAAAAGGATATACTGTGTTTCCCCCAAAATAAGACCGGGTCTTATTTTTTTTTTTTGCCTCCAAAAGAGGCACCAGGTCTTATTTTTGGGGGGTGAATCACTGCAGCTGTTAAGTTAGTAACATGGTTGTTACAGTAAGTGAATCTGACTTCCCTATTAATTTTCTGGTCAGAAGATCAGAAAAGTTGATCACATGACCCCAGGACAGTCATAAATACGAGCCAGTTGCCAAACATCCAGATTTTGATCATGTGATCATGGGATGTTGCAATGGTCGCAAGAATGAAAACAATCATAAGACATTTTTTACAGTGCCGTTGTACCTTTGAGTGGTCAGTAAATAAATGGTTGTAGGTTGAGAGCTACTTGTACCGGTAATTGGTGCGTATTTCAGATAGACTGTCATTCCAAGAAGAGGAGCAGCAAGATTTTCATTTAAAGACAAATTAAAAGTAAAATGTAATTCAGATGTATATTCTAATCTATACATATTCTGTGGTCATGGATTTTAATTATTACTTTAGTCCTATTAACAATTTCAACTTATACATCATTTTTATCACTCCCTGGGATCTGCAAGCAACGTTTTTTAAGTCCATATACAGTATTCTTCCATTGTAGTCTGTTTAATGATTACTGTTGTCAAGTAAGGTTGGAAAGCTGCCCATCTAGAAATATGGAGAGCTGTTCTCCTTCAAGATGGACAACACTTGGCTGGGCTGATGCACAATGTGATTCAGTGTAAGGCTTATGTACTTTAGTGTCTGTTGAAAGCAAATGTATTTGAAAAGCAGTTCAATCTATTTAGAAGAAATTTACTTCCCCCCCCCCGTCTTTTTTGCCGCAAATCATTAAATTGATGATATCTGGATTTCAGATCCAAATCGACAGTAGATATCTGGATCAATCAAAGAGGATGGGGGAAAGAATAAGGTGATAATTACTTGATAGAAAGACAATTGGAAAGCAAAACTATACGTTTTCTTCTCTTTTCATTCCTTTCCTTTTGCTTACTTTCTTTTTTGTTTTGTTTCAATACATTTATGGTACTGAAACACACACACACACACACACACACTGTGTATATTTTGAAAAGGTTTAAAAAACATAAATTAGAATAAGCTCTAGACAAAGAATAAAATGCAATGAGAAAGACCAATCTAATTGGATGAAGTTTCCTCCCAGTCCAAGTTTAACCTGAGATCTCTCTAACCAAATAAGAAGGAAGTTCATTTTTCCCCAAAGATTACTATTTCAATAAACAAATAATATGTAATATTATGAAGAATGTATAATATGCCAACTTGATTGGGTTTTGGGGCTTTTTTTGCAATAAAGAAGCATTTAAAAATAAAGTTAGTGGGATGAGACTTGGCCAATTTCAACAGAGATCTTTGCTAACATGTTGATGCCCACGAGCACCAGGTAAATATATCTCTGATTGTTGCAATTTACTAAGCTGACTTAGCTGATGTAACCAGGCTGTAGCTGTTTCCAGTTTTCCCATGTACCCCTTTGATTATTTTTTCTTTATGTAAAATGTAGCACTGTTATGATTGAGGCTCAGTTGACTTGGATCTAATCCTTGAAAATGTTTGATGGTTTCCTCAAGAGAAAATATAAGCCACTTAGAGACCTGTCAGATTTTTCTTAAAATTATTTTCCCTGCACAGCTTTCATAAATATATGTTATAAGTAAGAAATCCTGGAAAGATATATAAGTTCTCAGATTTCTGTCAAGTGGTACATTCCACTTAGATTTACTAGTATACTCTACTGAAATGTCTGAAACTGTTCCTGTTGATTATTTCCATTCCTGAGTCTGAAATACTTACTCATTTTTGTAAACACTATGCATTCAACACCTTTGCTTTTAACTCTGGATATAGTTATTAAAGTCCTTTGGTGGCAGGATATTGCAAATAATGTTGTAATTCCAGACATGTTAGCACTTCCATGAGAGAATTATTCTTGGCTGTAGCTGACGTGCCAACCTATTTTTAATAAACATATTGGAACATGTTTATTCATTTCCGTGCATGGCAGTGAAAAAGTACTTTTGTTAACTCCTCATGTTTTTATTGCCTCTTGGGCCAAGAACCAATTCCACCATCTGCTAGACTTACAAATGCCTGATAGTTCTTGATCGTAGTTATACTACTGAGTTAATTTTCACCTCTCCAGACTGCTCTAGAACTGTAATTCTAGGAAGTGAACAAGAGATTTTTAGCAGAGAGTTCTCAGCCATTAATTAAACTAAATTTCCCAGGATCCTATTTGAGAAACATTAAAAATTAATCTGCAAATATTTTTGCTTTCTGTACTCATAAATCAAAGTCTTATTTGCCAAAAAAAAAAAAAAAAGATAGCAAGGGAAAACGTGCCTGGAATTTCCCTGTGAAATCACACATCTTTCCCTGATTTGAGGGACTTCAACTTGGAAGACTTTGATGCAATGGACAAAATCTGTTTTTACAACTTTATGCTTCTGCATAAAGAATATGAGAATATGCATATGGAAAGTCTTATTCAGTAGCGGCCACTCTGCTTAACACCACTTCTATTAGTCCATTAAAGCAGGGGTCCCCAACCCCAGGTCCATGGACTGGCACTGGCCTGCAGCATGCCAGCAAGCGGGCTGCACAAAGAAGCAGAGCTTTATCTTCAGAATGCAGGCAGTATTCAAAACCACACCCCCTCTGGTCCACAGAAAAATGTTTCTCCATGCATGCGACTGATCCCTGGTGCCCAAAAGGTTGGGAACCTCTGCATTAAAGCAATGGTTTGCTGATTTTGTTCTTTCAAAATGAAGATGAGAATGTCTACTTTACAAAGAAAGATGCTAAGACTGATACGGCACGTATAGGCATCAAAATCCTCTGAATGCTTCTCTATAGGTTACCTACCCCAGTGTTTTCACAAATGAATACTTTTAATAAAAAAAGCACCCTCTATCCTTTTCAAAAACATTTCCCTACCCCCCGCCCCCCTCTCTGACAAGGTTTCAGAAGTGGTTTTCAATTAACCTATTCCTAGGGCTGACAGAGAGTGACTGGCATAAGGTCACCTAGCGGGCTTCATGCCAGCTTGGTTTCACGGTTTCTAGTCTACTTAACCACTATAACCAAACTGGCTCTTTAAAAAGCATTCAATCAGATGGCTGCTGCCCAGTATTTTCTTTGAAGATTTTATTTATTTGTTAGATTTATATCCTGCCTTCAGGGCATAGTTTCTTCCTTCTATTTTCCTCCAAACAACAACCTCATGAGGTGGATTTGAGTGAGAGAGAGTAGCTGGCATAAAGTTACCCAGTTAGCTTTCATGCTCAAGGGAAAACTGGAATTCTTCCCAGTTTTTAATGTAGCACTTTAATCGCTCTAATTTCCCAGAGAAGAGGGTACAGGTAAGTTTTATCTTCATGGTGAGGTTCCCCTAGGGCAGGGGTAGGTAACCTTGTGTCGGGCCGTGCTGCAACCAACCGCTGAACCTACCTGCGGCAGCAAGGCACTCGCCACTCTGTGTGACGTCCGGTCGGCCCGACATCGTTCCGGTGGCCACGCATGCGCAGAAGCCGGCCCGGCATGCAATCATGATTTCTAGAGCCGCGCATGCGTGAAGGACAGAACAGGCAATCCAACGCATGCGTACTCAATAGTGGCCACGGGACATCTTCAAAGAGTCGAAAGAAGACGGCAGAAGCTTCGGGAAGAGCTCGAAGCAACGGGAAGCGGCCGGGTCGTCGGGAAGCGTTCAGTCATCATGATGCAGCAAGTTTTGAGGTGTGGGGCGGTCCGTAGGTGGGTGGCGGTGTATGGGCGGTGACAGGGGTGTGGGCTAGGAAGGGTTCCAGCTTATGTATAAAAACACTTAGGGTTAACAGCTAGTCAGTGCTGACTTTATTCCGTTTACGTTCGTGAAATAAACTGGATGTTCTCCGTTCTTGACGAAGTGCCTCATTGTTTTGGTTACGTGTGTCAAAGACGGGGCTAACAGTAAGTCAGCACTAATCAGAGAGGCAAGTTATATTATTTAATTAAGTGGAAGGGCTATCCTTTGGCAGAAGCTACATGGGTACGGGCAGATGATGTACAAGCCCCTAAATTAATCAATCAGTTCCATGTGGAAAACCCAGAAAAGCCGGGACTATGTGGGGTAGCGGGAGTGGACAAAAGGGGGTAAAGATACGGGTATAACATATTTGTTTGTTTCCCAGGGGGAACCGTGGTGAAAGGGGGGCAGTATGTCGGGCCGTGCTGCAACCAACCGCTGAACCTACCTGCGGCAGCAAGGCACTCGCCACTCTGTGTGACGTCCGGTCGGCCCGACATCGTTCTGGTGGCCACGCATGCGCAGAAGCCGGCCCGGCATGCAATCATGATTTCTAGAGCCGCGCATGCGTGAAGGATAGAACAGGCAATCCAACGCATGCGTACCCAATAGTGGCCACGGGACATCTTCAAAGAGTCGAAAGAAGACGGCAGAAGCTTCGGGAAGAGCTCGAAGCAACGGGAAGCGGCCGGGTCGTCGGGAAGCGTTCAGTCATCATGATGCAGCAAGTTTTGAGGTGTGGGGCGGTCCGTAGGTGGGTGGCGGTGTATGGGCGGTGACAGGGGTGTGGGCTAGGAAGGGTTCCAGCTTATGTATAAAAACGCTTAGGGTTAACAGCTAGTCAGTGCTGACTTTATTCCGTTTACGTTCGTGAAATAAACTGGATGTTCTCCGTTCTTGACGAAGTGCCTCATTGTTTTGGTTACGTGTGTCAAAGACGGGGCGACTGTAATATAGCCAGGTTTTTATGGTCCGTCCATATTTCGATCTCATGTTTAGCCCCTTCCAGAAAGTGCCGCCATGTTGCCAAAGCCCACTTAATAGCAAAGGCCTCCTTCTCCCATATAGCCCATCTTCTCTCAGTTTCTGATAACTTGCGCGATGTATAAGCGCAGGGCTGTAGCTCACCCTTAAGATTTCGTTGTAACAATACAGCCCCCACCGCCACATCACTTGCATCTGCCTGGACAATATACTGTTTCTCGGGATCGGGATGTAGTAAAATGGGCTCTTTGGCAAACAACGCCTTTAAATGTTCAAATGCAGCTTGACTTTCCTTAGACCACGCTAATGGTTGACCAGGCCGTACCCTTGTCGGGGAGTTCCGTGTTTTCAACAACTCTGTGAGTGGCAAAGCCACGCGGGCAAAATGAGGAACAAACTGCCTGTAGAAATTCGCGAATCCTAAAAAGCTCTGCAACTGGCGTCTCGTCCGAGGCGCCTGCCACCCAAGTACTGCTTTTACCTTTCCTGGATCCATTTCTATTCCCGCAGCAGATATCTTATACCCCAAATATTCGATACAGGTTTTATGGAACTCGCATTTCGAGAGCTTCACGAACAGCTGAGCCTGGAGGAGTTTGCGTAACACCTCTCTAACCAATTGTATATGTTCCGCCATGGTTTTAGAATAAATCAAAATATCGTCTAAATAGACTAACACCCCTCTATATAAATGTTGATGCAACACCGCATTAATGGTCTGCATAAATACCGCCGGCGCTCCTTTGAGCCCAAACGGCATGACTGTAAACTGGAAGCTCCCTAAAGGGCAGTTAAATGCGGTCTTCCACTCATCCCCTGGTTTTATTCGAATGCGATAATATGCCTCCCTTAAATCCAGCTTAGTAAACACCCTCCCTTGGGATAAATGAGACAGCATGTCCTTCAGCAGGGGTAATGGATACATGTTTTCTGTGCTTACCGCATTCAACCCCCTAAAATCCACGCAAAGCCGTAATCCTCCGTCCTTTTTCCCTTGAAATAACACCGGAGCCGCAATCCGTGATCGGGCCGGCTGTATAAACCCCCGCTCTAAATTTTTATCGATATATTTTCGTAGCTCCTCTAACTCCTTAGGGGACATGGGGTACATCCGAGGCCTTGGCATTTTTGCCCCGGGTATGATATCTATAGCGCAGTCGGTAGGACGATGGGGCGGCAACGCATCACACTCTCGCTCGCTAAACACGTCCTGTAAATCCTCATATTCCACAGGAAATAACCGGGTACCTCCACCTGTGTCCACCGCTACTCTGATTCTTTCCTCCAGCCGTGGACTACCTTGTGGGGATTGTACCTGCGGTTCCTCACCCTCACTGCCTGGGGGTCGAGGGCCTACTGCTAACCTTATACGGCGACATCCCCCTGCCCACCAGATAACTGGTTGCCATCTGTCAAGCCATGCCAACCCCAGGATCACGTCCTCGGTCATTGAGGGGATGACTATAAAACGCAGCAATTCCCAGTGTTCCTGCATCTCTAAGCGCACCAGTTCCGTTACATAGGATGCCGGTGCCCCACCTAGTAAGGACCCATCCACTTGTTCAAAATTGATGGGTCGAGATAATTTAACCAATCGAAGTCCCAACGCATCCGCCACTTTTCTATTGATCAAACACCGGGTACACCCTGAATCTATTAATGCTTGACATTCTATGCGTTGTTTGGACTTACAATCCCCTAGGCGGATTGGCACGGTGAATGGAACCACCGGATTACTTACCATGGGATCTTGTTCCGGATCCTCCTGGTCACACCTCTCGGGAACTACCTCCGGGGTGGCAACCGCCACTACAGGTATAGCCTTATAAGGGGTGCTGCCTTCATCCTGCAAAGCCCTCAATTGATCTTTTCCTCGGAACGGGGTAACCTCCTGCCTTCTCATTCCTAAAGCTGTCTGTCCCGGAGTTGAACCTCGTCCAGGTGTAGTTGGGCACTGGGCCGCCCGATGACCCGGTTTATTGCACCTAAAACAACGAAACGTCCCTCTTGGTGCCCCGGGCGGAACTGGTTGAACTGGAACTCCCGACAGTCCTGGTTTGTTGGTTGTTTGCTGAGGCGGCGCCGGAGGAGAGACGGCTGTTACCGGTCTGATTTCCTGTAACCCTGCATAGAGTTCGGTCACTGTCCTGTACCAATCAGACAACCGAGATGGCACACCTCTCATCAGGCAAGCCTGTTGGAGTTCCACATCGAGTCCATGCCTGAAAGGATGTACCAACAGCTTCTCAGGCCAAGATCGTAGTCGACCCCCGCAACTGTGGGCTACCCAGACGGAATCCGGATGACTCCTCAGGGCGATGAGCGGCCACCCCCTGTCTGGGAAGGAACCCTGGCTCCCCAAACCTAGCCTTGAATACATCGAGGGTATACTGCCCTGGAGTGGTAGAGTAACTCCAGTCACCTCCATCGTCGCCGACCACTCTCCTCTCCCTCCAGCCCATCGCAGAGCCCCCGTTATCCTGTATGGACCGACGCTTGGTGTCTTTTCGTTGGGACGTGGAACTCAGTCCCCAGCCAGCCGCCTCTGGTAATACCGGCCTCTGCTTAACCCCAGGGTCCACATCCCCCAGCAGCGGAACACTTTTCTCCTTTGGACGAACAACCGGTCCTTCCGTGGCTGCCCCTGGATCCACTGACGTGCCAGGGTCCACCGACTGCTCAAGGACTTCCTCCAACACCCCAATCTCCTGGACACCTTCGGCCATGCTGCCTGTAGTCAGCTCCACGGTAAAGCCAATAAAGGAGCCTAACTAGTGTATCTGTCCACCAAATACCTGAAATTAAGAATCCCGTGTAAAAAACTGGGACCTAAATATATTGGCCCGTTCAAAATTGTAAAGATTATTAATCCTGTAACCGTACAACTGCAATTACCCCGACTGCTAGGAAAGGTGCACCCTGTATTTCACTGTAGTTTGCTTAAACCAGTCCATTCATACCAAATGGACACTAGACCAGGCCCTATTAAAGATGAACGTTATGAAGTGCAGAAGATACTCGATTCCCGTAATCAGAGAGGCAAGTTATATTATTTAATTAAGTGGAAGGGCTATCCTTTGGCAGAAGCTACATGGGTACGGGCAGATGATGTATAAGCCCCTAAATTAATCAATCAGTTCCATGTGGAAAACCCAGAAAAGCCGGGACTATGTGGGGTAGCGGGAGTGGACAAAAGGGGGTAAAGATACGGGTATAACATATTTGTTTGTTTCCCAGGGGGAACCGTGGTGAAAGGGGGGCAGTATGTCGGGCCGTGCTGCAACCAACCGCTGCACCTACCTGCGGCAGCAAGGCACTCGCCACTCTGTGTGACGTCCGGTCGGCCCGACATCGTTCCGGTGGCCACGCATGCGCAGAAGCCGGCCCGGCATGCAATCATGATTTCTAGAGCCGCGCATGCGTGAAGGACAGAACAGGCAATCCAACGCATGCGTACCCAATAGTGGCCGCGGGACATCTTCAAAGAGTCGAAAGAAGACGGCAGAAGCTTCGGGAAGAGCTCGAAGCAACGGGAAGCGGCCGGGTCGTCGGGAAGCGTTCAGTCATCATGATGCAGCGAGTTTTGAGGTGTGGGGCGGTCCGTAGGTGGGTGGCGGTGTATGGGCGGTGACAGGGGTGTGGGCTAGGAAGGGTTCCAGCTTATGTATAAAAACACTTAGGGTTAACAGCTAGTCAGTGCTGACTTTATTCCGTTTACGTTCGTGAAATAAACTGGATGTTCTCCGTTCTTGACGAAGTGCCTCATTGTTTTGGTTACGTGTGTCAAAGACGGGGCTAACACCTTGGCTCTTTTATGACTCATGGACTTCAACTCCCAGAATTCCTGAGCCAGCATGGCTCAGCTTGGAAACCTCTCCCTTTCCCCTCAGCATGGCTGGCTCAGGAATTCTGGGAGTTGAAGTCCACGAGTTATAAAAGAGCCAAGGTTGCCTACCCCTGCCCTAGGGCTAGAATGTGCAGTGTAGCACAACTTATCGCTTTAGTTTGTGTGAAATGCATATTTTATGAGTTGCCGTTACAGTAGCCATGTTGTAACTAGATAAACAGATATTTTTGATGTTCCCTATAATAACGTCTTAAAGTTCCAGAGGTGCTTATCAATCCTAAAATTCTGAGGAATCATGGACTAAAATTGGACCACTATATTTGTTACTTTGGGATCCGCTAGCTCTTTTATTTCTGATTTAATTAATGAGAGGAAGGATGAAGATCCAAGGTTCATCCTGATGTCCTTCATAGATTGAATGATATTAGCTTCAGAAGCAGGAACTCCTTTTTGGCCATTGGTATCTCCTTCAGGATGAATGTATGATGGGGAAAAATGAGAAATTGACATATTTGACAATCTGCATGCAAATCCCAAAATATAATGGTGCACTCATCCTTTTTCAGTTTGCAGTGTGTAGACAAATTCCAGTTTTCAGGGTAAACACAAATCAAGAAAAGTTGATTTTCAGTGTGATATCAATTGTTTCACAGGCTCAGGCTGCATGAAGAAAAAATTATTAAGGACCGAAGACACCACCTGAAGACTTACCCAAACTGTTTTGTTGCCAAAGAATTGATTGACTGGCTGATTGATCACAAAGAGGCCTTTGACAGGGAGACAGCAATTAAACTTGTGCAGAAGCTACTGGATCGTAGCATTATCCATCATGGTAAGTGAAAAGAATCAACATTCTCAAGCGCTTACCCAGAAATGCTAGTTAGGGGTTCTGAAAGAGCTCAGGATACGTTGAGGAGATGAGTGCTGTGGTTTGGAAATGTAACATGAAACCACAAAACGTAAATAAAAATATCTGGAGTGCTTCATCCTGATTTCCTGTGTTTTATGTTTCAGTTTGTGATGAGCATAAAGAATTCAAGGATCTCAAACTTTTCTACCGCTTTAGGAAAGACGATGGGACATTCCCACTAGACAACGAAGTGAAGGCTTTCATGAGAGGACAGAGAATATATGAAAAGTACGTTCCACACACAGTAGGTTAAAAGGATATCTAGTCTTTCCCGCCCTTGTCCTTTGTTTCTGATGTTCTGTTATGGTGTTGTGACATATCTAGGCAAAAGATTGTGGGCCCTTTCAGAAAGGAAATCATTGGGACCAATGCTTGCAGAAACACAGCCAATGTAAAGGAAATAAACATCAGAGTAACAGAGTTGAAAGGGACCTTGGAGATCTTCTAGTCTGACCTCATTACAAATGCTTGTAAATTGCTCAGTGGCCAGGGAATGCAGACTAAGAGTTACTTGTTGAGATGTGCAGCTGTAGAAATCAACTCAAATCAATCAGTAAAAATAAGTTGTGGGGGTAGTGAGATCAAATCTGATCACTAGTGGGAATGGAATATAGTGGAACATTGGTCTAGTTATACTTGCTCCTGGTTTTCCACCAGTGTTGCTCAACGGATTTGTTCAGTGACTTCATTTCCTGGAACTTCTCAGAGACTAAAAGCACCTCCTTGGATTGGTGGACAAGAAGATAGAGTTAATTTTATGTAGCAGCTGCTTCCGTTATCCAGAGGTTAAACAGATATCTACAAAACTGTTCTCCAGAATACTGGGAAATGCTCCAGATATACCCTGGAAACTCTCTGGATCCATCAGTGGTCTGGGGCAGGCCACCTTAAATTGGCCCTCCTTTCCTATGGCAGCTAGTAGTTCCAGTTAACCCCATGATCACGAGGAAGCAATCTGTCCATCTTTAAAACCCTAAGTGGATTCCAACCTGCATGCTAGAACATTGCTGTCCTGTGTGAATTCACCTGTTCTTAAGATCAGATGTTGTTTCTTTTGTACTGTTACCTTCAGAGACGTGGTTAGTGTGAGCATACAACAGTGCTTTCTCACTGGCAACACCTTATATATGGATCTTCTCTCCAAATAAATTAAGGCATATTCTCCTTCAGTTATTTTCTACTGCCAAGTACAGGCATTTCTCTAACACTCAAAACGGCTTACGAAATAATCTTAACACATTAATGTAGAAAAGATCCAATCTCAAAAAGCTTGGCAGAATAATAGAACAACAGTTGGAAGGGACTTGGAGGTCTTCTAGTCCAGACCCCTGCTCAAGCAGAAGATCCTATACTGGTGGTTCTCAACCTGTGGTCCACAATCCCATGGCAGTCCGTAATGTCACAGGGGGTCCACAAAGGCTTGAAAAATGAATTGTCTTGGTGGTCTGTGGCCAGTGTCCGTGGCCACAAAAGATATTTAAGGGGGGTCCATGGTGAAGAAAAGGTTGAGAACCACTGCCCTATACCATTTCAGACAAATGGTTCTCCACCCTCTTCTTAAAAATCTCCAGTGATGGAATACCAGTTGAAGCTCTGCCCGTGACATTAGACCTGGGGAAAGTGAGAACAGGGAGGAACAACAGCAGAAGTCTTCTTTTGAAACCAGAAAGTGTGTTTGGGGGGGGGGGGGAGGAAGGCAATCAATTTAGACTAATGCTAACACTGACCTTAACTTTCAGAGGGATTGCAAAATAGCAGAGTGGGGAACAGAGCTAACTTTATTTCCAAACATCCCATATTGAATTTCTCAAGGTATTCTGCAGAGTTCTGGAGGGGAGAGTAGAGCAGCTGAAATAACAGCAGGAGCTGGGCATAGCCATCCAATGTCACATGTCCTTATCCATTGATTTTAGAGAGGGAATCCCAGTATAATACAATGATTTATGGGATGGCTGAGACAACTACAAAACAGAGGAGTTGTTTTGTGATGTTGGCGGTGGTTTGTTCTCTGAGCTTGTTGTTTAGTTTCCGAATGTTTTGTCATCAGTTCCATTCTCTTCAGCTTTTATAGTTCTTATATGGTCAACTGGATGACCTCACCATCAAATGACCTTGACATGTCATGAGCAGTTGGTCAAGCAACCCACTGACCACATAAGATGTACAAAAGCAGAAGAGAACTGAAACAAGACACTTCAACTGAAGTTCCACTGCTGATGTTACCTAGCCTGGTGACAAAACATTCGGAAACTAAACAACAAGCTCGGAGAACAAACCACCACCAACATCACAAAACATCTCCTCTGTTTTGTAGTTGTCTCAGCCATCCCATAAATCATATTCATAAACGAAACATTTGGAAACTAAACCACAAGCTCAGAGAATAAACCATCATCTACCACCCGAGCTACCAATATTTTCCACTATATTTCTAATGTTTTGTGAAGTTTACATGTTTTTTTTCATTCTTTTTAGCTTATCGGCATGTTTTATTATTTTACAGTTTGTATATAAAGTCATTCTGAGTTGCTGGTTTGGTACAGGAGAAACAGGGTTAAATGCCATCTTTAATGTCTTAAAGAATTAATATACACATTACTCATTTAATGCATGATTTTCATCCTGTTCCAGCTCTTTGGGTTTTTTTCCCCAAGAGAAATGTTACGCTAAAAACTATCAACGGTTATGGAAGATAAATCCACAGCGTATCATCAAGATTCAGAACAGAAGGTTGCATGGGAAATATTGAATGTCATGCTAGATTGTTTGGGTCAAATAACAATGGAAGTAAATCGTACTCTCTGTTCACAATAACAGGCATGTGATTTTTGCTCAAGCTTTGCAGCTTGCTCGGAACATGGGTGTTGACATTTACTAGGAGTTGACATTTACTAGATCTGGGTAGTACAAAAGGTGAACCATTGTGTAATTGGACAAATTAAATAGGAGGCTTTGGGACAATGCTCCCAATCTGAATAAGCAAAGGTCGCTATTTATGGGGCACCTTACAGAAGAAAAGGTTGCATTTTGATTATCTGTTGTAGATAACGGTACAGTATTATCATGTCAAAATTAAAGTCAAAATTAAAAAAAAAGGAGATGGAAGCTCTAGAGATTGTAGATGGTGACAGATGAGTTGCTTTAAATGTCTTCAAAAAATTATTTGGAAATTGAAGTGTTGCTGTTTTTGTTTAAATGTGGATAAGAGCATGTGGGAGGTGCCATTAAAGATGAGGTACCAGGAGCCCGTGAAGGCTGTTGTCAGTGATTGGTGAACATCATCCTTTTATGATGCCTAAACAAGGTTTCTCTTACTTTTCTTTCCTTGCCCAATTATTTATATCCCACCCTTATTATTTTTACAAGGCGGCAAACACACCTTCCTCCTCCTATTTTCCCCAAAACAATAACCTTTGAGGTGACTTGGACTGAGAGAGAGTGACTGGCCCAAGGTCATCCAGCTGGCTTTCATGAGTAGGGCAGGACTTGAACTCACCACCTCTTGCTTTCTGAACTGATGCCTTAACCACTAGCTCAAACTGGCTCTCTGTTAGCCCCGCAAGGTAGTCCAGGTAGTCAAGAAACACAACCAGAATTTCTAGCTCTATTTTTATTGTAAGATTACATTCATTGAATCTTGCAAGACTGAAAGCAGTTCTTCCCTCACTTTCTTTTACTCTTTAAAAAACTAAGGAGGATCCCTTCTGAAACACTCCCACACAACTATCCTCTTTTATGGATTGAGATACCTTTTACAGGTAGTTCTCAACTTACGACCACGATGGAGCTTGCACATTACAGTCATGTGTCATGATGGTTATAAAGCAGGTCAACACATGACCAACCCAATTTTTTTTGACGTATTCATTAACTGAATCATTATGGCGATTAAGTGAATTTGTGGCTGTTCTCATTGTCCTCTGTGGGATGTTTTTGCCCAAAATGAAAGTAAATGCTGGTTTTTGGCAAAAACATCATACAGTGCTTTCCCCCCCCCCCAAAAAAAATTGGGGTTACTTGACCACCAGGGGAGGAAACGCTGTAAATGCAGGCCGGTTGCTGAGCATCCAAAATGTGGTCACATGAACAGGAGGGCAGCAGCCATTGGAACTCTGGAACTGGGTTGTAAGTACCTTTTGGAGGGTCCACAGGACTGAAATCAGTTGCTAAGCAACTGGTCGTAAGTCCATTTTTACAAACCATTCTCCAGAGTCTGTGGCTCTTGCTCCTGATTCCCGAGATCATTTCCACATACCACTACATTGTACCTCTCAATCCACTTTTTTTTCTTCTCCCTTTTTTATTGCAACTAGAAGGAGAAAAGGGAATGTCCATATGTGTGTGTATATTGGTAAATGTCGATGTGAGAAAGGGAGAATCATTGGTGTATTTTATAAATTAATGCTGAACTTTTTAAGCGATACATTTGAATGAGTAATACAATAAATAAACAATAAAAAATCAAGCAGGCAGCCATATTCTGTACCAGTTGCAACTTCTAAATAATCTTCCACAGAGTCTCAGAAAATGCAAATTGCAGTAGTTTAATCGAAAGATGACCAAGACATGACTGTCTATGGCAGGGGTAGGCAACTTTGGCTTTTTTATGACTCATGGACTTCAACTCCCAGAATTCTTGAGCCAGCTTGGCTGGCTCAAGAATTCTGGGAGTTGAAGTCCACGAGTCATAAAAGAGCCAAGGTTGCCTACCCCTGGTCTATGGAGATTCTCAGTCATCCAGGTCATGGTTGTCCCAAAGGTGCTTTTCCAAAAGACAACTGGACCTTTTTCTTGAAAACATTTTGCTTCTCATGCTAGAAGCTTCTTCAGTTCTGACTGAATCGTAAGGAATGGAAAGATTTATATGATATATATTTATATAAATCTTTTCATTCCCCACCATTCAGTCACAACCGAAGAAGCTTCTTGGATGAGAAGTGAAATGTTTTGAAGGCAAAAACCAAGAAAGTTCAGCTGCCTTTTGAAAAGCACCTTTGGACATAAATCCTTCAATGCTTTCTGGTCCAGAAATGGGTGAAGTTGGCGTGTGCATGCATGTGCGCATGCACACATACACACACACACACATGTAATATACCATAAACAAGGTAAAGGCTGCCCTGTCATTGCCTCCACCTGTTTTTTCCAACAGAAATCATGAGTTCAGAAGGCCCCCCCCCCAAAACTGACTTCAGGAAATTGATTCTGGCTTGACTTCTCCATTTAGGAGGTAGTAGAACCACTGCAACACAGTGTCTCTGACCCCTAAATCTTCAAGTAGCTCAAGAGATACTACAAATAACTCCCTTTTTATGTTCTTGTAGTCCCTATTTGGGGTAGAGTCAGGGCGACTGGATGGAGCTGAGCGTTTACTGGCCGGATTCCCTTCCTGATGCCTACGTGGAGTTCGCAGCAGGTATTTTTTTCTTTGCACCCTAAGAGAGAATCATCTGTTACTACTTAGGATTGGCACTCTCAAACTTCCAAGTGGAAGGTGAGCATCTCCACCACTAGGCTGCTGCTCTCGAGAGACACTATGATATCAAACACGCGCTGAGAGATCTGTCGGGACAAAGGCGACCGGAGAGAATTAAAATGAAGCTTGTATTGTTAATGATCAAACTACGCTGTGAATCATTTTTCTAATACTTTGAAAATCTGCAAAACCTGCTTGAAAAGCATGCTAATAGAACAGAAGAAATAAGAGAAAGTTGTGTTTTGTTCTGAGATTGCTTGATTGTCTTTGGAATCTTATCGAAACCTCCAGGAATGGCCCTGTGGTAGACATATGTTTCTCTTCTGTTTCTTTTCAGTTGTTCTTTCTTTTCTTTCTTTTTTTTTTAATGCCTTGTGGCTGTTTTTGTTTACAGTAGCCAATAAAACAATTTGTTCTTAGTTTTCCTAACGCAAGCGATATAGAAAATGAGAAGGCCTGCTGTGTTTTCGCTATTCTGTTGTAAGCCACAAAGAAGAGATTGTTTAACAAATAAGAGGGAACTGGGAAGCTTCATGGCAGCGATTTGAGTCAGATGTTCCAACTTGTAATTTTTCCTAAAGGAGATTTGGAAGATGCTCTTTGCCCCAGTGATGGAATATAAACAGATGCTTTAAAGTGTCTTGTTCCTACCTCCTTGAAAAACAGGACTTTATACAGTCCACCCCAACCACAGCAATTTCTAATGTAACTTGATGAAAGGGGGAGTTGGTTATTCCCTGTGTGGTTTTAAAACAAGCCAAATTCTGCAGCCAAGAATCATGATTTCTGAACTCAAAGTAAATACATGGATATTATGGAAATGCTTGTTTAACTCATAGGAATTAGTAATAAGCTTACTTGATCCAGAACTCATTAACCAATGATTTTGAACGATAGATGTCTCCGAATACATTAACTAACAATCTATTAAACATTGTACATCAGTTTAAAATCTTTCCCTTCATAACGGATTTTCGAAAAACAGAAGGTGTGTCCAGAAATCATGGAAGAATTGCAACAGGATGAAGATGATGGCCGATGAACTTCCAGAAAATTCTGTGAAAGAATTGGATTAAAGTCAACATCTCAGTTCAAAACATCCTTTTTCAAACCATTTAATCTTCAAATCCAAGATTGGTGTTTCCTGTTTTCTACTATTTGTCAAGAACTGAGGAAGAGTTATTTCCTAGGCGTGCTATTTTGGCTTCTCTGTAAAGGGGATTGAATGTAGCAAAGCTGATGGTTTTGTACTCACCATTTGGCAAAATGTGGTTTGATTTTTCTTATGTGTACGGAGTACGTAGCATTGACCTCTAGATCTGTCAGGCGCAAGCAACCAGAACCACTTGTGAATAGCTAAAGTCAGTAATTTTATTATCTACCACCTATATTACAAGAATCTCCCCAAACTGGTTGCCTTCCCTGGCAATGACTAGATAACGCTTCATGGATCTTGGGGACGTATCTGTACTTGTTTTTAATAACTATAGCATTTGGTTTCTGGTGCCACTGCAGTTGCTATTATTACTCACCTTCTATAACTGATTCGAGCCAGTTTGGTGTAATGGACAACTCAGTGTGCCAACTCGTCACGGACAACTTGCTGCAGGACAAGAGTTACATTAATACCAAAGAAATGATGGAATAGAACAGGGGTGTCAAAACTCACAACGTCACGCGACATGTCGCAACATATCATGACTTTTTTCCCATTGCCGGCAATGGGGTGGACGCGATTTCACTATGACGCATCTGGCTCGTGCGCTGGCAGTGTGACACCCCTGGACTAGAATCATTAAAGAAAGGATGCAAATGAAGACAAAATGAAATGTGAATGACAACAAATAAAATGTTTTTTTATTTGTTTTAAATACTTGAATTGTCCCAGAGTGAGTTGGCCACAGCAAATTGTCCCACTGGAAGTTGGCCATGGTGAGTTGGCTGCACCCAGTTGTCCCATTCCAGTGGTAAAGGCATCCAGCTAAAAACCTGGAGACCATGAGTTCTAATCCCATCTTCAACCTGGGACCAGTCATTCTTTCTCAGCCCTAGAAATGAGGCAATGGCAAAGCACTTCTGAAATCTTGCCAAGATATCCAGGCAGTCATCAGAAGTCAACATTGATTTGAAGCCACACACACACACACACACACACACATCTGATTCAGCACTTTTAGAATGTCATTATTGCTTTCTTCTTCAGTTCTGACCCATTGATAGCTTACAACATATTAGAATTGTTTAGCAAATTGCTCTATATCTGAACATTCTCTCTGTGTTGTATGTGTGGCCTACCCCTTTCAATTACATCAGGAATAGGCATTATTTGTATAAATCTCCTCAACTTTTTCCTAGAAAAAGTCTATTTTGAAACCAAATTAAACCAAGTTCTGAATAAAAGCAATATTAAGGGCAAGGGTGGGCAAGTATGGCCCCTTTATGACCTGTGGACATCAATTTCCAGAACTCCTGAGCCAGCCATGCTGGCTCAGGAATTCTGGGAATTGAAGTCTATAAGGTATAGAGGGGCCATAGTTGTACATCCTTGATTAACCTCTTCCAATTTTAAAGTAGTTCCCTGTCCCCCTGGTCATAACATTTAACCAAATTTATCAATTTTGATCCCAGCAGAAGGTTCTAATTTACCGGAAATGCTTGTCTCATCTTTCAGAAAAAGCAATATATATTTCCACTGTTTGTATTTCTCTCTGCAATTAGGCAATACAACTAATGATGTCACATTTTAATAAATATTGCTAATTAATTGGGAATCAGATCAGACAATCTACACCCAGCAGCCATGATCTCAACAACTTGTGTAATGCATTGTTGTCTCTATGTTTGGTTTATTTACAGTAACTAAAAAGCATATAAATTTAAAATCAGAATGAATTACAGGAAAACTGAAGGAAGAAACTGGGTCTTTTCTCCAACAACCACAGAATCAATTTTCCATTCCAAAATCTTTTCTTGTACCAGAAAGGAAGTTTATAGTGATGCCAACGAAGAAAAAAGGTAGTGAATCATCTGTTGAATATTGCTTCTCTTTGGCACCTTTTATTCCTTTCACAATTCCAGTTCCACAACACTATGAATATTACAGGCACATCAACTAGTAATTTTAATTTTAATTATGAGACTGATTTGCCTGCTGGGCTTGTATCTGAACAACACATCCTCTAGTTGCGTTGTATTTGGTAATTCCTGTTACCATGGCGCAGCCCAATAACAAAAGATGATGATAATAACGATAATGAAAATTGTTCTCATGTTGATATCCTTGAATTTATTCCTCTGTGAATAAAAGACAGGTGTGGATGAGGTATTCTTTCGACAAGTGTGTGCATGTGAATGTATTTCCCCTAAAAATTATTTTTTATTTATTTGTATCCTATATTTATTACCTTATTTTATTATGGTTGGTTACACAGCTTGCCAGAAGTTCAGACTGGATTTGGCATTTTTATCCACCTATCAAGTGCTTCTCAAGGACCTGAAATAGGTAGACGTTGACGTTAGATGGTGTTAAAGCAGAGGTCCCCAACCTTTCTGGTTTGGCGACCAGGAGGGACAGACACCTTTACATGCACATGCGCACACACAAACAGGGCCGTGAGTACATGTGTGCCACTAACGGGCGACTAGTACCAGTATGACGCTTGGGGCAATGCTAAAGCCCACATGACACAAATGGGACTGCTAGAGCACACGTAACACAAACGGGGCCACTAGCCCTTGTGTGATGCTCATGGCAGTGCTCGTGGCGGCACTAGCATAAATGGGTGAGTGTGTGCACGCATGCAAGCGCAATGGCTAGCCACTTACATGGCCCGTGGTGAACAGGCCACAGCCCAGCAGTGGGCTACAGCCCACAGGTTGGAGAGCCCTGTGTTAGAGGATGTAAGCTGTTTCAAGTAAAGCTGCCTTTTGCAATTGATTGATGGCGAATTTGTCAATGCCAGTGTTGTACAAATGGTATTCCAGTTGTGTTGGGGCTACACCAACGCGCCTATTACTATTGGTATTACCTTTGTGACATAAGGTTAATTCCTCCCAGAGAATGATTAAGGGTAGTTACGATAAGAATTCTGCTTTCCCTTTGCTAATTGAGAAGGAGAATCACCATGAAGTTCATGTGGATCAGTAATAGGCTGTCTTTGGCCCTGACATCCAAGAGACCCTCCTGGTGAAAATTTTGAACTGGAAAAGGTACAAAACTGCACTGCATATCCTGCAATAGTTTTTTTGTTCCTTGCTTTTTCCAATTCCGCTCACAATTATCAGACCCCCGCTCCAACCAAAAAAGACACCCATTGATGTCTAAGCAGTTTCCTTTATTGTTTCCTGCCTATATACAGAAATCTTGCCAAACTAACACATTTACTTGCATCATTAAAGATATACTCTGAGAATCTCTAAGGAGGAGCCATTTTAACTCTCTCCCAACTAAACTGTCTAAACTTTGCTGTCTCTTGGTCCTCTGGAATTCAGTTCCTCCTTCCTGGGAATCCAGACCACATTCCACCACATAATTTCCAATTCCAAGAAAAAAGTCAAAAATCCTGGCTCCTCAAGAATAAAAACCACCTAAATTCATCTCCCAGGTGTTTTGCACATACCTGTCCAAAAAGTATAATCCCTAGCTCAATAATCTTCCATTCCTAGAATTAGTAGGAAGGACTACATGCTTCCTAGCATGAATATGGTTGGACTTTCATGTAAAAAAAGTTCTCTATATTATGCCATATATTCACCATTTGGAAATGAATTAATCAACCCCCCAAAAATCTTCACTTTGCTCAATATATATATATATCCTCAGTCAAAGAAAAATCATGTTCTTATGTGTATGAACCTTTGAAATAGTTCCTAATGGGCTATTTATAAGGAATCTTCCCCAGTACATCACACAGTCTGAATAAGAAACATTTCCAAGAAGAAAATTATACTTATTTTTACTGGAAAAAATACATTTATTTTTACTAGAAAAAAATGATGGGATTTGATCCTAAGAACAACAATTTCTGAACTTTCAAAAACCTCCAAGTTCATGTTTGATATACCATTTGCTGGACTAGCTATAAGCCAATATCCTGCTGTTTCCATTCAAAAGGCATTAAAGCTAGCAATTTTCTGTTGCAAGCATTGATATGAGTACCTTTTCAATTTTACATTTTTTATTGAGAATATTCCGTTCTGTATTTTTTATCAAGAAAACAACATGAGTCTGTGTCCATGTAGTTTCTAAGAATTCAGCTCATTTCAAAGGGAACTTTACTTTTACTCGCCTCAAAATATAGTTCTCTGAAAATAGCATGTCACAAACATTTTGTTTTTGGTAAGCTTCCCCGAGTTCAGCCATTTAATATTTTTGTTTCTACAGATATGTGGCCTGCTTATATTAATATTTAGTTTAATACAGTACTATCTCCTGGCATTCCATGTCGAAGAACAATTAATACAAATGTCTCACTTAGAGAAAGTGTGTGTAACTCTTCTGTTAAGAAGAGATTGGACAACCATTTGACTTAGTGTCTGCAGAAGCAGAGTTTCTAATTTTCATGCAACAGTTGTCTTGAAACCATTAGCTAATGGATTTTACATTTGATGTGGCCTTGGATTTAGGGCGATGGGTTTTTGGCATCTGGGTTGATTAATGGCTTTGGAAGAAGAAAAACATAAAAACAAAGATTATCTCCACAATGTTAACCTGTACCAAGTGAATGATCTGGGACTAAATTCTTCTATTAAAAAAAAAGAAGTAGAAAACAACTGTGAATATTTTTGACTTCACCTCCTCCTTAATATAGAGGTTGATGGAAATGTTGGCAGACCAATTTAAGGGTTTGGCATAGTTATAAGAACAATTGTTCCATTTGTGGCAATTTGTTCATTATGCGAATTTATGAGGCACATGTCAACCATCCAATACTGAATTCAGAATCAAGGAATCTTCAAGGCTTTGAAGTGCTATAAAAGATAAACTTTATTGAATACACATCTTGGAACTGAAGGAGCAAAACCAGCTCTGGTTTTCCTGCACAAAAGTCTGGTTAGTTAACAATAGCTTTGCATAACCCCCACCCACCAAATGTTCACATTGTCCAATCATACTTCTTTGCTTTGTTATGAGAATTGTCCACTTCTCCATCAGACAGCTGCTTTTGTGACCTTGGTTCTAACTGTCCTTGGACAGCTTCTTAGAATCCTATTTCTTTCCAACACTTTCTATCCCTCCCCCTTGTTTCTATGGCAAGTTGAGTAGCAATAGAAGTTAGCAGGCATCCTAGCAATTCAACCTTGACAGCACATCTGTTAACTGTTCATTATGGTAGTCCTCAACTTATGACCTTAAACTGGGCCTGGAATTTCAGTTGCTAAGCAATGCAATCATTAAGGAGTCAGGACCAATTTTGTAACCATTTTTTACTGCAGTTGTTAAGCAAATCATCACAGTTGTTAAATAAATCACATAGATGTTAAGTGAGCCATTCAGTCACTAAGCAAATCCAGCTTCCTCAATTGACTTGGCTTGTTGGAAGCCAGCTGGGAAAATTACAAGTCACAATCACGTGACCACAAGATGCTGCAACCATTGTAAGCCAGTTGCCAAGTGCCTGCATTGCAATCACATGACTGCAGGAATAGTACAACGGCCATTATTATACTTATGGGATGTGAATCACTTTTACAGAGGCTGTCATAACTTCAAGCCATTGTCGTAAGTCAAGGACAACCTATACTACAAAAGAAATGTGAAAAAAATGGTTAAGTGGGAGGATTGCGATGGTACCAGGGGCTTGCAGGCTAATAACTCCTATTAAAGGTGTTCTGCTAATGATAAGATTGAGATGATAACGGTTATCTTATTAGTAAGGGATGAGTTATTAGGATGAGAAATAGAATATGTTTGTGAAATAAAATAAGAAGCTATCTGAGTAAATAATAAATGTATTTTAGATATGACAATTATTTTGTAATGAACTAAGGGAACTTTGGGTCACCCGAAATCTAAAGACTATGGATATTAAGTTAACTGGAATACTGTAACTAAAATTAACTGAAATTCAAAACAGGATATGAAGGCGTATAAGACAAAATATATGTCTTAACTTACTGAGTTATAATTAGCAATGTATTAATTTGAATGTGATACAATAACTAAAGGAAACAGGAAATTTTTGATGATGTAACCTGACATATGCATGAAAGAGCTTGTTATTTGATTATGGACCACCCAATCACCATGTTGCTTCCCTAACACTTGGAGCTTTGTAAAATTGGAAAATTAATAAAACTTGTTTTAAAAAAAGGGGTGAAGAAGAAATTAAAGAGGAGCAGCACAAAATACTGAGACCCCCCATCTAAACTCTACATTGCATTGAACCTTCACCAAATTAAAAGTTGCGCACAAACTGTCCTAGACGTGATGTTTTCCAGATGTATTTGGACTGCAAGTTCCAGAGCTTCCAACCAGAATGGCTAGGTTCTAACACTAACTGTAACGTTTAGAAATTGTAGTTTCTATACATTTGGAGGATATCCATTTGGGGAAGAGGCAAATGGATTGGTTGAATTATAACCTGACCCACAGACTATGAAGAACAGAGGCATAATTGTAGCTTTATCTATGAAATTAACGTATCTTGACTTTTCTGCTTTAGTTTTCTTTTTTTATTATTTTATAATATAAAATACAAAAAGAAAAGAATGGGAAAGATAGCGGAAAGAAAGGGGAAGAGAAGAGGGTAGGAAAAAGGGGAGAAAGAAAAAAAAGGCGTTGACTTCCGACTCACTTTGGTGCAGTAGAATAAGATAATAATATCAAACCTCAACTTTTTACTTTTACATAATAGTATAAACCAGCCATTTCCATAACAACAAACCTATCTAATTGGTAAAACCTAAATTCAAAGTTTCATTTTTTTTCCACCTCAAGCACAAAGTCCAAAGTGGTTTCTGCTTTAGTTTTCTGAGTTTGATTGGCATAAGAGAATGGAACAGATGACACTTGCTTCAACCATGTGTAAAATCAGCTTGATAAGCAGCAAGCTAAACATGGGATCATCTGCTTTATTAGATCAAAGCAATTGCTTGGGTCATTCATTCATTCATTCAGAAATTGGAAACTTATGAATGAATTTCTGCAATATAGGTAGCCCTTGACTTATGATCACAATTGGGACTGGAAATCCAGTTTTAAGTCCTTATGATTGTAAGTCGAGGCACCCCTATATGACTGTTTTTCCAACACTTTTCACAGCAACCGTTAAGGAAAACACCACGATCATTAAGCAAACGGTGTGGTTTCTATGTGAACCCATTCTTCTGAGCAGGGTTGGACTAGATGACCTCCACGGTCCCTTCCAACTTTTATTGTTGTTGTTGTTGTTGTTGTTATTATTATTATTATTATATGAGCAGTTTTTGCAAGAATGCCGGAAAACTGGCAAAAAAGTCACAAATCGTCACATGACCTTGAAATGCTGCATCTGGTCATACCGGCGAGTCAGTTGCCAAACCTTTCAAGTGTGGTCATGTGACAAGGGGGTTGGCATGACGTTTTACAATGTCCAGAAGTGCTTTACAGATCATAAAACACCCATTCCAAGCTGTAAAAATGACCAGCTGTAAGTAAAGAGCTACCTGTGTGATGTACTTATGTGTGCATTGACTCTCTCCTTTTCCATTCTATACTTTCCTTGCAGGCTTATGAATACTGAAAATGTAATTTTACAAGCCAGAGAAGAAGAAGGAGCAAAATATGAACGTACTTTCATGGCCTCTCAACTGATTGACTGGTTGATCCAGGAAGGGGAGGCTGCCACAAGAACAGAGGCTGAACAACTCGGTCGCAGACTTCTGGAGCATGGAATTATCCAACATGGTGAGAAATGTCTTCTCAATTACATAACTCTATCAAGATGACAAAGGTCCCCATAAAGGGAGTAGAAAAATGGTACAAGAGGCATCCTGTTTAAACCCAAGGATGGGGAACCATTTTTAAGCTCAAAATGGCATTCTAGCTAAAAATGGCAGCATCCATTTTTCCATGTTTGCATTTTGTTCCAAGTATTGTTCTTGGTGTACTTTATCCAGCCAACTGTAGGCCATGAGATATAAATTGCCAATTGTCACGTGTGATTAATCCCTATTCCTCTTTTGCAATTCCATTTTGATGGAATTTCCATGGACTGCTACATACACAGCTAACAATTTTCTTGCATTCATTGGGAAGGGTCACCACTTGTGTAAGCTTCATATCAATATCCCAGAGGTGCTTGTTCCAAAAGGCAACTGGACTTTCTTGGTTTTTTCTCTGAAAACGTTTTGCTTCTCATCCAAGAAGCTTCTTCAGCTTCATGGATGAGAAGTGAAATATTTTCAAACAAACAAACAAGAAAGTCCAGTTGTCTTTTGGAAAAAGCACCTCTGAGATAACCATGACCTGGATGATTGAGAATCTCCATTGACGCTTCGTATCAATCTAGAACATTTCGATTGCATCTTTTCTGTGGTCTCCATTGCTCTTATTTGAGAGACACCTAGCTTTTCTTCCAATTTACTGTTCACAGTAATCATTTCTACAATGGACAAAGCTGTCATTCCTAGTGCAGTATAAATTTTCAGGAATTCAACCAAAATGCTGTCTAAAATGAAGGCCAATTTAAAGCAATGGAATGGGGGTTTTGCCTTCTCTGTCTTAAGTGAAATAAATCCCTAAGGGCTGGGTCTATGTTTCACTTGCTGGCAGTTCAGGAACATAACAGTTCTGCTAATGATAAGAAGTAGATTGGGAGCTAAGAACTGTTATGTTTTCAAAGCCAAAAGAAATGATGGGAACATTCTCCCCCACAGCAAATCTGTACTTGGAAATGTAGAGTCACAACTGAGATGTTGCAGACCGGGGCTTTAGATTCATGTTGTGCAAAGAATTATGGGGAATCTAATCTACTTAAAGGAAATGGCTTTGAGAAAGACAGTGCTTTATTTACTTATTACCCACCCTGGATTTGATATGGAAATAATGCAGTGATTCCTGCCAGCTTGTCTCTTCTTAGCATTAGACTTTGATTTAGAGGATGCCAGCTGCAAAGTGGACAGTATAATTGCAAGGCGAATTTAGAATAGAATAGAATAGAATAGAATAGAATAGAATAGAATAGAATAGAATAGAATAGAATAGAATAGAGCTGGAAGGAATCTTGGAGGTCTTCTAGTCCAGCCCCCTGCTCAAGCAGGAAACCCTACTGTTCTGTTCTTTGCGTTGGTAGACATTGAATAGTCAGAGGATGTTAACAGATAAGTCTTTATTTGAGTAAATCAGAACAACAACAAAATGGCTTCACCCCCTTTTATACAGTCTCTCTGGGGCATCGCCAGCCAATCATTGCAACCGCTTTTCCCGCTTGAATTGCCTGCTTTAGTTATTCCTTGCAGACAGCAAGTCACCCGGGGCAGATCACGTGGTCTGCTGATTGTTCGGGTGCAGCTCCCTGCACCTGCTATCAATTAAGCTCAGTACATAACACCTATCATTTCAGATAAGTGGCTGTCCAGTCTCTTCTTAAAAACCTCCAGTGATGAAGCTCCCACGATTTCTTAAGGCAAGCTGTTCCACTGGTTAACTGTCCTCACTATTAGAAAATTTCTCCTTAATTCCAGGTTGCTTCTCTCTTTGATTGGTTTCCAACCATTGTTTCTTGTCCTGCCCTCTGGTGCTTTGGAGAATAATTTGATATCCTCTTATTTGTGGCAGCCCCTCAAATATTAGAATACTGCTATCATGTCACCCCTAGTTCTTCTTTTCTCTAGACTAGCCAAACCCAAATCCTGCAACCATTCCTTGGTCTTTTTCCTTGATCTCAGAATAATAGGAACAGGGAAAGGCAATAAAAGGAAAAAGGCTGTCCAAGGCTAAACTGGGTACAATGAACTTTTATTTTTCATAGTATCACAGTTTGAATAGTGAAGAGTAATCAGCTTAGTTCCCATCCTACATGTAATAGTAATAGTAATAGTAACAATAGTAACAATAGTAATAATAATAATAATAATAATAATAATAATAATAATAATAATAATAATGTTGGAAGGGACTTTGGAGGTCATCGAGTCCAACCCCCTGCTCAGGCAGGAAACCATATACCATTTCAGACAAATGGCTGTCCAATCTCTTCTTAAAAACTTCCAGTGTTGGAGCATTCACTGCTTCTGGAGGCAGGTTGTTCCATTGCTTAATTGTTCTGTCAGGAAGTTTCTCCTAGTTCTAGGTTGCTTCTCTCTCTGGTTAGTTTCCATCCATTGCTTCTTTTTTTTTTTTTTTTTTTTTTTTTATTGAAAGTTTTATAAATTTTACAAAAAAGGAAAAAGTAATACAAAACAAAAGGCAAACATATACAGAAAAATAAAACTAAACAATACATATATTAAAATAAAAAAAAAAAAAACCCATCCCCCAGCCCTCCCAAAAAAAAAAAAAACAAAAAAAAAAAAAAACCTCCCTTCCCCCCCCCCCCCAGAGCTTCCCAGAGCAGAATATAGGCTTAAAAAATAAAAATAAAAATTAAATTAAAAACTTTATATTGACCCCCAGTGAGGCACTACCTTGACGTGGTTGTGGGGCTTGTGTACTCTGAGGAAGATGAGAGCTATGCCAGAGGTTCAACCATACTGGACAGGTCTCATCAGAGGAGTCAGACAAAGAGTGTCTCTCCCATAAAAAATATGGTGAGACGTAAATTTCAGAATGCCATACCGGCTCGGACGTCGCCCGGGTTAACAAGGTCCGCACTAAGATATTGGAGTTCCTGGATATCTGGTGAAAAATGGGTTACAGGACTCAGGACTGTTGGCTGAGCAACCAGGGCCAGCAGCTGCAGAACTACTGGAAGAAAAGTGTTTACCCGTCGCAGATACACAGTGATGGAAAACAAAGAAATAATGATCTGTTACTACAGATCAAGTCCAACAAGAAGAGGATATCTAAAACGAATGCACCAATTCTGGAAAGAACAACATCCAGAATCAGAAATAACAGAACAGAGACTAGCAGATCAACGCCGATTTATAACACGAAATAAAATATTCACAGAAACAGAATTGGACGAACTGCAAAGGTTTACCCAGGGCAAAGAAATCAAAGCCTTACCAGAAGTAAATCAGAATGTATAGGCAAACCAGGGGGAGTTGGCAGTGAAGGAATCTAGCAGAGATATACAACTGTTCTCATTTGGAAACCAGGCAACTCTACCTCAGGAAGAACAAAACCCTCTAACTAAAGAAATAAAAGAATTGAAACAAAGAATAACTGAGCATCTAGAACAGCACAAAAACAACAGAATAAGGCTACCTGCATTGAAGCTTATTCCAAAGAAACAGCTAGCACAAGCATTAAAAGATGCAAATATTGCAATATCAAGTATAAGCACCAATTCACTGCAAGAAACAAACCAACTAATGTACAGCACAGCTGCAGTTATAACAGAATACCTGGGATGCAAAATCAACAAAAAAGAAAAACAAACAAACAGTGCACCAGAAAAATGGAAGGTTAAACTAGAAAATAAGATCAGCAAGTTAAGATCACATGCAAGCAAGCTAGAACAGATGAAAGAAAAGAAGCTGAAGAACAGGAAGACCAAAGAATACCTAATCAAGAAATACCACTTAGAAACACGGAAGATCAAGGAAGCACTGGAAATAATAAAGCAACAAATAACAGCTATAGCCAGGAAAATCAGTAGATATGAAGCTCGAATTGCAAACTATAGGCAGAACCTCCAATTTCAATCCAATCAGAAACGTTTCTACCAATCCATCAATGGAGAAACTGCAAGGAATCAGTCAGTACCTGACAAGGAAGAAACAGTGCAGCTCTGGAAGCAGATATGGGATAACCCAAAGAAATACAACAAGGATGCAGCTTGGTTAAAAGAGGTGGATGCCAATAAAACAGAAGTTGAAATGAAAGAACTAGTAATAACAACAAAAATGGTAGAAAAAAGAGCAAAGAAAATCAAAAATTGGTCAGCACCAGGTGAAGATGAACTGCATGGGTTTTGTTGAAACATCTAACTGTTATACACCCACTCATTGCCAAACAGTTCAACAATATACTACAAGGAGGAGAAATTGAACAGTGGCTAACAACTGGGAAAACCTACCTAATAATGAAAAATCCAGCAAAAGGGGCAACACCAGGTAACTACAGGCCAATTACCTGCTTACCAACAACTTTCAAATTACTAACTGGTGTAGTAGTTGATGCAGTGCAACAGCATCTAGTTGAAAACAATCTCTTTCCACCTGAGCAGAAAGGAAACCGCCCCAATAGCAGAGGAACAAAAGATCAACTCCTAATAGACAAAATGATCTTGGAAAACTGCAAGAGAAGGAAGACCAACCTGAATGTTGCAGGGATTGACTACAAAAAGGCATTTGACTCTCTGCCACATATTGGATAATAAAGTGCCTAGAAATAACAGGAGTCAGTAGCGAAACATCAGAAAATTTGTGCCAAAGATCGATGGCACAATGGAAGACACAGTTGCAGATCAATGGTGAGAAGCTGGGAGAGGTTAATATCAAGAGAGGAATATTTCAAGGAGATTCATTATCACCATTACTATTTGTTATTGCACTGTTTCCTCTGTCAACAATACTGAATAATCAGGACATGGCTATCAAACATCAAAAACATCTGCCAGACTATCCCACCTCCTTTACATGGATGATCTGAAGCTGTATGGAAAAACATCATCTGAAATAGAATCGCTGCTCAACACTGTCCGTATATATAGCAAAGATATTGTAATGGAGTTTGGCTTGGACAAATGTGCCACACTTACTATCAAACAAGGAAAAATAGTGAAAACTGAAGGAATCAAGATGCCCCACGAAAATAACATTAAGAGTATGGATGAGGAAGAATACTACAAATACTTGGGTATCCTTCAAGCTGACAACATCAAGCACACTGAAGTCAAGAAAAAGATTAGAGGTGAATACATCAAGAGAGTGAAGAAAATCTTAAAATCCAAACTCAATGGAGGAAATACCATAAAGGCAATCAACACCTGGGCAATCCCAGTCATTAGGTACACAGCGGGAATAGTGGACTGGACTCAAGCAGAACTAAAAGCAATGGATAGGCAGACCAGAAAAATAATGACAATGAATCATGCCCTTCATCCACGCAGTGACATTGATAGACTTTATCTACCAAGGCACATAGGTGGGCGTGGAATGCTACAAGTACATCCGATGGTTGAAGAAGAAAAAATGGCTTTGGAAGAATATCTGAAGAACAATGATGAAGATGCACTGAAATTAGTATATCAGGAAGGCTTACTAACTACTGGAGAGACCAAAATGGCCTTCAAGAAAGACCAAATGAAGAACAGAATAGAGGCATGGGAAGACAAAGCACTACATGGCCAATACATGAAAAAATAGCTGGGAAAGCAGATAATAATAAAACCTGGCAATGGCTAAGAGCAGGAAAATTGAAGAAAGAGACCGAGAGACTAATTCTGGCTGCACAAGACCAAGCCTTAAGGACAAATGCATACAAAGTCAAAATTGAGAAGACAGCAACAGACAGTAAGTGCCGCCTATGCCAAGAAGCTGAAGAAACAGTGGACCACTTGGTAAGCTGTTGCAAGAAGATTGCAAAAACTGATTACAAGCAGCGGCATGACAAAGTAGCAACAATGGTGCATTGGAAGATCTGCAAAAAATATCATTTGCCTGTAAGCAAAAACTGGTGGAATCATAAAATAGAGAAAGTCATAGAAAATGATAAAATTAAACTGCTCTTGGGACTTCAGAATTCAAACAGACAAGCACCTGCAACATAACACCCCAGACTTAACAATTGTCGATAAGAAAGACAAAAAAGTCTGGATAGTGGATGTGGCAGTGCCTGGAGATAGCAGAATAGAAGAGAAAGAACTGGAGAAGATAACAAAATACAAAGACCTACAAATAGAAATAGAAAGACTGTGGCAAAAGCAAGCAAGGGTAGTACCAATAGTCATAGGCTCCTTGGGTGCAATCCCAAAACAACTGGAGCACCACTTGAACACCATTGGCATTGACAAATTCGCTATTAGTCAATTGCAAAAGGCAGCCTTATTAGGAACTGCTTCCATCCTGCGACGATATCTGTAATACCATCAAACATCCACATCTGCCTATCCCAGGTCCTGGGTAAGGACTCGATAGGTAGACAAAATGCCAAATCCAGTCTGAACATCTGGCTGACTGTGCGATGATCATAATAATAATGTGGAAGGGACCTTGGAGGTCATCGAGTCCAACCCCCTGCTCAGGCAGGAAACCTATACCATTTCAGACAAATGGCTGTCCAGTCTCTTCTTAAAAACTTCCAGTGTTGGAGCATTCACCTGCTTCTGGAGGCAGGTTGTTCCACTGCTTAATTGTTCTGTCAGGAAGTTTCTCCTAGTTCTAGGTTGCTTCTCTCTCTGGTTAGTTTCCATCCATTGCTTCTTTTTTTTTTTTTTTTTTTTTTTTATTGAAAGTTTTATAAATTTTACAAAAAAAGAAAAGTAATACAAAACAAAAGGCAACATATACAGAAAAATAAAACTAAAAAATACATATATTAAATAAAAAAAAAAAAAAACCCATCCCCCAGCCCTCCAAAAAAAAAAAAAAAAAACAAAAAAACCCTCCCTTCCCCCCCCCCTGAGCTTCCCAGAGCAGAATATAGGCTTAAAAAATAAAAATAAAAATTAAATTAAAAACTTTATATTTATATATATAAAAAAATTATCTATAATATATATTAAAATAAAACTTATGAAAAAACTATATAATATTTTTGTATACCCAATCTAAATTGTATAAATTTTATCCATTTATCCCAAACAGCAAAAAACTTCTCTTGCGTTTGTTGCTTTAAGAAAGCCGAGATCTTTGCCATTTCCGCCAGATAAGCTACTTTAAGAAACCATTCCTGCAATGTAGGCAAGGATTCCTTCTTCCAATATTGTCCTACTAACAGCCTAGCGGCTGTGATCAAATTTAACATCAATACAACCTCCTTTGTATCACAATTTGTAACAATACCTAACAAAAATAATTGCGGAGTAAATTTTACCCTCCTTCTAAAAATTCTCTGGATATTCCACCATATTTTAATCCAAAATGCTTTTATCTCTCTGCATGACCACCAAATATGATAATAGGAAGCCTCCTTATAACCACATCTCCACATTTGGGTTGCACGTCAGGATACATATAAGACATTTTTTGTGGATCAAGGTGCCATCTATAAAACATTTTATAAAAATTCTCCCTTAAGTTCTGTGCTTGAGTAAATTTGACATTTCTCACCCAAATAGTTTCCCAGGTGTCCAATGAAACTGGCTCACCAAAATTCTGCGCCCATCTAATCATACAATCTTTAATTAGTTCCGTTTCTGAGTCCAATTCAACTAAAACCCCATAAAGTCTCTTAATGTGGGTTTCATCCATTGCTTCTTGTCCTGCCTTCACGTGCTTTGGAGAATAGCTTGACTCCCTCATCTTTGTGGCAGCCCCTGAGATATTGGAACACTGCTATCATGTCCCCCTCGTCCTTCTCTTCGTTAAATTAGACATACCCAATTCCAGCAACTGTTCCTCATATGTTTTAGCTTCCAGTGCCCTAATCATCTTTGTTGCTCTTCTCTGTACTCTTTCTAGAGTCTCAGCATCTTTTTTACATCGTGGTGACCAAAACTGGATGCAGTATTCCAAGTGTGGCCTTACCAAGGCATTGTAAAGTGGTATTAAGGAGAACAAATAAAATGGTCCATGTGTGACTTAAAAAAACGCTGCTGCAATAAGGATTGTCAGGAAGAGAAATTAGGTTTTTAAAACATGCCATCATCAACCTAACATTACAGGAATATAGCAGGATTATAAATTAATTTGGAACTATAGGTCCACTGGTCAGCGGGATCTTCATACCAAAGGACAAGGATCTTCCAGAACTTCAGATAACATGCTGAATAAACATGAAGAATAATCAAATGGATTTTCCTTGTTAGATTACCCAAATGTTTATCTATCTATCTATGTGTCTACCTATCCATCTACCTCCCTCCCTATCTATATCTATTATATCTATATATATCTGTATCTTTATGTCCACATAATTACATCCATCTCTATCTATCTACCTACCCACCTATTTGCCATTGTATCCCAGCTTTGAATAAGTTCTTATTTTAAAAGTGGCTGAACAATAATGAACACTTAGCATTGGAGTAACCATTTTAAAAGATCAAATGCTTCCTATGTGTGATCTTATCATTTCACTGTGACTTCTAAGATAGCGAACAAGATTGCAGCATGAAGTCATTCAAATAAAGCACCTGTCAGCAACTGTGTCTTTTCCCTGGTTCATACTGCTGTTCACTTCATCTGTCATGCAATCCAGGAAAATGTATCTTTGGATTAAGGAGTTATAGACAGGTGTTATGTGCCTGTTCCATATGCACCTCCTTAAAATCAAATCCAGAACACTGAGTAGTGTACTAATCAAATACATAGTGCTTGCTTGCTGAAATGGCAAGAAGCTTGGTGCCTACCAAAGGTTTTGCATTACAGTTCTCATCAGACCCATCTAACATGAATAGTGTTACTGTTTGTTGTCCAAAACATCTGGAAGGTATCACGCTGCATAAGCTTACACAAGATTCTGGTTTTGGATAGAGTTCAGTCTATATAACAATAGCCTTATCCCTGAGAAAGCTGGGCTAGATAGTTATTATTTTATTAGATTTTTCTACTGACGCATGGAGAGTCAATTCTCTATCTCCGCTCGGTCTCTGCCCACTTTGAATCAAGTGACTGTTTTCACTGACTAAATGTTGATGTATATTCTACTAATTCTAAAGACAAACTGTTATTCAGCTTCAAAGCCTTTTCGCTAAGATCAAGTGTGTATTTATCTCCCTATGTGGTTAAAACAAACAAAAACTAGAACTTTGTTCAGGATTATGAGAGGTCTTGGCACATATCAGAAGCATGCTGGTGCATCCATGAATCTTTACCTATCTCTTCCTCCACTTACAGCTGTTTAAAGGTATATCAGCTGCTATTAGGGAGTTTTCTCCAATTTTAGAGAGTTGGGTTGGCTTAGTAATCTAAGATTACTAAGGACAAAACAGCAGAACAGGGGTACAAAAGTCTTGGTGCTTTCAGCTGCTGTACTGTGTGCAGCTTAGCTTTTTTTTTTTTTTTAATCCTTTTTCCTGTTGTCTGTAGATTTCAACTTCTGTGGTTGGAATCATGGAGGAACAGCCAGCCCTAGCTGAACAGGGCTACTTTAATAGCAATAGCACTTAGACTTATATACCATTTCACTGTGCTTTACAGCCCTCAGCCGTTTACAGACTCAGCATATTGCCCCCAACAATCTGGGTCCTCAGTTTATCAACCTCAGAAGGATGGAAGGCTGAGTCAACCTTGCTCTGGTGAGAATCGAACTGCCAAACTGCTGGCAGCCGGCAGTCAGCAGAATAAGCCTGCAGTACTATATTCTAACCACTGCGCCACTAGATTAAACCTAGATATATCTCAACTTGGCTTCTACTTGACAGACCCTTGATTTTTCCAGTTAAGGGGTAGGAAAGGCCCTTGACTGAAATCCTTGAGGGCATGTTCTTAAAACCTTGGATTTTTAAATTTGGCCTTTTTGGCAGGCTTTTGGAACAATCATGAACCAAACGTTGGTTCTTAGTTTTGACCTTTGTAGTCCTTTAAAGTCCTATATGGCATAAGGCCAGGTGACCTCTTCGGTGTTACCTGCACCTATTGCATCAGATCTGGCAGGAGAGGCCTGCTGCTGGTCTCGTCCTAGAAGCAAGCCTTTTCTGCTGTAGCACCAATGCTCTGGAATATTACCTGTTTCAAGATGATGTTAGCCCCGACTCTTACAGCTTTCCATAAGGCTCTCAAAATACAGCTTTTTCAGCAAACTTGGGGATCCCATGGTAAATTTGGATCTTTTTCTATTTCAACTAGAACAAGGAGATCAGTGCTGGAGTTTTAAAATGAAAGTTTATTTGTCAGGATGAAACACTGTTGTACAATGAAAAGAAAACCAACCATTGGGGAACGAAATCTATTCCTCAATTATCATATAGAAATGGAGAGCGTCTGATAGTTGTGAGTGATGTAAGCAAGAGCTGAGAAAGTAATTATATAGGAAAGAATTCAAGTATGGAATCTGCTTCCCGTCCAGCACTAAAGAGCATTGCAAATATTAAACTGTATCACTGATTTCCCAAAATGAACTGGCCAGAAATATCGTATGCCTACAATTATTGCTAACATTACTTTTGGGTGAACACTGAGTATCCTTTTCTCGTTGCAAGGTATAGAGCAGGGGTAGGCAACCTTGGCTCTTTTATGACTCGTGGACTTCAACTCCCAGAATTCCTGAGCCAGCATGGCTTAGAATGGAAACCTCCTCAGCATGGCTGGCTCAGGAATTCTGGGAGTTGAAGTCCACAAGTCATAAAAGAGCCAAGGTTGCCTACCCCTGGTACAGAGGTTCCCTCCTAATTTTTCCACTCTGCTAAAATGAAGGCTTTCCTTGTCTTTCTTAACTGCCTCTAGTGTCCAACAAACACCATTTTATGGATAGCAACCTGCTCTATCAGTTCCGGATGAATTTCCGCCGCAGGAGAAGACTGATGGAACTGCTTACCGAGAAGTCTCACTTGGTGCCCGAGAGCCATGATAGTCCCTTTTGCCTGCGGAAGCAAAATCATGACCCCAAAAAACATGCCACTTTCCTCTCAGGTATAATATGTTTGATTAGAGCTGGAGGGTAAATGGAACTACAGGTAGTCCTTGAGTTATGACCATAATTGAGTCCCACAACTACAGTCACAAATTATGACCGTTGTAAAGTGGGTCGTCACATGACCAGATAACAATTTTATGACCTTGAGAAAATCGCCACAGTAATAAAATGAACTCTACAGCCATAAAGCAAATGCTGCGGTCATTAAATGAAAACTGGAAGTAAACACCAGTTTCTGGGAAAAAAACATTGTAAAGCCCAGCCACGTGATTGTGCAATGCTGCAAACAGCTGTAAAAAGTGGTCACTTGCTGTTGGAACTTCAGAATCGTAAGTAGTTTTTGGCAAGTCTGTCATACTTTGGGCAATCACCAAGTTGTAAGTCGAGGACTATCTGTATGCATAGGAACTGGTTCAATGTCTCATATTGTACAGCATGTTTAAATAACATCCAGTATTTCCGGATGCAGCTCAAAAGATGGGTAATTGTTTTTGAAGTATTGCATGGTTTGGATACCATATAGGAAAACCGGAAGGACCAAGGTCAGACCTCCCAAAAAATCAGAGATTAAGCAGGCCTATACAGTAACAGTGCACAAGTGTCCATCACTGAGAAATAAACAGCTTGCTGTCTATCATGATACACAGGTGGGGAACAAGAAATGCAAGGTTTGAATCTGGGCTCATATTTTGATGGCTTCAGGCTAATACCTGGCGACTGCTGGTTTTCTGCCCTAATTACATCTTTTCTAGTATCTATAATAAAATTAAAATAATCAAAGAGCTATGTCCTACTGACCTTCATGTTTGAGATCTGGGTGAAGTCTTGTACCCAGTTCCATATTTTCTGCTTGCTTTCTAAGTTCTCAGATAGAGATAAGAATCTGCCTTATTCTGACTCAGAACGTTGATTCAGCCAGCCTGGTACTATATCCCAGTACTAGATTTGATTCGTGACAAGTTTCCTTTTAAAAACATTGGTAATTTCTGAGCGTACTTGGAGAAAGGGTGTTTATTTGGTTTTTTTTGCTTCTTTCCTTTCCTTTTGCTATACATAGACAGCGGGCAGCCCTTGTCTGATTTTGCTCAAGGGAAGACAGCTCTTTTACAAAATCAGGTTCCCCACTCTTACGACACTCCTTGTATTGGCACCTGAGTCCCCAAACTTGTTACAAGAGAGGCTTACATGTCAAGCAAATACATTGTCCAAAATTGTGTTTATGACCAGTTTCGCCTGAAGAGGTGTATTTTGCTTTCAACGCCTTAGGAAGTGAAACGGTTCCAGGAAATTTTTGTGTATTCACATGAAGTTCATTGCTGTTAATTATACCAGGGTGTTGGCCTTTAATTCTTGACAAAAGGATGCGGCAGGGAATACACCCTGCAGGCAAAAATTCTTATCCCTGGCAATTCTCTGTTGAAGCATCTGGTGATAGGACAGATCTCCATCTGAACTTTTGGAGAGTTAGTGCTAAGTACAGGAAACCAAATGTGGGCAAACATCTTTATTCTTTATGGGTAGTCCTCGACTTATGACCCAACCCAAAATTTCCATTGTTAAGCAAGAGAGTTGTTAAGTGAGATTTGCCCCATTTTACGACTTTTCTTGCCACAGTTGTTTAGTGAATCACTGCAATTGTTAACTTAGTAATATGATTGTTAAGTGAACCTGGCTTCCCCATTGACTCTGCTCGTCAGAAGGTTGCAAAATGATAAATCACATGATCCCAGGACATTGTAACTGTCATAAATATGAGCCAGTTGCCAAATGCCTGAATTTTGATCAGATGACCATGGGGATGCTGGAACAGTTGTTAAGTTTTAAAAAGGGTCATAAGTTGCTGCTTTCAGTGCTGTTGTAACTTCAAACAGTCACTAAACAAATGGTTGTAAGTCAAGGGCTACCTGTACTCTTAGTGTTACAGTCTTTTAGCAGCCACCTGATGGGTAGTACAATGGGTAAGAAAGCAGAGTGGGACACACTTATTCTATCATCCATACCCACTTCTTTCTCACTCCATGTTTTCTTCCTCCCATGTAGCAGATTGCTTACATCAGTGGTCTTAAGACAATTACTTTTCACACAGCCAGTGAGAAACATTGCAAAATCAAAGTCTAGTTAGACTAGAATGCACAGAAAAAGTACAGGTTTCCCCCTATCCAGTCGTGTCTGACTCTAAGACACAGTGCTCATCTCTGTTTCTTGGCCGAGGGAGCCAGCGTTGTCCAAAGATCCTTTCTGTGGTCATATAGCCAGCATGGCTATATGCCAAAAGTGCATGGAACGCTGTTACCATCCCACCAAAGTGGTACCTATTTATCTACTTGCATTTTCATGCTTTCGAACTGCTAGGAGCTGAGGCAAGTAACGGGAGCTCACCCCATCGCATGACGCTCGGGTCTCAAACCTGGGCTATCAGCTCTCCAGCATCTTTAACTGCTGGAGCCATCACGCCCCTTTTAGAATGTACAGAAGAGGAGGGCAAAAGGTTTATTAAGTGCAACAACTAATCATATATCTACCTTGTTCAGCACCATCATAACTTCAAATGGTCGCTGAACGAGTGGTCATTCCATGAGGGTTAACTATAATAGGATTCTTAAGTGACAGAGGAATATATGGAAAACAGTAAGAGACCCAAGCTTGGTTCTTGTCTTCTACATAAATCTCCCTCTTTGGTTTGGTCAGTGAGCCCCAGCAAGGAGATCAAGATTGTCTCTGCGGTCAGACGGAGTAGCATGAGCAGCTGTGGCAGCAGCGGGTACTTCAGCAGCAGCCCGACCCTCGGCAGCAGCCCACCTGTCCTCTGCAACCCAAAATCTGGTAGGATGCTGAAGCATGTTTGCAACAGTGATAATTTAGGGCAGGGGTAGGCAACCTTGGCTCTTTTATGACTCGTGGACTTCAACTCCCAGAATTCCTGAGCCAGCCATGCTGGCTCAGGAATTCTGGGAGTTGAAGTCCAAGAGTCATAAAAGAGCCAAGGTTGCCTAGCTCTGGTTTAGGGGGTCTGCATTATTGCATGTAATTATGTGCACATTCTGTTTCTTTAAAAAAAAAATGCAAGTAGCAGCTACTGGGCTGGGGAATGTGATGATGGTTGATTGTGGCTATTTATTAGAGAGCAAATTTAACCCTTTTTTTTGTTTCCAATGGTGAAAATGGGTTGGAAATGGCTGTTTGAGCAGAAATTAATAACTTTGGAGGAATCATTACCATCCCAGGCAGAATTAAAGCTTACATATAGCTTCAAGTCATATCCTTGATACTTGGGGACCTCCTTATAGCTCAGTATAAAAATGCTTTTATAAAGATATTTGGTTGCGTAACTTACTAGCTTTATGCTCAGTATATCTCTCCCACCCCCACTCCTGCCCCTCTAAATCTTACATCCGGGCAGGAGGCAACAGCAATCCATTCTTGTTTGGTTGAAAATAACATTTAGAAACCAGAAGCTGAGTTTGAATTAGCAGAATGTAGTCCTCGTTTAGGGCTGCACAGATTTTTGGATTTAGAAGATATCTAGGTGTGCACATAACACCTGTCAGGAACCCTTTAAAGCCATGTTTTTGAAACTGGGCAGCTTTAAGATATGTGGAGCTCAACTCCCAGAATTCCCCAGCCAGCTTGATATCTAACATTTACTTTACTGTTTTGTTTAGATTTGTTAACTCACCCTAGAATAGAATAGAATAGAATAGAATAGAATAGAATAGAATAGAATAGAATAGAATAGAGCTGGAAGGGACCTTGGAGGTCTTCTAGTCCAGCTCTAGTCTAGTCTTCTAGTCGAGCAGGAGAATCTATATCGTCTCAGACAGGTGGATGTCCAGTCTCTTCTTAAAAATCTCCAGTGATGGAGTGCCCACGATTTCTGGAGGCAAACTGTTCCACTGGTTGATTGTCCTTACTGTCAGGATATTTCTCCTCAGTTCCAGATTGCTTCTCTCTTTGGTCAGTTTCCAACCATTGTTTCTCGTCCTTCCATCTGGTGCTTTCGTGGCAGCCCCTCAGATACTGGAACACTCCTATCATATCTCCCCTATTTCTTCTTGTCCTTAGACTAGCCAGACCCAAATCCCGTAGCCGTTCTTTGTATGTTTTAGAAGTAACTCAAGATGGAGAACTTATATAACCCACCTTCCTGTTCCTATGTTCCCCACAACAACAACCCTGTGAGGTGGGTTGGGATCAGAGAGTGACTGGCCCAAAGTCACTCAGCTGGCTTTCATGCCTAAAGCAGGACTAGAACTCACAGTCTCCTTGTTTCTAGGCCACCACTTTAACCAAGGAAACTGTTTGGTCCTGGGTTAAGGTTATGAACGGTAGATACAGATGAACTCCTAATCTTATTTTGCCCTCCAGATCCGTGCACAGTCCTAACATTTTTACATGCTTGTGATGCAAGTAATTAAATAAAATGTATATTTAATAAAGCAAAAGTCACTACCTGTCTGTCTTTGTAGAGCAAATAATCAAACCTGTCTAGACAACTGTAGGCTAAGCCCTACAAGGGGCAACCCCACGTTATACAATATTTTTTGGAGACCTGTACAATTTCCATTCAAAGACGTGGAACTGAATGTCTACAGGCTCCCAATAGTTAAATAAACAAACACACTGGGCACTTTCAAAGCTAGCATGCCAAGCTAAAGAGAACCCTGATAAGCTATGTCAGATAAGCTGGGGTGTTTAAATGATAAAACATTCTAGCATTTTAGATCACGTGTACATTATTATTGGCACAATAAAATAAAAATATTGTAAGGCTGTGAAGACTTGGTTGTGTGCCCTGGCCTGAGGCCCTGAATGTGTTAAGAGTCCCGTTTCCTGGTTGTATTAACATCCTAGTAGCCGTTTTATTTGATGTCATGTACATTTATTTTGTCCTGTGTTAAGCCTTCCAGACTTACTTGTTGAGATGGTCAGCTATAGAAATCAAAAAATAAACAATAGATCAGGGATCTTCAAACTTGGCCCTTTTATGACTTGTGGACTTCAACTCCCAGAATTCCTCAGCCAGCATGCCTGGCTGAGGAATTCTGGGAGTTGAAGTCCACAAGTCATAAAAGGGCCAAGTTTGAAGACCCCTGCAATAGACTGTTGGAATAGAAGCCAAATTATTACTAGTGGATTTGAAGGAGAAAGAGTTTCATTTGAGAATCAGGGGTTTGCTAGACAATGTGGAAAAATAAATTGTGGGAAGTGATCTCTGGAACCCTGGTGGCGCAGTGGTTAGAATGCAGTATTGCAGGTTAATTCTGCCCACAATTTGATCTTGATAGGCTTGAGGTTGACTCAGCCTTCCATCCTTCTGAGCTTGGTAAAATGAGCACTCAGATTGTTGTGGGCAATATGCTGACCTTGTAAACTGCTCAGAGAATGCTGTAAAGCGCTATGGAGCGGTATATAATTTAAGTGCTATTGTAAAGTGACCAACTTTTTTACGATGAGAAGGAGGACACAAATGAAGAAAAAAAAAGTGAGTCTAATGCATGCGTGTGTGCCGTGTCGTGTTTCGGTAAGAAGTAAACAAAGCCACTTGTGTGTGACGCACTCTCTCAAAACAATTCTCCTATGTGGAGTGCATGCGTCTCATAATCATGTCTTGCTGCACCGTACCGAGCCTTGACGAATCGTCATGTCAAATACAAATACGTCATATCACACGGAACGGATCGGCTTGGCATCAATCGAATACGGAGATTTACAGATTAGTCTTCAAATATCGAAAAGGAGGACATGTAGGAGGACACTTTTCGAGAGGACAGAAATTACAAAAGAAGGAATGTCCTCCCTAAAGGAGGACGATTGGTCACCTTAGCTATTGCTGTCTTTTCCAGCAACAGATATATTGCATAGAGTGCTGGTTTGGATATGATTTTTCCATTTAGAAGAGCCATGCTTGAAAACATCCTTAAGCTGGGTTCCCAAAGCACTATTGACTACATAGGTGCCCAGCAAAAAACCAGAGTAACCACATTATTCAATTAGACTTCTAGGCTAATAGATTTTTCTTAGGTTGATGGCACAAAGGCAACCACTTGTCTTGCCGTGTTTCAGCACATAGTCTACAGTGTTTGCGAACATTGACTAAGCAGCAATACATTTGATTTTACAAGCAATTCTTCATGGATTCCCATATGGTCATCCTTCATCTAACATTCAACGCTGTCTTTGTTGAATTCACAGCAGTGATAATATGTGAGTAGACAGTGAGGAGAAGACTGCTGCTGTGTCTCTCAAGTGCTGGTTAGAAATTAGAGATGCTTCTAGGTCAGTGCTTTTCAACTTGGACAACATGAAGATATATGGATTTCAAATCCCAGAATTCCCCAGCCAGTATGCTGCCTGGGGAATCCTGGGAGTTGAAGTCCACACTTCTTCAAATTATCAAGCCTAGAATATGGTTCTAGATTGCAGAGGCTGCCTGAAGGGTTTTTATTATTTTTTATTTGTCTCCCGTTAGTGGATTTTTTGTTTAAAAAAAACCAAATTGAGGTATGTGCATGGCTGAACGCTTGACAAATGCTGTCTTCTGTAGGCAAAGCAATACCAGAATAAAAAACTTTCCTGGAGAAGCAATTAGCTAAAACCCCAAATCACTGAAACTAGAGTATGTATGTAGAATGGAGGCAAAATCATCTCAGAATCAGATTAAAAAACAATGTTTTCTGCCTGGTTTGACTTCTCAATTGTAGATCGGTCTGTAGGTTTATTTTACAATTTATTTTTTATTTATTTTATTTCCATAGCCACCCATCTCAACTGTGCAATTCACAGCCCAGGCAGATTGATTTATGTGGAGCTATGAATGAAACAAGGAGCACATGAAAGGGGAAACAACAAAGAGATGACGCTAGGACTGAGAGGAGCCACAAAACTCTTTCAGCTGTCACATCAATTTGTATCTGACAAGCCCTTATTGAACAAGATGAAAGCTGCCATCAGCCTATTTTTGTTCTAAGCGATTTCCTGTACTTCCAGAAAGTTGAAAGATAACTCAATTCTGGGCTTCGAAATAAAAGGATAAAAATATGCTGATTCTAAGGAAAATTTTGACTAGGAAGAAATAATTTGGGCTTCTCCTTTTTCAGATCAGACTGGTTGTGCATTACCAACTTCAGCACAGTTTCTGTAGTTTTCAATTGTGTGATAGAAGGCGCTTTAATCATCTGAGGAACTCAGAAGCATGACTGATTTTGTGATTCTAGATCAGGGATAGGCAACCTTGGCTCTTTTATGAATCGTGAACTTCAATTCCCAGAATTCCTGAGCCAGCATGACTCAGCATGGAAACCTCTCCCTTTCTCCTCAGCATGGCTGGCTCAGGAATTCTGGGAGTTTGAAGTCCACGACTCATAAAAGAGCCAAGGTTGCCTACCCCGTTCTAGATATATTTCCTCCCACAGGTAGTCCTTGACTTACAACCATTTGTTTCGTGACCGTTCAAAATGATAATAGCCCTGAAAAATAAGTGACTTACAACCAATCCTCATAATTATGACCATCACAGCATTCCTCACGATCCCATGATCACAATCTGGGCGCACGTATTCATCATGATTGCAAAAGTCATTAAGGGAAGCTGGATTCACATAACGCCCGCATGAGTGGCTCAGCTGCAGCAATTCACTTAACAACTGTAGCAGAAAAGGTCGTAAAATCAGGTGCAACTCACTTAAACATCACCTTGCTTAGCGACAGAAATTCTGGTCCCAATTGTCGTAATTCGAGGACTACCTGTAATTTCCCTTCCTATTCTGGACATTATGCTTAGTATAAATGTATCCAGCCCTCTTAATTCTTGGCAAATAGATGGGGAAGAAAAGGAGGTAGTGACAGATTTTATCTTCTTGGGCTCCAAGATCACCGTAGATGGGGACTGCAGCCAAGAAATTAAAAGACGCTTGCTCCTGGGGAGGAAAGCTATGGCAAATCTAGACAGCATACTAAAAAGCAGAGACATCACCCTGCCAACAAAAGTGCGTATAGTCAGGCCATGGTTTTCCCAGTTGCAATGTATGGCTGTGAAAGTTGGACCATAAGAAAGGCTGAGCGCAAAAAAATTGAGGCCTTTGGACTATGGTGCTGGAGAAGACTCCTGCGAATCCCCTGGACTGCAAGGCGATCAAACCAGTCAGTCCTAGAGGAGATCAACCCTGACTGCTCTTTAGAAGGCCAGATCCTGAAGTTGAAACTCAAATACTTTGGCCACCTAATGAGAAGGAAGGACTCACTGGAGAAGAGTCTAATGCTGGGAAAGATTGAGGGCAATAGAAGAAGGGGACGACAGAATGAGGTGGCTGGATGGAGTCACTGAAGCAGTAGGTGTGAACTTAAATGAACTCGAGAAGATGGTAGAGGACAGGAAGGCCTGGAGGAACATTGTCCATGGGGTCGCGATGGGTCGGACATGACTTCACAACTAACAGCATAAAGTATAAATGCTGGGTTGCTGGCTGTGTTAATGATTGCGCAGTTAGCTTCTTCACATCAGTTTCAGTGGCACTGAATGTCAGCCTGTTGTTATCCATTTGTAGTTAAAAGTGTTGACTTCAGTTCATTAGAACTATTGCTGGACTTCTATGGACCAAGCAATAAAAAGCATTTTGGGGTTTATTGAACAGTGCTTGTGATGTTGTTCAGAAATGGTTAAGACACAAAGCTAGAAAACAGGAGACAGTGCATTCAAGTATACCCCAAGATGCTTTTTCATGAGGCAATGGTCTTTCTTGTTTTTCTTTAAAGACGTTTCCCTTCTGAAAGAATGCAGATGAACAGCTGTCTTTAAGGAGTATAAGTCCTTCCATTCCCCACCACCCAGTCAGAGCTGAAGAAGCTTCTTGGATGAGAAGCAAAATGTCTTCAAAGAAAAAGAAGGAAGTCCAGTTGCCTCGTGAAAAAGCATCTTTGGGATAACTATGATGTTGATGACTGAGAATCTCAATAGACATTCAAGTATATGTTTTACTTAATTAGTTTCTCCACAAGCATGTAAAAAGTTAGGACTGAGAAGCGATCTGGATTCAAAGGGCAAAATATGATCTGTATCCACTGTTCACAACTTTAATCCAGGACCAGACAGTTTCCTTGGTTAAGGTAGTACCTTAGAAACGAGGTGGTGAGTTCTAGTGCCGCCTTAGGCATGAAAGCCAGCTGGATGATTTGGGGCCAGTCACTCTCTCTTAGTCCAACCTACCTCACAGGGTTGTTGTTGTGGGGAAAATAAGAGGAGAAAAATGCATTAGATATGTTCACTGCCTTGAGTTATTTGTAAAAATAATGAAGGCAGGATAAATGAATGAATATGGAACAACCTGCCTCCAGAAGCTGCGAATGCCCCATCACTGGAAGTTTTTAAGAAGAGATTGGACAGCCATTTGTCTGAAATGGTATAGGGTTTCCTGCCTGAGCAGGGGGTTGGACTAGATGACTTCCAAGATCCCTTCCAACATTATTATTATTATTATTAGTAGTAGTAGTAGTAGTAGTATTATAAATAAAAGCATCATTCCTCTCTTCTTCACTGTAGCTATACAGGTAGTCTTCAACTTACAACAGTTTATTTAGTGACCATTCAAAGTTACAATGGCTTATGATCGTTTTTCACACCTTAAGAGCACTGCAGCATCCCCCGTGTGGTCAAAATTCATAAACTTGGCAACTGACTCCTATTTATGACGGTTGCCGTGTCCCGGGGTCATGTGATCCCTTTTTGCAACCTTCTGACAAGCAAAGTCAATGGGGAAGCCAGATTCACTTAACAACCAGGTTACTCACTTAACAACTGCAGTGATTCACTTAACAACTGGCAAGAAAGGTCACAAAATGAGGCAAAATTCACTGAACAAATGTTCGCAACAGAAATTTTGGGCTCAATTATGGTCATAAGTCGAAGACTACCTATACAAGGTTGTAACTGTGTTTTGTTTCTTTGGATTTAAATCAGGGGTCTTCAAATGTGGCCCTTTTATGACTTGTGGACTTCAACTCCCAGAATTCCTCAACCAGGCACGCTGGCTGAGGAATTCTGGGAGTTGAAGTCCACAAGTCATAAAAGGGCCAAGTTTGAAGACCCCTGATTTATATGCTCAGAAACCGGGCATTTCCTGGGCAGGTGCACATATGCCAAAACACGCCTGTAGACTTTGTGAAAAGGAGAAGCACAAATCAGTAACCAGCTCAGTTTTTATTATATGTTTTCTGAGGCAAGACGGCACTTCCTGCTCACCAGCTTTTTCCCTTAGAACTTCATAGTTTGAGCACATTTGGATTATTTTGGGTGCTCCATAAATCACTTTGTTGTCATTGAACATTTGATGTCTTTGACGGTTGTGAAAAATTGCCCATGGTTTCCTTCTTAAAGCAGGTACAGAGTAACATGTTCTCAGAAAAGGTCATCTTTGAGAGAAGAAAAAATCAGAAGTTGCAATATAACCTTTGTTAAAAAAATAAACTGAATGAAGCTGGACAATTCCAGATTATACTCCTAATTTGGAAACAACTTCATTCTCTGAAGAATAATCAGAACCAAATCTTATTTAGGTGTCTTTCCTTCCCTCCCCCCCCCCCCAGTACTAAAAAGAACAGTGACTCCTGAGGAACTTCTGAGGCCTGGGGCTCCTTATGCTCGGAAAACATTCACTGTAAGTTTCTGTTTCATATCTTTATTTATTATATTTGATAGTTTATTATCCACAAAGGTTTATGCAGTGTTGCAACCATTGCTTAGACCAGTGGTTCTCAACCTGTGGGTCGGGACCCCATTTGGGGTCGAATGACCATTTCACGGGGGTTGCCAAGCAAGGCTGTCCACCATTTTTCCCCCTTTTCTTTGGCCATGCCCCTGGCACCCGGTATGATGGGGTCGCGGCATTAGAAAGGTTGAGAACCACTGGCTTAGACTTTTAGCTATTAAATTTCTGGTGCTGAACCTGACGGTGTAATTTGACATCCTAAGGCTATTTTCGTGCAGTTGTATAGAAATAGCACATTCATTTTGAAATCATCTTATAAATATGATTAATATAAAGATTAGGGCAATGTGTTTTTATGCGCCTAGCTGGAGAAAGTTAAACAGAGTTGCAATGGGCTGGTACTTGGATGGGACACCAGCAAGAAATGTCAAGGAAGTAGGCTAGGAAAAGACAATGGCAAGCTGCTTTGATATTGCTGCCAGTGAAAACTACACAAACACATGCATGCAGTTGCCAAGAAATGAGCTGGACAGATATACAGGTAGTCCTTGACTTATGACCGATCACTTAGCACCTGTTCAAAATTATGGCGGACTCTCCAAAAGGGACTTACAACCTGGTTTTATAGTTCCAAAGTCACTCTGCATCATAGTCGTGTGAGGACATTTTTGGACTCAGCAGCCAGCTCCATTTATGGCCGTTTGTAGTGTCCCATAATTGTGTGATCATGATTTATAACGGTTTTGTCAGAAACTAGCATTTACTTCCTGTTTCTGGGGAAAAAACAGCCCAAAGTGAACAATGAGTTCACATAATAACCGTGATGTTCATTTAATGACTGCTGCAGGAAAAGTCATATAATTGGGCCCAGTCGCATGGCAACCCCCTTTACCGCTGTCATGACTTACGGCCGTAATTGCTAGACTCAGTTATGGTTATAACTTGAGGACTACCTATATACAGATACAGTAGATACATATACAGATATAAAGGTAGAAACACACATATGCACATATATATGAATACTGTACACATACCCATATGCATGCAAACACATTTGTATAGAAACATTTTGAACATGGGAGACTTTGCAACTTAGAAGAAACACTTTATATGCATTATCTGAGCAAAGATAGCATATATACTAATCTATAGTTATTTAGTATAAAGGCTTCAGATTAGTTCTGCTTTTTGGTCTCTCGGGTGGAAAATTGCCTACAATTAAGCTGTGCTTTCTTGACACTTCTTGGAATGCAGATGTAGAAAACACTATAGATGAGTTAATGGGGGCTTCTTCACAAACTTTTCACCTTACACTGTTGTTGTTTTGCTGGCCCAAAGGAAAGATATTACTCCTCACTGTAGAGACAAGTTGAATCCGTGGGTAAATGTCTTGGATAATTTCCAGCAGGTACACTGCAAGTTGGGTGGATGATTTTTTTTTTTTTTAAGATAGATGAATGTAGTATTTGAAGAAAGCAGGGACTAAAAAATGAGCTATGTTTACTCTGTCTTTAAGATGTTTATTGTGATCTCTCAAAATAAGAGTTAGAACGCCTTCATATTCACTGTTCCTTCCTTCCTTCCTTCCTTCCTTCCTTCCTTCCTTCCTTCCTTCCTTCCTTCCTTCCTTCCTTCCTTCCTTCCTTCCTTCCTTCCTTCCAATATTTATCCTGCCTTTATTGCTTTATAAGTAACTCAAGGTGGTGAATATACATAATATTTTCCCCACAACAGTCCTGTCTAGTGGTTTTGGCTGAATGAGAGTGATTGGCTCAAAAACACCATGCCTAAGCCAGGACTAAACCTCACAATCTCCTGATTTCATGTGCACGTACAGAGGGAGGTACTTGTACCTAAGAATTTGTTCCAGAATGACCTACTTTACCGAGAGGTTTAGCCATTTTTAGATAGGAATGAAGCAAGGCTGTAGATTAAAATCACTGTATCAATACTGAACATCAAATGCCATTACTTTGCTTAAAGAAAGAAGAGAGAAAGAGAGAGAAAGAGATTATTAACAAGATTCAGTGTGGCCATCTTCTTCTTTTCCTTTAAGATTATAGGTGATGCTGTTGGGTGGGGATTTGTGGTGCGAGGGACTAAGCCCTGCCACGTGCAAGCAGTGGATCCCAGTGGGCCAGCAGCTGCATCGGGAATGAAGGTAACTTGAATTCATACAGTTGAACGTTTTTAATGAGGGTGGGGTGTTGGGAGGAACAGGGTTTTGGACCACTTCATCTGAGATAAAAGCAGCCCAGAACTTCCATGGCACTCTTATAAAAACAGCCCTATATGACAGCTGCCTACATCATTAATCTACATATCTGCAGTGTAGAACTTCTACAACCCCTGGTAGAAGTTAATTTAGCCGTGGTTCTTATACTTTCAGCAAGAGGCCCACTCAGCCTTTGAGTGGGTGCTGAGAGCTGCACACCATAGTCCTTGACTTGCAACTGTAATGGAGCCCAGAATTTCCATCGTAAGCCATGTCAGTCATTAAGTCGAGGTACCCATGTGACCAACCTGACTTTACAACCTTGTTTTGCGACAGTTGTAAAGTAAGCTCAGTGGTCATAAAGTGAGTCCATTCATTCCTATGGGGGGTTTTTTTGCCAGAAACTGGTTGAAAAGGCCAGAAAACAGCAAAAATTGCCATAAATTGCAGTCAGACAATCTCAGAAGGCTGCAGTCAACCGTAAAAGTGAGGCGGTTGACAGGTGTCCAAAATCCGGTCATGTGACCACAGAAAGGTGTGCAAGCATCAGAATTCTGGAACTGAGTCATAAGTATCTTTTGGGCAATCCATTGTAACATCAAATTGCACTAAGTTTACAGGTTGTTAAGTGAGGACTACCTATATATACCAGCAACTCGCTAGGGCTGGGACAAAAAATAAACATGGTTTTTATTTAATTCATGTTCAATTATGATCTGAACTGAATTCTTTAAGAGAATTAATATGCTCACAGAATTTTAATAGGGACCCAGAACTGAAGCCTGACAAGACCTGGTTAGTAAATGGATGGGAGGTAGTGTATAATAAGAAGCTGAAAAACATGCTAGGCAGAAGGAAATATTTTTTATAGCAAATTATTTTTGCCCTGTTGTGAAGAGACTCCGTGTTTGTACAGGTAGTCCTCAACTTACGACTACAATTGAGCCAAATTTTCTGTTGCTAAGCAAGACATTTGTTAAGTGAATTTTGCCCCATTTTATGACCTGTCTTGCCACAGTTGTTAAGTGAATCATTGCAGTTGTTAAGTTAGTAACATGGTCATTAAATGAATCTGGCTTCCCCATTGGCTTTATTTGTCAGAAGGTAGCAAAAGGAGATCACATGACCCCAGGACACGGCAACAGTCATAAATATGAACTGAATTTTCATCATGTGACCAGAGCATGCTGCAGTGGTCATAAGTGTGAAAAATGGTCATAACAGTTTTTTCAATGCTGTTGTAACTTCAAACAGTCACTAAATCAAGGACTTCCTGCGATCCTAAGGAGATGGCATTGATTTGAAGGCATCGTTTGAGGGGTTTTTTAATATGTTCACTACACATGTATTTAATAAATATACCCCTCTGATTAAGAATCTAAAAGGATTCTTCGGATAACACATGGGAGGCAAATGCAACTTTTCAAGTCTGCAACACATTCTGACCTACAAGTAGCCAGATGGGCCTCTTCCTCTCCTGAATCTCCGTTAGAGCAGGGGTCCCCAACCCTCGGTCCATGGACTAGTACCAGGCCGCAGCATGCCAGCAACTGGGCCGCACAAACAAGAAAAGCCCCATCGGTGGGATGCAGGCAGCACACAAAACTACGCACTCTCCGGTCTGTAGAACCGATCCCTGGTGCCCAAAAGGTTGGGGACCTCTGCCTTAGAATGATCAAATAAGGACCATGCCCACTCCCTGCAGGTAGTCCTCAATTTACAACTATTCACTTAATAACCATTCAAAGTTCCTTCCCCTGTCCTTACCACTTTCTATAGAGGGACGATCAAGAGCATCCTGTCATATTGCATTACTGTCTAGTTTGGAAGCATCGCTGCCTCAGACAGGAAGGCGGTGCAGAGAGTGGTGAGGATGGCTTGAAAAGATTATTGGCAATTCCCTCCCTTCCATCCAGGACATAGCATAAAAACGTTGCTGGAGCGGGGTCTGCAAGATTGTCTCTTCATGACCTGTTTTCTTTGTTACCTTCTGTGGGGAGGCTTCGTGATATCCAAAGCAAAACATCCAGATTCAGTCACAGTTTTGTTCTGTATAGCATCAACCTTGTGAGCTCTCAAGCTTCCTCTTTCCATTATGTATTCAAAACGGACAGTGATTAATATTTATATGTGTGTGTCTTGGCGACGTTTCGACGAAGTCCCATTCGTCATCTTCAGGCTGGTGTTTTCAGCTTCGTGCTTCGAGGAGCAATGTGAAGCTGAAGCTGAAGCTGAAAACACCAGCCTGAAGATGACGAATGGGACTTCGTCGAAATGTTGCCAAGACACTTCCAATTTTACGTGGGAGAAAACCTGAATAACCAAAGACCTACATACAAACACCTGCAAAAACCTCAGAAAATATATATATACATTTATTTATTTATTTATTTATTTCAGTATTTATATGCCGCCCAATCCCAAAGGACTCAGGGTGGCGTACAAAGTTAAAACAATGATAAAACAATAAAATAAAGCAGTCATACCACGAGTCCGATCATATCCTGGTATATATGTATGTATGTGTGTGTGTGTGTGTGTGTGTAGGTATATATATGTGTGTGTGTGTATGTATATAGCATGTGTATATGTGTGTTATGTATGTGTATGGATAGATATATACTTTCTTTTGAGAGCAGGCAGCAGAATTTCATTTTTAATATGGGCCAGTGTGCTCACAGTAAAAAATGACAATAAAGGTTATCTTATCCTATCATTTTACAATGACACTGAAAAAAAATGAATTATAACTGTTTTTCACACTCATGACCATTACAGCATCCCCACGATCACATAAGCCAAACATGGGTCCTTGGCAAGCAGCTTGTATTTATGCTCCAACACTGGAAGTTTTTAAGAAGAGACTGAACAGCCATTTATCTGAAATGGTATAGAGTTTCCTGCCTGAGCAGGGGGTTGGACTACATGACCTCCAAGGTCCCTTCCAACTTTATTATTATTATTATTATTATTGATCATCGCACAGTCAGCCAGATGTTCAGACTGGATTTGGCATTTTGTCTACCTATCGAGTCCTTACCCAGGACCTGGGATAGGCAGATGTGGATGTTTGATGGTATTACAGGTATCGTCGCAGGATGGAAGCAGTTCCTAATAAGGCCGCCTTTTGCAATTGACTAATAGCGAATTTGTCAATGCCAATGGTGTTCAAGTGGTGCTCCAGTTGTTTTGGGATTGCACCCAAGGAGCCTATGACTATTGGTACTACCCTTGCTTGCTTTTGCCACAGTCTTTCTATTTCTATTTGTAGGTCTTTGTATTTTGTTATCTTCTCCAGTTCTTTCTCTCTATTCTGCTGTCTCCAGGCACTGCCACATCCACTATCCAGACTTTTTTGTCTTTCTTATCGACAGTTGTTAAGTCTGGGGTGTTATGTTGCAGGTGCTTGTCTGTTTGAATTCTGAAGTCCCAGAGCAGTTTAATTTTATCATTTTCTATGACTTTCTCTATTTTATGATCCCACCAGCTTTTGCTTACAGGCAAATGATATTTTTTGCAGATCTTCCAATGCACCATTGTTGCTACTTTGTCATGCCGCTGCTTGTAGTCAGTCTGTGCAATCTTCTTTCAGTCTGTGCAATCTTCTTTTGTGAATACTTTATTTCGTATTATAAATCGGCGTTGATCTGCTAGTCTCTGTTCTGTTATTTCTGATTCTGGATGTTGTTCTTTCCAGAACTGGTGCATTCGTTTTAGATATCCTCTTCTTGTTGGACTTGATCTGTAGTAACAGATCATTATTTCTTGTTTCCAATCACTGTGTATCTGCGATGGGTAAACATCTTTTCTTCCAGTAGTTCTGCAGCTGCTGGCCCTGGTTGCTCAGCCAACAGTCCTGAGTCCTGTAACCCATTTTTCACCAGATATCCAGGAACTCCAATATCTAGTGCAGACCTTGTTAACCCGGGCGACATCCGAGCCGGTATGGCATTCTGTAATTTACGTCTCACCATATTTTTTATGGGAGAGACACTCTTTGTCTGACTCCTCTGATGAGACCTGTCCAGTAAGGTTGAACCTCTGGCATAGCTCTCATCTTCCTCAGAGTACACAAGCCCCACAACCACGTCAAGGTAGTGCCTCACTGGGGGTCAAGGTAGTGCCTCATTGGGGGTCAAGGTAGTGCCTCACTGGGGGTGTAGTGCTGCTATTATTATTATTATTATTATTATTATTATTATTATTATTATTACAGTTGCCCTGTCCTGGGGTCATGTGAATGCCATTTGTAATCTTCCCAGACAGCTTCCGATAAGCAGAGTCAATGGGAGAAGCCTGATTCGCTTAAGGATTGCATGCTTCAATTAACAATTGCAATGATTCATTTAACAACTGTGGTGAGAAAGGATGTAAAATGGGATACAACCTCCTTAACCACTGCCTTGTTTAGCAGTAGAAATGTGGGGCTCTGTTGTGATCATAAGTAAAGGACTACGTGTAACAAACCCCAGAAGTGAAAACATTATTTTTTTCCTTTAATCAAATGCTCCTGCTAGATTAGCCTGGAACCTTTCACCAAAAGACAAGACTGAGAAAACTTGGCGAGAATGAAAAGGGCAAGAATTTGACCACAGCCCACATGTAACCATTACTTTCTGCAAGTGCTCTTGGCACCAAGACCCGCTTGACTGCTCTGCTTTGAGATGCCCTCAGGCGCTGGCATATTTCTGTAGGATTTTGCTTGCTGCCTTACAATAGAATAACAGAATTGGAAAGGACCTTGGAGGTCATCTAGTCCAACCCCCTGCTCAGGCAGGAAACACCATTTCTGACAAATGGCTGTCCAGTCTCTTCTTAAAACCTTCCAGTGTTGGAGCATTCGCAACTTCTGGAGGCAAGTTGTTCCATTGATTAATTGCTCTAATTGTCAGGAAAATTCTTCTTAGATCCAGGTTAGTTCTCTCCTTGATTAGTTTCCATCCTTTGCTTCTTGTCCTACCTTCAGATGCTTTGGAAAATAGGTTGACCCTCCTCTTCTTTGTGGCAACCCCTGAGATATTGGAACCCTGCTATCATGTCATCCCCTAGTGACAGTCCTTCTTTTCACTAGACTAGACATACCCAATTCCTGCAACCTTTCTTAGGAAAATTGCAGTCTTCGTTCTCCTCACCCGCTCTCACTTTGCACTCCTGTTGTTTGCATCACGTAGAACCAAAACCCAGGGCAAGAGTTTGCCCTACAACTCAGCAGGCAGATTTGAAGAATTGTTGCTAGGTAAAGCTGGAAAGAACACACATGTCACAAAGTCAGGGCTGTGTTTTGCTTTTTGCAAGGTGGCAGGAAAACTGATTTAAAAAAAATAAATCACATGTTCTGGAATGCACTGTGGAGAAAATGGAATAATGTGTGAAATGACATCGTTATGATGCAAATTCCATTGTTTGCATCCAGTTATGTTGTTAGTGTACAGGTAGCCCTCGACTTAAAAGAATTCATTTAGTGACTGTTCAAAGTTACAACATCACTGACAAAAGTGAATTATAACCAGGGGTGGGATTCAGCCGGTTTGCACCAGTTCAGCAGAACCAGTAGCTAATTTTTTGTTGCCCAGACCCAGAATGGACTTCCGGAAGCAGCATCCACACAGAGAACCGGTTGTTCACATATTTGAATCCCACCACTGCTTATAACTTGTTGTGCCCTGGGGTCATGTGACCCCCTTTTGCAACCTTCTGACAAGCAAAATCAGTGGGGAAGCCAGATTCACTTAATAACCACTAATTTAACCACTGTTAAGTGGTTCACTTAACAACTGTGGCAAGAAAGGTCGTAAAATGGGGCAAAATTCACTTAACAAACATCTCACTTAGCAAAAGAAATTTTGAGCTCATTTGTGGTCATTAGTTGAGGTTTAACTGTAATGACATCATGCAAATTACTGTATTTAAATGGCACAAATGGTGCTGTGTGTCACCACAATGGTAGATTTCAGCAGACTTTCGGGATATTTCAGGAAGAATAGACTTCTTTTCAATAGAATAGAATAGAATAGAATAGAGCTGGAAGGGACCCTGGAGGTCTTCTAGTCCAGCCCCCTGCTCAAACAGGAGAACCTACACCATCTCAGACAGTCTTCTTAAAAAAATCTCCCGTGATGGAGCACCCACGATTTCTGGGGGTAAGCTATTCCACTGGTTAATTGTCCTCACTGTCAGGAGGTTTCTCCTTAATTCCAGGTTCTTTCTCTCCTTGATCAGTTTCCATCCACTGTTTCTTGTCCTTCCCTCTGGTGCTCTGGTGAACAACGTGACCCCCTCTTCTTTGTGGCAGCCTCTCAGATAATGGAATACTGCTATCATGTCTCCCCTATTTCTTTTTTTCTTTAGACTAGCCAGACCCAAGTCCTGCAGCCGTTCTTCTTCGTATGTTTTATCCTCCAGGCCTTTGATCATCTTAGTTGCCCTTCTTTCCCCACATTGCTTTTCCACACTTTCTCTCCTCATAATTTGTCATCATTCTCCCACACCCATCCATCACTTGCAGCCATTGCCTTTTGTTCTTAAATGTTCTCATCTTTTTCTTGTAGATTCTGATTCTCTCACTCTTTATTTATTCATTTATTGGATCTAGAGGCTGCCTAACTCCCAAGAACTCTGGGCAGCCTGTATGCCCAAAACTAGGAAACAGTAAAGGAAAGAAGAAAGACGTGTACTTCCAGAACAAATGATCAGAGGCTTGACAGCCACTTTAAGCCCAGGTTTGGGAGCAGAGCCAGAACAGCTGCAGGGTGGGAACTGAGGAAAGGATGTCATTCCAGAAGGCAGGTACCTTGGCAGAAAAGATATGCCTTCTAAATTATTTTTGCTCATCCTAGCTGTTCCTGATTTATCTCTCACACACATTTTCCCATTACCTCCAAATACAGGGTTATTTTAGCTTTTAATGGAATAGATCCCATAGGACCTACTACCTTTCCAGCAGTGTTAATTATTTTCTTAATTGTTAATTAAATTCAATTGATGCTAGCTCTCTAAACAAATATGGCTTTTAAAAGTCATAACCTCCCAATCTGATCCAGTTCATCAACACTAGCTGATTATTTCACTGAATTCAAGATTGCTTCTTATTAGTAATTTACTTCAAGTGTTACCTCATAATAATAATTTTGAAATGCACTGTCAAAAGAGAATTGCAAAACAATAAAAGGTCAAATTTATGCAGATGACAATCTAGAATAGAATAGAATAGAATAGAATAGAATAGAATAGAATAGAATAGAATAGAATAGAATATAGAGTAGAGTAGAATAGAATAGAATAGAATAGAATAGAATAGAATAGAATAGAATAGAATAGAAGCTGGAAGGGACCTTGGAGGTCATCTACTCCAATCCCCCGCCCAAGAAAACAATAACTTTATGAGGTGACTTGGGCTGAGAGTGACTGAACCAAGGTCATCCAGCTGTCTTTCATGTCTAGGGTAGGACTTGAACTCACGATCTCTTGCTTTCTGAACTGATGCCTTAACCATTAGCCCAAACTGGCTCTCTGTTCATTAAAGTTGTTCATTGTACTTAGGGTTCCTATTTTGCAAGGCCAAAGAAGAACTATATTCCTTAATAGCTTGAAAAGAAATGGATCGTCTTAATCTTAAATATCTTTTAAGATTTGAATCGTAATATTTCCAGTGGCACAAAACCTTTAAACCTGCTGCTTGAAATATTGGAAAAAAATTATGAAGATATGGATTGTATTGAAATAACTCTCAACATTCAGTCAAATTGAACTGAATAGTAAGTGGTTAATAAGGGATCTGTGAGTAGAGGGTAAAAAGTCAAGATGGCAGTTGTGAGCATGTGATCAAAGCCACACACCCCTTTTGATATAGGCTATAAAAAGAGGTGGGGCTTCACTTCACCTCCATGGCCCACATCTTGACTTTTTTCACTCCCTCCCTCTACAGATGCCCCTAGGATTAAATAGCTGGACCAAGTTGGAACCCATCCTCAGGAAATTGGCTGGCTGACATTGGGCTGGTCATTTCCTTTCAGCCCAACCTGACTTGCAGGTTGTTGTGAGGAATAATGAAAGAAAATCTTTGTTCAAGTCTGTGTGAGTTTCTGAAGGAAGAAGGGAATCTAACAATTCAATAAATTCCGTAATAGCAAAATAACCAGCGGACAGTTCATTTGTGGTGGAATATAGTCTGGATTCCCAGGAGGGAGGGGTTTCATTCCAGAGGACCAAGAGACAGTGAAGTTTAGATAGTTTGGCTTGGTGAAAGAGAGTTAAGACGGCTCACTCTAGCAATTCTCAGAGTACATCTCTAATGATGCAAGTAGTTGCTTTAGTTTTGGCAAGATTTCTGTCTATAGGTGAAGGACAATAAAGGAATCTGCTTAGAAGTAACTCTGTGTATTTTTCTTGGGTTTTGGAGATCATTCTTTGTTGAAAGAAATTTGAAAAGATAATAATAATAATAACAACAACAACAACAACAACAACAAGAAGAACAATAATAATAATATTAATAATAATAATGATAATAATAAAGTTGGAAGGGACCTTGGAGGTCATCGAGTCCAACCCACTGCTCAGGCAGGAAACCCTACACCATTTCGGACAAATGGCTGTCCAGTCTCTTCTTAAAAACTTCTAGTGTTGGAGCATTTACCACTTCTGGAGGCAGGTTGTTTCATTGGTTAATTGTTCTAACTGTCAGGAAGTTTCTCCTTAGTTCTAGGTTGCTTCTCCCCTTGATTAGTTTTCATCCGTTGCTTCTTGTCCTGCCTTCAGGCGCTTTGGAGAATAGCTTGACTCCCTCTTCTTTGTGGCAGCCCCTGAGATATTGGAACACTGCTATCATGTCCCCCCTCGTCCTCTGGCACTTTGCTACCAGATTTATAGGAGCATGAAACCAGTTTGATGGGAAGTGACAACTTTCTTTGGCATACTCAAGAACTTAACAGAGTTGAGCTTTGTATCTCAAGACTGAAACGAAGTGGAGTCAATATTGACCCAGAGATAAACATTGGCAAACATTTGCAGCCCTTTCTAACAAACCATTGTAGTCAATGCTCACAGTGACCCAGTAAGGCCTGCTGGATCCAGCTGGATGTTAAAACACCGAACATAGAATAATAGGGTTAGAAGGAAGCTTGAAGGTCTTCTAGTCCATCCCTCCCCCCTGAGACTCTATATCATTCTGGACAAATGGTTGTCCAACATCTCTTCTTGAAAATCTCTAGGGATGGAGCACCCACAGTTTCTGGAGGGAAGCCATTCCACCGATTAACTGTTCTCACTATCAAGAAATTTCTCCTTGGTTCTACGCTGGATTTCTCTTTAACGATCTTCCATCTGTTACTTCTTGTCCTGTCTCAAGTACTTTCAGGCGTTTGCTTGGTTTTTGCTTAACCCACAGCCAGTTGTGATAAGGGTATTAGCCATTCAGTGGAAATAGTAGTGCTGGCTTCTAGAATCACTTCTCCGGGTTTTGATATTTTTCATGACAGTAATAGCTCTGATCTGGCGTTCACAGAGGAAGAATACTCAGCAGGGATCTTGACAACCATTGAAAAGGTGCTTTACACAGCGCACGAGCACCCACAATGCCTCCCTATGTAGTGTTACAGCAGTTGCTTCCTTGGCAAAAAATTTACATGGCTGCTTCAGAGGTTGTCTCCAGTTATTACTTGTGCCTGTTCGCACAATACTTTCACTGAGATTGCCATGGAAGCAAAATGACAGTGTATGTACTTCCATACTATCTGGAGATAACTTTTGAAGCAACTCTTGTAAAGGATGCAGCTGCTTTAAAGCTTTAATGGCTAAGCAATGCGGAAGTCAGATTCGCTTAATCGTGTTACTAACCTACTAACTGCAGTGATTCACTTAACAACTGTGGCAACAAGGGTCATAATATGGGGCAAACTCACTTAACAAGTCTTTTCTTAGCAACAGAAATTTGGGCCATAAGTCAAGAATTACCAGTATCCCCTGCACCCTGACCATGGTTCACTGATGTAACCTACCTCAAAATATCCATGTCAGTAAAGAATTCACACGTGTAATGGGAGGCCAGCATGTGTAAAATCTCATGTGCACAGGATTTTCTTTTCTGATATCTGATTTACACATGTTTGTGTGTATGTGGAAGGTGGGGGTAGGGGGGTTAAGTCTGGCTGCTTCAATTGGTTGTACAATGGATTTATCCTCCAGTTGAGCATACAAACCTTCATATCTTGCATAGCCGTGGCTGGTTGAACATAATAAATTAGCTAGATTCACACAGCACACTAACCTAGAAAACATGATATATAAGCCACAGCACTTAGATTCATACAATATGCTAAGCTGCAGTTTGTTAGTTTGGCTTAATTTGGCGTGTACGTGTGGACTCAGCCAAAAAAAGGGAAAATTGGTTTTTGGAATTCAACCTGTCAACAAGACCTTTCCCAGACTGTTTTTTTTTTCCCAGATGGATTTTCCAGGTGTAGATTTGCTACTATTATATACAAAGAACCAAAGAAGGCAGCGGAAGCAATAGCACGATAAAGCCACTTTTTCCCAAATAGGTGCTTTTCAGATGTATGAGGACTATCAAACCCATGCTGCTGCCAATTATAAAGTGTAAAGCAAAGAAGGGGCATGGTTTTGCTACCAAGCACTACAAGATGCAGGGTTGTGACAAGGCATCTACAAAGGATCATACATAAAAACAGGGAGATCTTTGATCACATCATTGTGACTCCCAACTTGACTTTTCTTGACTGCACTTTGCAGACCACCCCTGAAGAATGCAAATAATTCACAGCTGCCCATATCTATCTCAAGCCAACTCATCTTGGTTTAGGGGGAGAGAGAACAAAAAAGCTTCTTTGAACATGTAAATGTGCTGCAGCTGCCAAAAAAGCCAACACAGTCCTAGGCTGCATTAATAGAGGGATAGAATCAAGATCACATGAAGTGTTAGTACCAGTTTTTAATGCCTTGGTAAGACCACACTTGGAATACTCCAGTGGTCGCCACAATATATAAAAGTAGTTGAGACTAGAAAGAGTGCAAAGAAGAGCAATAAAGATTATTTGGGGACTGGAAGCTAAAACATATGAACAACGATTGCAGAAATTGGATATGTCTACTTTAATGAAGAGAAGGACTGACATGATAGCAGTGTTCCAATATCTCAAGGGTTGCCACAAAGAAGAGGGAGTCAAGCTATTCTCCAAAGCACCTGAAGGTAGGACAAGAAACAATGGATGGAAACTAGTCAAGGAGAGATCCAATCTGGAACTAAGGAGTAATTTTCTAATAGTTAATCAATGGAACAACTTGCCTCCGGAAGTTGTGATTACTCCATCACTGGAGATTTTAAAGAAGAGATTGGACAATGATTTGTCTGAAATGTTGTAGGGCAGGGGTGTCAAACTGCCAGCCCGCGGGCCAGATGCATCATTGGGAAACCACACCCACCCCATTGCTGGCAATGGCGAAAAAGCTCCGTTACGTTGCACAATGTCACATGACATCGTGAGTTTGACATGTCTGGTGTAGGGTTTCTTGCCTGAGCAGGGGGTTGGACTAGAAGACCTCAAGGTCCATCCCAACTCTGTTATTCTGCTATTCTGAGAGATGAATATTTCCAATAAGAGGTCTAGCAGTCTGTTTTGCTGAAGGTGCTTGACAGGCACCTAGGATAAATGTCTTGGATGCAAAGGTCTGGGAGAGGAGCGCTGAGCCGCAGCAGCTGGGCCCATTTAAGTAGTGGTGAGCTGCTTCAGCCTGAACTGCCAGCAGAGCAAGAAGGGATTTGCTTGTGTGTTGATTTAGCTTGCAAATTGTAACCTGGGCAGAAGTCCCAATTCCTGCTGCAGTGTGAGTACCCGCTGCCAGACCGCACAACTGTGACCTCTTCCCCCTTCAGTATTTGCTGGCAACTTAAAATAGCCTTTAAAGTTCAGCAGCTCTTGGTGGGAATTTAGATGCCTTAGAGGTTAATCAGTTTTGGAGTCTCCTTTTTTTTCCTTCCGCCATGAGGATGATAAATGCCAACAAATGTGGCATCTCAGCCTGCTCTGTAGGTGTTCCCATCTCAGGAACACAAAGTAGCCTCTGTGTCTCATGTTGGAACTAGACCAATCTCCAGTTCAATTAAGCTAGCCTTCCTCAAGGGGAGAATATCCAATTATTTTAGCTTCCAGCAGTTGTGTCTACGGCCGCTCCATATGATGAAAGCAACATAGGAGCTGTGGTGGCGCAGTGGTTCGAATGCGATACAGTATTGCAGCTAATTCTGCCAACTGTCAGCAGTTCGATCCTGACCGGCTCAAGGTTGACTCAGCTCAGCCTTCCATCCTTCCGAGGTTGGTAAAATGAGGACCCAGATTGTTAGGGGCAATATGCTAACCTTGTAACCCACTCAGAGAGGGCTGTAGTGTGAAGCGGTATATAAGTCTAAGTGCTATTGTTATAGTGCTATTGCTATATTTCCCAGCAACAGATATATTGCATAGAGTGCTGGTTTGGATATGATTTTTCCATTTAGAAGAACCATGCTTGAAAGCATCCTCAAGCTGGGTTCCCAAACCGCTATTGACTATGTTGACATAAAGTGCCCAGCTATTTCTGCCAACTGCCAGCAGTTTGATCCTGATGGGCTCAAGGTTGACTCAGCGTTCCATCCTTCTGAGGTGGGTAAAATGAGGAGATTGTGGAGGGCAGCGTGCTGACTCTGTAAACTGCTTTGAGAGGACTGTAAAACACTGTGAAGTGATATATAAGTGCTATTGCAACATCATACTGCAAATGTCATACTTCACATTTTTTATGATGGGCTGCTGTAATCAAAGATCCAGTTCTTTCCTATGGGCAGGTGAGGTCACAATTCATGTACAAAAGAGGTCAGCTTGCATTGATTAGTGCAATGTGCTTCAGTCATTTGCCATTTCCCTTCCCCCCCCCCCATCGCCTTCCTGCCAATGCCACTTGGTGGGAGAGCAAAATAAAAGAAGGAAGAAGGATCTCTGAATTATTTTTTAACTTGTAGATGGTTCTGAATTGGTTCATCTGAATCATAGGGCCAGAAGAGGCCTCAGAGGTCTTCTAGTCTAACCCCCTGCCCAAGGGAAGAGACACTATTGCATTCTGGACAAATGACTATCTAGTCTTTTCTTGAAGACTTCCAATAATGGAGCATTCACAACTCCGGGAAGCAAGCTGTTCCATTGATTAATTGCTCTTACTGTCAGGAAATTTCTCCTTAGTTCCAGGTTGGTTCTCTCTTTAATGAGTTTCCACCCATTGCTTCTTGTCTTACTTCCAGGTGCTTTGGAGAATAACTCAACCCCCTCTTCCCTGTGACAGTCCCTGACGTACTAGAAGAGAGCTATCATGTCACCTCAATCTTTTTCTTCTGTTAGGTTAGACCAGGGGTGTCAAACTCAATTTCATTGAGGGCCGCATAAGCATTGCGGTTGCCCTCAGAGGGGTGTGGCTTACTGGGTGGGCATGGCCAGCTCTACATTGTTCGTGTCAAGGGAGCCTGTGGGGGCCTGGGCAGGAGTGGGACAGATCTGAGGGTCTCTGGCAAAAGGGGGTGGGGTGGGACCAGGGCAAGTGCCAAGGCATGGTCCACGGAGGAGCCTCACTGTTCCTTTCAGGCCATGCGAGGGGGGGGGGGGGCGCTGGATGGTGGTGCCACAAAATTGTCCATTAGCTCCCGGCTGGCCTGGGACAGGGCCAAGGCAGCGGGGGCCGTTCCCTCACTGTTTCCAGGATGGCTTCATGGGCCACATGAAACCACTTCGCGGGCCGCATCCGGCCCCCGGGCCTTATGTTTGACATGTCTGGGCTAGACATACCTAGTTCCCTTAATCATTCATCACACAGCTGGGCCTCCGCAACTCTTACCCTCTTTGTTGCTCTTCACTGTGTTCTTTCTTCCCTTTCCTTGAGTTAGTAAATCCATTACAGCAATAGCAATAGCACTTATACTGCTTCGTAGTGTTTTACAGCCACTCCCTAAGCAGTATACAGAGTCAGCATATTTCCCCCAACATTCTGAGTCCTCATTTTATTGACCTCGGAATTATCTAATTCTTGGTCTGGTTCTGGGTGGAATAGATGGAATCCACTTGCAACAGACCATAGTTACTCTATAAGGGATGCATAGAATATGAGATGGTTCAGATTTTGTATCATCATATAGGTGTGTGTGTGTGTGTATAGAATAGAATAGAAATAGAATAGAATAGAGTAGAGTAGAATAGAATAACAGAGTTGGAAGGGACCTTGGAGGCCTTCTAGCCCAGCCCCCTGCTTAGGCAGGAAATCCTATACCATTTCAGACAAATGGTTGTCCAATCTCTTCTTTAAAGGTGTTGGAGCATTCCAACTTCTGGAGGCAAGTTGTTCCATTGATTAATTGTTCTTACTGTCAGGAAAATTCTTCTTAGTTCTAGGTTGCTTCTTTCCTTGATTAGTTTCCATCCATTGCTATTCCATCCATGTGTAGCTATTGGAAGTGATACATGGAACATAGAATAATAGAGTTGGAAGAAAATGTGGAGGTCTTCTGGTCCAACACCCTGCTTGAACAGGGGACCTATGTCGTTTCAAACAAATGGCTGTTCAGTCTCTTTTTGAAAGCCTTCAACTTGGGACTAAGCAGAATTCAGATGTGGCTCCTTCTTGATTGTGAGATCTCCAGGTAATCCACTGACCATAGGCTAAAAGAAAGATGTCACATGGCAACCCATTTCTGTACCACTGGTGAAAAAAACCATGAAATCACCAGGGATCACATTTGACTGAGGAGATTTTACTCCCTCTGTGTTGTAAAGTGTTACAGAACTTTCATAAATGATTGGGTCCTCTCTTTGTCTCATTGTTGTTAACTTGTTAAGATTCACCACTTGCTTTAGCTACACAAACAGCATTGCCACATAGGCAGAAGAATCCTGCAGAAGATAAACAGTGTTGTCTTTCTCACTTCTGCAAATGGAATCAGAGCTTCTAGTAAACACTTCCTAGAAAGTTTCTACAGTAATGTGATATTGGCGGGCTTAGAGCTCCTGCTGGTTGAAAGTGATTAATATTTATTCTCTGGCACAGCAATCTGCTGTTTATGCCAGAGCTGGATTGTTGCCCTCTCACACACCACCCACTCCTCAGCCCATGGGGTGGCAGTGAGAGACATTCACACAAATGTGATGTGTGCTGAAAGACTCTTCCTGGGGATGGGTGTGAAACAAAAGATGTTCTGATGGAAAGCACAGCATTCAGTTCCTGCCTAAAATACTTTGATAATACTGACATATTGGGGAAGCTGGCTATAATTAAACAGGTTAGAACCTTGCCTATTTAAACAAATTGAAATGACAGGTGACACAGACTGGAATAAAAAAATATGGATGTTAAGCAGTGGATTTGGCCCCTTAGTGAATTGTAATCCCCTTCTTTGAGCCAGGGTGAATTGGGGGCTTGCCTTTTTTAAACCCCTCCCCCCAACCCTTTTGTCATGGCACTGGGATCAAGATATTTACTCAGTCACACAAAATAACAGAGTTGGAAGGGACTTTTTGAGGTCTTCTAGTCCAACCCCTTGCTCAACCAGGGAAATCTGTACCATTCTGAAGAAATTGCTTTGTCCAATGACTTCTTAAGGAACCCTCCAGCGATGAAGCATCCTCAGCTGTTGAGGCAAGCCGTTTCACTGATTAGTAATAGTAGTGTAATAGTAATAAAGTTGGAAGGGACCTTGGAGGTCATCTAGTCCAACCCCCTGCTCAGACAGGAAACCCTACACCATTTCGGACAAATGGCTGTCCAGTCTCTTCTTAAAAACTTCCAGTGTTGGAGCATTTACTGCTTCTGGAGGCAGGTTGTTTCACTGGTTAATTGTTCTCACTGTCAGGAAGTTTCTCCTTAGTTCTAGGTTGCTTCTCTCCTTGATTAGTTTCCACCCGTTGCTTCTTGTCCTGCCTTCAGTGCTTTGGAAAATAGCTTAATTCCCTCTTCTTTATGGCAGCCCCTGAGATATTGGAATACTGCTATCATATCCCCCCTTGTCCTTCTCTTCGTTAAACTAGACATACCCAATTCTAGCAACCGTTCCTTATATGTTTTAGCCTCCAGTCCCCTAATCATCTTTGTTGCTCTTCTCTGTACTCTTTCTAGAGTCTCAACATCTTTTTTACATCGTGGTGACAAAACTGGATGCAGTATTCCAAGTGTGGCCTTACCAAGGCATTGAATTGTTCTTACTGACAGGAAAATTCTCCTTTGTCCTAGATTGGATCTGTATTTCTTAAGCTTCTTCTCTTGCCCTCAGATGCTTTGGAGAATAGATTCAACCTCTCTTCTTTATGACAGTCCCTCAAATAATGGAAGAGTGCTATTCCTGTCACCCCTAGTCCTTCTCTTGGTTAGATTAGACATTCTCAGTTCCAGCCCCTGGAACATAGAACTGAGAGATTGAAATGCTTGCAGAAAATGTACACAACAAAGACAGGAAGATAGATTTGGAAAAGCTACGTGCAAAGAGGACCGAAATGCTATGATTTTAGAAACATCACGGGTCTTCACATTTTGACAGATGGGACTGCAGACCAATGCTGTGGAAAGCTTTGTTCATTTAAAATGTCCAGGCTCTGTCCTGCATTATTTCTGGTCACCCACATGTTTATCAAAATGAGCTGCAGAAAATCAGAACTGTATGACTGAAAGCTGTCAGGAAATTGCCATGCCCGCCCCCAGCAGTTTCCGTTGTATTTTAAGACACTGCTAAAAGGAAGACTAGACCGTGATATATTCACACAAAGGTTCAATCTTCTTTTAAATAGGGGGCTCCAATTCTGCCCCAAAGTGGGTGGAGAAAATCTGGGCTGAACAGATTCATGAAGGAAAAGTCAAGAAAAGGTCTAATGATTAAATTGTGCAAAGGAAATGCAGCCTCCACCCTCTTGCGCACTCAGTAATTATAAGATCCCCCCAAGGAAGAGTCTCAAAAATAGACACTTTTTCAGTCTGGAGATTTTAAAAGCCAACTCTAATAAGGAAACATGAGAATAGCTTGGGCAGTGGGAATTGCATCTTTGCTGCATAGACTGCATGGTCAACAGTAACTTTGAGGAAATTAATTAACGTTCCAAAAACTTTGGAATCATGTCAGATTTTATTTTATTTTTATTTTTTCAGTACAAGAAAACATTGAGTGCCTTCCCTGTTACATTCCTGGTAGCTCTTATTTGGGTTAAGACTTGCTCCCAAAGTTCTGCAAAATTAAGCAACTCTCTTGGGATTTTTCCAGTCGGATTGTGCAACCTTGCCTCTTCCTGCCAAGAGCTCTGTCACATTCCTTGTCTTTCCTCTCCTGTTCTCCTGCCACTGTAAACCATCTTTCCAGTTTAGCAGACTGCCCTTGTTAAATTCAGAAGGATCTTTATTAGAATCTTTATTATTGAGAGAGGCATTCAAATGTTAATGGATAACTCTAAAAGGGCCGGTAACTGTCATATTAAAACAGATGCTTTGGGCTGCAGAAAGTTTATGGGGGCTTTGTACTCAGTTTGCTTTCAGGCTCAGGTGAAAAAGTTGTGCTATTCTCCACCATCATGACTGAATTTCTTTGGCTGCTTCTTCTTCTTCTCTTAGGTTTGTCAGTTTGTGATTTCAGTGAATGGGCTCAACGTTCTCCATGCAGATTACAGGACTGTGAGCAACCTCATCTTAACCGGTCCACGGACCATCGTCATGGAAGTGATGGAAGAAATCGAGCCTTGAGATGGATGTTTGACCTGCTGCTCCACCATTGTGGATTCAGACACTGAGCAAACAAAACCAACATTACATAAGGGGATAAAAGCATACTTTTTCTCAGAGATCAATTTTGCCTTCTAAGTACTTTCCTCCCCTCTTTCATAATAGAGTCTTCAATGGATGTAGTCTAAGACCATGGGTATGCATTGGTGAGTCTAAACTAGAGAAGCACAAATCAGCTTGTACCACACAAAGGAACTGTTGCACATCCAAGTCACAGCAAGCTTAGATAGTCAATCCAATGGATGAGCAAGATCCAATGCAGCTGTGAAATCTCTCCTTAGGAATCATGTTTGTGCCAAGCTCTTCAATGTTGTCTTGTTTTTCTTTTAATTTGTGTTTTAATTTGTAACTGTATAGAATGAGCCCAGTTTTTCCACTGTAATATCTCCAGACATATTATAAGCCACAACTTTCAGAATTCCTAGCCAGCAGAAACAATAGCTGAACTGGCTGAGAATTCAAGAAGTCAGTGTCCAATTTGTGGAACATATCCAGATACTAGCTTTGATTTTAAGGATCTGGTAACAATTTCAGTTCAAATGTACAGCTAGACGTAAACTTTTATTTTAAAATAAGGATTGTTACAAATTTGGTACTAAGAAAGACCCAGTTCTATTTCCTGGACAAATTATGGAACAGGAAGCAAGTGGACATTTTATACATGCTGTCTTTGCATAATTAAGTCTGTTCTGTAACTTGGCTAATCTTGAAAAGCTAAACCAGTTAGATCTGGTGAGGTCTTTAATAGGGGATCACTAGCAAATCCTGTGTCTTAAGTTTTAGACTGGGAAGTTGAGAAACTATCCCAAAAGAAATGATGGTAAATTACTTTCATATTGTTGCCAACAAAATGATATGGTTGTATCTATGTAAATCTATCAGGCTTGAGCTCAATTCAGGGAAATCTTTATCTTTTTGTCTATGAAGATGGAGAAGAAACTTTACCAAGTACAATTCTGCCCTCACCTTGACAAAAATCTCATTTAAGAGTGCAGAAGAGCAGACAGAATTCATTCTTACTGCATACCACACAGTCCAGTCTTGTTCATACAGAATAACAGAGTTGGAAGGGACCTTGAAGGTCTTCTAGTCCAACCCCTTACTCAAGATGGAGACCCTATACCATTTTAGACAAGTGGTTGTCCAGTCTCTTCTTAAAACCTCGGGTGATGGAGCATCCACAACTTCTAAAGACAAGCCATTCCACTGATTAATTGTTCTGTCAGGAAATTTCTCCTTATTTCTAAGTTGGATCTCTCCTTGATTAGTTTCCATCCATTGCTTCTTGTTTGGTATGAGCTGTGGTGGCGCAGTGGTTAGAATACAATATTGCAGCCTAACTCACTGCTCACTGCCAGGAATTCGATACTGACCAGCTCAAGATTGACTCAGCCTTCTATCCATCCAAGGTTGGTAAAATGAGGACCCAGATTGTTGGGGGCAATATGCTGAAGCAGTATATAAGTCTAAGTGCTATTGCTACATGCTACATATTTCTGGAATTATAGTGTAAACCATCAGCTTACACTATAATTTGACTAACAAGCACTTTGTTACAATTTAGATCCTTTTTTTATAAATAAGGTGGATAAATATAGATGCCACAATTTTAAGACATCCAAGATTCCAAGATACTGTTTTGAATACATCTATGATATTGCCAAAAGCAAACCAATCTACTCTTGTCTGTCAGTTGCAGAAGCCCAAGCAAATAAATCTTATAAGCCATGCAGATAAATGTATATTAATCACAGTTGCTTAGCATTCTTCAATCTTTCTGTTAATAACGCTCCTGCAAGGGATAAAGATCCCACTGGTATTCTTTTAGGTCCTAATCAACTTGTCGTGAGAAGCTGTGATTCACACACTTCATCTGTCCCTAATAAGATCTCCAATGGCCAACCTAGACCTGAAATTAATTGTGTGAATGCACTTATCAAACACAATTTGTCTTACACATAATAGCCACAGGGAAAGGTTGATATTGGGAACATGGCAAGCAGAAACAAAGAATTTAAATGTTCTCACTAAATACTTTTAGAGCTTTTGTAGTTTAGAACAGTGGTCCCCAACCTTTGCAGATTGGCGGCCTGACTGGGGTAAGAGGGGAACTAGGCCGCACAAGTGGCAGATTGGTGAGTTGAGCTGCACACATGCCCATCTGCATTGGCCCTCCACTTTCTCTGCCCGGTTTTGGATAAGCCACGGCTGGTTAGCAGGCCCCTGGTTTAGAAGAGACTTCCACTGATAATTGGGAGAACTTTCCCAATAATGGACATGTTTATTGGGCACTGCGAGGAAGAGCAAAAAGTCTCTCAGCTCTAATTTAGCTGCAGTTAAATTAGGAAGGAAGGAAGACTTAGGGCAGAAAGGTGAAGTAAATCTGGCCTTTATATTTCAGCCGAGTCACACATGAGCTGAATTTACCACAATACTATCAGGCCTGGTAAAGATTTGGATCATTCACAGAAATCACTAAGTAGTACTGGTAATCCTCAACTAACCACCCCAATTGAGACTGGGAATCTGGTCATCAATTGAGGCACCATGTGACCGGACTTTTTTTGTTTTGTTTTACATTCTTTGCAGTGGTTGTTAAGCAAACGCCATGGTCATTAAGGGAACCCATTCTTCTCAATGGGAATTTTGGTCAGAAACTGGCAAAAATGCCAGAAGGCATCCAAATCTGTTGCAAACTGTGGTCGCCAAGTGCCTAAAATGCAGAAGTGTGACTGCAGTGGTGAGGTGGGGAGTATGACATTTTATGATGGCCAAAAGTGCTTCATAGACCATAAAGCACTCCTTCCAAGACTGTGGATGTTCTGAACAGTCCAAAACTGACCAGACATAAGTTGAGGACTGCCTATATTAATCTTAGTTTGCTATGGCTTTGTGAGCTGGGTGAATCCAGCCTTTTTAGTGGTTTTATGATTCAGTTTATTATGGGTAGCCAGAAAAAATGGTTAATTCCGAACCCAGATGAACATAGCCTGATTCTAATAATTAATCTTGCATCAAGTCATCAATGGTCATTAAAATAAATTGAAGATATTATTATTATTAATAATAATGATGATGATGATGGAAGGGACCTTGGAGGTCATCTATTCCAACCCCCTGCTCAGGCAGGAAACCCTATACCATTTCAGACAAGTGGCTGTTCAATTACTTGTGGTACCGTCCTTCCACAAAACTGTACCATCTCTACCGCGATATAATTTGCAGCGTTAACCACTGGAATGTCTGCGGTCTGTGGAAGGCCATAGCAGCCATGCCAGCTAAGGTGAAAGGTGAAATGTGAAATGTGGCTTCATAGGGGCTTCATAACAAATGCTCTTGCAGCACCAAGTTTAAACACTTTCTCAAGAAGCGAGGCTGTGAAGTGCCCCTTTGCCAACCCTGAAACCCCAATTTTTTTATTTTTAATTTTCGGTACAACTGCTTAAGCAGGCCACATAAAGTCTTAGTGAGTATTTTTGGGTGGCAGGATCCCATACTGTCCCTTAATTTAAACGCTGTTTTAATTGAAGTTGTATCTTTCAAGGGAATCCTTTAGCATACAGTACATTTTTTCTCTCTGCCTTGATGCTAAATTCAATGGAAGGCTTTGAATAGAGGAGGTTTAAAGCTGTAGTCTTCAGTAACAGGCAGACATTCATTAAGTCAAAAGGACTTTTGTACAGTTTGGGTAAAAGGAGCGGATGTGCAGAAGCTTTAGTTGGCAGCATTTTGGAAGCACTTAAAATAGAGAACGTTGCCAGAGTAATTGCCTTCAAATGTGTCTCTTGACATTGTGGGATAGATAGTTGCTTTTAAAGGAGCACAGCGTTCGCTTTTTGAACTCTTTCATCCTTTCTTTTCAGAAATGATTGTGGAAAAGGTCAAACGAAAGTCTGAAGTCTAGTGGAGAACTGATATTATAAAATTAAGTAGAGTCGGATCTCTTTCCCCACCAATTTTCGGGTCACAAAAGAAATGATTTGATGTAATCTTCATATTCATCCATATTCTTCGCTGCAGATTTACAGGTAGTCCTTGATGTACGACCACAATTGAGCCCAAAATTTGTGTTGCTAAACGAGACATTTGTTAAGTGAGTTTTGCTCCATTTCACGACCTTTTTTTGCCACAGTTGTTAAATGAATCACAGATGTTCTTCAGTTAATAACACGGTTGTTAAGTGAATCTGGCTTCCCCATTGACTTTGCTTGTCAGAAGGTCATAAAAAGGGATTACGTGACCATCATAAATATGAATCAGTTGCCAGGCATCTGAATTTTAATCAGATGACCATGGGGATGCTGCAATGGTTGTAAGTGTGAAAAATGGTCATAAGTCACTTTTTTCAGTGCCGGTGCAACTTCGAATGCTCACTAAACGAATTGTTGTAAACCGAGGACTACCTGCAGTGCTTTTTTTATATATATATATAAAAAAGTACCGGAACTCACACACAGCTCCAGCTCTAGTCGAAAGCCCTTTATGGAGTGGAGGGGGGATAAGAAACCACTTTAGGGAGCCTGGAAAAGACCTCTGGAGCTGGGATCCATGGCCGCGGAGTGCGGCTCTCCAGCGGCCCAAGTTTTTGCCTCTGGAGCCTGGATCAGGCTGCTTGGGGGGGCCGCAAAATTGTGGCCATGAATCCGGGCTCCGGAGGCTTGGGAAAGGCCTCTGGAGCCCGGATTGGGCCGCGGGGGATCCTCAAAATCACTCCATGGCCATGGATCCAGGTGGCAGAGGTCTTTTCCATGCCTCCGGAGCCCAGATCCGGCTGCAGGGGGGTGTGGACGCGTCCCCTGGCCTCAGATCGGAGCGGCAGCAGGAACCGTAGCAGAGAAGAGACAGACCTTTTCCAGGTGAGTCCCACGCAGCAGGAAGGGAGGGGGAAGCATGACAGCATTAAGTGAATGCTCCAGGATTACCTGTACTCGTGCTGGCACTTAGAAGGAACTGGTTCTATGACAAAAAAAGCACTGACTACCTGCATTTGATCAGCTGAATCAGCTAGAAAAAGAAACATGAAGCTTTTCTTAAATCCCTTTTAGCTTGGATAATCTATTGTCTTTTTTAAAGCTGACATTTAAATTCATGAGCTATGTAGCTGTTAGATGGAGCAATTAAAATCTCAGGTTTTGAGCCTTGTTTCTGGCAAGGAGAAAGAAGAAATTCATTCAGTTTGCATTTGAATATGAACTTTCCCAAGTCTCTAGTTGGAAATTAGTAAAGAACAGAAACTTGGCTAACGTTCTAAATGGGCACCTTTCCAATGTTTGCAGCTCAATGCAACATTTTTTAAAAAATGATTATTAAGGGAAGTCTATACAAAGTGCATAGAAGACAGTAAAGCTCAAAAATACACTATGTGACGGAAAACTATTTGCAGAAACTGGAGACATTAGCAAAATCGCAGAGAAAAATAACACGCTTTTGAAGAAATGTGTATACATAAATGCATCCACGTCTTGCTATTAGCTTTTTGGAAATACAGGCAGTTCTTGACTTACGAACGCAATTGAGCCCAAAACTTCCATTTCTAAGCAAGACAGTGGCTAAGTGAGTTTTGTCCCATTTTATGATCTTTCTTGCCATAGTTCTTAAGTGAATTATTGCAGTTATTAAGCTAACAACATGTTTTTTAAGTAAGTCTGGCTTCCCCATTGACTTTGCTTGCCAGAAGGTTGCAGAAGGTGATCAGATGACCCTGGGACAGCATAGGTACATGCCAGTTGCCAAGCCTCCAAACTTTGATCACATGATCATGGTGATGCTGCGACTGTCGTTAAGTGTGAAAAACGGTCATAAGCCACTTTTTTCTGGTGTGGTTGTAATTTCAAACGGTCACTAAACAAATGGTTGTAAGTCAAGAGCTACTTGTATCCAATTGATAAATTGAACTTCACTCAAGGCACTGGAAGGAAACTGAAATAATCAGACTTCTGGGGCTCATGGTTTTAAAATGAATCTTATGAAGAATGGAGGGGAGCAATTTTTTAAGACAAATATATAAAATTGGAGTAAGATGTTTGCAAACTGCAGGAGGAACTTGGTTAGTTTTGAATGTGAGCACGTATTTGCCTTTGTGCAATTACATCTCAGTTCAACTTTGACAAATGTGCCATAAATATTATTTGAATGTATATCTATTTATATACTTCCCACAAAAGTGTGTTAGCTGTACCCAACAAGTATTCTGATACTGGTACTGGTACTCTATATAAACTGATCACGTTTTTAAAATAAGCTTTTTTGAAAATTGCAAAGGGTTTGAAGACCTAGGCAAATGGACATTACAATAGGACGGTCTCAACTGTTATGAACCATCAGAGATTTATTGTGAGATGGACGTATGCATCCACAGTGTGGATATTCAAAGATTATATCTCCACATATCAGGAATACTAACTTATCTCAGTTACATAGGGTTATGTGGTGAAGTCACCAGGATTTGTAAGAATATGAACAAGCAACATTTGATGCTTAAAAATCAACCCTAACTGTACTTCTATTGATTAGCAGTTTTAAAAAAAGGGAAACTTCTTTTTTTACCATTAAAGTTGGTAACAACCTGTCTCGCTTTTGGTTGTGTAGGAAGCGCAGGTGGTTCTCGACTCAGCGCCGTTCATTTAGTGACCATTCAGAGTTACAATGTCACTGAAAAAAGTGATTTATGACTGACCCTCACACATGCAACTGTTGCCGCTCCTCACCATCATAATTTGTTTCTTCCGTTGCATTATGAAACAATTATGCAGCTTCATTATACATAGTCCTCAACTTACAACAGGTCATTTATGACTGTTTGAAGTTACAACAACATTGAAAAAAGTGACTTATGACCATTTTTCCACACTTGAGACCACGGCAGCATCCCCATGATCACGTGACCAAAATTTGGACTCTTGGCAACTGACTCATATTTATGACCGTTGCAGTGTCCGGGATCATGTGATCAACTTTTGCAACCTTCTGACAAGCCAAGTCAATGAGGAAACAGCCATGTTAACTAACTAAACAACTGCAATGATTCACTTAACAACAGTGGAAAGAAAGGTTGTAAAATGGGGCAAAGCTCACTTAACAAATGTCTTGCTTAGCAGCAAACATTTTGGGCTCCATTGTGATCATAAGTTGAGGACTATCTGTATTATAGTAATAGCTGCATAGCTACAAAGACAACTGCAGGACATACAATTTTCCTATGTGTAAAGATTGAGTTTCAACTACCCATAACTTATGCCATATCAATCCGGCAAGTACCACACTCACAGAACATACAGTAGGATAAGTGTTTCAGCACATTGTCCTCATGTGGTTTTCCCTCAGAACCACTTTTTCTGTTGACTGATCTTTAGGGAACTTGTGGTTTCTATGTTCTGCCAAGTATAACATATTTCAAAACTGCAGTTGTGTGGGATTTGACTTGCAAAATGTTATTGAAGGAAGCTGGGCAAATTAATCCACATGGTTTTTAATGAGTGTTGTGAAATTGACTAAGATTCTGAAATTGATTAGATAGGATTTCCTGAGAAATTGAAAAACTCAAAGAACCAGACAGTTTCAGGTGGCATAAACCAACTATCCAAACAAACTACACTGATATGTGTATGGTAAAACAAAGACAGGGCAATTATGTGATTATGAGGGAATAAATATAACAATTTGGGTTTCCAGTTCTGCAAAATTTACCACCACCACATGATAGCAGATGGTACAGAAAATTCCTGCTCTTTGTTGTTCTCTAGGGGTCATCTGAAGTTTTGCAGCCCAAAGTGGTTGTCTCTAGTGGTGTCATCAGTGTGAGCAAAAGGATGATGCTGTAGCTTTTGATTCGCCCCTTCACACAAGTAAATAGAACTTGTGGTTCAATAGGAGCTTTCTAAAATGTTCCTGTCAAACCGTTAAGCCTCCTTTGGGATTCAGGATCTGGGCAAAAATGCACATTTTAGCAAGAGCTTCCATATACACTCAAGTATTAAATGTTTGCAAAGCTACTGCAGATTGTTTGCTCGTCTTTCACACCCTCTGATCAACAATGGGATGTTTGTTTAGTTTGTTTTTTTAAAAAAAAAATAGCCCCCAGGATGAACCCGAGATTCCACAGAACTATTGCAGCGAGACGATTTCTTTTTCTTTCTTTTTCTTCTTCTTCCTTAGCTTGCCATTTTATTACAAGATAAAGAGAAAACAGATATTCTCATTAACTCTCCAGAATGTGGGCTTGGAGCCAAACCTGGCAGGCTTGCGTGGGTGGGGGAAATGATCTTCTATTCTGGTTAACCACCCTTGTTTCCATTCTGCAGACTTTCAACAAAACATATAAGCAAAACACCAGTTGTGGGAGAATGGCTTCCTTTATCCCATCCATGCACATGGACGTCAAAATTCATATCCTCAGATAAGAGGAACCCAACTACAGGTAGCTCTCGACTTTTGATCACCACTAGGACCAGAATTTCTGCTGCGAAGCAAGGCAGTTGAGTCACACCCAATGCTATGACCTTTTTTTGCCACAGTTGTTAACCGAATCCCTGCAGTTGTTAAGTGAATCATGTGATCATTGACTCAATCCAGGTTTCCCAATTGACTTTGCTTGATGGAAACTGGCTGAGAAGGTTGCAAATGGAACTGACTCTCTAAATCCTGCAGCTGCTGTATATACATGCCCATTGCCAAGTTCCTGAACGTTGAACATGTGACCCTATAGGATGGTTGTAAGTGTGAAAACTGGGTCTAGTTCATTGTTTTTAGTGCCATTGTAACTTTGAACATGTAGGAGATGATCAGGCTGAGCCTGAGGGAGGGGTCGAACAAGTCATAAGTCATGAGTCCCTTCACGCTCACAAGAGATCTACGTCCAGCCCATCTTGAGTGCCTTTCTTATCTCCCGCTCATTTCCCTTGGCCAGGGGTCTTCAAACTTGGCCCTTTTATGACTTGTGGACTTCAACTCCCAGAATTCCTCAGCCAGTGTGCCTGGCTGAGGAATTCTGGGAGTAGAAGTCCACAAGTCATAAAACGGCCAAGTCTGAAGACCCTTGCCCTTGATTGATAGTTGGTCAGATTATTGTAGAGAGCTTAAGCTTGCAATAAATCTTTATACAGATATAAAGATGAGCCGTAGTGGCTCAGTAGTTAGAATGCAGTACTGCGGGCTACTTCTGCTGACTGCCAGCTGCTTGCATTTTGGCAGTTCGATCTTGACCAGCTCAAGGTTGACTCAGCCTTCCATCCTTCCGAGGTCAGTAAAATGAGGACCCAGATTGTTGGGGGCAATAGGCTGACTCTGTAAACTGCTTAGAGAGGGTTGTAAAGCACTGTGAAGCAGTGTATAAGTCTAAGTGCTATTGCTATTACTAATTATTTGAACTTCCAGTGGTGGCACAGTGGTTAGAATCCAGTATTACAAGCTAATTCTTCTGACTGCTAGGGGTTCGATCCTCAGCAGCTCAAGATTGACTCAGCCGTCCCTCCTTCTGAGGTCGGTAAAATGAGGTTCCAGCTTGTTGAGGGCAAAATGCTGACTCTGTAAACTGCTTAGAGAGGGCTGTAAAGCTCTGTGAAGCGATATACAAATCTAAGTATTATTGCTATTGCTATCTTCTGATTTCCCCAGTGCTTGACAGAATGATATCTAAAGAAATGGCTGTAATCATACAGACCATCACAACCTTTCTTCTCCCATTATGCATTGCTGTAAGCTCCTGCCTTCCCAAGGAATGCTGTGTTTTCACGTTTTGTTACCTAATGCAAAAGGCTAAATGCATTGCTTCTGCTGTTCTAGTTTCGGAAACCAGGCAATTTCACTTCCAACCTTCCTCCACCACACCTGAAGGCTATAGCAAGGCAACCAATTCGGTCTTGCAATATTTTGCTGTGTGAAAGATGATTTTGTTTGCAGTCATTTATCCAACTCTGGCATGCTAGTAAGTGAAATGTCTTAGCCTTAGGGGGGTGTCTGGAGTTTGTGTGGGTGGGCTTTAAAGATTAATTGCAAGGTTCACCCTCATAAAATATATGTGTTCATCAAAAGAGGCAGGAAGTGCGGGAGCACCTTCAGAATTAATCAACATTATTAGGGCACAAGCTCACTGCATGCTAGCATATGTATGTAATACAGGTAGTCCTCGACTTACGACCACAATTGAGCCCAAAATTTACGTTGGTAGGTGAGAGGTTTGTTGAGTTTTTTCCCCATGTTATGACCTTTCTTGTCACATTTGTTAAGTGAATTACTACAGGTGTTAAGTTAGTACAGGGGTAGGCAACCTTGGCTCTTTTATGACTCATGGACTTCAACGCCCAGAATTCCTGAGCCAGCATGCCTGACTCAGGAATTCTGGGAACTGAAGTCCACAAGTCATAAAAGAGCCATGGTTGCCTACCCCTGAGTTAGAAACACGGTTGTTAAGTGAATCTGGCTTCCCCAGTAACTTTGCTTGTTAAATGGTTGCAAAAGGTGATCACATGACCCTGGGACACCGCAACCGTCATAAATGTGAGTCAGTTGATCGAGTATCCGAATGTAAATCACATGACCCTGGGGATGCTGCAACGGTCATAAGTGTGAAAAACAGTCATAAGTCACTTTTCTCAATGCCAGAGTAACTTCGACTGGTCACTAAATGAGCTGTTGTAAAGTCAAGGACTTACCTATATTACAGGCATACTGCAGGACTGTTCTTATGGGGCTATAAATCAAGGAATTAAAAAGGAGAAAGGATGGTAGGGCAAAAACAAGGTGGGAAAGTAATGGGTTTACACAAGGGGGGGGCTTTTTCATCTGTGATTGGACTGGAAATTTTGATATATTGTAATTGGGTTAGTGTATCACTTGTATAATGAGCTAAATCTACTTTACTGTAAGGCTACATGAATAGAATTTTGCAAGTCTGAAAGTACAAATCTCTCACCATCTCTTTTTATCACCTGCTAAGTTAGGGCAGATTTGTTTTCTAAGTTTCTTTCTCTACTGTCATGCAGTTGTGGGCTCCTCCCTCTTTTATCTGATAATTTGCTAGATAGCGTCTCTAAGAAGAGAGAGTCAAGCTATTCTCCAAAGCACCTGAGGGCAGGACAAGAAGCAATGGAGGGAAACTAATCAAGGAGAGAAGCAACCTAGAACTAAGGAGAAATTTCCTGACAGTGAGAACAATTAACCAGTGGAACAACTTGACTCCAGAAGTTGTGACTGCTCCAACACTGGAAGTTTTTAAGAAGAGATTGGACAACCATTTGTCTGAAATAGTATAGGGTTTCCTGCCTGAGCAGGGGGTTGGACTAGAAGACCTCCAAGGTCCCTTCCAACTATTCTATTCTTCATCTCGAGATCATTCCCACATACCATGAGCAACCATCAATAATTTACAAAAAAAAAATCTTATTGTAAGACTGATGATGATGAAGATGTGCCATCAAGTCATTGTCAACTCCTAGCAACCACACAAATAGATTTTTCTCCATGATGATCTGTTTCTAATGTGGTCCTTCAGATCTTCCAAAGGTGAACTCATTGTCACTATAACTGAGTTTTACTATGGAAAACAAAGAACACCGGTTCCCTCTTTGGTGGCTGTTTGGAAACTCCTAAAGATTGATCTTCCCTCCTGGTATTATGTTGTCATCTCTACTCTTACCTGTCTTAATTTGCACAGTGTTCTTTTTGTATTGTTACGTACTTTCATTGTTTTTTCACCACCATGAATGTTTTAGCTTATTCCTTTTCTATGCAAAAGGCCAAGAATCTTTTTGGATTGTGGTGTCACAAAAATGTTTTAAACAAACAAACAAATAAATATAAACTCGGCAGGAAGCCCGTCAGCCCGTTTTTGAGGAAGATCTCCTTATCCGCATGAAGCTGCTAGGTACTAAATATTCAACTTATCTTGTTCCCTGGTGGCCTCCTCAGAAAGGCCTGAGCAACCTCACTCATGAAGGAGACAAGCTTAAAGCATCCTTAGGCTGTACTGCAATTAGAGGACACTATACTTCTTTTTAACACCATTCTCGGAGCAACTTCAAGGAGTATAAATCCATTAGGCTTCCTTGAGATGGAAACCAGGTATCGGCAGGTTTTTGAAACAAAGGCAATAGAGACAGAATAAGGGGTTGGCAATTGGAAGTCCATGCTAGTATAAATTTCTGCCAACTCACGGCTGGATGTTCAGCACTTCAACTCAGCAGTGGGGAAAGGGCCTTCTATTAGCACTGGTGTTTGCCAGAATGTTAAATCTTTTTTCCAGATCCTTTCAGAAATGCTTCTTGAGTGCAAAATACCTGCATGACCGCTCAGCTTCAATCCCTCCCTGATTCCTCCCTGAGAAGGTAGAACTGATCTGAACACATGTCTTACAAATTTCTCAAGCTGGTTGACATCTTATCCAGCTTTCTATCTTAGATCAGTTCTGCTGGATTCTAATTACAGGCCACGGAGTGTGCACTCCAGTGCCTCTTGACCTGAATGCCATCTACGGGGGAGTCCTTCTTCTCTACTTAAGAGAGACATTATCTAAAATAAACAAAGCAGAAGAGGCCCGGTGGCTCCATCTATTTCTGGCAGAAGATCAGTTCTGAAACTTGATAACCTCAGCTGCTTTCATCTTAGTCAAATTGTTTCCTCCGGGCTTCTGCGTGGGTTGCCAACCTATCTGGAAACCAAAGTCTCTGAACTTCAGTTGTTCATACATCTTTGTCTGCATATCCAACAGAATTAGGCTTATCCTTCAATGTATGTTCTCCTAAATCAATGGTACATGACATATTCCCCAGTTTTTTTTTTAAAAAAAATAGGATATCCCAATATTTCTCAGCTTTCTAATTTTCCCCATCACTATTTGCGTTGAAAGATGTCTCTGAATCTTGATATGCTGGACAGGTGGTTCTCGACTTACAACCTTTTGTTTAGTGGCCCTTCAAAGTTATGACAGCACTGAAAAAAGGTGACTCGTCACCATTTTTCACACTTATAACTTGGTCACGCGACCAAAATTTGGACACTTGACAACTGGCTCATATTGATGACAGCTGCAGTGTCCCGAGGCCATGTGATCAGGTTTTGCAACTTTCCAACAAGCAAAGTCACCAACTTAACAACCGTGGCAAGAAAGGTTGTAAAATGGGGCAAAACTCACTTAACAATTGTCTCACTTTACAACAGAAATTTTGGGCTCCATTATGGTTGCAATTTGAGGACCAGCCGTATACTTAAACACAAAAGGAATAAATTAGCATAAGCTAGCAAAATACAGTAAATATGGTAGATTTTGTTTTGTTTTTCTAGCAAACCACCAAAAGGTAAGAGTATTATGGTTTAAATGTTATTGCTTTCTCAGAAATATATTTAATCTAGTTTCCTATGTCCAGGGCAGTTAGTTGAAGTCAAGATATTAAGACTGGCTTACCCTGAGCTAAAAAAATAATTGCTCCTCATGACAGATTATAGATTATGTCCAGAGATTGCTTGATTCAATATTAAATATTTTTCTAGAGCTAAAAATATCTTCCCCTCTGCAAGACATCATCTATAAATGTGTCTAATGTGATATACAAAATGCAAGGAACCATAACTAGTTCCAAAGGGCGCAGGAAGTTTTTTCATTTACTTTACATCTGAGGAGAAAGAACGACGACACGAGTAGTCCTCAAGTTATGACAGTAAGGGACCCAATGCCTGACCCAATTTGGCAACGTTGTTTGTGGTGGTCATTAACTAAATCTGGTGGTTGTAAAATGATGCTGTGCTCATTAAGTGAAGACCACAGTCATTAAGTAAACCCATAGGTCACTATGGCAGATTTTTGCTGGAAACTAGAGGTGCCAATTTTCTGGAAAATCGTTATAAAACACAGTCATGTGGCTAGGGACACTGCAAATGGTCATAAATGGGAACGTGCTGCCAAGTGTTTGAAATGTGGGCTCATGACTATGGGGGGAGCAACCATTGGAACTTCAGATCTGGATTATAAGTCCCTTTCTTCAAGTAGTTTGTAACTTCAAGTGGTTACTAAGCTCCCAGTCATACTACCTGTACCTTGGAAAGGAAGAAGATTGACAGAAATGGGCATAAACTACATGGCCAGTTGCTTTTCATTATTTTCATGGATTTTGCTCTGTGATGTTATGTTATTCAAAGAACATGAGGCAGACCCAAAGAAGATGGAGAGATAATGTCAAAGACACATTACAGCAACATCAAACAACAAGGGTTGAGGCCACCAGAGTTTGTATCTCCCTGACACCTGGAGGAGGAGGAGGTGGTGGTGGTGGTGGTAATGGAGGAGTTATCTTAGGTGAATGTAGACAATGACCTTTAGAAACTATGAACTAAATCTTAATTATAGACAGAAGCCAACTCTGGGTCCAAATTTACATTTGGGGAAGTCAACAGCTATAGAAGAAGAGAGCCTCAGCACATATGTGAGCAGAGCAGAATTTGGAAAAATTCTTTTCAACTTTTATTTTTGTAACTGCAACCTGCCTTTAAGGCTTGCAGTAAAGTTAAACAGCCATGTAGCTCAGGAAAATTCAGCAACCATTCAGATTAGATTTCTGCTAAAGTTTGTTAACAATTTTATATTTCCAGAGCAACATTTTAATATTTTACCTCTGAATTCCCTTGCCATTTCAGTAAAAACAGGTAACTTTTAAATTGAAAAATGTGTTGCATTTTCGTTATATGTATCTTCAATAAAGTAGTTATAGCATTGGGAAGTTGTTAATCTCATTTTATACAATGTTGCTGTGACATTTTATACAATGCTGCCCTCTGTTGTTTTATAGCATCTCCTATGTCTTTTTAAAATAACTGTGAATGAAATGATGTATTTTATACTACAACATTGGATCTATCTATCTATCTATCTATCTATCTATCTATCTATCTATCTATCTATCTATCTATCTATCTATCTATCTATCTATCTATCTATCATGTGTCTGTCTGTCTATCTATCTCTATCATCTACTTAATAATAATAATAATAGTAGTAAAGTTGGAAGGGAACTTGGAGGTCATCTAGTCCAACCCCCTGCTCGGGCAGGAAACCCTACACCATTTCGGACAAATGGCTGTCCAGTCTCTTCTTAAAAACTTCCAGTGTTGGAGCATTTACTGCTTCTGGAGGCAGATTGTTCCACTGATTAATTGTTCTCACTGTCAGGAAGTTTCTCCTTAGTTCTAGGTTGCTTCTCTGCTTGATTAGTTTCCACCCGTTGCTTCTTGTCCTGCCTTCAGGTGCTTTGGAAAATAGCTTAATTCCCTCTTCTTTATGGCAGCCCCTGAGATATTGGAATACTGCTATCATGTCCCCCCTTGTCCTTCTCTTCGTTAAACTAGACATACCCAATTCTCGCAACCGTTCCTTATATGTTTTAGCCTCCAGTCCCCTAATCATCTTTGTTGCTCTTCTCTGTACTCTTTCTAGAGTCTCAACATCTTTTTTACATCGTGGTGACCAAAACTGGATGCAGTATTCCAAGTGTGGCCTTACCAAGGCATTGAAGAGTGGTATTAGCTAGCTAGCTAATTTAGCTAGCTAGCTAACTTAGCTAGCTAGTTATCATCTAGCTAGCTATCCTGCCTTTGTTATGTTTACAAATAACTCAAGGTGGTGAACATATCCAACAGACCCTCCTTCTCCTCTTTTCTCCACCACAACAACTCTGTGAGGTGGGTTGGGTTAAGAGAGAGTGACCAGCCCAAAGTCACCCAGCTGGCTTTCATCTCTAAGGTGGGACCTGAATTGACAATCTCCATGAAACGAACAATCCTGTGATGTCTTTGAGATTTAATTGAAACACGGGATGGCAGGAGGTCTGCAAATCCCTGGGCTGAGACCATCCAAGACCTTCCCATACAGCTGTTTGTAAAGAATGAGAACGACCCCACATTCCACCAGAGAAAATGCCATGTTTTCTTTGAAAGAAATTTCAAAAGCAATTGGTCTTTCACCAAAAGAACTGATAGGAAAAACGCAGGAAAAATGGGGTCATTCCGTGGTTCTCAACCTTGGAAACTTTAACGTGTGTGGACTTCAACTCCCAGAATTCTCCAGCCAGCAGATGTAAAGTTGTCAAGGTTGAGAAATATTGGGCTAATTTGTACACTCGGGGTTGCTGTGTCTGTGACTCAGTGCTTGGCTTGACAATTCCAGCTTCAGACAAAGATTGGAATTCACCACATGGTGGCACTCGTGTCACATTTCCCAAAAATGCAAAATCCATAGTAATATACAGGTAGTCCTTGACTTACAACTATTCGTTTAGTGACTGTTTGAAGTTACAATGGCACTGACTTATGGGGCAGGGGGTGGGCAGGGGCGGAATAGGCAGGGCAGAAGGCGGAGCGGGGGCAGGGGGTGGATTTTGGGCACTCGGTCTTTAAAAGGTTTGCCATCACTGCCCGACGGTTACATAATCAAAATTCGGGCACCTGGCAAATGCCTTGTATTCATGACAGTTGCACTGTCCCGGGATCATGTGATCACCATTTGTAATCTTCCCAGCTGGCTTCTGTCGACCCTGTGGGAGTTGATGGTTGTTTTAGTTTTTTCTGGGGGGTGGGATGATTGTAGTTTTGGTTATTTTTGTGTGCCCTGTTATATTGCTACCTTGCAGTTTTTAATCTGTCTCCGTTTTGGAGACCTGGAAGCCACTCAGACATAATTGAAGCGGCATGTAAGCCTACTAAATTTATTGAATGAATGAATGTTCTGCTGGATTAATCTAAAGTCATCTAGTCCAGCATTCTGTCAACCAGATTCATTCAGGAAGTTCACCAACAGGAACAGATGAATGTTCTCTCTCTTGTATTGTAATTCCTCAGCAGTTGATATTTAAGGTGTGCTTCTTGTGATTTGGAAAGTAATAGACAACAAATCAAAATAGTTGATTGCTATACCCGATGCATCAATTCATGTTTATTTTACAGTACTCATAACCCATCCCGGTCTCAAAGTATTCTGGGTAGTGTAGTAGAGCATGAAACAAAAACCTCATGAAAATCCCCCATCTGCCTTCTAGAAGACAACCAGCACTTCTAGGGAGAGGGGATAATCTTGGCCTTGAGCTGATGGTGAATACCAGGTCCATGTGCATTTAGATGTTCATTCATGATTTAATGGATATGCGATAGGACATGGCATGCATCGCGTGAGAGAAGTGATATGACCTCCCTGGAGATCTGTCCTTATGAATTTCAGGTTCTTCAGCACCTTTGACCTCCAAGAATGGGCATTGGGGGGGTTAGCAATTATTGTGAAATGGATGGTGTCTGTGGCTTAGAAATGGGCAAAACAACAAGCCGGGTATCCTATTGGCATACCAGCTGCCCTTTTCTTTGGTGGGGATGACTTCGTGAGCTCCAGGTCCAGAATAGGCTGTTTTGGGAGTTTGTCCCTCCAAGCTTCTTTGGGTTGCTGGGGGAGTGTGATGTGCTGAGTCTGGGAGATGGCCAATCTTTTTCTAAGGGAGAGATGTGGCTGCATATCTTGCAGCAGGCAATAGTGGCCCTTCTCAAGAAGCCCTCTTTAATCTGGGAATTATAAAAACTACCAGCTTTCATTCTTTAGGGATTCTTTGTTCAGAGTTTGATGGGGACCCAGGTGTACAATGTAAATTATCTGGACCAATTTCAGTCTAGATTCAGGGCTGGGTATTGCGCAGGAGTTACACTGGTTGATTACCTTCACTGGGCCCTGGATGAAAGAAATATGCACCATTTGGTCCTGAGATCTCTCAGCAGCCCTTGATACCATTGACCATGGCATCTCCTTGGTCTGCCTACTAGGCATTAGGTTGGGGGGGGGGTTAACTCCTTTTTGAGTGAATGTCAGCAGCACTGAAGAACTCATTGGTCAAATTTTTAAGGTTCAGTCTTAACTCTGCTTTTGATCAACATCTACATGAAATCAAGGAGAGAAGCAACCTAGAACTAAGGAGAAATTTCCTGACAGTTAGAACAATTAATAGTGGAACAATTGCCTCCAGAAGCGGTGAATGCTCCAACACTGGAAGTTTTTAAGAAGAGACTGAAATGGTAAAGGGTTTCCTGCCTAAGCAGGGGGTTGGACTAGAAGACCTCCAAGGTCCCTTCCAATTCTGTTATTCTATTCTGTTCTAAATACTTGGGGAAGTAATTTGTTGCTTGGGGTGAGATACTGAAGTGCTAATGATGCACAAGGTTATACCATGTCTATCCCAGGCTGAGCCAGAGATACTATGGAACTATTGACTCAGTGCTTAGAAGTTGTCAAGTATGGATGAGACAAAATAGATTGATAGATAGAGCAACTATTTATGCAAATGAGTACTCTTCCCAGCTTCAGTGATAATTCTGGACAGCCAGACTAAAGAAGGAAGTTCTGACAAAAGTGAATCATAAATTTGTTTGGAGTACTGCATTACACTCAACATGAGGCTGCCTTTGAAGACTACTTGGAAATTGCAACTGATTCAAAATAAAGGGGTCTACAGGTTGGCAAATGCAATTGCTATATTCTAACTCCCAAAGTGATTGCTTGGCGACAAGTTTCCAGAGATGTGATGTTTTTAAGCTCCTACATAATCTGATACCTAGAGACTCAACTTATAAATAATATCTTTTCTACATAGAAACAACCCACCTGAGGTATCTAGTCCAGTGTTTTAAGATGTATGGATTTCAATTCCCAGAGGTGTGAATAAGGAATTCTGGGAATTGAAGTCCACATATTTTAAAATGGATGAGAAACACTGATGTAGTGCATACATTAAAAAAAAATTAGTTGTCCCCTCTTTTTGTGAAATCTGCAGATGATGGTTTGCAATTTTGGCTTCTACTCTTTGGGACAGTCCCTCCCCTTTTCCAGCCAGTTAGTACTCTCTTTATTGGCCTTCCAAAACTGTTCCAGAGAGTATTTGGAGATTGAACAGTGATTTCCACCTGCACTTACAATTTGTGCTTTTAATTATCCTTGCGTTTTATATTATGTTTCATATTTCTTGTTATGATGTGTATTTTATATACATTTTTATAAACACAAACGGCTGAGAATCCAAGATTATACTGGTAGTGAAAATAAATATAAAAATGAAATGTAAATACATTTGCAATTGATTGCCCTGATCTGTATTTGCCATTTGGAAACAGATTTTGCATTTTTTTTAAAAAAATATCCTAAATAGTTTGATACCATCAGTAAATTTAACCACCCTGAATCTGGGATTATTAAAAGCTTTAAAATTTGCTGATTGCTGGGGGACCTACTTTGTACAGGTTTGCAGAGTGAAAATTGGAGAACAGCTTGTAGGCATGACGGGTGGATATTCTACCAATGAATAAACAAAGGCAAGATTGTAAGGAGACAAATTGATCTGCATTAAACAAACTTGTTAATACTTGCTGGCATTTAAAAATTTACTTCTATACTAGGGCAACAGGTATAAATATTACAGAAGAGGTCAAAAACCAAAGGACTGTGCTTTCTAATCACAGTTTTCATCTCAAGGTAAATTACAGTCACTGGAGAGACTTTTGGGAATGCAACACACAATTTCTCCCATTTGTAACGGCTACCATTTCAAACTGAATTCAGGGCAAATTATTCATCTGTGTCTAAATAGTGTTTTCTCCTTTCTTCCTCAAAACCAGTTTCTTCAGTCTACGGGCAGTTCTTGACTTAGGACAGTGGTGGCGAACCTATGCCCTGGAGATGGCAACCGTCCCTCTTCAACCAGCTGCCTGCTAACTCGTCGAGGTCCCACATGGCCAGATGATCCCAGCACCCATGAGCTCACTGGTCTCTGTGTGCGGGAGCTGATGGTGTCAGGCAGCAGCCACCCCGGCCCCTGCCTCACCTTGCCCTGTGACAATGGTACCCCCCGCCCTGCCTCGCCTTGCCTTGCCTCACCCTGCAGGACGAGCCTCCTGCCCACCGCCCCACCTGCCAGAGACCCCCTGGATCTCCCCAAACCCTGCCTGGCCATCCCCATGAGCAACATTGAGGTGATCACACCCACCTTAGTCACACCCACCCAATCTGCCATGACCACCACAGCCACGCCCATTCAGTGGGCCTCGCCCACTTACACCCGGCAATAAATAAGTGGGTTTTGGGTTGCAGTTAGGGCACTCAGTCTCTAAAAGGTTCGCCATCACTGACGTATGACAACTGGGCCCCAAATTTCTGTTGCTAAGTGAGATAATTGCTAAGTGAGTTTTGCCCCATTTCCTGCCACAGTTGTTAAGTTGAATCACTGCAGTTGTTAAGATAGACTGTGGGACTTAATATGACAGCTGTTGGCCCTTCAAGAAAGCCACCCATTTCTCTAGAGCAGGCATGTCAAACTGCCGGCCCGCAGGCTGGATGCGTCACACCGAAACCATGCCTACCCCATTGCCGGCAATGGGGGAAAAGTCGTGATACATCGCATGACATCACGTGACGTTGCGGGTTTGACATGCCTGCTCTAGAGAAAAAGACTTAGTAAAGGCCCAAGGGAGTTGTCTTCACTGTTCCTGCCCATCTATATTGGGGAAGAATCCTGAAGTTCAAAGAAATGTGCAGAGACAGCTCTCACGCTAAGGGCATTCCATAGAGTAGGTCCACCGTATTTTACTGCTCAGATATTTTTGGTGCTCTGTTGCTCAAGGTGATGAGGAAATTTAAATCTCCCATTCTTCTTATCTGTCCGTACTGGTTACCTCCATAACTGGAAAACAGCTGTGCATCAGGAAAAAAAAAAACACTGTTAAATTCTTTTGCAACATCTTGCAAACGCAGAGTACAGTAAAAGAAATATCTCTGTATTATTGCCATATTTTAATATGTGATGAAGCTTTCTAAACCTTTTCCCACAAAAGTCAGGGATGATGCAGCATTTTCCAAACAAATGTCAGGCCAAACCAGATGAGCCATAAATATATATTGTTAAATGAAAGCATGGATTTCTCTTATTTGTCCTAAGTGTAGCTTTAATTAAAATCAGTCCCCCATTTCCCATCTTTTAAATTGGGATTGCAGTGCAGGAGAATAACTGTTTAACTCAGAGGAAGCAGGAATCACTTTTTAACTTCCTTCCGGCTTCCCCAATGACTTCCCTTGTAGGAAGCTGGAAGGGAGATTGAAAATGATGATCACATGATTGTGGCTGCTCAGCAGCACGTAAGCAGCCACAACTTTTCCAAATTTCAATCCCACGGGAGTCAAAGGTCCCAGATTTTGGATGCATTCTGCAATTTAGCCCATTTGAGGTATCTTGAGTCAAAAATTATTGCCCAGTTAGATGTTACAAATAATCAAACAGGCACAAGCGGTGTGTATAGGTCTTTTTCTTTCTTAGGAGGAAATGATCCAGTAGCAAATCTTCTGAACCCAAAACATGCACCAACCGAAGGATCTGAGAAGAACAGAAAGTATGTAGCGTTCTAAACTGGGGAAAACATGCCAAAAGGTAAGCCAGACTTAAATTTTGTTCACAGGCTTCTTCTGCCCTCTCCTTTCATTGAAAGTTTAAAACTATAGGCCAGTGTTTTTAAAACCTTGGCAACTTTTAAGATGTGTGTACTTCAACTCTCAGAATTCCACAGTCAGCATGAGAGTTGAAGTCCAAAGATTACAAAAACACTGCTATAGCCACACACTTCAAAAACCAATCCGTGAAGTACAGCCCAAAATTTCTGTTGCTAAGTGAAACATTTGTTAAGTGAATTTTGCCTCATTGTACGACCTTCCTTGCCACAGTTGTTAAGTGAATCACTGCAGTCGTTAAGTGAGTAACCTTGTTGTTAATTGAATCTGGCTTCCCCACTGACTTTGCTTGTCAGAAGGTTGAAAAAGGGGGATCACATGACCCCGGGACACGGCAACCGTCATAAATACATGTCAGTTGCCAAGCGCCTGAATTTTTTATCATGTGACCATGGGGATGCTGCAACTGTCATTAAGGATGAAAACTGGTGAGAAGTCACTTTTTTCAGTGCCCTTGTGACTTTGAACGGTCACTAAATGAACTGTTGTAAGTCGAGGACTACCAGTATTTTCCCTGCTGAAGATTCTCCTGAAGCTGGAAGGCTGGCGTCTTCCTGTATCTAACAGAGTGACTTGGCTGGAGAAAAGCCACTCTTGTTTGCATCATCCATCATCTACGCCTGTTAACAACTGGTCTCACACAGCACAGACAGCACACATGGCTCACACAAACCCAGGGGTAGGCAACCTTGGCTCTTTTTATGACTCGTGGACTTCAACTCCCAGAATTCCTGAGCCAGATGCTGGCTCAGGAATTCTGGGAGTTGAAGTCCACGAGTCATAAAAGAGCCAAGGTTGCCTACCCCTGCACGAACCCATGTTAACATAATCATGGTTTACTCAAGCTCTGTTTGGCATGTTTATAGAACCCAAAACTAAACCCACAGGTTGGGTGTATATGTTGTTGTTGTTGTTAATTGCGAAGTCATGTCCGACCCATCGCGACCCCATGGACAACGTTCCTCCAGGTCTTCCTGTCCTCTACCATCTTCTGGAGTCCATTTAAGTCCACACCTACTGCTTCAGTGACTCCATCCAGCCATCTCATTCTCTGTCATCCCGTTCTTCTATTGCCCTCAATCTTTCCCAGCATTAGGCCCTTCTCCAGTGAGTCCTTCCTTCTCATTAGATGGCCAAAGTATTTGAGTTTCAACTTCAGGATCTGGCCTTCTAAAGAGCAGTCGGGGTTGATCTCTTCTAGGACTGACCGGTTTGAACGCATTGTATATGTATATGAATATAAATGTTTCAAATACCTACCCACCTACAATCTAACTCTTGTGCTTTCCCAAAAGCTGGAAAATAAGATTTTTCATGGACAATCAGGGACATCTCTCTTCTCTGTCTGCTTTCACAAGGCCAAGGGGATATTTCCAGCTTGAAGAGCTAAAAAAAACAAATCTTATAAATTCTCTCTCTCCCCCCCCCCCTTTGGAAGCTGTTGCAGTACCAAATCAAGACCTCTCCCATCTTCACTCCCCTCTGTTCCCAAGATGGGTTTGGCTCTTGACTTGGAGAAAGAATTTTACATTCCGAGGAATCCTCTTTTTTTTCTTTTTTTTTTTTTTTTGGTACCTTGGGGGCCACCTGGCAACTCCGAGGCTCCCCTTTCCGAAATTAGTAAGGGACTAGAAGAGGGTGGGTTGAGCGCGATGGGGGGCGAGAGGGGCGGCGGAGACAAGAGGATGAATGTTCCTCTTTGCTGATGTGTCTGGATTTCTATCCCCACCCGCTTTTCCCCTTCCTCTCCTTTTTTTTTTTTTTTTTCCGCTTCCCACCTTCTAGCCTCGATTGGGTGTCTCCTTTCTCTTCTCTTGCTGCTGTTTCAGCGCCGGGGAGGGACAAGCCGCTGCAGAGGGCCGGGGAGGGGAAAAAAAAGAAGAAGAAGAAGAAGAAAACTTTGGGGAAAAAAGTTTCGCTTGAAAACGCCGCTTCTTGGGCCGCTGCTGCTGCCGCTGCTGCTCGTGCTTGCCCAGCGCTGCGCGCGCTCCCCCCGGGCTTTCCGCGAAGGTCCTTTTTTCCTTGCAGGCAAGTCCTCCTTATTTCCCAACGAGCTTTTTAAGAACAATTCACCCCGGTTCCAAAAGTTTGTTTAATTCTGTCTCTCTTTTTTTTTGGCTCTTTAAAAAAAAACAAACCCCAAAACAAACCCCCAAAACTCATTTTCTTCTTTTGGGGCATTGCACAATGTGTTTTGTGTGTCTGTCTTTGTTTGTGTGTGTTAAAGTAGCCGAGAATGAGAGGGTGTTTTTTTTTTTTTTTTTGTCTTTTTTGCAACCGTGCATTTAAATCCAAGCAAGGCTGGCAGGGCGCAGCGCTTCGCCAAGCCTCCAATATTGACCGATCTGGTGTTAACATTTGAGGACTGGCGACTTTTCTCCCCGGAACAAAAGCAGGTTTATTGATGGGGTAGAAATAAGGATCGGAGCGAGATGGAGCGTTTAATAAGAGCGAGGGGTGCCTTGCTTGCCTGTGGGATGGATTATTTTGCTTTTTTGTTATTTTTTTTTAACGCGTTTACCTTTCCTTGCGTTCATTCGGGAGACGCGCAAGGTACCCGACGTGTGAACACTGGTCTTCGCTTCTCCCCCCCCCCCGGGAGGCGGCAGGAGTTGCCTTTAGTTTTCCCGCTTGGAGAGGTTCCCGGCTTGGCTGCGGGGCGTGGATCCTGTTCGATCTTCTTCCCCTATCCCCATCAACGAAGTACAGGTAGTCTTCGACTTACGACAGTTCATTTAGTGACCATTCAAAGTTACAATGGCTCTGAAAAACTTGGGATGGTTTTTCAGGCTTACAACCGTTGCAGCCTCCCCATGGTCACATGATCAAAATTCCGACGCTTGGCAACTGACTCCTATTTATGACGGCTGCAGTGTCCCAGGGTCATGTGATTCCCTTTTGCGACCTTCTGATAAGCAGAGTCGATGGGGAAGCCAGATTCACTTAACAACCGTGTGACTAACTTAACACCTGCAGGGATCCACTTAACAGTTGTGGCAAAAAGGTCGTAAAATGGGGCAAAACTCACCTTAACAAATGTCTCAGTTAGCAACAGAAATTTTGGGCTCAGTTGTGGACGTAAGTCGAGGACTGCCTGGAATCACACAGGAGAGTGTCTCTGAGCATGTCCAGAGAGCTAGTTGTCTGTCACTGCAATTCTCAGGGCTTCACGTTGAGCTAAAACTGCCTTTGCACATCTCTTTTAATCTTCAGGATTCATCCCCGGTATAAATGGGCTGGAACAATGAAGTCTAGACTTCTTGCCAGCTCCCTCTGCCCTAGAAATCTGGCTAAAAATTGGGCCTTTACCGAGTCTTTTTCTCTAGAGAAATGGCTGGCTTTCTTGAAGGGCCAGCAGCTCTCATATCAGGTCCCACAATCCAGTTGTGTTCATGTGACAGCGGGAAAACACCCATTAGTCCAGTGGTTCTCAACCTGTGGGTCGGGACCGTTGCCAAACAACGCAGTCCGCCATTTTTTTCCCCTTTTCCTTAGCTGTGCTACTCCCTTTTATTCTATTGGCTTTTGAAAGCCAATAGAATATACTCTCTTGAATAGAGTCTAATTCTATTGGCTTTCAAAAGCCAATAGGAATTGTCCAGGCTGTCTCTGCCCTGCTGAGCCCGCCAAAAGTCCCATTCTCCAAACGGTGCTGCACCAGTTGAGTAGTCCTCGACTTACGACCAGTTGAGTAGTCCTCGACTTACGATAGGTTGGGGGTCGCGGCATTAAAAAGGTTGAGAACCACTGCATTAGTCAATCAGCCGCATCTGTGGTTGGTGAAATTATTTTGACTCAGTTTGTTCTACAGGTGGTCCTGGACTTACCACCACAGTTGAGCCCAAACTGGTTGTTAAGTGAACTTTGCCCCATTTGACAACATGCCAACATGCCACGGGTGTTAAGGGAATCACTGTAGTTGTCAAATTAGTCACACGGTCGTTAAGTGAAATCTGGCTTCCATGTTGACTTCGCTTTCAGAAGGTTGCAAAAGGGGGTCATCTGACCACGGGACACTGCAGACCATCATGCATCCATGCCAGTTGTCAAGCATCTGAATTTAGATCAGGTGACCACAGGGATGTGGTCTTGTGAAAAACGGTTATTTATAAGTCACTTTTTTTCAGTGCTGTTGTAACTTCAAAGGGTCGCTAAACGAATGGTTGAAAGTCGAGGAGTACTAATCTGTCAAAGGACACTCATTGAATAGACCAGGATTGACAGTGTCCTGTGAACAGGGCCTGAGTGTAGTTCTGCTTTTTCCAAGGTGGACTAGTAATTCTACGAGCTCAACTTCAGCACATCTGGTTAGTCCCAGAGAGAGAATGCTGTGCAAAATTACATTAAAATATTACCACATGTGACCGGTGCGCAAGCTACTTTGACATTACACATGGAAGGACTTTATGCTAAGTCATAATGTGGTTTGCGTGGTTTTGGCTCAATAGTTTGTGAATTCAGCCCTTGAGATTCATACGTAGCAGCATCCATCTTGCCTTCCCTGAACCTTCCATGCAGAACTGCTGCTCATGATTTAGGACTTAGCATGTTCATAGAAATAATGGGCAAGAACCACTTAAAACAGCTTCCTCTTCATGTAGAAATCCGTATTAAAGAATTCATCAAAGTTTTACATTCTGCTTGAATATTCCGGGGAAGGGAGTCCATTATCTGTCTTGGGAATTGGTTTCACTGTTAAACTGCTATTGGTCAAGCATTTGCTTCAGTGAATATTATGGAAATTGTGGCTTAGCTCCTGAGCATCAAAGGAACTACATGGCTCACTAAAGTTCCTTCAAAGGATGAATAGAGTGCTAACAAGGGAGGGGAGAATGGGTAGAGAAATGATACGAATCATCAATCATGTGTTATCATGTCAGTGTCTATTTTTAAGGAATAGACTTTCTTCAGAAGGATCTGTCTCCAATCCGGGCCTTCAGCTCTTCCAATGGTGCACCCATCACCATTGTAACTAAGTCCATCTACTTTGGTGCTGGTCATACTGTACTTTTTGACCTGTTGGTGTTACATACTTGGATTTTCAAAGAGTTTCAGAAAAATTCCTTATCCAAGGTCAAAATAAAATCGCCATTGTAGGATAAGAGGAGCTGTCCTTTTATGGAAGGTTAAAAAAACAGAAAGCAAAGAATATAAATATCAGTGGGACCTGTTCTCTGTGGAATAAAATAAGAAGTGGAGTCCTATTCGGCTTTGAGCTTCTGAGTGAAATGAGGGATATAAATCCATGTTCACCATTAATAAGAACCAAGTGGTGTAATAGGAATAGCTATTATATATAGCTTCGTGTGCTCGCTAGCAGCTTTAGTGGCTTGCTTCTCAACAGGCTGTGGCCCTGTAATGGTCCTTAGCCCGGGATTTGGGGACCCCTGTTTTAGGAGGAATAATTAAAAAAAAAATACATAGCAATAGCACTTAGACTTCTATACCACTTCACAGTTCTTTACAGCCCTCTCTAAGCGGTTTACAGAGTCAGCATATTGCCCCCAACAATCTGGGTTCTCATTTTACCGACGTCAGAAGGATGGAAGGCTGAGTCAACCTTGAGCCGGTGAGAATCGAACTGCTGGCAGTTGGCAGAATTAGCAATTCTGCATTCTCACCACTGCTCCACCATGGCTGGCTTTTACAACTTTTTATGTAAATTCACAATTGCTGCTCTCCCAGAATTGACTGCCTATTTTTAAACTGGTCAGGTCAAGCTTTGTAGCTACATTGCAGTTTATGGAATTCACAACTTGAAATGACTCTGATGTCACATAAGTCTCTCTTTGGGTCAGTTCTCCTACCCAGCCACAAAGACAAAATGTTTGAATTCCAAATTAGCTTCAAAATTGCATTAGTGAATGCTTCAGTGGTAAAATTCCTCAAGTTCTGACAGGAAGCTGATAGACTAAGGATGTAATTCTTAAGGTTTTTGAGCTGCATTCTAAATTGGCTTCAAAATCATATTAGCGAATGGGTCACTGGAAAAACTCATGTTCTGACAAGGAGTTGATAGACTAAAGGTGTTATTCTTAAAGTTTTTAACCTTTATTCATTTTACTTGACTTCTGGGTAACTTCTTTTGCCCAGATATTCTAACTCTCATATTGTCTTCATTCTGACAATCAGTTCATTTAACCTGAAATTCTTATTGCTCAAGTTTTACAATGCCTGGGTAAGACCACACTTGGAATATTACATCCAGTTTTAGTCACCATGATATAAAAAAGATGTCGAGACTCTAGAAAAAGTGCAGAGAAGAGCAACAAAGATGATTAGGTGGCTGGAGGCTAAAACATGAAGAATGGTTGCAAGGAATTGGATATGCCTAGTTCAAGAAAAGAAGGACTAGGGTGTGACATAATTCCAATATCTCAAGGGTTGCCACAAAGAAGAGGGCGTCAACCTATTCTCCAAAGCACCAGAGGGCAGGACAAGAAGCAATGGATGGAAACTAATCAAGGAGAGAAGCAACCTAGAACTAAGGAGACATTTCCTGACTGTTAGAACAATTAATCAGTGGAGTGGCTTGCCTCCAAATATTGTGGATGCTCCACCATTACTGGTATAGAGTTTCCTGCTTGAGCAGAGGGTTTGACTAGATGACCTTCAACTCTGTTACTCTGTTATTCTGCATTTCCACCATGGAGATTGCATTGCATGACCATTTCTTAAAACCATTGCAGCATCCCCATGATCATGTAAACAAAATACGGATGCTTGGCAACTGGCATGTGTTATCACAGTTGCATGTGTCCTCAGGTCATGTGATCACTAAGGTACACTGCAAAAATAAAAATTTAAAACAATTATTCCTGGTTTGTTAAAAAAATATTTTTATTTCGCAACATAGTCCCTAGGATTCCAGGACCATCCTTTTAACTTTGGTAAGAATCTTGCTTCCTAGGCCTGGTCCCTGAAATTCTGATCCTTTGCTTACACATTTCCAGGTTCATTGATGCTATATGTAAGCCATGGGAAGAACGGACACCCATCAATCAAAGGTCATGAGCTGGTTCCTCTTTGGCTTCATAGCTGTGTCTCTTCAACTGAGTGATCCCGTCTTAAGTCAAGGTAAATATGGAAATTAGTTTGTGAGGACTCTCTGGGATACAAAAAAAAAAAGCATTTCCATTTTTTTTTAGAAATCTTGAAAGTTTATTTAGAGTCAGTGAGACATTAAATCTAAGTCTTTTGCCTTCAATCTTTCCCAATATCAGGGCCTTTTCCAATGAGTCTTCTTTTCTCATTTGGTGGCCAAAGTGTTTGAGCTTCAGCTCAAAAACACTCAGAGGCTTTGTTAGTTTAATGAGGGGACAGAGATGGATGGAAGAGAAAGACAACTCATATGCAATCCATCCCATGCAGTAAATTTCATTTTTGCTTCTTTTTTGAACCTAAGGCAAACCGATACAATTTGTAACATGCCATTGCCTCAAACTAAGTTCAGATCCCTGTTTGTTTTGGGGCAGGACAGGTAGCAGAAATAGATTTGTACAAAAGAATATGCAATGCTGCCTTTGATGTGACGAATCATCAATTCTGCAGGTTTGGATAAAGGTCTTTCGCAAGATGTGCTGATCTTTGGCAAATTGTGGAAAGGTGCATTGGGTATATCATGTAATTCTGAAAATGCTTCATCTGCAATCCTTGCATTATGGCCACAATTGAGCCTGCAATTATGGTTGTAACTCCTAATGGCTGTAAAATGAACCATGTGACCACACTTGATTTTATAACCTTTTGTGCTGGTTGTTAAGTGAGCATGATAGCTTTAAAGTGAACACTGTGGTTGTTAAGCATCAAGGGAATCCATTGCTTGCTGTGGGTCAGGTTTTGCTGGAAACTGGAAATAAATGCTGGTTTATGGCAATAAGGTTTTGAATTGTGCTCATGTGACTGTGTGGTACTGCAAATGCAGTCATATGATCACTCTGTGTGTGTGTGTGTGTGTGTGTGTGTGTCCTGAACATTGGAACTTTGAAACCAAGTTGTAAATTCCATTTTTAGAATCCATCGTAACTTCAAACGGTTGCTAAGTGACCAGTTGTAAGACGAGGACTAGATGGATTATATGTGTAGGGATACACATGGGCAGCGAATGCTGGACAATGGAGGTCTATGCATCTGTACTTTTGAGGATTCATTACCAGGAAACCATGATAGATAGATAGTTTTATGATTATTTTATTGATCATAGTTGTCTTCTGCTTCTCAGAGCAAGAGATCAACCATCCCAGATCTTCAGATGTGTAGGATAAAAATGTCCACTTATCCCAGCCAGCATAGTTGCTGAAAATGATCAAACTATAATGCAACTTATCTGGAGGGCAAGAAAGATTAACTTCGCTCTGTCCTAAGTGACATTCTGCTTTTAGGCTAGAGAATATCTAACAACTTTAATTGCTTGAAATTTCAGGCATTCCAGCCAAATAGCTCCTTTCATACTATTAATTTAATACATACCCAGCATCTTCACTTTCTTTTGAAAATCGTGATTTTTCCTGAAGCCTCGTGAAACATAGAATATACTTACAGTGCTTCATGCCCTAGGAATGACCGAAAGTATGATTATAAATCATTTCTACTTTCCTCCTTACAAGAAACCTAAAACATTAGAATACAACTTTATATTATTCCTGCCCACGTATCAAACAAAGAAGTTATAGAAACAAAGCATATAGCTCAGCTTGCTTTGAATCTCTAATTTTTCTGTTCCTTTTTAATTTGTTATATAGAGTTTGTTTGGGGAAACAAATAATGCATTCTGCACTGGTGTACTGTATATAATATGATTTATCATAATATAATATCGTTTTAGAAGTTTATATCATAGGACACAATATTCATTATCCTTTGCTTTGTCTGAAAAATATATGATGAATTTGAATGACTGTAGATTCTTTATTTTTAATAAAATATGATAAGCCATAATAATATTAACAGTGCTTTTTTTAAAAAAAAAATCCCTTTCAGTGGCTCCACCATCAAGATTAAGATATACTGTTATTGGTCCTGACAGTATTCAGATTTCATGGAAAGCCCCTAAAGGGAGGTTTGATGGATATAAACTTCTCATCACTCCTAGTTCAGGTAAGCAGAATTGGGGAAGGAATTTTTCCACCTGAATACCAAAGTTCGCACCTGGCCTAAGTGCATAACTCAAAGAGGGAACAAAACAGCACACCTTATTGTGCTATACTCACAGAAGCTGGATATATGTCAGAGATAAGGTGACCAGCCGTCCTCTTTTAGGGAGGACAATCCTCCCTTTGTAAGTTCTGTCCTCCCTCAAAAAGTGTCTTCCCAGGAGAGAGAAAAGAGTAAAGGAGGGGAGAAGGAAGTAGGAAGGTTGGAGGAGAAGAGGAAAGGGGAGGAGAGTGGTGAAGGAGAGGAAGAAGAGGGAAGTAGGGAAGAGAAGAAAGGGAGAAAGAAGGTAGAGAAGAAGGAGTGTGGATACGGTGAAAGGGGAAATGGGCGAACAACACCAAAAGTCATGTGTGTGTATTTACTTCATTTTGTTAAAAGTATCTTGTATGTGAGTATGGAGGGAATGTATGTTAACATCTGATAAGTATTACGGTATATGTACGGGGGAGAGTTTGGAAAAATAAAAAATTATTAAAAAAAAAGTGTCCTCCCACATGTCCTCCTTTTTGATATTTGAAGACTAATTTGCAGGGCTTTTTTTTTCTCATAGAACGCTCAGAATGGCGTTCAGGCACCTTTTTTTGATGTTTTTTTTCAACCTTTGCATGAGCTGTGCTACTCCCGCTATTGGCTTTCGAAAGCCAATTGCTACTGAGCGCGCCAAAGCACCCGGCTGGCAAACTTTGCACATGCAAGTTGTCTGTATTATTGTTGCAATGAATAAAATGTTTCTTTTATTTATGATATTTTTTTTTCAATTTGTTTGTGTCCTCCTTTTCATTGTAAAAAAGTTGGTCACCTTATCAGAGAAGGAGTTACAAAACTAGGAGTGGAGTTAAAAGAGGCATCAGTCTAGAACAGTGGTGGCGAACCTATGGCACGTGTGCCAGAGGCGGCACTCGGAGCCCTCTCTGTGGGCACACGTGCTATTGCCCCAGCCTCGCCTCCCCCCACAACCCCCTCCTCACCAGCAGCCCCCCTGGAGGAGAGTCGCCCCCGAGCGTGACCCACACGGAGCAGGGCAGCCAAGGACATGGCAGCCAGGCAGCATAGACAAGACTCTGCCCTCATGCAGAGTTGATGCTGTGGGGTGCGGGCAGAGGGCGTGGGCGGCTGCTGGGCTGCCTGAGCGATCTGTGGTGGGCCTTGGAGGTGGTGAGTGACCCTGTGGGCAGGTGGGGTGGGGGACAGGGTGGGGGCGGAGCAGGGGCAGGGCAGGGGGTGGAGTGGGAGTTGAGTCCACGAGTCATAAAAGAGCCAAAGTTGCCTACTCTGTCCTAGCTAGTTTATCAGAGCCTTGACCAATTTCTGAAGAATGGCACCCAAAACATCAATGAGAGGCAACGTAGTGCAGAAAGAAACATTTGTTTTTATCCTCTCCCTGTCTTCTTATTGACAATGAAGAATTTAGTTTTCCATGAACTCAGGGTTGAGCTATGAGGTCCTTGGTGCTCTCAATTTTCTTGCAAACATTTCATTACCCAACTAGGTAATATTATCAGTGTTCAGGGAAGGGAATGCACAGAACTTTCATGGAACAAGAAGATATTTCCCCATCAGGTGTATCAATGAATAAATCCTGTTTAAAGAAACAGATGGTGTGTATGTGTGTGTGTGGGGGGGTGCTTTTCTTAACTGAAAAGCCTTTAAAAAAATTTCCGGCAGTCCAAAACCTACCTCCCAGGTAATCCTCATCTCACCCATGAAGAATGATTTACCTAATCCATTTTTAATTCAGCTCTGTTCTATGGTGCCTGTTTTTCTTCAGTGACTAAAATTGCCTCCTTCTGATGTAATGATTAAAAGATGTTTGGTTATTAATGAGATTTTGGTTTCTGTGAACTCAGGGGACAAGTAAAGCAGATGGAAGTAATAAAACAGTTATAAAGGAAAAGATGGAACCGATTAGAAAATAACAACCAAAAGAAACAGTTTTGAAACTATATTGTACAATAAAAGCCTGCATGGGCTATCATTACCCAATGGAACATTACATTCACCTTTTAATAGGGTCTGGTGCATCCCAACTGGAATTCGTTGAGAATCTTTTTCCCGAACTAGGAAAATATTTTTAAAAGCTTCTTTCTCTAGGTACAGAATGGTTTCCTGCACATTTCAGAAAGTTCTGCAAGTTTCTAAAATATTCTGCATGGATTTTGTAGCAGATGCCTAGACGACCTTCCAGTTGTGGCTTATTCAGCAAATCGTAGTTCAAAAAACACTGGCTAAACTCAATTACTATAAATGGTTTGAAAATATACAACATGTAGTAAGCCCTTTGAGTACAGTACGCTCACAATTTTTTATTATGGTGCCTTAAATTGTTGTATTGTATTAAAATATTTTTATTATTCTTAGATTGTTTTGATATTTTTATGTTGTTTTTAATTGCATGCAAACTGCCTAGAATCATGAATTTGAGATGGGAGGCTAGATAAATTGATATAATAAATAAAAACATACATTGTTTTGGGATTGCAAGATAAAGTTCTGTTTAAAAAATAAACAAATCCTTCCAAATGCAAATGAAAGTATCATATTTAAACTCACCCCTAAGACATTTTGTTCTTAGCATGTTATCTTTCTATATGAAGTTACTAATTAGTTGGGGAGTAGTCCCAAAATCAGATATACTACTCTACCCTTTGCAGAATAGCTATTTTATTTTACTTCCTTTCCTTTCCTTTCCTTTCCTTTCCTCCCCTCCCCTCCCCTCCCCTTTTCTTCTCTTTTCTCTTTTCTCTTTTTTCTTCTTTTTATTTTCTTTTCTTCTTTTTTCCTTTCCTTTTTTTCTTTTCTTTATATTATTATTTTATTTGCCTCTCATTTCACTGTCAAGTGATTCTGATTGGCCGATGCCTTAATAGATGGCTCTAATAGCTCTTGATGTCTGCACTTGGAAGCTAAGCAGGATTAAGCCTGGTTAATATTTGTATGGGAGACACTTGGGACCCCAGAGTACAGACTACATTGGGAAATAAAAACAAATCAGCCTGGAAAAAAGAAATCTCAATCTGTTTCCTGTGTTCTTACAAAGGAAGCTACATAGATGTGTCAGTAAAGTCACCAGAAATTGAACTTGGCTTGAAGACGCCTTATTTTAGTGGCCTCATAGGCAGAAATCCCAATGCTCAGGCATGTTTGCATAGTTGCCTGCAAGGATGAATGATTAAGGGGAGGTAATTCCCCATGTAGAAACATGACCGAAAGCTAGATCATGTCAGGGTATGCCAAAGTAGTGACTTCTTGCAAAGATTGTATTTCATTAGACGCCCACTTAAATCTCCTAGCCAGTTCCTTTCAAGACTTCCCTTAGGAATTAAAGGAGGAAGGATCAGAAAGAAGTCCAAGAAACCTTCCTTAGGGTGAGCTGCAGAACTGGATTAGATGAGGGAATAATTACAATTTGGCAACTTCATTGCTTTATCTTGCCCCTGTATATAAACAAATACACTATATTTCAGACTATTATAATTAAATGGAAAGTGCAATGCTGATCGTGTTTCTCTTTTGCAGGAGGGAAGACAAATGAGTTGATGCTTCAGAACAATGCAAACAAGGCAATTATTCAAGGTCTTATCCCCGATCAGAGTTACATCGTTCAAATAGTGGCCTTTGCTCAAGATCAGGAGAGCAAAGCAGCGCAAGGCCAGTTCCGAAGTATGTCCTCTCTTTCTGTCTGTCTGCTTCACAAGACTGGGCTATACGGGTAGGCCGGGGGACCATGTCTTCCAGTTAGCCTGGGATAAGTTCCATTTTATCCCTGTCCTCCTACCATCCCACTCATTTTAACATTTTTTTTCCTGGATTTTTCATTATTATTCTTAATAATAATTTACTTGTGAAGCAATGTTAGTGTTGGTAGTCTTACAGGTAGTCTTCGTCCTTTTCTAATCTCTGTCCATGCATACAACATGTTCCTCATGGAACCCATGGCTTGCTAGGCCTTCCTTGTAAGGCCTCGGGCAATGTCCATCTTCTACCCTGTGATCACCAGTTTGCATGTGTTGACCATCAGCTTTCCCTGAGCCATTGGTCTCAGCTGATTCAAGCTCTTTCAACACAAGAGATTCTCACGAATGATGGCAAATATATGTAAGGTGACCAACCGTCCTCCTTTAGGGAGGACAGTCCTCTTTTGTAAGTTCTGTCCTCCCTCAAAAAGTGTCCTCCTTCATGTCCTCCTTTTCAATATTTGAAGACTAATCTGCAGGGCTTTTTTTTTCTCATAGAACGCTCAGAATGGCATTCTAGCACCTTTTTTTGATGGTTTTTTTTTTCAACTTTTGCATGAGCTGTGCTACTCCCCCTATTGGCTTTCGAAAGCCAATAGGAATTGCTGCTGAGCGTGCCAAAACACCCGGCTGGCAAACTTTGCACATGCAAGTTGTCTGTACTGTTGCAATGAATAAAATGTTTCTTTTATTTACAATATTTTTTTCTTCAATTTATTTGTGTCCTCCTTTTCATTGTAAAAAAGTTGGTCACCTTAATATATGTGTCCCAGGATCAGTCATTGGGACCAGAGGTTTAGTCTTCCAAGCTTTTGGGCTTGTGCTGGAGCCCATCCCCAGAGAACCTTTCTCTAACACATTCTGCTAGAGAGAAGGTCCCTGAGGATGGGCTTCAGCAAGAGTCTGAGCTTGACCCACCCAGATTGGTTCCTACAAGAGATTCTGTTTGGACAATAAATTATATGGTCCCTTTATATGAGGAAGCTGGGCATTTCTAGGGTGTTCATAAGAGGGTGATCTGATTTTGCTTGGTGTTACACAAAGAATTTTAGAAGCTAATTTTAAAACAACTAGAGCAGAGGTTCCCAACCTATGGGCCTTAGCCCACTACCGGGTCATGGCTTTTTGGCCATCAGGCCGCGTAAGTGGCTGGACAATGCGTGTGCGTGTGCAATATGCTCAACCCCCTCATGCTGGTGCTAGCCTCGATGTGAACCTCTTACAGAGTGCGCATGCTTGTGGCCCCGTTCACGCCTATGCATGCACAGCTACATTTGTGTGCATGTGTGCATAAAGGTGTCTGCCCCTCCCTTTCCTACCGGCCACCAACCCAGAAAGATTGGTGACCCCTGAACTGGAGTGTATAGACATTGGGCTGATATGCTGTCCATTACCGTGAAATGAATATATGGAAGATTGTTTGTTTATTAGACATTCCATTTTTAGATTTTTCTATTCAAGGCAAAGCACATAGTGTGTTTCCCTGAAAATAAGACCCAATCGGAAAATAACTTCTAGCATGATTTTTCAGGATGCTCATAATATAAGCCCCATCCCCCAAATAAGTCCCAGTTAAGATCATCAACCAGACGGACACATTTACTACCATATATCCCCAAATATAAATCCTAACTGGAAAATAAGCCCTAATGCATCTTTTGGAGTAAAAATTAATATAAGATCTGGTCTTATTTTCGGGGGAACACGGTAATTGCTCCCACTTCCCTATGTTTCCCTCAGCAATAGTCTTGTGAGGAGGTTTGGACTGAGTGAACAGTCATCCAGCTGGTTTTGGTTCCTAAGGAGGACTAGAACTCAACAATCACCTGGTTTCTGACCAGTATCTTAATTACTTCTGCTTTATCACCACTTCTTCCATCCTAGATGGAAGAGCCAATTTGGTGTAGCCCAACCCATTTCATAAGGTTTTTGGGGGAAAAAATAGGAGGAGGAAGGAGTATTACATATGTTTATCATCTTGAATTATTTATAAAAATAATAAAGGAAGGATAAAAAAAATCTAAACATGAAGTTCCATTTAGAACATGGCAATTGCTGTGTATTAAAATATATACTCTATTTGAAGTTGCCTCAAGGATTTCTTAAAATAGATGAAAAATCATGACATCTTACTTTAAATAAGCGAATGAACTAGTAAAAGCCTTTTTTAAAATACATGTAAGTTTCCAAGAATTGTAAATGGAACCGACAGCATATAAAGTTTAAAAACAGACAAATAGATTTCAGCATTGGAAAAGCCATTTTCCTAATTCATTTTCTGGGAAATAACTCTTTTTTACTTTTTCTAGTAACCTAATGTTTTTATTATTTGATTTATTAATCATAATAGTTAAATATATGTTTTATGTTATAACTGGGCTTTGATGTTCTGAAAGCCAACAATTATGTTATATACATATATAGAGAGAGACAGACAGACAGACATATGGTTGGAAACAAAAGAAAATAAAAATTGGAATGAAGCTGACATAATTAATTCTTTTTTTTTTAATGTAAAGCATGTAGGCCTACTACCATATTCAGATAACTACTAGATGGCAGCAAGTAGCTACAGAACAGTAGCTCCAAACTACCATCTAGTGGTGAGATGTATTTTTACAACTCTAATGTAGTGAATATACAGGTGTCCTTGACTTATAACAATTCATTTAGCAATTGTTCAAAGTTACAATGGCACTGAAAAAAATTGACTTATGGATAGTCCTCACACCTATGATCACTGCAGCATCCCCATGGTCACGTAATCAAAATGGGATTGCTTGGCAACATATTTAACACAGTTGCAGCATCCCAGGATCATGTGATCACCATTTGCTATTTTCCCAGCCAGCTGCCAACAAGCAAAGTCAGTGGTGGAAGCTAGATTCAGTTAGCGATCACAATTCTGATTCTAAGTTGAGGATTACCTGCATAATCATTGCCATCTTGAAAAGCCAATTTGATTTTTAGAGATGAAGAGTCATTATCCTGTTGTTGTTGTTTTTAGCTAATTGCGCTTCTTGTTTTGCAGTTAAAGATCTAGAGAAAAAGAAGGACACTTCGGGCAAACCAAAACCAAAAGAGGTGGGCAAACCGAAGCCTCCTATGCCAACAGAGGATACAGAATTGATGCCCCTTCCAAAACCAGAAGGTGACAATTTATTAAAAGAGGTGTAGGGGTAACTTAATTGTGATGTTTTTGCCTTTAATTGCTTCTTTGTTGTGATTATCTTGTCTTTCTCTTTCTATTCCATTCCATGAAAGTGAATTTGCTTTAGAAAGCCTTTCAGATATGGGAATTTCATAACAACATCTTGGGTGGACTTTAGTGTTTTCGTCCTAATTTAGTTATAGGCCTACTAAAGTTGTGCAAACCTGCTGTCTCTCATGATTCAGTGGTCTACCCAGTTACTTGGATCCCCCTTGCAGCTTCCTATTTTCCATTTAAAGCTCAACTAGAGAATTTATGAGTAAATTTCTCCATGCCACTTTTTCAAGAATAAGGTAAGGGGGGGGGTGTCTCCTGCTCTTGAAGAAATTGTTGAAGAATTTCTTGTTCCTCGGGAGAAAATTTGAAGAAATTGTCCTTAGAATTTTTTGGCCCCGTACATTGATAGTCTACAAATTTAAAATGACAAAATTATAGAGATGGATAATCTAATTTAAAATCTATTTCTAGTAGGACTACCAGATTCTGTAACAGCTTTGTTCCCTATGCCATCCTTCTGGTAAACTCGTAAGATTTGTTTTTCTTGCTATGTTGTAGACATCCGAACTAGACTGTGTTGTTTTTCTGAACCACATATATACCCACATATGTGTGTGTATGTGGGTATATGCATAATTTATTTTATTTTTCTTTTGTTATGTTTATGCAGTGTTTATTGGAGGTGGTTACCCTTTGAGAGCTGTATGCAACAAAATCTCATTTTAATGTATGCTGATTAGTGTACAGTTAAAGTGACAATAAAGTTATTATTCTATTCTATTCTATTCTATTCTATTCTATTCTATTCTATTCTATTCTATTCTATTCTATTCTACTCTACTCTACTCTACTCTACTCTAATCTACTTTACTCTACTCTATTCTGTTCCTTACTGCAGGATCCCCTAGGTCAGTGTTCCCCTTAACAACTTTAAGATAATGCTGGCTGGGAAATTCTGGAAGTTGAAGTCTGGACACCTTAAAATTGACAAGGTTGTGAAACACTGCCCTAAATCAAATGTTTTTCAACCTCAACAACTTCTGCTGTCTGGGGAATTCTGGAAGTTGAAATCCACAGATCATAAGTTGCTAAGGTTGAGAAACACTGTCCTGGACCATCTCTAACATTTGACCATCCAGTCTCTGTTTGAAAACCTGTAGCAAGGAAGAGAACTCCCTATTTCATGCGGCAGATTATTCTGCTGGCTGTCAGCTCATAGAGCCAGTCAGTTCTTCCTGATGCTCATCCCAAACATTCATCCTTGTACTTTTACCCTAGTGGTTCTGATCCTGCCTTTTGGGACAATGGAGAAGAATTCCATTCTCTTTTCTGTCCAGGTATTTGAAAATTGCTATCAGTCATCTCTTCTGTAGGCTAAAACTAAGGCACTTTAATTGTTCTTTATTTAACTGCATTTAGACAGTTCACCATCTTAATAGGCCTCTGAAGTTTGTTTAAACCTGGTCAGAACACAGTGGAACAATGATTTCCTATGATCTGGATTCTGTGTTCTTCTTAATTCATCCTAAGGGAGCATTTGCCTTTTTAATAGTTACATTACAATGCTGGGTTGTAGTACCACTTTACAAAGCCCTAGTAAGACCACACCTGGAATACTGCAGCCAATTTTGGTCACCATATCACAAAAAAGACATTGAGAGTTTAGAAAAAAATCAGAGAAGGGCAACTAAGATATCAAAGGCCTGGAGGCTAAAACATACGAAGAACGCAGGCTGTGGGACCTGGGTTTGGCTAGTCTAAAGAAAAGAAGAAATAGGGGAGACATGATAGCAGTGTTCCAGTATCTGAGGGGCTGCCACAATGCAGAGGGGGTCAGGTTGTTCACCAGAGCACCAGAGGGAAGGACAAGAAACAATGGTTGGAAACTGATCAAGGGGAGAAGCAACCTGGATTTAAGGAGAAACTTCCTGATAGTGAGGACAATCCTGCTTAAGCGGGGGGCTGGACTAGAAGACCTCCAAGGTCCCTTCCAGCTCTATTCTATATATACACCCAAATACCTTTCACAGGTACTATTGCCAACCTGTCTATACTTGTATTTTGCATTTTTCGTGCTCAGAAGCAGAACATTACATATCTTATCTGAAATACTTTTAATCACACATCAATTCTCTTTAATCTATAAAACATATGACTTCAGCATCTGAAAGTACTCCAAATAGGAAACCAATGCTGAAATCGGACTTAGCCTCTGCTGAGTGCATCCATAAAGTTTTCTTGGCTCTCATTTGCTATTACAACCTTCTTCTTCTCAGTTTCTAGTTTAACAAACACCTCTGAAATTCCCTACATGTCTCTATCATCTAAGTACAAATCAGGACTGCTTCTTCCTAGCTTCCAAGATCAGCCAAGGTTTGTTAGGGGCTTCCATCTGCTGAGCCATGCAAAACTAAATTAAGCTTTCTTGAAAGCTTGTTTTCCCTTCTTTGGTAGTAGGATCCTGTTTACAAAGATTATAGGAATCTAATAATGTTAAGACATTCCCATCTTGATGCTTTACAGATGGGTTGAATCTGTCAGGTGTGAAGAAACAGGAAATTCCAGTTCAGAAAATTTATTCTCGAAGCCTACACACAAGAATCTAGTCAACTAGGTAAAAATCAACTCTAAATTGGCACTAGATAAAAATTAATGGAATTCAAGTGGACTGGAGTGTTTTTGGACACAAAACAATTCTAGGCTGAATCCTCTCTTTACTCCACCCTTAGTCTTTGCCTGCTCTTCTCATATAAAACCTGAACTTACAGAATTTCCAGCTAGCATCATCAAACCTTGTGGAAAGTGAAGGGTACCAAGTTGGAGATAGTTGGGTTAGGATTGTGATTGCCCTTCATATTTGGACGTGCACATAAGTGTACTTGAGGAAATGCTTCCTGAATTCTTTATCCATGAATCTCGTGCAAGCAGGCACCTGCAATCTGAGGATGGGAATGATGTCACTGTTAGAGGAACAAGCTAGACATGTCAAGGATGATGGAATGCCAGAATAAAATCTGTTTATATTGAACTATGCTTTGTACTTAAATAGCTCACAAGAAATCTTTCTGTGCTATTTTAGAATTGATCTTCTTCCTCCCCATTTAATAACCTACCGTTCCAAAGCAATTAGACTCTCATCAGTAAACTTTTATGACACGCAGAACAAGTACAAGCAAGTTTTATTCTGTTACCCTTTTCTGTCTGAAAACCTCCTTCACTTCAGTAAGATTTCTGAAAGACTCCTTCAGTTCAGTAAAAGGGGGTAACCTGCTTCCTAAAATTTCAGGTAACCCAAATTTCCTATTTTTGCAACTGGCAATGATAATTTCCAATCGTTTTGAGGCAGAAACAGATGGATATTGTAATGCAGTGACTTACAATGTAGGATATTTACATAATCATAAAATAACTCCAATATAATATACCAATTACAAAAAAATAATTTAGCCTCATAGAGACATAAATGGCACGCCCTCTGTTAATTAATTTTTTTCTTGATGAAATAAATGAAGGGAAAGGAAACAAAATGCATCTGTCTTTTCAAACACTTGTCTGAGTACTTAATTTTGGTTGCCAACTTAAAATGAACAAGTAAATCCCTGAGGTCAGTTCACTATTATGTTTAAATGCATGGTAATACTTGTCTCACAAGAATGTTGTCAGGCTTAATTAATTTCTCTGCACATCGTGAAGTCCCTTGAACTGTCAGACTACAGGGAGCGAGATTAAGTTTAAATGTCCGTCACCTTTGTTCTTAAAAAGAAACCAGATCAGCATGAATGAAAAAAGTTAATGTAAAAAGTATAATATGCCTCTTTTTATAAGCACCACGAAGTACAGATTAGCTTTTTCTTGGAAGGTCAGTGATACGATCAGTTCTGAAACTCTTAAAGCCAAAATAATCTGTCATTGTTTTGACACTACCTGCTTACAATCCCCTGCCAGGAATTTGAATTGGGACAGAGGAAGAGAAGGGTATAAGATCAACTAACTAGTTAGTTCTTGCATTGGGCAGGATTTCTCTTCCCTTGGAAGCAGAAACAAAGATTGTCAAATAGAAATGTACTATTCTATCACAATGATTATTCTTGAATTTAGGGGAATGATAGGTAAAACTAGGGAAAGAGACAAATAAGAACATTCAAGATTAATACCAGTGAAAAAAAATTCAAGATTTCACTAAACTTGTTCCATCTTCGATGCAATTTTCACACAAACACACATACAACCACCATCTGTCCACCATCCATCCATCTGGAGTCCTTGATGCTCTCTGGGCTTAGTTGTTTGCTTGCAGACATTTCATTACCCAATTAGATAACATTATCAGTGCCAGTACATCTGTGACTCCTATAAAAATTAAAATATCGGGGAGGGGGCATTGTTGAATTTTTTAAATTTCATTTTGACTTTTGGACTCATCCCCATAAATGTCTGTGACTGGGATGTAAGACAACTCTTCCCTAATTCAGTCTTTATTATTTTTCTCTATGTTGGTGGATGACAGTAGCTTTGGAATGCTTCACTAATCTTTAACTTGCATACCTTAAATCCAGATTAATGTGTTTTTGGTGTGGATTTCTTGTTATCTGGAAAAAAAATAGGTTTTTTTTTTCTCAGATAGTAAGAAATCCACCCTGAAGACACATTGATCTAGACTTAAATTGTGCAAATTAAAGATTATAGTTCCCCTTCCCAGTAATGAAATCAAAAACTCCAGAAGCTTCATCTTTCCCAGAGGGCAACCTTTGTATTAGGTAAGGTCCGGTGACTTCATGCTTTCCCCCCCTGTCTCTTAATTTTCTCTACCGGTTCGCAAATCCCGTCTTCATTTTTCCCCTCCAGGAACTGATGTACCATGTTGTAAGTAGCAAAGTGCCAAATTGATTTTAATTGTCTCCTCCACCCACTGGTCAGGAAAAAAGCAATGCAAGACATCACTCGGGATTTTAATAATTATAAAGACAGATCGCCCCCCAAAGCTATTGCATTTTAAAAACACACAGAGGCATTTGTACAGAAAGAACATTTTTCTTAAATACACACACATACACATACACTCATGCATAGACAGACAGACAGACAGGCAGGCATGCACACGCGCGCGCACACACACACACACACTGGAGCTTGACTCTAAGAACTCAAAGGCTTGGTGTCTCCTTATTTCTTTCAGCTGTTCTACTTAATGCTAAGCACTCCTCTTTTTCCAAATATGGATGACTAAAGCTATAGTATAGATATAGAACATTCACTGTCAACATTTAACAGAAATCTGGGAAAGAAATCGTTAATCAAAACAACTGCACATAGAAAGCACCATTTGCAAAATGCAGGCCTGGCTTATGTTCTAAGAAAAGCTTTGCTTTTAATTATAACCAAAAAGAGACACATCAGATCATTTAGCAGGATTTCTGTTGGCAGGGACATGATAAGAAAATACAGTTAAAAGTACAAGAAACCAGTCGGCTTTACAATTTAGAGAAGTCTTTCCTAATCTGGGGTCTTCCAGATTCATTGTTTTGAACTCCCGTGGCTCCCACCTAGTGTTTGGGAATTGTGGGGTTGGCTGGGGAAGGCTGACCTAGAACTGTTCTAGACTGTCCAATCAGATATTATCCTAATCTTATGATTTCAGAATTAAAACAATGCAGGTCTTGGTTAGGTTGTTCTTATTCTGTATGCAAGTTGTCGGAATGCTACAGGAATCACATAAAATTAAATCAGATGGCTGCTTAAGTGTGCAGGTTTATTTTTTTTAAACCAAATGTGGAATACCTCCCAGTTAACCTAGGAAGTAGTCAGTTTACTACATCAGTCCATGTGTTTGGTAATTTGTTCAATGCTGCATGTTTGAGGCACAAGTGTCTTTTATATAGTTTTAATTCCCCATTTCTGGCTCACTCCAGCATTGTACTAGATTTAGCAAAATCCACAAAAGATCAGATCTACTCTCAATTTTAGCAAAGTTTGCTAAAAGAGATTTCTCTAACTTGGCTGTCTCTGATCTCAGAATACCCAACCTGTAGTACAGTGGTTCTCAACCTGTGGGTCGGGACCCCATTTGGGGTCGAACGACCATTTCACAGGGGTCGCCAAACAACGCAGTCCGCCATTTTTTCCCCCTTTTCCTTAGCTGTGCTACTCCCTTTTATTCTATGGGCTTTTGAAAGCCAATAGAATAGACTCTCTTGAATAGAGTCTAATTCTATTGGCTTTCAAAAGCCAATAGGAATTGTCCAGGCTGTCTCTGCCCTGCTGAGCCCACCAAAAGTCCCATTCTGCAAACGGTGCTGCATCAGTTGAGTAGTCCTCGACTTACGACCGGTTGAGTAGTCCTCGACTTACGACCGGTTGGGGGTTGCGGCATTAAAAAGGTTGAGAACCACTGCTGTAGTACTATGTTCATAAATTAATTAATCGACAAACTGTGCTTTAATTAAAGCCAGAATGAATATACGTGGGTTCTTTTAATCCCTTTTAAAGAATGAATGAGCATGGAAGAGAAGACTAAAAGAGGAAAATATACTGGGCTTGGGGGAATATCTAAATTGCTTAGGGCTGTTTACTCTGTGGTGTAACCAGAGCTAATGACATTAAGACTCCTGACTGCTTGGTGCAGGATAATAAGCATTCCTAGATTTTGGGAAAGCTGATTTAATCCAGCTCTTGTTTGATCAAATAAATTCTGAAATAAAGTTCTGAATCAAATATCGACGTGTGCCGTGAGTCTTAAGTTAGAGGGGCCACTGTCCTCTATTTTATGTTTATTTTATTTATTCGATTTGTGTTGCCATCTATCTCACAATAGTGACTCACAACAATTGAAAACATCAGTAAAAGAGCACAGGACAGGTAGTCCTCGACTTACGACCACAACTGAGCCAAAAATTTCTGTTGCTAAGTGAGACATTTGTTAAGTGAGTTTTGCCCATTTCCTTGCCACAGTTGTTAAGTGAATCACTGCAGTTGATAAGTAAGGAACCTGGTTGTTAAGTGAATCTGGCTTTTCCCATTGACCTCGGGACACTGCAACCATCATAAGTATGAACCAGTTGCAGAGTATCTGAATTTTGATTACATGATCATGGGGATGCTTCAAAGGTCATAGAAAACAGTCATAAGTCACATTTTTCACTGCTGTTGTAACTTTGCAAGTTCACTAAACGAACGGTTGTAAGTCGAAGACAACTGTACATTTTCTTTTCTTTCGAGTCTAAGCTTGTTATCATATGTGTCTGGGCTACGTCTCTATCTCTATAACCCATTTAAAGAAAAGTCCAACCTACACTGGAAAAAGTTCATTGAGTAAAACCATTTTGCTTGTTGTTTTATTTTAAACAGAAAACCAATTTAAATGCAAAACTCCAGCTTTTGCCGACATCGTTATCTTGATTGATGGGTCCTGGAGTATTGGCAGATTCAACTTCAGACTTGTGCGTCTTTTCTTGGAAAATCTGATTATTGCCTTCAACGTGGATTCTGAAAAAACAAGAATAGGTAATCTTTGAACAATCCACTTTAGTCTGATTTGGTTTCCTCATTCTTTACGATTCCTTATTTTTGGAGAATATTAAAACAACCACAATGCTAGAGTGTCAAATTCTTTCTGAAAAGATTGATCTGAGTGTTTCTATAAGAAGGACTTCCGGAAAGCCCTAATGGACCTAATAAAATATTTTCTTTCATATACGTGTCGTCCCAGATATGTTGATGGACTTGAACCAAGTTCTAGTGTGATATCTTAATCATTATATCACATTTAACATTGGGTATTAAATTGGTCTATTTCTTCTCTTCATACCAATAGCTCCTAAATTAACCAAACTGACTGAGTTTGCAGACTGTGGTAAGACACAAAATATATAATAATAGTTAGAATCATCCTGGCTTAGCAAGCTTTGTGGATGCAACCTCTCAGTTCTTAGCTGACCTGCTTCATGTTTTGTGAATGTAACCCATTAGGTGTTGTGGACTGGATCCTAGTTTGTCAAGTTCCATCTTCCTTATGTCAGCCTTCTCAATCACAAGTATTCTGAAAGGGATTGAGGTCTGTTCCCCAGAATTCCAAGCCAGGATGCCTAACTTCAAATAATGGAGGATCAATGCATCCAGAAGATGCTTACAAACACATATACATGCAGCCTGGAATTTCCTTCATAAGTTATGATGGTCATAAATCAAGATACCCATTGATGTGACCAACTCAATTTTACAGCCTTTTTACGGCAGTTGTTAAGTGAATGCCACTTTTGTTAAGCAAGTCAATGCATTCCTAAAAAAATGCCAAAAAGGCCAGTTTCTGGTAAGAAACGTCATAAATCACATCATGTGACTGCAGAACACTGCAATTGGCCCTAAAGACAAGCCACTTGCCAAATGCCCAAAATGTGGTCATGTGACCACAGGGTGTGGGTGCTGCCATCAGAACTCTGGATCCAGGTTGTAAGTAGTTTATGGGGGGGCATCATAACTTCAAACAGATGTTAGTGACCATTTGTTAAGCAAGGAAGCCCCCACTGGAACTCGTACAACATCTGTCCAATAACTTTAAGACCGATTCCCGATGGAAAGCCAAATGGCTCACTGAACACCCAGAGAAAGGAGGACATCTAAATGACCACACAAAAGAGGTGCCAGCCTTTGAATCACAACTCCAGCAATGGGCAATCCTGAATAGGATATGCACCTCACCTGGTGACTGTCGGGACTCGCTGTATAAATGAGGTATAGTATCCTCCCCTCAGTGTGACTGTGGGGGTCCTATGTCAAACTGTAGATCACATCAGACAAGCTGTAAGCTGAGGGCATATACCGGTCCAGTATCTGATTTTTTAAAATATAAACGCTGTGCTTCAATAGTTAGATGGCATAGACCAGGGGTAGGCAATCTTGGCTCTTTTATGACTCGTGGACTTCAGCTCCCATAATTCCTAGGCCAGCATGGCTCAGGAATTCTGGGAGTTGAAGTCTACGAGTCATAAAAGAGCCAAGGTTGCCTACCCCTGGCATAGACATTGACATTCGAACATAGATCTTTTTAATATTTATCTTTTATTGTGTTTTATTACTCTAGGTGAAATGTTAATATATATTGCTAGTCCATGTATGATATGCCACACACTAAATAAGTGAGGTCTGCCTGTAGTAGCAAAAGCCATTGTTATATTGGTGCATGCCACCAATCTCTCTCCATGTTCCTATCATCTTTCACAAGTCATTGTATTTTGTATTATAAATATACTTTACTTTCTCCCCAAGGCCTGGCACAATATAGTGGTGATCCCAGGATAGAATGGCATCTGAATTCCTACAACACAAAAGAGGCTGTCTTAGATGCAGTGCGAAACCTCCCCTACAAGGGTGGAAATACCTTAACAGGTACAGATTTGTACATGACTGCTTTGAAATGGATATTTTTTGAAAAGTGTTTGCCATTTACCTGGTTCATACTCTGTAAATAACGCAGATGCATTTTGCTTCCTTCCTTGTTATATTTCTGATTCTTTTTTCCCTCTGGCCTTCAGGGTGCAGTATTTAAAGGCTAACCTCTAGCACAGTTTAGGGAATATCATTAAAAGAATGCTATTTGGGTTTGGTTTTTTTTTGAACTATTACCATCTGGCAGACGGTACCGGATAATAAAAACAAAGACAAACAGGCTGAAAACTAGTTTTTATAAATATCACAGTATAGTGCAACATTGAAGTGCAATGTTGGGGTAGCACAATGGTGAACAGAACGTGAAGGATGTGTGTAAATAATGTATGTTCTTATTTGTGGTTTTCACTTGTGTGTAGTGTGCACTGTGGACAGCACTTAATTTTGTTGTGAGTTACACAATGACAATAAATCTATTCTATTCTATTCTATTCTATTCTATTCTCATCAAGAGAAGAGAGGAAAGCAAGGTAACACAAACTTTGTTCTGATAAAGCAAAGGAGATGATTTATTGCAAATGGATGTGTTTGAATTATGCTTTGTGAGAGGAATGCACTCCCAGGTGATTTATTGCAGGGTTATATTATTTATCTGAGAGAATAGATAATGTGTGCAGGAGCAGGATGCTCTGACTGAAGGACCTTGCTAGGAGTGTCTAGCACAGCGGTTCTCAACCTGTGGGTCGGGACCCCATTTGGGGTCGAATGATCATTTCACGGGGGTCGCCAAACAACGCAGTCCGCCATTTTTCCCCCCCTTTTCCTTAGCTGTGCTACTCCCTTTTATTCTATTGGCTTTTGAAAGCCAATAGAATAGACTCTCTTGAATAGAGTCTAATTCTATTGGCTTTCAAAAGCCAATAGGAATTGTCCAGGCTGTCTCTGCCCTGCTGAGCCCGCCAAAAGTCCCATTCTGCAAACGGTGCTGCAAGTTGTCTGCAGCGAAGGCGAGCTGTCTGGAAGTTTCCACCTCTCCCTGCTGAGCAACTACTAAAAATGTAAGTAAAAGAGGGCCAGGGGTGGGAGGTGGGAGGCCGGTGGGCGCAGGGAGGGTTGCTGGCGCGCGTGGGGCCCAGCAGGTGCCTTACCTCCCTTGGGCTGGGCCAGCTGGTGGCCCAGCCGGTGGTCGGCCTGCTCTGTCTCTGCTGCTTGCCAGCTACGCCTCGGCCGGCACAGGGGGCAGCACCACGCATGCGTGGCGCTCCCGGGCAGAGAAAGTCCTTGACTTACGACTGGTTGGGTAGTCCTTGACTTACGACTGGTTGGGTAGTCCTCAACTTACGACTGGTTGGGGGTCGCGGCATTAAAAAGGTTGAGAACCACTGGTCTAGCATGAGTTGTAGGGAATGGGAAGTAAGTTCGGTCTAGTGCAGGGTTGGGCAACTGTGGCCCCTTTATGATCTGTGGACTTCAACTCCCAGAATTCCTAAGCCAGCCAGGAATTCTGGGAGTTGAAGTCCACAGGTCGTAAATGGGCTTTGTTGCTCACCTTGGTTTAGTGGTTAAGGCATCAGGCTGGAAAGTGGGAGACCTTGAGTTCAAGTCCTGCCTTAGCCATAAAAGCCAGCTAGGTGATGTTGGGCCAGTATCTCTATCTCTCTCGGTCCAAGCCACCTCACAGGGTTGTTGTTGTGTGGAAAATAAGAGGGGGAAGATATATTCAACATGTTCATCACCTTGAATGTCAACATGTAAAAATAATGAAGACGGGATATAAATTAAATAGTGGTCATGATCATACAATCCATTCCTGCTCTAGCTATGTGCATGTTGATGATGGAATGGGGCAACTTGTCACTGTCACTACAGCGGCCATCTTGCTGCAGAACAATTCAACAATTCAGTTTAATTATTTAAAATCATTGAAAAATTATTTTAATTTTTGTCGTTCACATTTCATTTTGTCCCTCCCTTTGCATCGTTTCTTTAATGATTCTTTTCTATCATTTCTTCAATATTAATATAACTCTTGTCCCATAGTGAGTGGGCTGCAGTAAGTTGTCCTAGACCCCATGTCAACTGTCCAAATAGTGAACTCCAAAAAAGGAATCTTCAAGGCTTTGAAGGCCATAAAAGTTAACCTTTATTGAATACACATCTCAGAAGTGAAGAAGCAAAACCAGTTCTGGTTTTCCCGTGTGAAAATCTGCCTAGTTAAACAATAGCTTCCCTTAATCCCCACTCCCTTGGTGCCCACATTATCCAGTCATAGATCTTTGGTTTGTTATGGGAACTAACCTGCGTTAGTGACCTTGGCATTCCTATAGGTTCTCAGGATCTATGGACGGCTTCTTAGAATCCCGTTTCCTCCCTATGCTTTCTACCCCTTCCCCATTTCTATGGCAAGTTGAGTAGTGATAGAAGTTAACAGGCATCTTAGCGATTGAAACTTGACACCCCATAGATGAAGGGATGGAGCTTTGATCACTCAATTATAAGTGCCACTTTGGCTTTTGGGACACCCCCTCTGCTGATACTCTGATAACAATCCTGCTAACAACTTCCGATAACTACAGGCAACCTACAAGGGCATATACACACCAGCTGTCCTCTACTATGGGGCTAACCTTGAAGAGTATCTGGGGACTGCAACTAGTAGAGAATGTGACAGTGAGAACAATCTTGGGCACCTCTAGGGTTGCACATATAGCACCTCTGCTACATGAACTGTGTCCGGTCCAATTCAAGATGCTGATTATCACCTATAAAGTCCTTCATAGCATGGGACCAGGTTTCCTGATGGACATCTCATCTCAATTACATCATCCCATCCCACCTGGTCAGGTAGGGAAGGTATATTCTGGATCCTGGTGGTGCAGTGGTTAAAATGCAGTATTGCAGGCTAACTCTGCCCACAGCGTGGAGTTTGATTCTGAAGGGGCTCAAACCACCCAAACAGTGCGGGAAAGAACTACGGGGTGGTATATAAATTTAAGTGCTATTGCTATTGCTACTCCATTGGTTAATGAGTTTCAATCAATAGGATTCAGGAAGAGAGGCTTCTATGTCATTCCTCCCATCCTTTGACACTATACCTTCAGAGGTGAGATGTCCCCCCTCCCAACTTCATGGCCTTCAAAAAGAATGTTAAGACCTGGTTCTGCCAATTGGTATCAGGGTCAAAGAATGATATGCTACCCTAGGGGTGGTTTGTGGCATTGGGGTGCTCCCTCTGCCTCTGTAACTTTTTAATAGCTCAGTTTTTAACTTTATTTTTCTATCTATTTTTTATTCTGTTTTTAATTTATGTGTTTGTTCCTTGTTGTAAATAAGACTCACTTAGATAAGATGGGTGATGTAAAAATTTGATAAATAGATAAATAAGTTAGTCCCCAGAAGCTGTAATTGAAGCAATCTGTTTTGCTTGCTATTTTAAAATTAGTTTCCCTACTCTGATTGTAGTGGCCATCTTTGAATGCCCGCTCTCCCGGAACCAGATTATTTATTGCAGAAAAATAACAATGTATGTTCAAGTAAAAACAAGCATCTTCATGCTTCCTTAGCTACTCTTAACTGCTCACCCTCCCTGCCTTTGAGTTAATTGTGACTCCTGGTGACTGCCTGGACACGTCCTTGTAATTTTCTTGGCAACATCTTGGGAAGTGGTTTGTCCTTGCCTGCTTCTTAGGGCTGAGATAAAGAGATTGACTTAATATCTCCCAGATGGCTTCATGCCTAAGGCAGGAGTTGCAGAACTACAAATCATGGTTTCTAGTTTATAGTCCAGCATCTTTAACAACAACATCAAACTGGTTCTTACACTTAACTGTAGTCTCTTTTTAAAATTGAGAAAGTCTGCTTGGGAATATTAGAAATATTTCTGTCCTGCCATTGTCCCCAGACCCTAGTTCTCCAAAACACTCTGCATTTTCCCCTCTTCCTATAACTTAAGGACACTGAGAACAGGAACCAAAATGACTGCCTTGAACCAGGATTCACTGGTTGGGTCCTGCAGAAATAGACATTACCACCTCTCACTTCAAAATTAATATTTAAATAAAATATTTCGATTCCCACTCCATCAGCATCTTTATATTATGTATGTTTGTCTGGTTGTTTGAAAAAAAACCAATAACCCTAAATCTCCCCAAATACTTGAATAGTTCCAATTAGGGAAAGGGTAGCTACAACAACATGAAGCCACCATTCCTTTTAAAGGCCCTAAAGCCCAAAAGCAGGAGATATGATGAAATAGAACAGGCATGTTAAACTGCCAGCCCGCGGACCGGATGCATGATGCCAAAACCGCGCCCACCCCATTGCCAGCAATGGGGGGAAAGTCTCGATACGTCGCGCGACATCACATGACGTTGCGAGTTTGACATGCCTGAAATAGAAGGTCATGGTAGTATAATAGGATGCTCATAAATTGCTCACACACCCAGCTTTGAAAGACAAGAGTAGCTTTACTGTTGCTTCGCTGCAGCTATCCCAGAAATAAGCTCACTCAGCTTTTGAACATAATCAACGGTGTTGGCCTTATAGAGGCCCAGAGCTGATTTCGATCTGATGCAGAATCTTTTGGTAGAAGTGCCTTAACTTTGTTTGCTACTCTCTTTATCATATATTTCTGTCTCTAGACTTATATTGGGTCCTTCTAAGCTTTAGGTTTCTAGAGCACTTTTAGTCTTTTCCCCATGGAAAACTGCTACTTCATGCATCCATGACACATACCTTCTGAGATCTGTGGGTATCATTTTCTCAGTCTTTGTTGACTATAATTCCATATTTATTCTTAAAAGAATTAAAAGGAGCTTCTTATCTGTTAACCATGAGAAAGCAGTCAACCAACCATGATGAGAACTGTCAAAATAACTAATAAAAGATTAGATCAGGGGTCTTCAAACTTGGCCCTTTTATGACTTGTGGACTTCAACTCCCAAAATTCCACAGTTAGCGTATCTGGCTGAGGAATTCTGGGAGTTGAAGTCCACAAGTCATAAAAGGGCCAAGTTTGAAGACCCCTGGATTAGATAGTCTTGCAGCCATAATAATATAAATATATTTGGTCAACCTTCTCCTTCTCTCTCCCTTCTTCTGTATGTGCAGGCCTTGCCTTAACTTTTATTTTGGAAAACAACTTTAAGCCAGAGGCAGGTTCAAGACCTGGAGTTCCCAAAATTGGCATACTCATCACCGATGGGAAATCCCAAGATGATGTAATTCCACCTGCAAAAAATCTGAGAGATGCTGGCGTCGAACTGTTTGCCATAGGTATGGATTGCTGAAATAGTCATAGACTTCACTGTCAGCTGCCTATCTTCGCTGTTTTTTGAAGCTTGCTAGTAACCAGGGGACAGGGGCACTTGGGAGGGAAAAAGCTCTGGAGATGTGAAAAAAATCTTGTGGGAAATTGGGCCGTATGGACACTGACAGGAACCAGAGATACTAAACCGAGTCATCTTCCTGCCTTCAAGGACACCGGCCCTGGGAAAGGCATTTGCTGTGGTGCCAAAGGCACTACGTTCCCAAAACATTGGAACAAGACCTGACTGGACTGCTCTCCCAGGGGGGAGGGTTTTGAACATTGGAAATTGCTTTCAATATATGATTTTTGTGTGGTTTTTCTTCAGAGCTTGCCTTGCTCACGCTACATTCAATATCTCTAGGAAAAGTACCTTTTCTCTACCGCCTATGGAGTCAAGGGTCGTTCTTTCCTAGGGAGCAAGTTGGGGCCAGTCTGACACTTGAAGTTCTATAATGTGTCTAGTTCAATACACGATCTACAGTGTAAGATGCAATTACAGCAGGCAATGTATGATTTCCAGCTGTCTAAACTCAGCAGTAAAGTAGTTGTATTTTGAGGGTATGAATTCAGGCTATTTTAGGGGTTTAGGAGGTGATTTAAGTAGAGGTGTGCAAATTGTCTCAAAATTGAATAGTTTCAAAATTGAATAGTTTCAAAATTGAATTGTTTTAAAATTGAATTGTTTTAAAATGATTTGTTCAAGTTTAGAACATGTATTTTGATCGTGAAACAGGATTGTTTTGCATTTGAAATGGAGTTGTGCCAAACAGAGCATCTGTTTTAACTTGAAATGGTGTGTTTAAACATTGAAACATTAGCGCCATTCCCAATCACATCTTTAACCTCACCAAATCTCAGAGAAGGGACCATTAAGGTAACCTCTTCAGTGACATTGCTTGCCTTGTGTTTGGCTCCTTTTGTTCAGAAAGCTGAAGGTTGCGACCCTGACCATAAGAACCACAACTTTGCTAACAGTAGTTGATGAGCATCTATCTTTTGCTGGTATACCTCTAAACCACACACAGTTTGCAGGCAAGTTGTTCTCTTGACCATATTGATCATTGATGAAGTGATAGCCAACACGAACAAATACTGGGTACATATTGACAACATTATCCTCAGATTGGTTCACAAATCTATTTTTTTAAAAAATAATCCATAGTAGATTAATTCACATACCACACTAGGTCATAAATGCTGGCTTATAATCACAAAGGTTGCGCTCATACACTCTGCTAACCAAAACCAAAGATTTGTTTACAAAATGATCTCCAAGCCAAGGTATCTTATTATGTAAAATTTCACTTTGGTGTTTCTTCCTCTGATATCAGGTGTAAAGAATGCTGATGAAAATGAACTGAAGGAGATTGCTTCCGAGCCACACACCACTCACGTCTACAATGTTGCTGACTTCAATTTAATGAACTCCATTGTGGAAGAACTTACAAAGACTGTGTGCCTGAGAGTTGAAGAACAAGAAAAAGAAATCAAAGGTAAGAATAGCCAGGAGATCTACTCTTTTTAAAGGACGTATAATGAATGATGTTAGGTCAGGCTAATAGACTATCTCATCCAGCTTTCTCTTCCTACATGGCCAACACCTAATGACTAGCAGCCATTATTTTCTTCATGAATAATTTTTGAATGTGAACATAGTAACCAACAGTACATCTTATTCAAACAAATTTTATGTGCTAGGTAAAAAGCTTCTCCCATTTAATTTCTCCAAAATTTATTTCTTTTGGTGAGTTGAGTTTTTACTGAGTTGTCTGCCAACACATTGGCTACAAGATCTAGAAATGTTAAGCCTTGAACAAGATGATCATTTTAGGGTGGCTGAAATAATTGTTTCTCTGAATGTCTAGGTATGTCTCACCTAACTAACTAGACATAACTAGGTACGTCTCACCTAACAAAGAAAAGGATTAAGGGTGACATTATAGCTATCTTCCAATATTTGAGGGACTGTCACAGAGATGAGGGGGTTGACTTATTCTCCAAAGCACATGAGGGCAGGATAAGAAGAAATGGGTGGAACTTGGTAAAAAGAGATCCTACCTAGAACTAAGGAGAAATTTCCTGACAGTGAGAGCAGCTTGCTTCCTGGAGATGTGGATGCTGCATCACTGGAGGTTTTTGAGGAAAGATTGGACATCCATTTATCCAGGATGGTATAAGGACTCCTGCTTTGGGCAAGGGCTTGGACTAACAGATCTCCAAGGTCCCTTCTAGCCCCATGATTCTGTATTCTATGTCTAAAATTTTAGGGTCGCTGGTTGCCACCCTTGGAGCACCTACAGATTTGGTCACATCTGAAGTGACCGCCAGAGGATTCCATGTGAGTTGGACTCATGCACCAGGCAAAGTGGAAAAGTACCGAGTTGTCTATTATCCCACCAAAGGAGGGCAACCAGAAGAGGTAACTGAGTAATAATCACTGTTTGTCCTAAGGGCATGACAAAAATAATGGGTGGAAGCTTCTCAAAAGAAAGATGCAACCTAGAAGTAAGGAAACATTTTTTTGATATTGAGAGCAATTAACCATATTGAGAGCAGCTTGGGTCTTGGAGATGCGGGTGCTCCATCACTGGAGGTTTTCAAGGAAAGATTGGACATCCATTTAACTGGGTGGTGTAAGAGTCCTACTTTGAGCAGGGGGCTGGACTAGAAGACCTCTAAGATTCTTTCCAGCCCTATGAGTCTATGATTCTGTGAAACTATAGGATCCCATAACTGTGTTAAGCAAAATACATTAATAATCATTATTAGAAGTAGTGACCTGCACCTCTCCTGCACTTCTCTAATCTATGTTCAAAAATTTTCTTTGGGAATTGAATTACAACCTTTTTTCAGATAAAGGAGAAAGCCTGCTTTGTGATTTTAAAACTCTGTTTAAATGTGTCTTGTCTTTTGTGCAGGTGGTGGTAGATGGAACGGTTTCAACAGCAGTACTGAAAAATTTGATGTCTTTAACGGAGTATCAGATTGCTGTGTTTGCCATCTATGTCAGCTCTGCCAGTGAAGGTCTCCGGGGTACTGAGACAACACGTAAGTGACAAAAAAGGAACGTAGCAGTATTTTAGAACAGAGGTCCCCAACCCCCGGTCCATGGACCAGTACTGGGCTACGGCATGCCAGCAACCGGTCCACACAAACAAGCAAAGCCCCATCCGCGGGATGCAGGCAGCACACAAAACCACGCCCCTTCTGGTCCATGGAAAAACCTCTCTCCACGGAACCGGTCCCTGGTGCCCAAAAGGTTGGGGACCTCTGTGCTAAATCACAGAAGAATCTCAGCGTGTCTTTGGGGCTCTGCTAAGGCATGGGATTACAGAAGAGAGTAACAAGAGTTGGAAGGTGCCTTAGAGGTCTTCTAGTCCATCCCCCTGTCAGAATACAGACTAACAGAGTTGGAAGGGACCTTAGAGGTCTTCTAGTCCAACCCTCTGCTCAAGCAGGAAACCCTAGATCAGTGGTCCCCAATCTCTGGTCCATGGACAAGTACTGGGCTACAGCATGCCAACAACTGGTCAGCACAAACAAGCAAAGCCATCCGTGGGATGCAAGCAGCACACGAAACCATGCCTCCTCTGGTCCGTGGAAAAACCTCTCTCCACTGAACCGTTCCCTGGTGCCCAAAAGGTTGAGGACCTCTGCTTTAGAAGTACCTAATTTTGCACTGTAGTTGTACATCTGGTGGTTCTAGATATAAACCTTCTCCTGATGAAAACCTGTTGGACGTGGGAAGAAAAGTCCATTTAACAATATCCAGTGCTGATTTTTGGCTGGAATCAGAACACCCAGAAAATGGGGCGGGGGGAACTTAATCCTTCCTTTCTCAGCCATGATCTATTTAAAAATAATTCTTACTTCTGCCTTAGCTGCTATTAGCATCAATGAGAACCTTTTCCTCCTAAGGTCAGTAAGAAAAATAATAGGATTTTCCAAGGGATCACTGATGTAGTAGGAAAAATTCATTCACTCAAACATTCAAGTTCTGTCCAGATGTGGTGAGTTGGTAGTGTTTGCCATCAAGTCAATGCTCGTAAAAATACAATTCTGATTTCAAGGTAGGTTCTGCCATTTACTCTAGTGCATCAAGAGGTCCTCTTGATGTCCATACCTCAAAATGATCTCTTTCCTTTAAGGTCAGCCTTTTCCTGCTTCCATTATGGTAGAACTTGCCAGTAGTTCTTGTTGTAAGTTGTGGTGATAAATCCCATAGGCTGAACAGCAGGCCTTTTGATAAGAGTCTTCACTCCTCACTCTGTATTGCTTGAATCTGGGTTGTGTCTGAATAAGCTTGACAGCAACTTAGCTGAGTTTTTCTACTTGGGGTCAGCTATCCTATCAGGCACAAGAAATCAGGAACCAGGGTTGTTGAAATGAGTACAAGTTTGTTCTATACATCTTCTAAACAAGAATCTGAACTACTAACTGGTCAAGGCAAATTGGCAGTAGAAAAGAGTCAATGGAATTCAAGGAGGGCTGGACTTAAATCTTTTGTGGACATGAAGGGATTCCAAACTGATGATGTGCTTGACCCCTCCCTCAGGCTCAGCCTGGCCATCTCCTACATATCCCTTGAGTTGAATCAACTAAATCAGGGATGTCAAACTGCCGGCCCATAGGCCAGAAGCCTCGTAGCGAAACCGCGCCTACCCCATTGCCGGCAATGGAAAAAAAGTCACGATACGTTGCAACACGTCACGTGACATTGTGAGTTTCACACCCCTGAACTGAATGGTGCCAATGATGTGGATAAGGTTTCTTGAAGTGCATATGCATTTGGCTTGTCATCTATTTGAACGTGGTGACATGCAGGACCCTTTATCTGCTTTCTGAGCATTGCATTTTTTTAGGGATGGTGCAGATGATGCCACCCTGTTTTCATTCACATTTCTGAGTTATGCGAGAGCTAATAAACATCCTATTCTCCCTCTGCTCTGCCAGTGCATCCTCTGCCAAAGGGAAATATTTCCCTTTTTTTCCAGGGACAACTGAATGGGAGTCCTGAATTATTCTTACAAGGAAATACAATTCTCAAGATCAAAATGATGTTAGGCTGTTTACATGACTCTCTACAATCCCAGTATTTTTCTAGCAGCCCACTGACTATTTGGCTTACAATCACAGACTCTGACATTGTAAAATACTTACTGTCATAAGGATGATCTTGACTGAAATATGAAAAAAACCCTGTTACCTAAGGAAAATAGGCTGAAACATTTTTTTAAGTCCAAAACAATGTGATAACATTTGGAAGTGTCTCAGACAGAGGCCTCCTTAATCATAGAAGTATGAGGAGGAGGAGGAGGAGGAGGAGGAGGAGGAGGAGGAGGAGGAGGAGGAGGAGGAGGAGGAGGAGGAGGAGGAGGAGGAGGAGGAGGAGGAGGACTGGTATAATCAGACTTGCAGGATTCTGTTATTATTAACCAATTTTAGTCAAAGGTTTACTATTTTTGGAGTTAGTTTCCAGGTCTGGTCTACCTAGTGCGTCTGGCCCATTATGGCCCCATTTTCTGAGCAAACTTGGATGGGCTTGCATTATAGAAGAATTAAAAGCCTAACCTAGCATTTGATTGATCAGATGCAGTTAGGAATTAGTTAATGACGAACTCCATGGTCCAAAGCACATACTGTCCCAGTAGCATCATTTCCCATACCACCTGGTGCTCTTTTGAAGTCAAGTTCTGACTCAGTCCAGCTGTACATGTTTCTGATTCCACTACTGCCTAAGGCAGCACACCTCTAAGCAGAGTTTTTTATTTAATCTTTGCTCAAGTGTCATAAAGCAATGCTCTGAAATAAGTAAATATTAATCACTCCAGGTAACATTTCAAAGGGAAAAATGATGCTGTCACGGAGAGAGGATGCAAAAATATACTGTATTTGACTATGCTGACAGATACTAACAAATTAAAATGACTTGAAAATGAAAAGACCATGGATTCTGGCATAAAGTGTAGTTTTGAGGGAATGCATCAGTTAGCAGCTGAAGTAAATACATTGAAGCCTTGGGTGTGAGAAACAGGGAAAAGGATAAAGATAAATGCATTTTTGGTCAGAATTCAGACAATGGAGGTCAATAATATCTTCAAAATAGCCCCTTCCTTTTGTTTACAGTGTGCCTGAGTTCTGTGGGGTGAATCCATTTCAACAGAGGTACACCCATACTGTCATTGTCCACTGATTAGCAGAATATCTTTGTGTAAATTCACTTCCATCCTCATGACGTTCAGGAAGCTATTAAAAACCTGGCTTTTCTCCCAGGCTCTTGGGTGTCAGCCCTCCCAAGTAAATCAGACAGGAAACCCAACTAGACTAGCTAAATCTACTTTATTGTAAGTCTATGTTAATAGAATCTTGCAAGTCTGAAGGTACAAACTTCCTAGCATCATTTTTAAACATCTGATCAATTAGGGCAGGTCCTTCCTAAGTTTCTTCCTTTGATAGCTAAATCCTTGAGGTCTTCCCCTTCTTTTGTCTGATTGTTTCCTAGGCAGTATCTCTGTCTCTTGTCCCCCAAGGTCATCCATACATTCTATTACATCAGGGGAGAATAAAGGTCACTAAATTCAAAGTGCTGCTATTACTTTATAAAGCTATACAAGGCTTGGCTTTGACTTGATAACATTGATATCTAAGTATCTAACACATCACAGATTTGCTATCTATGTTGATTTTAGTCACATCCCAGACAGAGGAGAAGAAGGAGGAGGAAGACTTGTTTAATTCACTATTTTGTGTTTTGGAAATAGTCATCTCCAGTCTCTGAGAATTGTTGTGCAGATTAACCAGCCTTTTTAATTTTATTTACTGCAGTGGAATAGCAATTATCTAGTTATCCAAAATGACCAAATGGGATTGTAGAATCAATTTGTGTCCATATTTTGAAAATAATTGTTTTTTTAATTATTTGCAAGAACTTCAGTTAGAAAAAGGATTCAAAAACGTTTTGCTCAGTCCATACCTATAATAATAATAAACTTGGGTTTAAAATTGTTTGGTTGTTGCTCTTATTGGAAACCTTCCCAGCAACTTTCTTTGAAAAAAATAGGCAGTAACTCTCTTTTGTATTTTTCCCTTTGCAGTTGCATTGCCAATGGCGTCCGATTTGGAGTTGTATGATGTCTCACACAACAGTATGAAAGTAAAGTGGAATGCAGTAGCCGGTGCAACTGGTTATATGATTCTGTACGCGCCCCTCATTGATGGCTTAGCAGCAGAGGAAAAGGAGGTGAGGGAACATAGCATCAACTAGGCCTTGTGATCCTGCTTCAAGGAGAGGGCTGAGGTTCTTGAAAAATTAATGTGTAGAACTATCTATTTTCAGTTGAATAATTACCCCCATGGAAGTATAGAACTGAAATTTTTGTTAATGGCCTGGTTGGAGGATTTGAGGATAATGATGATCACATTTTTAGAGGAGCCAAAATTACAAAGAATGAAAAATATTTCAGGAGAGAGAGAGAGAGAGAGGGAGAATCCAAAAAGTCATGTAAAACTCTTTCTTTGCATTCATTACCTTTGCTAAAGATTTTAAGATTATTTTCCTCTGCCCTCATTTTATTCTTAGAATGCACTATGAGTTAGGTCTGTATCAGGAAATTCGATGTTTAGTTGTGAAGAGCCTAGAGCAGACATTTCAAACTTGCGATGTCATGTGACACCATGCAATGTATTGGAGCTTTTTCCCCTTTGCAGGCAATGGGGTGGGCATGGTTTCATCATGATGCGTCCAGCCCACGGGCCGGCAGTTTGACACCCCTGGCCTAGAGTTCCACAGTCCAACTCAATCTTCTTGGTTTGAATGGAGTATAGGACCCAACCCAACCCAACAATCTCATGTAACATAATGAATAGTTGCCCCAGTAGCTTCCCCAGACAGTGTCTCCTCTTTCATATCAGAATATCACCATCTGATGGATGAGCTTGTCCAGAATTTGGGTTAATGAATAGTGACAGTATTCACTGGGAAGTAACAGTGAGCCAATTAATTGGAGAGAAGCAGGAGTCACAACCAGTTTGGGATTGGTAGAAGCTGAGAACCCTTGTTGTTGGTTTAACATTGAATTAGGTGAGGCTTAGAGATTAGTGATGGATCAAAGATCGGCCTATGAGCACCATTGCAGCGTCTTCTACTCTGAATCCATGTGTCCCCATTGTTCTACATAAGGTTATGCCTTTTTGATAGCTGCTAATAACTCATGAAATGGAAGGTGCTCTATAAAAATTGGCTTATCATATCAATAGTATTCCATTGAGGAAAATGCAATTTTACCTCTCTACTAAATACTTGATTCCCTTCCCTTTTTCAAAACCAAATAGACAAAAAAACCTCAGGAAGTTTAATTGACTCAAAGTCAGGAAGTTATTATTTGCTTATGAGTTTCTTGGCAGGATACAGTATCTTATAAAAGCCTGATGCAGAATTCAGAATGGACATAAGAGCCAATTTCAGTGGGTTTTGTCCCTAAAGGTTTTAGGTTTTTCTAGCTGGCTCATTTCTATGAATATATACATTCGAGTCCACAACATTGAATGTGATTTAATAAAGAAAAAAATAAGAACTGTACTAATATTTATATTCTAAAATGCATTTTGCTGCATATTTCTTCATACCTGGACATTTTTGCCTGTGATTTGGCCTAATTTACCATTTTTGCAAATTATTTTTTCTAATTTAATGCATTTTTATACAATATGTGCATGATTTTTTATACAGAGTTTGACAACCCTAAGAGGTTGTCAAGCTGCAGTGCATCATTCTGAGAAGTACAATTTGGAATGACAACTACATGTTGCTTCAAGTGTGGAATATAATACATTTGCGTGCAGAAAATTTGTCCTGCATTCCTAAGTAACATTAAAATCAGTTTTTCCTAAGGTGTGGTCAGAAATTGTATTTGGTGTGAACTGGCTAAAAACATTGCCAGATTAAACAATGGACCTAGCTTACGTCTCGATTTCCAGTGTGAAATTATGTTCTTACTGTTCAAGTGGGAGAATTGTTAATAGAATTCAAAGGCATGTAGGATTCGAGAAGGGACATCAAGAAACTACTGAATGTATAAACATGTTTGTTGTTTTGCAAGTCATATAGCATATATCCCTCATGGAAAATTAACCCAAATCAAAAAAAATTCAGATCCTCAGTCAAGAGACAGATTCAAGAGACAGATTTCAAGTAAACCTAGTCAATGTACTGTTCAATGTACTTTGAAGAGTTAGATATTCAACTTCATAAGAATTTACTGACTTGCAACTACTGTGTTATGCTGGATTTTCTCTACAGATAGCATGTATAGTAAGTGATAAATCCAATCCTGTCTTTTTTTATTTATAGATCTGGAACTTTTCTGACTCAAAATTATTAACAGTAATTAATAATAGTAAAAAGTGGCATGTACAGTATTTTATCATTTAAGGATAGCTGAGCAAATGTTATTGAGAAGATTATATGAATGTACAAAGGGCGTTGTGTAATTGTGGCAATCACAGTTCTACATTTCTGCCTTTGAGGCTAGGTTTCAGTTGGCAGTTTTTGATATTCTAGGATTTCTCACAAATTGGACAGCTGCCCATCAAGCCATTATAGGACTAATTCATGCAAATGATCCTCAGGCAGGGTGTATGAATCAATCCCTTGTTAATATCACAAATCCCATTTTTCTTACTTTGATACAAATTATTCTCTCTCCTGAAAAAGTTCTTCATCTTCTACTCGTATATGCTATTATTTCATCATTTTTAAAAATGAACTCACATTAAAACACTACATTCTAACCATTGTGGTGGCACAGTGGTTAGAATGCAGTATTGCAGCAGACTCTGTCCACAGTCAGCAGTTCGGTTCTGACCGGCTCAAGGATGGACTCAGCCTTCCATCCTGCTGAAGTGGTTACAATGAGGACCCAAATGGTTGAGGGCAATGTGCTGAGACTGTAAACCACCCAGAAAGTGTTGTAAAGCACTATGGAGCAATATATAAGTGTAAGTGTTATTGTTATTGCTATTTTTTATAGATGAAAATTGGAGTAAGCTCCACACATGTTGAACTTGAGGGTCTGCTACCCAACACAGAATACACAGTCACTGTTTATGCAATGTTTGGGGAAGAAGCCAGTGATCCTCTTACAGGACAAGAAACAACATGTAAGTGGTTTTTATATGTTTCTACTTGCCCCAGGAGTAAATTCTGGAGACGCTTTCCGAGTCTGAAAAATAATGACTTTAACCTTTAGTAGAATACTAAACCCTAGAGGCATCGTTTAAGAAAGAACATGAACAGCAACTTCATTTTGTAATGTTTGTGAAGAGCAGCTTCACTTTGTAAGGGCACAATGGCTCAGTGGTTAAAGACACTGAGTTTGTCAGCTGAAGAACTGACAGCTCTGGTTTGAGATGTGAGCACCGCACAACGGGATGAGCTCCCATTACTTGCCAGAGCTCCTGCCCACCTAGCAGTTCAAAAGCATGCAAATGTGAGCAGATAAATAGGTACCGCTTTGGTGGGAAGGTAAAGGCAGTGCTGGCCACATGACCACAGAAATTGTCTTTGGACAACACTGACTCTCTTGGCCGAGAAACAGAGATAACCACCGTGCCTTAGAGTCAGGCATGACTGGACAGGGACTACCTTTTAGAATACTAATCCATAGAGAGATTGTTTTGGAAAAAACATAAAGAACAATCGTATCCTTTTAGTATGTTGCTTGTGATTTCCTTTGACAACTTGTTAATATCTGATTATTATCATGTATAGAAAGTGTCTTCAGTGGACTATTCTTGCTTACAGTTTCTAAGTACCAACAGTAGGTTTTTTAAATTTCTTGAAGTTTATTTTCCTTTAAAATATCTTCTTTGCTTCCCACCTAAAATAGATGTGATATAAACTCTAGTTTAATTCCAATGAATTTTAACTGCAGCTTATTTTTTTACATCCCAGTCTTTAATATTTTAAAGTTTAAGGTTAGTTCCATATCGTGATACCTTCAAGAGTTGTTAGATTCCAGATTCTAGAATTCTCAGATGACTGAGTGGGAATTCTGGAGGTGAAGTCTAACACAAAGTGGGTACAATTTCTCTAAAATATGGATACTCGTAGAACTCATGCTTTGCTGGGGGAAAAAACAGCTGTATTATCTTTTCAGTGGTTATTATTATTATTTGGCTATAATGCTATGAAGGGATCCAAATTTTCCACATTAAAATAGTACATAGTTTAAGTATACAACATGTGTTCAAATGTCAGTACCACTTTAAAAAAATAATTTATAAGAGCTTTGGGAAACTGTGTTTGAGAGTCATTTGAGTTTTTCCATATTGGCTAGGTTTTCTTTTACTTCAAACTGTCATGGACTCACTGTTTCCCCACACGTAGATGCACATAGTGAGAACTGAGTTTGTCTTGTAAAGAACTGAATGAATAAATCTAATAGAAATCAAGTTCTAGTCCAGGAACCGAAAACTGAGTTAATGCAAGAAGCATAATGTCTGCAGACAATTTTTTCATTCCTAGATGTTTTTAACCTCTGACTCTAAAATGTTTTGTGACATCTGGGATAAAAGAGTTTACCTTTTAATGTTTATTAATGTAAATTGGGATATTAGGATATTGCACTGGCCACCAAATTGATCTTCATGGAAACAGATATTGTTGGTATGGAGAAGGAGAATAGATTTTGAATGGATTTCAGCCTCCTGGGGAAAAAAAAAGCATGGTAGGAACTGAGGCCCCCCCCACCTCCACCCCATTGCTATTTCATGGAAAGCAGGAAATGGGGAAATTTGGAAGGATTTGAGATAATCCAGTGTAGGAACAAATTAGGGTTGGAGACAAAGGTGTTGGGATATAGAGTTGTTCCAGGCAAAGTTCTTGAAATATTTAAGAAGTTCTCGATCTTTCTAAGGGTGTGTATTTATCTCAGCCTCTCCCCAGGCCAAGTCTTTCTAGATGTGTTAGTCTGCACTTCTTAGAATTCCCCACCAGTAGCAGAATTTAGAATTCTGAATCTTAGAGATCAACACATCTGGAAGGTACTTTTGGATGCCAAAAGCAGATACACTGCAGGGTAAACAAGAGTATAACACAGGGTAAAAAAAAAGAGTATCACAACAGATGCTGTATTTCAGAAATTTTATTTGCACAAAAAGCAAAAACGTTCAACTTCCACTAGTAGAATATTGTAGGAGGCTGGAATTCTAAGACTGGAATTATTATTTTTTTTCCCCAATGGATTCTGCTGAGCCTAGTTCATCCTAATTTCAACAGGTTTGCTGTAAAGGGGCTTCAGTTTGTTGTAAAGTCTAACATATTTACACAAGTGACAAACCATATAACTCAAGCCATACATAGGGCAAAATCCCACCAGTATCCATACGGTGTGCATTTTGTTGGGTGAGGGTTCTGCAGTGAACATGACAAAATTTTGCATCAAACACATAGTATTGCATGGCTATTAATGTCATCTGGAAGCCTTATATCACAATAGGTCATCTGACCAAAATATAAAGATATTATTTATAATATGGATTCATTTCCATTTTGAAGTGCCTTTAAGTCCTCCACGAAATTTGAAGTTTTCAAATGTGGATCACAGCTCAGTCAAAATAACTTGGGATCCAGCTTCCCCAAAAGTCAAAGGATATCGCATTATGTACGTTAAGACAGATGGGACCGAAACCAATGAGGTAAGCAGATTTTTAAAAGAATAAACAAGAAGAACTGAAAAACATAACTATGATGAGAAACTAATATATTTTTCTCAGTCTGCCAATAACACATAAAATGGCAGTTAGATTAACCTCTTTGGCTGAAAACAGTTTTCAAAATGTAGTCCATCTCAAAAATTTAAGAAATCATTTGTAGCTCCCTTGACAAATAAATTCAAAGTCCCTTTGTAAGTGCATTATTTTTGTTATATTTTGTATAGGTCATTTTGAAAAATAATCCTTTCATTCTTTAACTATTAAAGCTGTTCCTTTCCTACCTCTTATCTTTCATATTCCCTTATCAATTAATGGTACAATTAAGCAATTTTCTGCTCTGGAATCAACCGCCTTGTAGGATGTGAGTTGCTTTTCTTTAAGTATTTGCACAGATGGAGTGTTCTCAGAAGGCTGTCTTGGGCAGTGTTGTTTAACCTTGGCAACCTAAGAATGTGTGGACTTCAAATCCCAGAATTCCCCAGCCAGCCTTGCATCCTTTGCACTCCATCCAGGCAAACTCCTCATCCCAAATTGATACAGATCTACATCTTTTTCAATGAGCATTTCTTTATAATCCTTGGCACACATCCCTCCATTCCCTGCTTATCTGGCTCTCCTTCCTCTGGCAAGAAATTGGTTGGGGCTTTCCAGAATTTCAACATGACACGGCTTGTAAAGAATCTTTGTTGCTGCAACAGAATGGAAGAGGTTTGCAGCCCCTGTTTTAGACCCTTGTGGCTTTAAACTCGATGCCTTTTCCTCTGGCCCTTTTCACAGTGTACAAAAGGCCCACTTTATGCTGCTGATGCTTTGTATTAGGTATGAATTGGTTATTGACAGTTTCAGCATGTCTGTCTTGGGAAATTCTACCTTTCTAAAAAAAAAATAATAATCTAGATTTCTTTCTAGCTCTCAACCTATCTTCACCTCCAGGAACGGAAACAGCTGATTGTCCCAGCCTACATGAAACAGGAAATTTAACTGGAGAATCTTGAGTTGTAAGCTTGGGGCCACTGAACCAGGAGAATAAGATCTCCATCTGGCCTGTCCAGAATATTATAAATATTCCAAGGATTTTACCCTAGAGAAATAACCAATGTACATTTTTTTCCAGTATCCCCTCTTGTTGCAGCCACTTTTTCCTCCCATCAGCTGAAGCTGATAGGTAGGATAACGTGTTTTTTTTATTTAAAGAAAATTGAGGAACAGCTGTTTGGCTCTTAAACAGATATATTCTTTTGGGGCCCTTTTAAAACAAAACAAAAATAACAAACATATGTCCTGGGATTGTTCTGTTGATTCCCCCCCCCTCCCCAGTTCATTAGGCTGACTGATGGTGTCTGACATCATGGTCCTGTTTGAATAACTGGGCCAAGAGTGATTGTATCACGCTGATATCATTGCCCACTTAAATTAACTTTAGAGCTAATCCACACTTTCTGGTTGCCCTGACAACAACAACAACAACAACAACAACAACAACAACAACAATAATGTTGGAAGGGACCTTGGAGGTCATCTAGTCCAACTAGAAGAAGATGAGTCACCAATCAGTTTGGGAGTAGTGGATGATGTCATATCTTCACTCATCCCATGTCTGTTGGAAAGGCAACCTCTGTCTGAGTTTCATCAGAAATGGTCTGTTTCCTCTTGGCTGGCATAAACAGGGCAATCCAGTTCACTTCATGCTTTCTTAAAAAAAATCCCCAATTCCAGTTAGCTTATTCGTATGATGGGGGTTGGGGTGGGGATGCCCACTATCTGGATCTCTGCCTTCTCATGCCTATCTTATACTGAGCTGCTGGATTGCGTGCTATGAAAGAGGAGATTTGGGGGGGGGGTAGGCTTAATGGGAAATAATGATAATAATGACTGGCGTGGTGGCCTAAAAAAGACGCTCGCCTCCCACTTGGAAGGTTGAGAGTTCGATTCTAGGTAGCAGCAGACGTTTCTTTCCCAGGGTACAAAGAAAAAAACCCCTCATCTGCTGTGAACTCTGAGTAGGCATCAGGAAGGGTATCCAGCCTGTAAATGCTTGAGTGTTCAGCAGAGTCATTTCTTTCTCTCTTTTCTTTTTTTTGGGGGGGGGGGATGGAATTGACAAGTTCAGCCCAGTTTGTCCTTCTAGCAGTGGTGTCCGCTGGAATGTCAACATATGCAACATGGTGGGCATGTTGTTACAATCCAAGCCATAATGTATCTATGATGGTTGCAGTGCACCCCAGGGTCCTGTGATCACCTTTAGCAACCTTTTGACAAGCAAGGTCAATGGGGAAGCCAGATTCACGTAACAACCATGTTACTAACTTAACAGCTGCAGTGATTCATTTAACAACTGTGGCAAGAAAAGTCGCTAAATCAGACAAAACTTAACAACTGTCATGCTGAGCAAGAGTTGTGGTCATAAATTGAGGATGAACCATAGTGATTTAGATAATACTCTACTTCCAACCATCCCTGGATGAGGAGTCTGTCAGGACGTGCCCACTTTTCTCTGCCCCTCTTTTCCATTTAGCTAAAGGGGAGCAGATTGTTCCTTTCTGAAAGATGGGGAATTTGCCAAGACACTGATTGATGCAGCCTGGGGTCTAATCTGGGATTCCTTTTTCAAATGTGAAGATGTCACTGGCTCAAGAATTAGACCAAGCCTCTTCTCTATCTTGAGGTAGATATGGATTTTTCCATCCTCATGTAGTTATGGATTTGTAACCACTTTTCTCATTCCTGTCGCTTCCGTGATGCAGGAAGAGGTCGATCAAGTATCAGCCTATACTTTGAAGAGCTTGACATCGCTTACTGAATATACTGTAGCCGTTTTCTCCCTCTATAGTGAGGGTCAATCTGAGCCACTCACCGGCAGCTTTACCACAAGTAAGTCTTGCTGCATGTCTATATTGTTGTTGTTGTTAGTTGCGAAGTCGTGTCCAAACCCATCGCGACCCCATGAACAACGTTCCTCCAAGCCTTCCTGTCCTCTACCATCTTCTGGAGTCCATTTAAGCTCACACCTACTGCATGTCTATGGAGATTCTCAATCATACAGGTCATGGTTCTTCTAAAGGTGCTTTTCCAAAGGCAGTTGGACTTTTTGTTTTGTTTTTTTCTCCTTGAAAACGTTTTACTTCTCATCCAAGAAGCTTTTTCAGTTCTGACTGAATAGCGGAGAATGGAAGGATTTGTATTCTTTGCAGTCATCTGGTCATTAGCACTTCGAAGGTTGGTCATTGGTTCACTTAGAATTGTTGAAACCACTTGGGGATTTATCTGTGTCCTCAGCGTCACCTGAATTAGAGTGCCAATGGGTAGGGGACCTTCTTTGGACTGCTAATTCTCGCTGCATTTTTGGAAACAGTCTAGCTATAGTGCCAATATTCTTCTACTCTTTTGGAAGGAACAATTTTATTCATATCTTCTTCAGAAAAGGAGTTTATAGCTCCCATTTTATACACTCAAACAGCTTGGAAATGTTACATTATCGAAAACAAATGCAAATGAAAACCTGATCTAATATCTTGGTTAAAGTTGGGTTGCTACGAGAAGAAGGAGAAATTTGAATACAGGATGCTTGAAATCAAGTTATGTTTTGCCAGTTCTCTGAACAAACTGTGTAGATGCAACCAACAACTCACACGTTCTTTAGGTAGATACTACTTTCTGATTTCAGAGGCCTTTTTTTAAAAAAAGAAAAAACGTAATTTGATTACTTATTAGAACTTTCAAGCATTCCAAGGAAGAAATAAAAAAGCCAATCAATGGGATTTTCCCATCCTCTGCTGTATTTCTTTCTCGTTTCAGAAAAAAGGGGAAGAATGCAAATATTCCAACAAAAGAGAATATATATATAGTTCAGAGTTGAACTGTGGTGTTCTTAGTGTTTTCTCTGCCTCAGTGTTTGTTTATAGACATTTCATTCCCCAACTAGAACTCCACAGATACCTTAAATATTAATAATGCAGAACACATATATATTACGACAAAAGACTCATAGTACTTCAGCCACTGCATAATCCTTTAATATAAATTAGCAATTTATATTAATACACAAACTACATTATTGTGATTGAAGGTCATTCTGGGTCACTGATGACTTCAAAATCAGTGAGATCACTGAAAATTAATTTATTCTAAAAAATAAAATGACTGGTCATGTGATCACCGTTTGTAACCTTCCCAGCTGTCCAGATTTGCTTAACAACAGTGCAATTCAGTTAACAGCTGGAGTGATTCATTTAACAACTGTGACAAAATAGGTAAGAAAATAGGGCAAAGCTCACAACTGTCTTGCTGAGCAACAGAAATTTTGGCTTAGTCATGCTCGTAAGTTGAGGACTCCTTTTAAAAGATCATTATTTCATGAACATTGTTTTTAGTATAGTAGTCTATGCAGTTATAATTGACCTATCAGTTAAAATCAATTTCTACTTTTAAAAATTCTATAGAAAATTTAATGCTTCAGTTCATATTCCATAGAGTTGGAAGCAACCTTAGAGATCATATTTAGGGAATGTGAGAGACATTTGGAATCCTTCTGTTTCCTCTTTATGTTGCAGAGAAAGTTCCATCACCCGAATTTTTGGAAATTACTGAAGTATCTACTGAAAGCTTAACAATAAGCTGGAAGCCACCATCCTCTGATGTGGCTCTTTACCGTCTAGCCTGGATCCCATTGACGGGCGAAGAAGCTGATGAGGTAAATACGTTCTTGGCCCTTCTTACCTGCTCTTCGTTATATAGCAAGCTGAGCTGCTGATGACGGACTATATTTTGTGCATTTTGAGGAGCAGTGTCTCATTAGATGGGATGATGAAATAGATGGGCACATTTGTGAAAAGCATGCAAGATATTGATTGTCCACTTATTTATTTATTTGTATCCTGTCTTTATTGTTTTTACAAATAACTCAAGGCGGCAAATGTACTGTATTCAACACACTTGCCTCCTCCTATTGTTCCCATAACAACAGCCCTGTGAGGTCAGTTGGGCTGAGAGAGAATGACAGGCCCAAAGGTATGTAGCTGGCTTTCATTCCTAAGGCAGGACTAGAACTCAGTATCTCCTTGTGATTGGCCCAAAGTTACCCAGCTGGCTTTCATGCCTAAGGTGGGATTAGAACTCATGGTCTCCTGGTGATTGGCCCAAAGTTACCCACCTGGCTTTCATGACTAAGGTGGGACTAGAATTCACAGTCTCCTGCTTTGTAGTTTGGTGTCTCAACAACTAGACCAAACTAGCTCTCTTTTGCTCTGTTCTATTCAAAAACTCATCTGCCTGGATCCTCATGAAGCCAAAGCAGTGCCAAGAGAAATTCTTTTAGGAAAATGCCTCAAGGAATATTTGCACAAGTATTTGCACCTTCTCCCTTGCCCCTACCTTGTTGCTTTTTCAAAAGGCCCTAAAAATATGACTTTGTCAGTGGGCCTCGGGACTATGACCGGAAACGGAGCTGATCAAGTGACTGATTTAATTGTGCTGTTGCTGCTATGGGGTTATGGTTTGTGGATAGGGTTTTTTTTAAAATGGATTATTATATGGCAATTTTTAAAATTTTTATAAGTCCCCGGAGTCACCGATATGTGAGTTGGGCGGCTGTATAAATGTGTTTAATAAATAAGAACACATTTAGGGAGTCAATAACTAAAGGAACTAAATGAAGAATGAGCATGCTTAATGGGTATTCAGTGCAGATTGATCAGTTCATCAAGAGATGTGAAGAACATTTATCAATGTTTCTGTAATGTGGAAAATGAGTTAGGTATCCCTTGGCAGATTCCAAAAGAAGTATAATTCACCTCTGCTTCCTAAATCTCGCATTCTATCTATTTCAGATCATCTTAAGTGGAGATGTGGACACCTATGAGATTGAAGGCTTGTTACCCAATATGGAATATGAGGTGTCTTTGATGGCCCTCTTTGATGATGAAAGTGAAAGTGATGTTGTTGCTGTACTTGGGACCACACGTAAGATGGGAAATACTACAGTTATCCTTCCTATATACGTCACACTATATGCTTTACTTTAAAAAGCTAAAGTCCAGAAGTATCTAGTATCTCTGCCTTCTGATCTGAAGTTCATAACTCCTTTAATATATATTTTATTAATTTTTATAGGAATAGGGATAGGGATAGGGATAGAGATAGGGATAGGGTTAGGATTTTTTAAAATAACATTCTTAATATTTAGCAAACAACATGTTGTCTGGGTTCATGTATTTAAAAACAATGAATAATAATTAATTTCTGTATTATCATAAACAATATGTTAGTTAATCGCTCAATAGTTTTCTTCTTACTAATATATATTCAATGTTACATAGTACATATCACGTTCTTTTCTCTCTAACTCGTTTCTCTAGCCATTGATAAAATTATCCCATGTTCTAAAGTACGCTGAGTCTTCTTTTTCTTTTATCTTTAATGTCAATCTGTCCATTTCTGCACAATCTAAAATTTTCTTAATTAGTTCTTCTTCCGTTGGTAGGTTTTCATTTTTCCAATATTGGGCAAATACAATTCTTACTGCAGTTAATACATGTAAAATTAAGTATATACAATCTTTCTCATAGTTTGCTCCTATTATTCCTAACAAAAAAAATTCTGGCTTAAAATCTATATGTTTTTTAGTCATTTTCTCCAACCATATATGTATTTTTGACCAAAATCTTTTAGCTTTAGGGCATGTCCACCAGATATGATAATGGTTTTTGTTTGCATTTCCAATAGTTGTTTGACATATTTTTAAACATTTTTGCTAATCTCACCAGTGTTAAATGCCATCTGTAAAACATTTTGTATAAGTTTTCTTTATACGCCACTGCTTTCATTAATTTAGCATTTCTTTCCCATAAACTTTGCCAGTTTTCTAGTTCTATATTATGTCCACTGAAGTTCATATCTCCTGATGTACAGAACACTGTCTTATGCTCATTTGGTTATTGAAATGTAGTCTACTTTGTCTGAAGGGATGGTTCATGGCTGATTGGGGAATTCTGGGTATTGAAGTCCACCTAACTTCAAGGGACCAAGGTTGAGAAACACTAGTCTAGACATTCACCTTGGAAACAACTCAACCCTCCCCTCCTAATATAGACTAATATTGATATAGCTCCATCTAGAGTTCTTTCTTTTAAAACTCTGCCAGTTAATCCAGACTTTGCTTTAATTTCTGTTCAACCTTGCTTTATCTTCTCCAGTCACAATGTTCTGCATCAGAGTGCCATATAGATAAACCTATACAAGAAACATATAGTTGTTGTGGTTAGCATGAAATTCTGTCTGAATACATGCTTGTCTGTTGCTTTTTTTTCCAGTTGAAATACTGACTACTGAAGTAACTACCATAACTATAGCAAGTACTACTACTACTCAGCCTACAACAGCAGGTACAAAATATATTTTTTTAAATGAACACATACGTAATTTAAGAAGTGATTAGTTAACACTACTCAGAGCAAGGGGTTATGATAACTCAATGGTTAAAGATGCTGAGTTTGTCAGTTGGGAAGCTGACAGCCCAAGTTTGAGTCCTGAGTGCCGCGTGATGGGGTGAGCTCCCATTACTTGCCCCAGTTCCTGCCCACCTAGCAGTTCAAAAGCATGTAAATGCTAGTAGATGAATAGTGCCACTTTGGTGGGAATATAACAGGATTCTATGTGCCTCGGCATGTAGTCATGCTGGCCACATGATCATGGAAAATGTATTTGGATAATGCTGGTTCCCTTGGCTGAGAAATGGAAATGAGTACCACCCCTTAGAGCAGGGGTCTTCAAAGTTGGCCCTATTATGACTTGTGGACTTCAGCTCCCAGAATTCCTCAGCCAGTATGCCTGGATGAGGAATTCTGGGAGCTGAAGTTCACAAGTCATAAAAGGGCCAAGTTTGAAGACCCCTGCAATAGAGTCAGACATGACTGGACAGGGGAAACCTTTCTCTTTACCTTTACTCAGAGCAAAGACGCATATTTTTTGTATTCTTAGAATGACCGTGTTTTACGATTTGTTGTAAAATAGCTAACTGGCATGGGGAAGAAATGTTAGTACTCTTTTATATCCAGACTGGATGCTTCAAAAGATTGAAAGCTGTTTGACATGCTTGTTGTTCTTGCAGTCATTCGGACAGGAATGAAAAATCTCATGGTTGAAGATGAAACTACCTCAAGTTTAAAAGTCAAATGGGACATTACAGACCTCAGTGTTTCGCAGTTCAGGGTGACCTATCTGAAGGCTGACGGTGGTCATGGGGAGGAAACGGTAAGGATGATGGTCTGAGGGAGAATTGGTTTGAAAGCTCAGCTTGGACTTTAAAGAATTGTTCATAATTTGGAATCAAAGGGAACATTCTCCACTTGATAAGTATCAGTTGCCTACATATTGTGAGCCTCATTCCGCTAATATTGTTTACTTATCCATATAAAATGAGATATCCCATCAATATCCAATGCATTTTGCAATTTCATAAGCTAAAAACTAACTAGGGCCCTGGGCTTGCAATGTAAAATCAACAGGAAGGAATATATAGTTAGTCCTCAATTTACAACCATAATTGGGATCAGAATTTGCATTGCTAAGTGAGGTGGTTGTTAAGTGAATTACACTTGCTTTTACAATCTTTTCTGCTATGGTTACTGAGCAAATGACTGCAGTTGCTAAATGAATTCAGCAGTCATTAAGTGAATCTGGATTCCTCCCATTGACTTTGCTTGTTGCAGGCTAGCTGGGAAGGTCACAAAGGAGAATCACGTGACCTTAGGATGCTGCAACCATCGTAAATACATGCTAGTTGCCAAGTGCTCAAATTTTGATCCCGTGGCTGTAGGGAGGCTGCAATGGTCATAGGTGGGAAGACCATTCGTAAATCACTTTTTTCAGTGCCTTCTAACTTCAAACGGTTGCTAAACAAATGGTTGTACTATTTGAAAATGGGGACTATTGGAAATAAAGAAAGTGGAGACCAAGGGCCAAGCTGAAAGATTTTATTTTATGCAATGACTCCTTATGTCATTTATTTATTGAACATACTTCCTACCTTTAATGCTTAGAATTAAGCTGAAAGAGGTTTAGGTATTATAATAATAATAGTAATAGTAATAATAATAGTAGTAATAATAATAATAATAATCAGAAACATTTCTACCAATCCATCAATGGAGAAACTGCAAGGAATCAGTCAGTACCTGACAAGGAAGAAATAGTGCAGTTCTGGAAGCAGATATGGGATAACCCAAAGAAATACGACAAGGATGCGGCTTGATTAAAAGAGGTGGATGCAAATAAAACAGAAGTTGAAATGAAAGAACTAGTAATAATAACAAAAATGGTAGAAAAAAGAGCAAAGAAAATCAAAAATTGGTCAGCACCAGGTGAAGATGAACTGCATGGGTTTTGGTTGAAACATCTAACTGTTATACACCCACTCATTGCCAAGCAGTTCAACAATATACTACAAGGAGGAGAAATTGAAAAGTGGCTAACAACTGGGAAAACCTACCTAATAATGAAAAATCCAGCAAAAGGGGCAACACCAGGTAACTACAGGCCAATTACCTGCTTACCAACAACTTTCAAATTACTAACTGGTGTAGTAGCTGATGCAGTGCAACAGCATCTAGTTGAAAACAATCTCTTTCCACCTGAGCAGAAAGGAAACCGCCCCAATAGCAGAGGAACAAAAGATCAACTCCTAATAGACAAAATGATCTTGGAAAACTGCAAGAGAAGGAAGACCAACCTGAATGTGGCATGGATTGACTACAAAAAGGCATTTGACTCTCTGCCACATGATTGGATAATAAAGTGCCTAGAAATAACAGGAGTCAGTAGAAACATCAGAAAATTTGTGCAAAGATCGATGGCACAATGGAAGACACAGTTGCAGATCAATGGTGAGAGGCTGGGAGAGGTTAATATCAAGAGAGGAATATTTCAAGGAGATTCATTATCACCATTACTATTTGTTATTGCACTGTTTCCTCTGTCAACAATACTGAATAACTCAGGACATGGCTATCAAACATCAAAAACATCTGCCAGACTATCCCACCTCCTTTACATGGATGATCTGAAGCTGTATGGAAAAACATCATCTGAAATAGAATCGCTGCTCAACACTGTCCGTATATATAGCCAAGATATTGTAATGGAGTTTGGCTTGGACAAATGTGCCACACTTACTATCAAACAAGGAAAAATAGTGAAAACTGAAGGAATCAAGATGCCCCACGAAAATAACATTAAGAGTCTGGATGAGGAAGAGTACTACAAATACTTGGGTATCCTTCAAGCTGACAACATCAAGCACACTGAAGTCAAGAAAAAGATTAGAGGTGAATACATCAAGAGAGTGAAGAAGATCTTAAAATCCAAACTCAATGGAGGAAATACCATAAAGGCAATCAACACCTGGGCAATCCCAGTCATTAGGTACACAGCTGGAATAGTGGACTGGACTCAAGCAGAACTAAAAGCAATGGATAGGCAGACCAGAAAAATAATGACAATGAATCATGCCCTTCATCCACGCAGTGACATTGATAGACTTTATCTACCAAGGCAAATAGGTGGGCGTGGAATGCTACAAGTACATCAGATGGTTGAAGAAGAAAAAATGGCTTTGGAAGAATATCTGAAGAACAATGATGAAGATGCACTGAAATTAGTATATCAGGAAGGCTTACTGACTACTGGAGAGACCAAACTGGCCTACAAGAAAGACCAAATGAAGAACAGAATAGAGGCATGGGAAGACAAAGCACTACATGGCCAATACATGAAAAAAATAGCTGGGAAAGCAGATAATAATAAAACCTGGCAATGGCTAAGAGCAGGAAAATTGAAGAAAGAGACCGAGGGACTAATTCTGGCTGCACAAGACCAAGCCTTAAGGACAAATGCATACAAAGTCAAAATTGAGAAGACAGCAACAGACAGTAAGTGCCGCCTATGCAAAGAAGCTGAAGAAACAGTGGACCACTTGGTAAGCTGTTGCAAGAAGATTGCACAAACTGATTACAAGCAGCGGCATGACAAAGTAGCAACAATGGTGCATTGGAAGATCTGCAAAAAATATCATTTGCCTGTAAGCAAAAACTGGTGGGATCATAAAATAGAGAAAGTCATAGAAAATGATAAAATTAAAGTGCTCTGGGACTTCAGAATTCAAACAGACAAGCACCTGCAACATAACACCCCAGACTTAACAATTGTCGATAAGAAAGACAAAAAAGTCTGGATAGTGGACGTGGCAGTGCCTGGAGATAGCAGAATAGAAGAGAAAGAACTGGAGAAGATAACAAAATACAAAGACCTACAAATAGAAATAGAAAGACTGTGGCAAAAGCAAGCAAGGGTAGTACCAATAGTCATAGGCTCCTTGGGTGCAATCCCAAAACAACTGGAGCACCACTTGAACACCATTGGCATTGACAAATTCGCTATTAGCCAATTGCAAAAGGCGGCCTTACTAGGAACTGCTTCCATCCTGCGACGATATCTGTAATACCATCAAACATCCACATCTGCCTATCCCAGGTCCTGGGTAAGGACTCGATAGGTAGACAAAATGCCAAATCCAGTCTGAACATCTGGCTGACTGTGCGATGATCGATAATAATAATAATAGTAATAATAATGTTGGAAGGGACCTTGGAGGTCATCTAGTCCAACCCCCTACACCATTTCGGAGAAATGGCTGTCCAGTCTCTTCTTAAAAACTTCCAGTGTTGGAGCATTCACAGCTTCTGGAAGCAGGTTGTTCCAGTGGTTAATTGTTCTAACTGTCAGGAAGTTTCTCCTTAGTTCTAGGTTGCTTCTCTCAATTAGTTTCCATCCATTGCTTCTTGTCCTGCCTTTAGGCGCTTTGGAGAATAGTTTGACTCCCTCTTTTTTCTGGCAGCCCCTGAGATATTGAAAGATATTTATTTTATTTCAGTGCAGAAATGTTGCTTTGACAAATACCAAAGGACTGGCAAGAAAAGTTGAGGACTTTTCTTCTGCTAGATTCCTAATTGGACGATGGATGGAGTCTTGTGCCATTTATTGGACATAGAGTTCAACAACCCCTTTTTTCTTCTTGCTAGCAGGAGGGGAGGGATTCTCCATTCAAATGGAGAGCATGGTGGGTTAACATTTACTGTGCCGCCCATCATAGACCTGACCCAATTTGCATTCCCATCACGGTTCTTCAAAAGAAAAATCTTGCACTTGCGGTCCACTTGAAGATGAATGGGCTTCAACTTCCAGAATTCCCAATTTGCAGCCCCATCGTGATCAAGGTTGCCAGTAATAAATGTGATGGCATAACATTATGCCTACTGATTCTGGGTTGTTTAGGGGTGAAGATTAATGGGTTAAATCCAAACCCCATGGTATTAAGAAGAGATCTGAAAAAAAGAGGGACTTGTTTTGAAACAGGGACAGCGAGAATAGAAAAAATGTGAGTGGCTTAGAGGAGAAATCATTATGAAGGAAGAATCTGGTCTGCTTTCATCTGTTAATTTAATACTTCGCAAATGGTTGCTATCCACCTTGAGAATCTCTCTGATGGAGACATGAAATAAATAGATGAAAGCATTTCAGGCAGCTGGGCATGAGAGAGCTGGAAGGAAATTACAACGAGAAATAAGGACTCAAAGATTTACAGATACTATGGACCATAAAATGATTTGAATTCTGGCCAAGCTGTTGATTCAATCTTCTCAGCATGTCGTTTCTGTCTTACAGCAGCTTTACTGGTCCCTCGCTTATTTTCTGGACACAATTCAAAAAGGCTGAATTTGAAAGAAGCATTGTCTCATCAGAACCTGCCCAGTTTTACGATCTGGGAGAGAGGCCTATTTCTCCACCTCCATTATTCAATGCCAATAAGAAAATTTGAATTTTCTTAGTGTCTGTTTCAAATCCTTGGATTCTGGGGGCATAGGAGACAGGTGAAAGTCAAGTCAAATCTCTTTTAGAGTCAAGCTTGCTTCCTTGTAACCTGGAAGTAACAATTTCATTTTCATGGCAACAGTATGAAAATGATTTTACCAGTGCCTTTTTCTAGGATATTATTATTGTTATTGTTGTTGTTACTAACTATTCAATCTAGTCTATAATTTTATCATTTCTCCTGGAGGTTTCCCATCAAAGTGGTAAGCTGCCCTAGCCAGTTTATTTTATTGGCCAATCCAGCCAATAACTGCTGAGAAGTTAAGCAAACCAGCTCCTTTAATATTAACCTCCCATCAGAAATAACCTTCTGATGTGGTTTTATTTGTTTGAGTCTATTTTTAATGGACATGCGTGCTTGAATGAAAACTGTGTTATCTGTATTATTAGTAACCTCTTTCAGCTTAATTCTAATCATTAAAGGTAGGAACAATAAATGAATGACATAAGGAGTCATTGCACAAAGTGATTTTTTTCTCTCCTCCTCTGAATATCAGGATAATTTCATAGACCTATTTTCATTACAGTCTCTTTTCCCCCTCAACATAATTACTTGTGAATGGGGGAGGGGTATGTTATATTCACTGGTCAGAAGATAAGAAACTTTAGAAATAAGTGGAATGGACTGGATGTGCAAATAGTTGTTAACGTCTGTTGAAAATCGTGAAAGCCTTTGAAAGTTAGACATTTCTTTGGAAAAGCTACTTTTCTTGGTGACTTTTCACTCATTTTGTAACAGCTAAAGAGGATTTCTTTAGTTTCTCTTCCCTTCCCTGGTGTGTTTTTACTTGCCCTCTCACCATCCAGCTTTCTGACTTTCTCTTTCCTTCTCTTCCTGCACAGCTACTACTTCTGTTTTTCTTTCTACATGCTTCCTATTACTTCTTCCATTTTGTCTTTTTGTTGGTTAAAGGAAGAGGAACATTTTATGGGTGCATGTTTATGAGTTTCCTTGTATAAGAGCGGTTTTGTATGCTATGAGAGAGAATGATTTTATATGAATTATTTTATATTAAGAGCTGTGGTAGTGCAGTGGTTAGAGTGCAGTATTGCAGGCTAATTCTGCTGACTGCCAGGGATTCGATCCTCACCCGCTCAAAATTGACTCAGCCTTACATCCTTCTGAATCAGTAAAATAAGGACTCAGATTGTAAAATAAGTAAATCAGTAAAATAAGGACTCAGATATGCACTATGTAGTGGTATATAAGTTAAGTGCTATTGCTAAGTGCTATTGCTATATGTGCAGTGGAGAATCAATTGCTATAGAGGTAGTACTTGACTTATGACCCCAATAAGTCCTATGCAGTGGTGGGATTCAGCCAGTTCGTACCAGTTTATCAGAACCAGTAGCTAATTTTTTGTTGCCCAGGCCCAGAATGAACTTCCGGAAGCAGCATCCACACAGTTGTTCACATATATGATCCCACCACTGGTCCTAAGTCATTGCAGTCATAAGTTGAGGCACCACATGACCAGGCCTAACTTTTTGTACCATTTTTATGGTGGTTTTAAAGCAAATCTCATGATTTTAAATCTGAATCCACTCTCCCAAATGGGTATTCAAACAATTGTCTTGCGAATATACACATGGTCTGAGTATGTGACCTGGATCTCAGACAGGCAATGCTTGACTCTCTCTCTTTAGCCTCTAGAAGTTCATTTGACTAATAGTACTGAAAACTGATGGTCCAATTTTTCATTTTCCTGAGGCAAGAAGCATATGAAAAATTAATAGCAGAAATCCAAGCTTAACAGATTTTAAAATGAGAAACACTCCCCCTCAAGGTCTGCCATCCAAACATAGGGGAAATATTAGGCCCATCATCCAGTATTGGCATAATTTTCCTATCACACTGTGAATCTTGATCTTCTCCAAAGTGTTAACTGCCACATTTACAACTGAGCACAAAATATTGCCAACCACTTTCTAAATTCAGGTCTAAAACCATGCATAGCAAAGCCAAGTACGTCAGCATCTAAGATGATATGAAAAGTGCTGGCTGAATTTTGTCTAGTTGCTGATTTTTTAAGCCACCCTTTGACAGGAGGAAGGAGGTTAAGGAATATCACATGCGACTGTGAAAGAAGGAAACAAGAAATAGAGTTCTAGTCAGAATTTTATTAGGTGGATTAATTGATACCATTTGTGCAAATGATTGGTAACATGGAATGTGATCACAGTAAAAGCCAAAACTGCTCAGCCTCTTAACATTTTAGCAGAGTCTGGCAAAGCTCAGTGTTTCAAAAAGTTGAATCTGTGTTCATCCACAAATTATCCAGTTCTGCTCTTTACATAGAAAACTGACACGTTTCAGCTGACCTACCAAGAAGGTAATCTGTGTTGGTGGAAGCCCTAATTCAGTGTTTCTCAACCTTGGCAACTTTAAAGACATGTGGACGTCAACTCCCAAAATTCTTCAGGCAGCAAACTTCTAGTTAACTTTTCAATGATGCATTGTTTCATATATGAAGTTTTCTTAAGAATGCTAAAACCACAAATGGGGAAAAATATAAGCATCTTTGTATCTCAAAATCTTCTAAATCTTTACCTAAATAAATTCTTCTAGGTAAAATCTTAATTATCTCATTATCCGGATGAGATGGGCGACAGATAAATCTAATAAATACATAAATAAAATTTATAAGTTATGGCATATCAGGGTCAGACAAACTCACATATAACAAAACACAGAGATGTATGCATGAACACAAAGTTATTTTATCTCTGCACTTTTTTTTTGGTTTTCTATTGCAGTCAAGCCTGCAAGTCATCGTACGATGCAGTTGTAATATTTATTTTTAATGTTTCTTCCATCCAGGTTACAGTCCCCGCAAGGCAAAACAATGTGCTTCTTCAGTCTTTGCTCTCAGACACTGAATATAAAATTATGGTCACCCCAATCTATGCTGATGGAGAAGGAGTCAGTTTGTCAGCTCCAGGAAAAACTCGTGAGTTCAAAGTTGTAAAGGCTCAAATAAAAGCAACTGCTCGTATTTAATTAAGCTATTTTTCTGAGATGTTTTGAGAAAAAAAATAAATTATGATATGCTTTTTTCCCCCCTTAGTGCCTCTTTCTCCTCCACAAAATCTGAAAGTCTCTGATGAATGGTATAATCGATTAAGGATTAGCTGGGATGCGCCTCGATCCCCCACAATGGGGTATAGGATTGTATATAAACCTGTGAATAGTGAGTTTTTAAAATATTTGCCTGTCTGCTTTTTTAAAATATTTGCCTGTCTGCTTTATGTATAGGTTGTGTAGCTAAGCTATACTTTGTGCAAATCATGTTCCTTCCTAATTCTCACCCAATTATTCTTCTCTACACAGATAAGATACAAATTACATTTTCTTCTTGTAATGCTGAAATAGGGGATTTTTGAGGGTGTGGAAAGACAACTGAAAGGGAAAATAATAATTTATTAAACTTGCATTCTGTTCAGTTCTCAGTGATTCTGGCAACTCACAACAATCCAAGAATTTACAGTAAAATAAATAAAAAATAAAAACTGGCAAGCGTGATGAAGCAAGAGTCTCCCTCTCCCTCACCAAAGACTTGGGGGAAAAGCCAGCTTTTCACAGCTCTCCTAAACAAAGAAATGAGCCGAGGTGGCGCAGCAGTTAGAGTGCAGTACTGCAGGCCACTTTAGCTGACTGTGTTCAGCAGGTCAGCGGTTCAAATCTCACCGGCTCAAGGTTGACTCAGCCTTCCATCCTTCCGGGGTAGGTAAAATGAGGACCCAGATTGTTGGGGGCAATGTAAATATATATATATACATTGCTTACTGGTGTACACCGCTTAGAGAGTGCTTGCACTTAAAGCGGTATATAAGTCTCATAAATAAAATAATCATAAATAAAATACTTAAGAAACTTTTCTCTTTTTTTTCCTGAACTTCAGAGGTTAGAGCCTGCAAAACAAACAAATAATCTGTGAATAAATATGAAACAGCCAGTTTGTTGCAATGGTTAAAGTGCTAGCCTAGAAACAAGGAGACTGTGAGTTCTAGTCCTGCTTTAAGCATGAAAGCTGGCTGAGTGACTTTGGGCCAATCACCAGGAGACTATGAGTTCAAGTTCTGCCTTATACATGAAAGCTGGCTGGATGATTTTGGGCTAATCACCAGGAGATTGTGAGTTCCAGTCCTGCCTTAGGCACGGAAGCCAGTTGGGTGATCTTAGCCAGTCATTTTCTCTCAATCAATCAATCAATCAATCAATCAATCAAAATATTACATTCATATATCAGATTTATGTATTGTGTCATTGTAGGCCTCTTGCTAGATATTCTTGCTTTCAAATTAAGGATCACTTTTGTGGATCAAAATGTAATAATGAAACTTCCCAGCATCTTTAACCTAAGTGCAGTTTTATGGGGGGGAAAAAAACATGTTCATCAAATCCCTCTCTTTTTTCTTTCAGTTTCTGGACCAGCACTTGAAACCTTTGTGGGCGATGATGTCAACACTATCCTTATCTTGAATTTGCTTAGTGGGACAGAGTATAATGTTAAAGTATTTGCTTCTTACCCAACTGGATTTAGTGAAGCCTTAACAGCTGTTGCCAAAACATGTAAGAACCTTGCGTGTTTTTTTTTAATCCTTTTTCCCCCATGGGATCATATTTCACTGATTATTTTAGTATTTGTTTTAGTAAGGAGTCATAATATGGGTATGGCACCAAGAATGAGAGTCTGCTGGATATTTTTCATTTGGAACAGAAATTTGAATGTCACCTTTTAAAAATCAGATCTATTTTAATACACTTTTTTTTGCTTACTAAGAAGTGGTCAGTTCCATTCTTTGGAATAGTTTTGAAAACCTGTAGCATTATGGATATTTGAAACCTGGTAAATGTTAACCCCCTTGCCCTAACTTTCTTGGTTAAGCATGTTGTGCAAACACAAATCTCTAAATTGTGATTAGCGAAGAGTCCACAATCTATAAAGAGAAGACTAATGAGACTAAAGTATGATTCTAGGGTTTATTTCTCCAAAATCCTTGAAAGACTTCAGATGTTATTGTCTCAACACCCCCTTGTCGTGTCTCCTTCTGTTTCCCATTCTTGGTGCTTGGATGAAAATTTCTTCTGTAGTCTGATGAAAGAAAGTATGTTTTTCTAATGTATTTCAGAGGAACACAAAATGTTCATGAAATTCTCATAGCTTGAGTCTGATGTTTGGATGACTAGGTGACCAAGAGGCGTGTGGAGTTATTCTTTACAGCACTGTTTCTAGCAATCCAAAGCATTCCAGGATTTACACAATTCAGAAAGGAGGACATTTCTCCTACCGATTCTTTCAGACAGGGTGTGTGAACAACAAGGAAGTCTTTGGAATGATGGAGAGATCTGTAATATGAAATCCCACCATTATCTCCCACTATCAGCTATGCTCAATGCATCCTTGATGCAGTGCAATAGAAAAACAAAATCTTCTTTCACTCCAGAGGTGGAAGACTTTTCAGAAACTGCAAGGCAGATTTGGGCATAATATTAAAAGTTCACCTCTGGCTTATAAAAGGAATTCCATTACGCAAGAACTGTGATTCCTCTGATATCCAAATCATGACAAAATATGCCTTTTTCCTGTCTGATGGAATTGATAAAAAAACTTAAATACAAATATTGTATTCGTATATTTCTTTGCAGTGCGTTTGGGTGTGACAAACTTGGGAGCTTATCAAACCCGAATGACAAGCTTATGTGCCCAATGGCAGCCCCATAGACACGCAACTGCTTACAGAATTGTAATAGAATCTCTTACTGGTAAGTCAATATCTCATACATATGTTGCTCAACTGTTAAGGAGTTCTCTATTTGTCACAAGAAGACATTCAAGTAAGAGTTATGTCTTCTTCTTATCTGAAAGGCAAGGTCAATAGCTCTGAACTATTGAAATTGCCCTCTTAAAAGATTAAATAATCTATTTTGGTAGCAATCTGAGGTCTTCATTAGGACAGAAGTCTGAAATCTCTATCAGGGTGTTGAGATACACATGTAACTGAAGACATCTTCTTTGGAGCTTAGTAGTCTTGCTAAAAAAGACCTCTGCTTCTTTTAATTAAAAGTGAATATGTGAGAAATGTGACATTTTTTCAAACATAAAAATGGTGATAACCAATGCTAGGTGGTTTACAAGGCTATTCAATTTCCATGCCTATCATAGCAGTCATTTTGTAAAATGAGCAAGCCACCATGACCACCATTTTACATGCCCACTGATTACTCTCAAAATTCCAAACATGCTCACCTATCACAACAGTCTGAAGTAGCCTATTTTAGTTGTAAAGCATCAGGGAGATGACCTTGAAGAAAATAGGCAAGAACCATTGTAAAGCAAGGAGGGTTGAAACATTCCTTAAATCCTGGAAAAATGAGATAGTGTTTGGAAGAGATTCAGGTTAACTTCTCTCTGATTAACTGGGATTGGAGAAGAAAGAGAGAAAAGCATACTCAGGCTTGCAAGATTCTGTTTCTTGATCTGGTCTACTGAAAGGCTAACATTAGTAGATTAGAGTTATGTTATCATGAAGAAATATCAGAAACAAGAACAATTCATGTTCATATACATAGTCCTCCTCCCTTTAGGAAATCACAGTTCAAAATATACTTTTGTTTAGGGTATTGTTCTTTATTGTGCGGTGTATTCTAGAAAATAACAATAAAGTCCTGATCATTTAATGTTTTCTCTCTACTTTCAGATGGGGCAATAGAAGAAGAACCGTTAGGTTGGGGGGCATCTAGGCATTGCTTCTATCAACTCTTTCCTGGCACAAAATATAATATCAGTGTTTATGCACAAGTTCAGGAATTCGAAGGGCCTGCTGTCAGTATAATAGGGGCAACACGTAAGTGAATTATTTCTTATATAATGTTGACTCTAAGTATAGTTTATGTATTAGTTGTCAGAAGTAAACATAGATTCATTTTCCTATCTAATTTTCTGGTTTTTTTTTCTATAGCTTCTTTTGATATAAATAGCACCAGAGATTATAGCTGGAATTAGGAGCTTCATGAAGTGAGATTGATATATATATTAGTTGGAATTTTGGGGAGTCAAACTTTAGATTCTTGTTCAAACATTGGAGGAAACACTTGGGATTAGCAGATGGTTTGGATAGGTCTCGTATTATTAGTAGGAACTTATTTTTCTGCCTCTGATTGGAGTATCTGGGGATCTCCAGATTTTGAACTTGAGGAACTACTTCAGATCTCTATAAGAGATATCTCAGTAGCTGTGTGTAGGACCATGTTTTTTATTCTTGCTCTCCCGACATCCCAATAAGCAATAGCACTTGCAATAGCACTTAGACTTATATATCACTTCACAGTGCTTTTACATTCCTCTCTAAGCTGTTTATAGAATCAGCATATTGTCCCCAACAATCTGGGTCCCCATTTTACTGACCTCGGAAGGATGGAAGGCTGAGTCAACCTTGAGCCGGTCAGGATCGAACTGCCGAACTCCTGGCAGCTGGCAGTCAGCAGAATTAGCCTGTATTCTAACCACTGCGCCACCAAGGCACATATATCGACTGCCATTCCTACATATTTTTTTTCTAACTTTTCTTTTCTCCATTTTCAGTGCCATACCCAACCGAACCGCCACCAACTCCTTCAACCACCACTCCACAGCCTACGATTCCTCCGGCAAAGGAAGGTAGTCTTTCAGCAAAAAGAATCTGCTAAGAGATCTTTTTTAAAGGATTATTTAACGATAGTATGGTAGTCCTTGAATTTTGATCACAATTGGGACCGTAACTTGATTGCTAAGCAATGTGGTTAATGAATCATGTCCAGTTTTACAACTCTTTCCGCTGTTAAGCAAATCATCCTGGTCATTTAGCAATTATGGCTTTCCCTAGTGACTTGGTCAGAAGCCAGCTGGGAATGTCACAGCTGGTGATCATGTGGCCCTGGGATGCTGCAAAAGTTGTAAATGCAAGCCGGTTGCCAAAATAGCCAAACTGAGATAATGTGACTGTGAGGATACAGGCAATGATCCTGGGAGAACATTTTTCAACCCTGTCATAACTTCAAATGGTTATGAATGGTTGTAAGCTGAGGACTACCTGTAGGTTAGTGTGCTACACGTAACTCTGGTTATTGGGATGCAGACAATATTATGTTGGCTTGCAAGACAGCCTCTTCTTGACATGAAAATATGGGTGGGAACAAGGCAAGGAAGTACAGAAAAAGTGGTTATATCATTTGGGGCTCAAGAATGAATTAGAATGGTATCTGTCTGGTATTTGCTTGAAGATGGTCTTTGTTTTAAATTCTGTACTTTAAACATAGGAGCATTTAAGAGTAAATGTGAAAAAGAAATGGATCAAAAAGCACAATTCTTTTGGTTGTTCATGAGGAAAGAGTGAAAAAACTAGTGAGGGACAACAGGCTCTAAATACGGCACACACCATTAATTGGTAGTGCAGCCAAATTTTTGCTGTGTAACAGGTCATTAAGAAACATGAATATGAGAAAGAAGTTGTTATTTCATGTTTGTGGATTTTGAGATAATTTATGATGAAGTGAATTGGAGTGAATTATGAAAAATCCTTAGCAAGTCTGGAGCTAAAAGCCTGATTGGTCACACAAAGTGCTGTATCAGGGAACTAAAGCATCTTTGAGAATAAATTAAAAGCTCAATAAATGATTTGACATTGCTCCCTTGGTTATTCAAAATCGTTACAGACAAATGTAGAATGGATGTTTGTATGATATTAGAATATTAGATCTTAGTATTTGTTTGAACGTGAATTTGCATTACTTTTCTATGGAAACATTGCTATGTTGTTGGCTGAGAAGCTGAATGATTTGCAGTGTTAGACTGTATGATGAAAAGATAACTTTATGAATTTGTGCATTATTTATTTATTTATTTATTGTACATGTTATCCATCTCACCACTGAGCGATTATTAAAGACCAAAGTAGTTGTATTTGATTAGGAAAATTAAATAAAAACTTGCAAATAAGGTATGAAATTAAAGCATGAAGGTGAATTTCTATACCTTGATAGAATGCTTACTAAAACTGGGAAATTGCCGTAGAAATGTACAAAAAGATAAGGAATAGCTTGCAGTCTATTACGAGGAATAAATGTTTGTCAAAATAAGGGAAACTATTTGTGTATGTGAACATGCTTCTGCCACTAAATGCCGAATCAGCGTTTCTTTTTTTAATCTCAAAGTACTTTGTGTATTTTTGCAGTTTGCAAAGCTGCAAAGGCTGACCTGGTATTTTTGGTGGATGGATCTTGGAGTATTGGAGATGCAAATTTCAACAAAATAATTGGCTTTCTATATAACACTGTTGGTGCTCTTGACAAGATTGGTCCTGATGGAACTCAGGTGAGGAAGAGAGAAAATTTATTGAGGATATGAACATTTTAAAGTTAAGTATGAAATGTCTTCAGTTGTATCAAAATATAGTCACACCGAATGAACTGTGGTTTTGGTCCTAAAAGAATTAATCTGAAAAAAAATGTTTGTTTATATTTCACATTTCTACTGCAACACAATCTGAAGACTCTTTCTCCATAGTTTTTAAACTGTATTCAGAATTAATTATGATCTAGATCAGAGGTCTTCAAACTTGGTCCTTTTATGACTTGTGGATTTCAACTCCCAGAATTCCTCAGCCAGCGTGCCTGTGTCCACAAGTTATAAAAGGGCCAAGTTTGAAGACCCCTTATTTAGATCAAGGGTCTCCAAACTTGACAACTTTTATACTTGTGAACTTCAACTCCCAGAATTCCTCAGCTAGTCATGAGAATTCTGGGAGTTGAAGTCCACTAATGTTAAAGTTGCCACGTTTGGAGGTCCCTGATCTAGTTGAAAAAGTACCCTTGTTGTCTGTTCTAAATCTCCACCAAATTAGCTTCTTTGCATGACCCTAATATTTTGAGAGAGGGAGAAATATTTCCCACTTTCTTTAGTTTGACGACTAGCCATCTTTTTCTGAAATGACCTTCTTGCTTCATGCTCCTTCCCATATCTGACTCATAGGGTGGAATTTAAAAAAGTAAACTCCCCTTGCTAAATTGTGTACATTAATTATTAATAAGGTATCTTTGTTATTCAGGTGGCAATTGCCCAGTTCAGTGATGATCCAAGGACAGAATTTAAATTGAATGCCTACAGAAGCAAAGAAACTCTACTGCATGCCATTCAGCACATAGCCTACAAAGGGGGAAACACCAAAACAGGTGGGTTGAATTGCTGGAAGAGCTGTAGGAGAAGAGATAGAGTTTTCAAAGTTGAGTTCATTGAAATTTTTTTTAGACAACCCATAATAGTTTAACACTACATGAGAATTTTTCCCTCCTTCCTTCCTTCTTTCCTTCCTTCCTTCCTTTCTTCCTTCCTTCCTTCCTTCCTTCCTTCCTTCCTTCCTTCCCTCCTTCCCTCCTTCCTTCCTTCCTTCCTTCCTTCCTTCCTTCCTTCCTTCCTTCCTTCCTTCCTTCCTTCCTTCCTTCCCTCCTTCCCAGGCAGAGCAATTAAACATGCACAACAGATTTTATTTACTTTGGAGTCTGGGACCAGGAAGGGAATCCCAAAAGTTTTAGTAGTGATCACAGATGGGCGATCTCAAGATGATGTGAACCAAGTTTCCAGAGAGATGCAACTAGATGGTAAGGATTCATTTTCTTAGGAAACAAGCACTGTGTCATCAGTTTGATACAAATGTGCCTGGCTTTCCATGGTAAATAAATAGATGGCTCTGTTAATATATTTTGTGAACTTAGCCAGTTATAGTTTATTCAATAAACCGTGATTGAGCAAATAATGGTGTAGTATATGTGATCCAAATTCTTGGCATATCTGTTAGCTAATTGGACACTTAAATGCCACAAACACATATATGGCACTCTATAATAGTTTACTCAGAAGCAAGCCTTCCACAGAATTAGCTTCCAAATTAGCGTTTACAATTGCCTTTTTTCAATCTGGTGTTCTCAAATTTAGTTGGGGCTGTAGTGTCTGTAATTTCACTCCTAAAATACTCCAGCTTGCAATAGTGGTATGCTGGCAGAGCAAATGTTAGTGTTAGATCATAAGTTATTGAGAGCAATAAGGGAAATATGCTTCTTTATCCATTTGATTCAGACATAGGTCATTTCTTTTCCTAAAATAAACTTGGCTGCCCAAAAGAAATGGGATGCCAAAACCAATCCTTTTCTGAATATGCAGAAAGAATAAGCAGATGGTGTTGATAAGAGCAAGGAGGTGATTTATGACCTGTTCTGGCCCTTGGAGAAAACTAGGTTTGGCCACAGAAGTGACAGTGTTTCTCAACCTTGACAATTTTAAGGCATGTGGACTTCAACTCCCAGAATTCCATAGCCAGCAATGCTGGCTGTGGAATTCTGGGAATTGAAGTCCACATGCCTTAAAATTGTCAAGGTTGAGAAACACTGAGCTAGAACAATCTTCTCCGATCTGTCCTCTGTATGTATTGAACTATAAATACCCACCATTGTCTTAGACCAGGGGTAGGCAACCTTGGCTCTTTTATGATGTATGGACTTCAACTCCGAGAATTCCTGAGCCACCCTTGGCAACTTTAAGACTTGTGGACTTCAATTCCCAGAATTCCCAGCCTGCCTGGAGTATTCTGAGAATTGAAGTCCACAAGTCTTAAAGTTGCCAAGATTGGACATCCCTATCTTAGACAGGGGAATTATCTAGTCTTAACACTTTTGGAAGATGTGGGTTGGGGAAGCCTCAACTAGATTAATCAAAGTATCCTTGGCTTTTGTTTACATGTTTAGCAATTTACTCATCCCAGAAATGTTTCCTTCCTTCCTTTCTTCCTTCCCCAGGATTCAGTATATTTGCCATTGGAGTAGCAGATGCTGATTACGCAGAACTGGTTAACATTGGCAGCAAGCCAAGCGAGAGACACGTGTTCTTTGTGGATGACTTTGATGCCTTCAAGAAGATTGAAGACGAACTGATCACTTTTGTCTGTGAAACAGCCTCTGCAAGTTAGCAGTTGTTTCTTTACTTCTTCCTGCCCGTTGCCCAAATTACAAAAAAAAAAAAAAAAAGCATTTTATTAACTTGGTCTGCAGAATGATGGTGTACGACATCCCGTTGCTCTTCATGTTTACTTAGAAGTCAGTCCCATTAAGCTTAACATTTTTTTCCCCAGATAAGTGCACACTTGATGGGGGCATTGTAAAAGTGTGTGTTGCATTTATAGACAATTTGGAGGGTGCTCAAGATGGCTAATCACAATTTTGAATAATTAACTCAATTCAGAACATATAATGCGTAGAAAGAAAGAAATTGGTCCCATCATTTAAAAACTACTTTGCCAAGGTAGTAGATAGGATGTTTCTACAATAAGAAGAAACCCAAAGGGAACATCTTCAAAAAAAACTGGCTGGAATATGTCTGTTTGACAATGATGGCAGTCAATTTCCCAATAACAAAGAGAATAATTTAAAAAAACAGAGCAATTTTTAGAAAAAAAAACAATGTAAAGAAGGCATCCTAATTCATTTTAGTGTAGTGTAGGTGTGTATATAATATTAGCTATATTATTTTGAATAACAGTGCAGTCCCAATATTATTGCTTGTCTGTCTCAGCTGTATAAAATAAAGACATGTCTGTTAGTTTTCAAACATCTGCTTTGCCTCAAATTGTAGCCACAGAGCAGTTTTGGAGCTTTCTAAATATGACTGAATTTTCAGAATAGATGGAGAAATCCCACTGATCACAACTAAGACAACGTTGCTGTGTTTATTCAATAACATGTACAATCAATGGCCTCAAGATTTATCTAAAGTACACTTTTTGTTGCAGCGCAAAAGGAATGCTTGATAAATTTTTGACACTTTAAAAAAATGCTGTGTTTACAGGCCACATTCTAAAGCATTGGCATGTTTTGATTTCATTCTGTTGATGTATTTTTCATAAAAATACAACATACTTGGCATTATGACTATTTCTTCTCAGCCAGAGATAATTTTTTTTCTTCCTCTTTACAGCTTGCCCACTGGTGAATAAAGATGGCAATAGTTTAGCAGGTATGTTTTTATTAAGCAAGTACATTTTTCATGTAATAAGCAATGAGTGCATAATGTAAATATGCAAATAGTGTATCTCCTTGCAATAGTTACAGCTTAAAAACGATAGCTACGGAGAGAGATTCAGCTAATATTCATCTCTAATATTATGAGAGCTTGGTGTGTTTTTTGTTATTGTTTTAGTTGTTGGGCCCCGCAATATGTTGTATGTTTTTAACTGTTTTACTGCCTTTAGATTTTGTAAGCCACCCATTGGAGTGGCTATACCAAATGTAAATAATTAATAATAACTTAATAATTGTTAAGTGAGTTGCGTTCTATTTTCCGATCTTTCTTGCCACAGTTGTTAAGTGAATCACAGCAGTTAAGTTAGTAATACTGTTGTTAAGTGAAACTGGTTTCGCTGTTGACTTTGTTTGTTAGAAGGTTGCAAAAGGGGATCACATGACTCCAGGATTCTGCAACCATCATAAATACATGCCAGTTGCCAAATGTTTAAATTTTGATCATGTAACCACGGGGATGCTGCAATGTTTGAATAGTCACTAAACAAATGGTTCTAAGTCTAGGAATACCTATACTGTACTGTGGTTCCTTAATTAGCTTCTTCTACTGCCCGTACAATGGAAATTGAAAGCATACAGCCATGTCTTGTTAGTTGTGCAATTATCAAGTAATTGTCAGGTGGTAACAATCTGCAGTGCTATTGAGTTGCTAAACTCTTCATTACATAACTCACATTTAACTTCCCATTCAGATTAAGAAGTAGAAATGAACCCACATATTTTTCTGTATTGGTTTCCAGGGTTTAAAATGATGGAGATGTTTGGCTTGGTTGAAAAAGAGTTTGCAACTGTGGAAGGAGTATCTATGGAACCTGGAACGTTTAATGCCTATCACTGTTACGGACTGCATAAGGATGCTTTGGTCTCTCAGCCAACCAAGTATGTACTGAAGATAATGCACAGAGAATCAGGATCATTCATTAAGTTAAAGCACAGAAGGTCTATTATTACAGCCTATATACCAGAACAGGGATCTCCAAATGTGGCAACTTTAAGACTTGTGGACTTCAGCTCCTGGGAATTCCCTGGCTGGCTGAGAAATTCTGAGAGTTGAAGTACACAAGTCTTAAAGTGGTATCAGGTTTGGAGATCCTTGCACAAGAATTTAGTCAACTAATGGTCAGCACTAAATTGGTGCTAGATAAGTATTTAAGAGGGGCTCTCTTGTGGCAATGCAAGGACTCTAAACCAATGATGCATTAAGTCTGCGCCCCAGCTCTGACTGCTCTTCTCCTACAGCTATACAAGTTGTCCTAAATCTACAACTGGTCATTTAGCAACTATTCAAAGTTGCAACAGACCTCCCCAGATCTAGTCATGTGATCGCATTTTGGATTGCTTAGCAAATGACCGATATTTACAGGTATTTTCAGCATCTTGTGGTCACATTATCACTGCAATTTATGGTGTTTATTTCCAGTTCCTGGAAAAAAAATACCCCAGTGCAAACAATGGATTTGCTTAACGACTGCCACATTCACTTAACAACTGTCTCCAAAAAGGTTGTTAAATCAGGTGTAGTCACATGATGACCTGCTTAACTCGATATAGTCAGAAGTTAGGGACAATCTGTAATATTATAGTTGTAGACAACTATTAAAAAGAACTTATGTAACCTAACAATGTAATATCAATGTAATTTTTGCATCCGAGAATGGGAGCTCAATTATTTGGAATTACTGTGCCTTATTTATTTGTTTATTTACAGTATTTATTTATTTGTTTATTAAATTTAGAAACCATTCACCTTGCTCAAAAGGACTCTGTGCAAATACATACGTGCAAATACAGAATATTGGTATATGGATATAGGCATGTGTGTTTGCACACATCCTTGCACATAAATATACATTGCATGTGCATGCACATATCACTAAAACTGTATAAAGTAACAAAAATATCCTGCAATTTTTGTACATCATGACAATTGCTTTGCATTAAAAAACGAAAACAAACAAGCAAAAAAAGCGTTTTGGCTTACAAATTTCCCTGATAAAGAAGATATTGCCTAGGGAAAGAGATGGTGGGAAAAAGAAACAGCATCTGGAAATTCTCCCTCAGACATTTCCTTCTTTCCCGAGAGATTTCTCACTAATTTGTAAACATCTTGAAAGAATTCCAAGCAGAAATCTGATGGATGCCTCTTAGCTTAATTAGTAAGGTTGGGTCAGTGTTTGCATTGAGATGCAGGACTAAGTCGAAGTTCAGTGTTACATCTGCAGCACAGATTTCTCTTCCTTCTCCTCCACTGTTGACTTCTAGAAGGAAATCAAAAACATTTGCTTCAGCCTTCAATATAACCCTGGTACAGTCATACCTTGGCACTTGACTGCTTCAAAACCTGTTGAATTCAGTATTCAATGTGTTTTGAAGCAGAAATCTTGTCCCAGCATTCATCTTTCTCCTGGTAGTTGATGTGCAAGGAAGAACTTGCTGATGTCGGTGGCCTCATGACTTGCTATTTCTTCAGGCCAAAATAGCGGGTCATGTGGTTTTCTCGGTAGCCATCAGTTTTAGTATTCAGCGCATCTTCCGGAACAAATTATTGATGAGCACCGAGGTACCACTGTATGTCATTTCATCTGAATGAGCACAAATTAGACTGGACAAAAAAACAAAAACAAAACCCATAGTTGGAAGCTGGCATGTTCAGGACATAACCCAGTTTAAACTCTCCAGAGTTTTTCCTGTTCAGATTAAACCAGTTAGCTGAGAACATCAGTGAATGGTTTGATTCTATTTTATTTATTTATTTATTTATTTATTTATTTATTTATTTATTTATTTATTTATTTATTTATTTCTAAAATTTATATGCCGCCCAATCCCAAGGGACTCAGGGCGGCATACATCCATTATAGATGGATGTAATAACTCTACACATGACCATAATGGGGCTTGCCAATTAGAATTGTAAATTGTGACAGTCGTGTGTCTGACAACTAATTTTATGACCTTTTGTTGTGTGCCAGGTTGTTAAATGAACACCATGGTTGTTTAATCTGTTAAGCAAGCCCATCATTTGTTATGGGTTTTTTTGCTGAAATCTAGAAGTAAATGCTGGTTTACAGGAAAATAATTGTAAATTGTGGTCACATGTCTGTGGGATGCTACAAACAGCTATAAATGTAGGCTAGTTGTCGTGCATCGAAAATAAGTTACATGACTGTGGGAGACGGGCAGCCATCAGAACTGGGTCATAAGCACCTTTTGGGAGGAATCTGTCATATTTTCAAATGGTTGCTAAGTAACCAGTCATACATTGAGGATCACATGACCCAGGGGCACTGCAACCATCATAAATGTGAGTCAGTTGTCAAGCATCCGAATGTAAATCACATGACTATGGGAATGCTGCAACAGTCATAAAATGTGAAAAATGGTCATAAATCACTTTTTCCAGTGCTTTGGAACTTCAAACGGTCACTAAATAAACTGTTGTAAGTTGAGGACTGCCGGTATGTTCTTTCAGCAAAGGAATCAGAAATGATCAAATGTATACCGCCATGCAAAATCTGAAGCTCGTAAGCTGTTGATTAGGATGATGTTATTCAGTTGTCTCCAACTCTTGGTGATTCTATGGGCCAGATCTCGCCAGATCTCCTGATCTTGCAATATTTCTTTGAGTTTTTCTATGTTCTGGCTGATGTCAGCTTTGATAGCATTCAGCCACCATGTTCTTTGGCAGCTTTTTATTGCTAACTCTTCCCAACATAATTGTTTTCTCCAGTGAATTCCCCCGCGTGACATGGCTAACGTAAGTGAGATGCAGTTTCTTGTTTCTGCCTTCTAGTGGCATATCTGGTGTTCAACACTTGTTATTAGTCGTCTTTGCTGTGTTCATGCCATCTAAGGCAATGAATTGACATTTCTGTATCCAGAACTGTGGTGTGTAGTTCCAACATAAATGGACTAGATTATCTGCTGTTGCTGGAGGCTGAAGCTGGAACAATCACTAAGCAGCAGCCAGCCTAAAATTTCAGGGAAGGGCAATATTTAATATGGCTACTTAAGACATCGGAAACCTAAAGGGATAGCCCCTATCTCATCTACAGAGAGGCTCTGAGAGAACTAAGGCTAAAGTTTCAGTTGTAGTAGTAGATAGAACTTTGGCAAAGATCCAGACTGAAATTGGAACCTGATAGGCTTGTCTTCGCCGGGAAATCTCTAATTTAAACTTCAAAGCCATGTCATAAATGTTTGACTGCAGTTAAGTAACTATCTAGATCTGCTGAATGTCAGTCCTGTGCAGGTTAAACTAGATGGTTTATTTCAAAAGCACTGAGAAGTGGTGTGGCCAGCACATATCTAACAGTGGCACAAAGCCTTCCCTATGTAAAGATCAGAAACTAGACCTCATTATTCAATTTTGTTACTTTCCAATAAAGCCATTTTATATGGAAAGAAGGGTGGGTTTTGAGAGCTTTCACCACTGCAAATCACTACTCTTGGCAAATGCAGCGGGACACAGAACAACTTCCGCTCTTATACATATTTTGAACCTTTAGGAGAGATTTGCACTGCATTTATGGATAACGCTGTAGCCTTTTCCAGTAATTGCAGAGTTTTGTTGTTGTTGTTGTTGTTGATGATGATGATGATGATGTTATCTAGGTAGTTGAATCTGAGTTTTGGCGATTCTATGGGCCAGATCTTTCCACATCCTCCGATCTAGCACTATTTCTTTGAGTTTTTCAGTGCTCTGGCTGGTATCAGCTTTGATGGTGTCAAGCCATCGCATGCTTTGGCAGCCTGTTTTCCTTTTACTGCTGACTCTTCCCAACACAATTGCTTTCTCCAGTAAAATTGCAGAGTACGGTGGACAAAGGATAAAACCACTGCAGGCAGTCAAGTGACATGTGGGTGAATCACCAAAGCATATACAGTATATTACTTTCAGTGGCATAGGTAATCCTTGGCTTACATTCATAATTGAGGCCACAATTTTTGTTGTATCTCATAACTCGTTGTAAAGATTGTAAACTTAACAACCACGATGTTTGCTTAACAACCACGAACAAATGTGACCATACCATTCTACTACTTTTTTTGTGGCAGTTGCTAAGTGAACATCACAGTTGTTAAGTGAATGCTGCAGCCATTAAGTGAACCCATTGTTTGCTACAGGGTGGTTTTTGCTGGAAACCAGAAGTAAATGCCTGTTTCTGGGAAAAACATCATAAATCACAAGGAGGCAATCATCCGGGAGCCACAAACAGCCATAAATGTGGGCTGGTTGTTGAGTGTCCAAAATGTTGTTACATGACTGCAAGAGGGCAGCCATCAGAACCTCAAATCCAGATCATACGTGGCTTTTGGGGGGGGGTTCATTGTAACTGTGATGGGTCACTAAGCGACCAACCATAAGTTAGAGACTAACCGCACCTAGTTCTGCAGCTCTGAATGAAATCCACTTTGGGTTGTGGCTGTAAGTTTCTCGGGGCATTAAATTTATTCTGCATGTGCAAAAGGTTTTGTAGGGATGGAAAACACCCCAACACCAGCATCCTGAGTTGCTCACAGTAGGACATCCTTCCATATTGGGACTTGTTTAATCTTTGACGATCCATCATTCTGCCTTTAATCAATTATTCATTTGTTAAGAAGAAGAAAAAAAGGCCTACAAGTTGTGCTGGTTTTGGAGAGATGCCTGGGTAGACATCTCACTGTCATATTATTTTTGGATTGAAATTTTAATTTGCTTTCCAAGAAAAAATAGGAACGGATCCTTTTTCTCCCAAACATTTACAGTAACCATCTCTGCTCTTAATGAGAAGCTGCCTACACATTCACTGGCGTGTTCCCAGGATTAAGCTTTCCCGAGGCCAGACTTATGCTCAAAAATCCCTCCTTATTTGTTAAAATGGTTCATCGTTTGGCATGAGGTCTGAATGTTGAAAACAGAGGGAGAAACATATTGCCTGGAAAAAAAGAGCATTTTGTTAAGTGGAGAGAGATAAAGCTAATTCAGCTCATATGTGGATTCTTGCAGATTTTAGGGATTAGAAAAGCAAAGCTGGTGGGGAGGGGAAGCCAAATTTGTAACGTGGCAACTAGGGGAACATGGGTGGAGGAGGGAAGAGTAAACCGTAAGACTATTGCATGTTATTTTCCAAACCAAACCCTTGTGTACAACTGGAACAAATCAAGTCAATAATGTATAAGTAATAAGCACTTAGTTATGTTTCCCAGTTTAAATAAAGTTGTCTCTGGAGGTACAAAGGCTGTCTCCTAGAAACCAGAGATGTGAAAATGGGAGTGATTAAAACTTCGGAGCAAGTATTTGATTTGCTCATTAGCTGGATGTTTTACAGCAAGTTCCTATAGTTAAGAGCTATAATAATCCTTCTATCCCTTCAGATTTAGGGATATCTGGATTTTTTCTAAGCTTATGGACATTCCTTTGATTTCTTTCAAAATTCTAAGCTTGCAAGTGAGGACATCCCCCCTCCAGTAAAAGTCCACCAAGCTTAAATTGTAATTGATCCCATGACACAATCCATTTGAATTTCTCTTTCATTTGTTTGCCTGCAGATATTTCCTAATTATTCACACACACACACCGCCACCCCAATATCCCTTTATTTCGGGAATATTGATGAAATGTTGATAGCAAGCCAAACCTTGGACAGGTGTTTCAAATGGGTGTTCAGATTGCAACTCCTACTACACTAGATATAGTATCATCTGTTATGATGGTTCTTCTGCAATGATTACAGTTAGTCCCCAGCTTACAACATTTGTTTAGTGACCTTTCAAAGTTACAACAGCACTGAAAAATTTACATATGACACTTTTCACACTTGCAATCACTGCAACATCCCCATGGCCACCTGATCAAAATTCGCAGGTTTGGCAACTAACTTGTATTTATGATGGTCGCAGTGTCCCAGGGTCATGTGATAGCACTTAGCAATAGCATTTAGACTTATATACCGCTTCATAGTACTTTTACAGTCCTGTCTAAAAGGTTTACAGAGTTAGCATATTGCCCCCAACAAACTAGGTCCTCATTTTACTGACCTCGGAAGGATGGAAGGCTGAGTCAATCTCCAGCTGGTCAGAGTTGAACTCCTGACAGTGAGCAGTGAATTAGCCTGCAATGCTGCATTCTAAACACAGTGCCACCATGGCTCATATGTGATCACCGTTTGCAGTCTTCTGACGCACAAAGTCAGCGGGGAAACCAGATTCACTTAACAGCCGTATTACTAACTTAACAACTGGAGTGATTCTCTTAAAAACTGTGAAAAGAAAAGTCATAAAATGGGGCAAAACTCACTTATCAACCGTCTTGCTTAGCAAAGGAAATTTGGGGCTCAGTTGTAGTTGTAAGTTGAGGGCTATCTGTAATTCTGGTGTGGTGTTCGTATTATCCATCAATATGGACACAATATAAATACCACAAATCCTGCTCTCATTGTGGTTGTAGGGGGTGTTCCCAGAAGGAATAAGCAAAAGGGTAGTGAGAGTTTTAAGCCATGAGTATATACTACCAAAAGGAACACTCTAGCTCAGGGGGTCTTCAAACTTGACCTTTTTATGACTTGTGGACTTCAACTCCCAGAATTCCTCAGCCAGGGATGCTGGCTGAGGAATTCTGGGAATTGAAGTGCACAAGTCACAAAAGGGCCAGGTTTGAAGACCCCTGCTCTAGCTGAATATCATAGACTTTGCTTTCTTCAAGCCACTTCTTCTAGATGTCCAACGAAGAACTGAAAATTGCCTCAATAGGAGATGCTTGCTTGTTTCAGTGTAGTTAGCCTTATTTGCATACCTGCTTCAGGATATGTGAGCTTTCGTCATGAGAATTATAAAAGATGAAAGAAATGTCTTACTTAATTGCATTAGCAATCAGCAATATATCTTTCAAGAGTTTAAGGATGCTTTAAGTAGGAAAATATGGTCTGTGTTCTCAAACCTCCCAGTTATTTAAAATAACAAGTAGGGAATAGAAATATCAGTCATTAAAATAAATATTATTATAAGCTTTCTGGAATAAAACCTGCAATTTTATTTCATGTTTTGTATATCCCATATGAAATTTTTATACAAAGTCATTTTATCTTATCACATTGCAATGTTATCGGCCATCAGAAAAATTAGCAGCCATAAAAATGTGCTGAGGGATAAGGCGAGTTATATATGTTTGTTCATTTTATATGTATTAAGAATTTGATATCCAAGCTTTTTTCCACAATAAAAGCCCAGCAAATTAAAAACATAATGTCTTATGGCCTCTCTGAACCTGGTGCTTTCCAGCTGTGAGGCAACTACAATTCCCAGAATTCCCAAAGTAGCAGCAACACATCTGGAGGGCAGCAGGCTGGAGAAAAAAGATATAAACAGGTGTATAGCATTCTCCACTCCTAAAAAAGAACATTAAAATATGGAACAGTACCAGCAACCAATTTCATGGATAAGAGTCAAAGTTAGGAAAAGCATTAACATTATAACATTTAGTCATAGGAATGCATTTATCAGCTGTGTATGGAGAGTGTGATCCTCATTGCTCAGGAATCTTGTAAGCAGTTTGATGCGACATATTGATTTTGAGGATATGGGGATCATCTAGCACAGGGGTGTCAAACTGCCGGCCCGCGGGCCGGTTTCATCATACTGGAGCTGCGCCCACCCCATTGCCAGAAATGGCGAAAAAGTTCCGATACGTTGCGTGATGTCACGTGACGTCGCAAGTTTGACATGTCTGATCTAGCAGATTTCCAATAAGATTGGCTCAAAACTATAATTATGATAGGACTAAAGGGCAAGGATTGATTAAGGTGTTTGGGGAAAGCTGCAACTTTATCATGATTGACAGAATGGATAGATTGAAGGGCACAGATATAACAACTGTTTGTAACAGTTCAGCCTCTCTTCTGTAATCCCACAAGCATTCATAGAATTGATGAGCCCAAAATGAGCCCTTTAAATAAAGTTTACAGACTAACAAACTAATAGACTTGGAAGGGTCCTTGGAGGTCTTCTAGTCCAACCCCTCTGCTCAAACAGGAAACTCTATACCCCTTCAGACAAAGAGTTGTCCAATCTTTTCTTAAAAACCTCCAGTGTTGGAAAAGCCACCTAGTTAAAATTATGCAAGTGTTTGAGGGGCAAAATTAGACTGTCCCCTTAAAGCACCTATTTCCTCAGTTCTGCCCCCATATGGCTTATAATTTTCAATCTACTTATAAATGTTGGCACTTGATATATTCTGCACAGCCTTCTGTAGCCTTGGGTGAATGAAAACGGGGTATTCTTGACTGTAGGGTTTCTCTGTGCTAACATTACTTCCTGCAAACTTATTTTCCTTTCACAGATATGTACATCCAGAAGGTCTTCCATCAGATTACACCATAACGTTTCTCTTCCGCATCCTTCCCGAAACACCTCTGGAGCCATTTGCACTGTGGGAGATTTTAAATGAAAGCTATGAGCCATTGGTTGGAGTTATTTTGGATAGTAAGTGTTTGTGGTTTTGGGGTGTTCTGTGATTGATTAGTTCTATCTGTATTTTGGGGGGGGCACGTTATCAATGAGGGACTTACGAAGTCATACCATATATTTCAGCGTATAAGATGACTTTTGAGAGCGTTGAAACAGGCGCTGAACTCGGGGGTCGTCTTATACACCGAGTCGTCTTATACGCCGGAAATAAGGTAGTTTCCGGCGTATAAGATGACTTTCTAGGCATGCGACTTGGCGTTGATTGTCTTGCGACTCCTCATCGAACTCGGGGGTCGTCTTATACGCCGGGTTGCCCTATATGCCGGAATATACGGTAGTTGCTTTTTTCTTTTACGAAGAATCTTAAATGTTTTTTTTTCTCCCCAGTTTTCTATAGGGTTTCCTACGGATTTATGTGCTATATCTTATTTATAATATGATGTATGAGACAGCTAATGTGGTTTGGTGATTAAGGTGCAGGCCTAGAAATCAGGAGACTGTGAGTTCTAGTCCCTCTTTAGGCTGGGTGACTTTGGGCCATTCACATATATATTTACTGCCTTGAGTTACCTATAAAGTAATAAAAGCAGGATTAAAATCTGAAAAAAAAACCCAATGTTTATAAATCACCTTTTCCCATCGAAGGTATAGGTGAGATACTTATAGGTTCACTATATGTCATTTTTGACCAGGATTGTCCACATTTGTCATTTATATCTGCGTGTCCTTCCTATCTCATTGGTTTACAAAGGAAGGACCAGGAATTTCATTAAACTCAATGATCTTGCATAGGCATAGAGGAAGTGGATTTAAATAGCTTCTCTTTTGCCTGTGGAATCCTCAGATTTATCCGATTTAAATCCCGGCATTTTGTCTAGGAGAGGAATTTATCCACCTGTCAAAACTCCCTTCCCATTTGCCTATATAGGTTGCCTAGTTTTGGGATGGGAATGAGTTTTGATGAAATGTAGAAATTTGTGCTCTTCCTTGGCCCACTGGCTGATCGTGATTTTTGCCTGGAAATATGATGAACCAGTATATAACCTTAAAAAGAAAAAAAATAGATAGTTCTCTGAGCCTTATTCTCTCCTACACTGTGCAGATGACGGCAAAACTTTGACTTTCTTCAATTATGACTACCAAGGGGAATTCCAGACGGTAACTTTTGAAGGGTCTGACATAAAGAAAATGTTTTATGGAAGTTTCCATAAGGTGAGACACTTGCTGAAGTACATTTCAAAAACATCTTTAAAATATATATATGGAGATTCTCAGTCATCCACGTCACCGTTGCCCCAAAAGTGCTTTTCCAAAAGGCAACTGGACTTGCTTGGTTTTTTCCCTTTGAAAACGTTTCATTTCTTATCCAAGAAGCAAACGGAAGAAGCTTCTTGGATGACAAGTGAAACATTTTCAAAGGAAAAAAATAAAAACCTCCAGTTGACTTTTGGAAAAGCACTTTTGGAAAAATCTTTAAAAATCTTTAAAATATGAAAGAACTTGTCTTTCTCTTATTGCTGTATTCTCCCAAATTTATGAGGTTTTAAACTTGTAAAGCAAATATACAAAAAACAGTGGTCTGGGGGGCTTCATGTGATTTATTAGTGTTCCTTTTGTGGCCTCAAGAAATGTCTGAGTAAGTAGACCTAACTAATATTTTTTGTTTGGCTGAGTTCTCTGATAGACAAACAGATTCTTAATTTCATTTCTTCTCAGACTGTAAAAATGATGTCACTTTTAAAGCTGCCAAATTCTGTTTCAGAGCTTATATCATTGCAAAAGGGTGAAGTAAGACAATTGTTGTTTAACTTGTCTAGAAAGAAGGGGAACAATTTGGCAGCTGTCTAAATGTTTACACGATTTTATACCACTCTCTTTTACATTCTAGCAGAATAGTTTTCTACTGGGATTAGTCTTCAGTATTAAATATTTTAGCCCTCTTCTATTTATGTATTGTTTTGTTTTATTTTCTTTAATTTTAAATTATTATAACTCTGAAAATTGCCGATGTGCCAAAACAAACAAACAAAAGGGTGGATGCAGCTTGGGGGGAATGAGCAAGCAGCACCTATGGTTATGGTCATGGTCATGGTTATGATTATGAATTTATTTTATTTTGTAAAGTGAATTTTGTTGTATATGTTGAATAAATGGAAAATAAAATTTTTTTATTAAAAAACAAAACAAAACAAAACCCAATCCTACAAATGAGAACCAGCGTGATTTAGTGGTGAAGGCACCCGGCTAGAAACCAGGAGATCATGAGTTCTAGTCCTGCTTTAGCCAGGAAAGCCTGATGAATGCCTTTAGACCAGTCACTCACTGTTAGCCTAACTCAGGGGTAGGCAACCTTGGCTCTTTTATGACTCGTGGACTTCAACTCCCAGAATTCCTGAGCCAGCATAAAAGAGCCAAGGTTGCCTATCTCTGGCCTAACTTCTTACAGGATAGTGGTTTTGGGGAAAAAAAGACGAGGAAAGGTGTATTAGATATGTTTAGTACCTTGAGTGATTTATAAAAATAATAAAGGCAGGATTTTTAAAAATCTAAACAAAATTCTATTGGAGAACTATTGGAGAACTAATAAAGTTGATGTGGTTCTTACTTTTAGAGTAAGACATTTCAAGAGTCAAAATAAATGTCTTAAACCTTAAGATGGCACCTATTTTTTCCCCAAAGCTCTTGAGACATTCTCTCAATACATACTCCGATTTCCATATTTTTGGAATTTGGCCATTGACAAGTCACACAAATCCATGTAAGTTGTGCATTTTTTTGTTACAGAGGAATGGATCAAGCAGGCTGATCCTGCCCATTTTGTCTCTGCATAGGCCCCATTTATCCCTCAGTCCTTAATCTTCAGCCAGGTCTTTCTTTTGCCAGTAGTGTTAAGCAAGTCCCTGCCTAGCTGCAAGATGGAATTAGGGGCTAACAGGTTACTTAAGGTACATAACAGTGAGGAACATAGAAGAAAGCAGCCCTCTGTGCATATCAAAACTTGAGAAAGCAATAGTGTGTCTGTGAATTGCATTTAAAATGTCAGTACAAAGAGCTCCAGTTTATGTAGGTCTTTTGGGCTTCCTTGTTGTGTGTTAAAACCTCCCTCTCCTCTTCCAGCTGCATATCGTTATCAGCAAAACCACCGCTAAAGTAGTGATTGATTGCAAGGAAGTGGGTGAGAAGAGTATCAGTGCAGCAGGAAATATCACTTCTAATGGGATTGAAGTCCTGGGAAGGATGGTTCGATCAAGAGGACCAAGAGACAGTTCTGCACCAGTAAGTAAAAGAGCTGAGATAGAACTGGATGATTATTCAGCAATTAAATTGATATGCTGATCCAGCTTGCTGCCCAAAATGACTTTGAGAGGCTTACAATATAGTAAAAACAGAGATATAAAAACAATTCTAAATGTAAACAGAGATTAAAACTGCAAAAGATTAAATGCAGACTAAAAAAACATAGGTTCCAGGTGGAGAGGAGGTGATGCCTTTTCTGTCATTGCATCAATCACCTAGAGCAGGGGTAGGCAACCTTGGCTCTTTTATGACTCGTGGACTTCAACTCCCAAAATTCCTGAGCCATCCATTCTGAGGGGAAAGGGAGAGGTTTCCAAGCTGAGCCATGCTGGCTCAGGAATTCTGGGAGTTGAAGTCCACCAGTCATAAAAGAGCCAAGGTTGCCTACCCCTGACCTAGAGTCAGGTTTTCAGGTCCTTCCTGAAGGCCAAAAGAGTCGGTGTGGATTCACCTCCTGTAGCATGATGTTCCAAAGGGCAAAAAAGGATCTTCTCCTAATCCGTGCCAGCCAAAATTCCTTGGCTGATGGGGTTTGCAGTAGACCCCTTCTGCTGGGATAAGTGGGGCTGGCCAGTCCCATTGGGTAAGACGGTTCTTCAGTTTATTCACTCAGAGATTGATGTAACCCCTTCTGTAACCAGAGAGAAAAGTATTAATTCAGCTATACCACCATCAACTTCATGTTTAATTGAATGTATGTTCCAACACTTTGTCAAGGCATCTTTGTGTTCTGCTTAAATGCAAGTGGGAAACAGTCATTTGGGTCACTCTCTGAGAGGTACTTGACCATACTGAATTCTTGAGACTTGGTTTGTACTTCCTTCTTTTCAAGATGATAGTTCCCAACAAGTTAAGAGAAGCTCTTCTAGAACATTGTTATATTCTGGGGAGACTTGATTATCTAATCAAGCAAGAAGAGAATTTAATAGGAGAGAAGAGGTGGATTTAATTTCAAAGCTGGACAATCTGGTTGTGTCCTTTGAACTCTCTTGACCAAAAGAGTCCCATAAACGTCAGCGTGTTTAGCCTGTGAAGTACATATTTGCCATCCCTCCATACAAAATTATGTGCTTTGCACAAAGAAGTGTTTTTAGACTCCTGACTTAAGCCTGGCAACTCATAGATCAACTCCTACAAGACAATTGAACCAAGCAACCTCTGTGGCCATGTTCCAGCAGGGAATGACAAAGGCCAACTTGTTAAAAATTGCAATTGAAGGGTGCTTTGTAAGAAAATAAAAGGAAAGAAATGATGGCTTTTGTTTGGAAAATCTTGGTTGTATGAATGATAAGTGGTCAAGTGGTCAAATACACCCACAGGAAGCAAAAAATGGTTGCCTGCAATTAAATTGGTTGATGATTATGTAAGTTCACAAAAATGCATTTCAAAATATATTTCTCAGTAAAGAAACATTCTTTTCACAAAATCAGCTTTAACAAAGTCTGTGCTCTTGATTAGATACAGTGTATTTTTCAGAAAATTATGTTTTGATGCTATCTTATGGTCCGTGAGACTAAAACATAAGGAATGCTTCGGTTTGCTCTAAAAATGTTTTTTGATTTAATTTGGGGGGGGAACCCTCATACATTTTCTTCTAAACCATATCTGGCACCCTGATAGTAAATTTGGAAGTTCCTTTTAGGTGGCAAAGCACAACAAAAATGATTGCCAGAGTGCATACCTTGAACCAATATCTCAGGGATTGCCACAAAGAAGAGGGTGTCAAGCTATTTTCCAAGGTGCCTGAAGGCAGGACAAGAAGCAACAGGTGGAAACTAATCAAGGAAAGAAGCAACCTGGAATTAAGGAGAAATTTCCTGACAGTTAGAACAATTAACCAGTGGAACAACCTGCCTCCAGAAGCGGTGAATGCTCCAACACTGGAAGTTTTTAAGAAGAGACTGGACAGCCATTTGTCCAAAACAGTATAGGGTTTCCTGCCTGATCAGGGGGTTGGACTAGATGATCTCCAAGGTCCCTTCCAACTTTACTATTATTATTAACCTTGGTGTCCTACTCCATATAATGTAGTGTTTCTGAGACTTGGCAACTGTAAAATCTGTGGGCTTCAAATCCCAGAATTCTTCAGCCAGCGTGATAGAATACAATATAATAAAATTGTTAATGATTTTGGTGTAATGGTTAAGCCATCAAGCTAGATTCTTGCCTTAGCACAGTGGTTCTCCACTTGTGATCCGTGAAGATCCTGTGTTCCCTGACCAGGTCCTCTGTTGAATTTAACTGAACATCCCACTTGTAGAAGAGTCATGTCTGCAAATATGGCAAAATGAATTAGGCTAGTATATATTCTTATTTTGAATTCTGTTCCTTCTGGCATCTTTTAAAGAAACTATTTGTTTGTTCTGTTGGAAATGTCGCGTGAGAGGTGAATTGGCACCTGGAGGTTTTTGTGCAATTGTTTATTTCAGAATGGAGAGTTCAGAAAACTAAATTTGAACTCTGTGGCTCAACAAATATTTACAGTTTTATATTCATTTTAACTCTGATTTTGGACTTGATTTAAGCAACATGGGTAATAGTTACTGCATTGTTCTCAATATAAAAAAATATGACATTTGAAGGATTAGGTACTGGAAGTGAAAGAGGAATAATTTTGGAAAACAAAGATGTGCATGCTTTCATCGGCATCATTGTATATACCTGAAATATATTTCCTGGAAATAAATTACTCTTTAAAATAGAAGACTTAAGGGCTACTGTAAAAATGATTTACTGTTTCTTTAAGTTTGTATTTGGAAGTCACCTTCAATTGAAATTTTGAGTAAATTGGGGGTGATTTTTAAAAATACACAATCATATCTCATAGGTAAGCATTCAGTTCATGGTTTGGTGAACAAAAAAAAGAATTCATGAGTGATCAGTTTTTGTTATGTTTTTATTAGTTGGTGCCTAATCATTTTGAAATTATTTTTTCCTTCTTAACCAGTTCCAGCTGCAGATGTTTGATATCGTTTGCTCCACTTCATGGGCCAATAGAGATAAGTGCTGTGAACTTCCAGCTTTGGTAAGATGTTACGCATTAAGGATATTTATTCAGTCATTTGCAATTCAATTATTATTATGTCTGGAAAGGTCTGCAAAAGAAGAACATGTAACTAGCATCCCGAATATCCTAATTTGGAATATACTGAATATAACACAAACTTTGTTGTTGTTGTTGTCGTTAGAGAGATGAAGAAGGCTGCCCTGCCCTTCCACATTCTTGCTCCTGCTCTGAAGTCAGCAAAGGATCTCCTGGGCCAGCAGGACCCCCTGTAAGATTTTACTTTATTGGTCTTTCACTAATGTCCCACTTGAAATACTCCCAGGTGTATCAAATTTTATTGGATAGATTGAGAACATAGCTTGATGATGCAAACTGCCATGATCTATCTTCTTCATGGGCTGAGAGTTTAACACATAGAATTCAAATAAGGACTACTACTGCTCTGAAGTAGAATTTGTATTGAAAAACAGCTATAGTTCCCCACTAGCTTGAGTGGTAGCCTTTACAAATCTGAAAGGCACTGGGACATAAAGGATGTGACATTTGTGTGTCTCACATATAAGGTTTCTTGTTTCTAGATGTTGCTTTGAAATAACAGTACCGGTAAACATGCAGTAAGGCTTCTTTGCTCTTGTTCCATTACTTAGAGTGCTAGAAACTTTCCAGATGTTTGTTTCCTACTGATGATAATCAAACCTTTAAGCTATTCCATCCTTTTCTCCTCATTTGATACTTGTTGAAAGAAAAAAAGGAAGTGGTGGAATAAATGTGGTACATTATTGGACCACCAAATGTGGACATTGGGTAGGATCTTTGTACAATAATGGCCATGCCTAGAAACTTCCTAGAAACTTAGCATTTCTCTCTTTCCTAATATAATACCTTCAAAATATGTCAGATTTGTATTTCTTCTGCATTGCTTTTAAAGCAAACATAGCCTTGCTAAGTGTCCCAGTAGTAAGACCCTTGGGCACTTACTCAGGTGTCACTCGTCTGGGTAGTTTGCTGGTTTCCAAGGTCAAGAAAAATGCAAAAAATGAGTCAGTCTGTATAGAAAATTTCTGATTTGTGAAGGCCAAATATCAATTGTGATTTCCTTAAGAAAAATAAGCATATTTAGGGATGGGGAGGGTTATGGATAGAATAGTGAAATATGAATTGGTATATGGATGAGGAGGAGGAGAGGAAGAGATGATAATGGTTGATGAGGATGATGATGCCCTCTGCATTGGTGAATTCTGCAACCAGGTTTGGACCCAAAACAGAACTGCTATGAAATGAGAGAACAAATTATGTTCAGTAGTACTGAACTGTGTCTGTTGGAAAAGAAACCGAGATATGTTAAAGGATGGGCCTTTGGCTTCAACTCTGAATAGGATCTTTCTTGAGTAGGAGATAAAAACACAGTGCCACCTTGAACAACACTTGATTTCTTTAATCTTAAATGTCTTTGACAGGGTGGTCCAGGTCTCCGAGGTCCAAAAGGTAGCCGTGGTGATGATGGTCCAAAGGTATCTTGCCAGTGCTTCTTCCTTCTGCATGATAGCCTGTGTATATCTCAGCCCACCTCATGATTTCATTGTCTATGTAGAATGTGACCTATGAGTTGTTTGTTTTGTTATCTTTTTTTAATAAATATTATTGGGAGAAAAACACTTGGGGGGGGGGGGAAACCAAGGAAAATTGCTAAAACGTGCAAGGATTTTTATATAATGGGTAGAAATCATGGCACCTTCTGTTACTCTTATTCAACTCTATTATTTCTACATTCAGTTTAGAGCTTTGCAAAGAAGGGTGTTAACTCAGACTGTTACATACTGGTACATGTACTTGGCACCAAAATGGTGAAAGGTTTCAGGAATGCCAATGTTTTTGTGATGTATTGTTTTTATACAATTCCTACAGCCCACCTACATATCCGCTCATAAACACAAGAGTGCCCACACACAAGACTTGGAGTCTGCAGGAGATTACACCATCAAAAATGTCTTGAAATTGAACAATGTAATTTTGGCATACACACACACACACACACACACCATATAGGATAATAAGTCTGGGAATGGGATCACACCATTTATGATAGAGGAAATGCTTTGATTCCCTCTCTAATATCACCTCAAAGTCTCAGCATCACTGGTCAACAATGGTTTAAAAAAGAATGAACAAATAATCAGGATTCTGAATTGTGTCTGCTAACCCAGAAAAACTTCCACAACTTATTTACAGCATTTAAACACCCATAGTTTGCTCTCCTTAGGCTTTCAGGGAAACTAAAATGCTGTATATAAACCCTCTTTTTTGCTAGTTATCTTCCAGTCAAGTAGCTCTGTTGCATGCAAAAGAGGGCATGTTGAAACTGAGAACAGGACAAGAACGAGTAAGTTGAAACTAAATGAAAGGAGATTCTCCCTGAGTAGTAAGAGAACTCCCTAATGGAGAAATCCATTAAATCAGAACCAGTCTTTAAAAAATGATAGACTTGTTGGAGATTTTCAAATAAGGATTAGATGACCCCGTTGGGTAGATTTGTTGGGTTTCTATACTAGCTATTGGCTTAGTCTGGCTGACCTATGAAATCCCTTCCAGGCCATATGTTCTATAATTCAAACTCGCAGCAAGACAAAATATTAATGTCTTCCCATGATTATTGAATACTGCTATAATTATAACCTGTTTCATTGTCAACTCTTAATAGTGATCTTCTACTTTCCAAAATTACAAATTAGGAAGTTCCTTTAGAAATTGCTCAGATTAGCTCAACATCTCTAGAGCAATACATTAAGGTGAGCCACATCTTAAAGTACTTGATAAAACATGTCTTGACTGTTATAGACCTGGTTGATCTTTCAGATGAAGTCCTGCTAGAAACCTGGCAATTACTAGACAGATTTTTCATTATTTTTATATTGTGTTTTGTATACATTTCTGAGATGTGTTAGCATAAAAAGCAGGGTAAAATATGTTCAGTAAATAAATGTATAATTCTACATTTTGAGCATGGAATTTATAATGATCTTTTTGGTCCTAGGGACCTGATGGACCTCGAGGTGAAATTGGTACTCCGGGTCCCCAAGGGCCTCCAGGCCCACAAGGGCCAAGTGGACTTTCAATTGAAGGACCTCCGGTAGGTTTATTATTATGCAGATACGTCTTGTCCAGTTGCTGAGGAATACAAGAAGAAAAGTGCTAATAGTTCTGTGTTATGCTTCTGGCAGCATTTGTTTTATAAATATTGCTATCAGAACTAGGAAGTTGAGTTAGACAGAGCTTTCATCTGATCCAGTAGTGATCTTTATATTCATGTAGTTTCAGCGACTGCAATCATAAGGGTAAGAAAAATACTTCTATGTTTAGTGATTCTCCTCTTGCTATTTTTCTGTATAATTTTAGGGCTATATCAGCAGATTGCTTTCTTCTCTCCTTCCCTTCTAGACTTGATATGAAAAGACAAATATGAGAAGGTGGAGGCAGAGAGAAGCTCAAGAGAGCCAACTCTGTGGTTCAAAGTCTGCTTGTGTAATGTTGGATGTATAGTCTGCCCAACAATCAGAGATCTAAACAAGCTAAAATTAAAGAAGAGTCAGATGCCCTGGCTTATAGATTTAATGGGGGGCAATCCCACCTTTTCTTGCACAGTTGAAAACTTTCTTCCCATAGTCTCAGAAAAGCAACGTTAGAATTCCTTTTTTCCTCCTTCTCCAGAAAGAAATTGACAATTAATCATTTTGTTTAGATGAGAAAAAAGGAGAAATGAACAATAAAGAGTATTTATTCGTTTTCAGGGACCAACCGGAGAAAAAGGAGATAGGGGAGAAACTGGACACCCAGGTCTTCAGGTAACCATTGGGCTATGCTGGTCTAGAATGGAGTTACTGCAACTACTCAGTCATTAGATATTTCAGAGCTGTATTATTTTATTTATTTATTAAATTTCTATGCTGCCCATCTCACTATCTAGAGCAGTGTTTCCCCAACTTGACAATTTTAAGGCATGTGGACTTCAACTCCCAGAATTCCACAGCCAGCGTTGCTGGCTGTGGAATTCTGGGAGTTGAAGTCCTCATGCCTTAAAATTGTCAAGTTGGGGAAACACTGATCTAGAGTGATTATGGGTAGCTTACAATGCAATAAAAATAGAAGTATAAAAGTTATAAACATAGGAACAGTTAAAATTAAAAGAATTGCATTGACTAAAAACCACGGAGCAGGGATGGTGCCTCATTCTGTCATTGCACCAGCTACCTCCAGCCTAAAGCATATCCATCAGGACCTATGCCAATTGGCAGAGCCAGGTCTTAAGTAACTTCCAGAAGGCCAGGAGAGTGGGGGTAGACCTCACCTCTGGAGGCAGGATGTTCCAAAGGATTGGGGGGAGCGGCATAACAGAAAAGGCTCTTCTCCTATATCTCACCAGCCAAAATTCCTTGGCTGCTGGGGTCCACGGTAGGCTTCTTCCACTAGAACATGTGTGGTGGACTAATCCCATTGGGGCAAGATGGTTCTTCATATATCCTGGAGCCATCCATAAAGGGGTGTAAAGGTGATATCCAACATCTTGAATTGGATCTGGAAGCAAATCGGCAATTAGTGCAGCTTGGCAACAGTGGTGTTATATATGCCATCCTGAGAGATTCTAGAACTGTCTGTGCTGGGGTGTTCTGAACCAATTGTAGCTTCCGAATGCTCTTCAAAGATAGCTCCATGTAGAGCCCATTGCAGTAACCCAGATGAGAGATTGCCAGGTATGAGTGACTGACTACTATTACTAATATTACTGTGATCCTTCACAATCAGAGAAATTAATTATAGCTTTATTGTGAATTTTGCTCCTCTCATATGTGTTGGTGGCTATCAATTGGAAGTTGGAGAACATCGGGGAGGATTGGACTCTAAATTCTTGGACTTGCTAGCATTATTCTTAGGGCTGTATAACTTAAATTCCAAATGAGGAATGGCATGAGATTTTTGGGCTTGTTACCATCCTGTCCATGTTTCTTTGTGAGCTTCTGAGTAGACTTTTGTTCGTGGGTAGAACTGTTACTAAAAGTACTCCACTCTAGTGCTCTTTGCTTTCAATGTGCAAGAAGTGCACTATCATTTGTCTCAAGGTACTACTTGAGAGCATGATGTCTTATATTAATGTTAGGCATGAACAACGAGATCCACATGTGAAGAGTTCAATTAGCTGTTTTATTGCTCAAGCCTATACACAGCCTAAGGTTTTATATCTTGGTAAGACTGGATAAGATTCAACAGCATTCGAGGACTAATTCCCTGTTTGACTCCTCCCCCTGGCTTGACCAGTCTCTCTCCAACAATTAGATAGCAAATCCTCTCAGACTCAAGTAGACTAAAGACTTGGTCCTCTAATGTCAGCATCTCCTCGGTCCTCCAGGTCACCGTGCTTGTCCTGGGGATCGTCCACCTTTTGGCTTGTGAAAAGATCCTCAGTGTTGCAAGAAGAAAGCTTTGTAACTAGAGGTGGAAGGTGTATCTGAGTTGGCATCCTTGCTAGTGTCAGGGCTGAATCTTCACAGTTATGAAAGTATGGAGAATATGTTCCATAGTTTTATGCCCAGGATTCAGCTACCTCTGTGCTGCTGGGGGCTTATAACAAAGACTCACCATATTCTTGTCTGCTGAAAACAATTGCGTACAATGTTATCTGACTCTCTCTCAGAACATTTATCTTGTGAGCTTCATGGTTCAATAAAAGTTACAAATGGGCAGGGTAATGCCATTAATCAATCTATCTTTAAATTTATGTGTTCTTTTAGAAATATTGATAAGTAAAATTTACACTATTACTGTTGTTGTTATTAGCAGAAATGTGTGTTGAAGTGTACTGTATAATTTGGGGTTTTTTTGTATCTTCCTCAGGGTATTCCAGGACCTACAGGGTCACCGGGACGTGATGGGAGCCAAGGTCCAAGGGTAATATGAAAGAATTAATAGTAACCATCCAACTACTTCATTTTGCTCTGTTTCACCATGATTTAATTTTACATACTGTAAACTTCTCTTACTAGTATGAGTTCACATTATATGTTTCAATGCTATACCCAGATGATCAAAACACAGTTTTGTGTTAAGCCCACACTAGATCCAAACAAAGAAACCATATTATCATTTAGCATGACATCAGTCCAGTTCAGACAACTTCCTGGTGGTTGGATTCTCACAGCCAGCTGAATTCCAAAACACCAAAGTCCATTTTAGCTTAATCTAGCATGTTGTACATAACCAGTCCTAGAGATGCTTTATTCTTCCCTACCAGCAGAAAATTCTGATTTAGTTCTGTGGTCCTAGATGCTTCTCAGTGAATCCTAGTGAGGGATTCACACAGGATGTCTGACAAATGTTGATTTTGTAGGCAAAGGTTAAGAATAAGGATATTTCTTAGGACCTGCAAAGAACTGCTACAAATATAAACTTGATTTTCCAAATTTATTTCAGAGATTGGCTGCGAAAGGCTAATTTTGGTTGAGATTACTAAATTGGAGTACAATCATTCTTTCATAGAAGGCTTCTTATTATTTTATGTCTGAGGTGGATGTACTGGACTTCCCAGATGTTTGGAATAGAGAGGCTGGAAAAAGGGATTATCATCTCTTCCTCCTGCTGAAGCAGAGTCCCAATGTTTTTCCTCCCACTCCGGCAAATATTTTAAAGTGAATTCCTGCCTTCCTTTCTCTACGTAGACCATCTGGTGCTGCCTGAAGTGAATCACTCCACTCCATGGAGGGCCTGTTTATGTCAGTTCACGATGTCGTTGTTGGGGTCTTGTTCATCCTTAACAGGGAGCAAACACTATTATCAAACTGAATGCAGCTTTTATCTGCATAGACATGAATAGAATTGCACTATAAATATTTACTCAGAAGAAAGATTTGCTTTGGTCTAAATATATAACAGTCTTCTTCAACTTTATGTTATCCAGATGTCTGGGAGTACAATTTTAGAACTGTCAGTCCATGTGTACATTACATGTGGTGCACACCAAATTCTCTCCATGAGTTTTATGTTTTACTCTTAGGATTTTTTTTTTTATTTAATTTCTTATTTTCTTCAAATATTCTTGAGAAGGAATTTGTGAAGGACTACAGGCAGTCCTCGACTTATGATCACAATTAAGCCCCAAATCTCTGTTGTTAAGTGAGACATTTGTTAAGTGAGTTTTGCCCCATTTTACAACCTTTCTTACCTCAGTTGTTAAGTGAATCACTGCAGTCAATAAATTAGTAACTTGGTTCTTAAGTGAGTCTTAAAATTCACCAACACATCTTTCCCATTGACTTTGCTTGTCAGAAGGTTACAAAAGGGGATCACATGATCAGTGAAGGTCATAGATATGAGTCAGTTGACAAGCCTCTCACTTTTGATCACATGATCATGGGGATGCTGCAAAAGGTTGTAACTGTGAAAAATGGTCACTTTTTTCACAGTGCCTTTGTAACTTTGAACACTAAGTGAATTGTTGTAAGTTGAGGACTTTGTTTAAATCAGCGGTTCTCAACCTGTGGGTCACAACCCCATTTGGGGTCGAACGACCATTTCATGGGGATCACCAAACAACATGATCCGCCATTTTTTTCCTTAGCTCTGCTACTCTTTCTTATTCTATTGGCTTTCGAAAGCCAATAGAATAGACTCTCTTGAATAGAGTCTAATTCTATTGGCTTTCAAAAGCCAATAGGAATTGTCCAGGGCTGTCTCTGCCCTGTTGAGCCCACCAAAAGCCCCAGTCTGCAAACGGTGCTGCAAGGGGAACAGTCTGCAGAGCTTCCCTCTCTGCTGAGCAACTAAAAAGTAAGTAAAAGAGGGCTGGGGTGGGAGGTGGGAAGCCGGTGGGCACAGGGAGAGTTGCTGGCGTGCGTGGGGCCTGGAAGGTGCCTTACCTGCCTTGGGCTGGGCCAGCTGGTGGCCCAGCCGGTGGTTGCCCTGCGCCGCCACTGCCACGGCCGCCCGGGAGTGCCTGAGCCTGCCTGCCGCTGCCCCAAATGGGTGGCGGCCAAGGTAAGCCTAGCGGGGCAGCGGCGGGTGCAGGGAGGGTTGCTGGCGCGCGTGGGGCCTGGCAGGTGCCTTACTGCCTTGGGCTGGGCCAGCTGGTGGCCTAGCCGGTGGTTGCCCTGCCTGCCGCGGCCGCCCGGGAGTGCCTGGGCCTGCCTGCCGCCGCCTCTTTCTGGCTATGCCTCAGCTGGCGCAGGGGGTGGCACGCATGCGCGGTGCTCCCGAGCCGGTAGTCCTCGACTTACGACCGGGGTCGCGGCTGTAAAAAGGTTGAGAACCACTGGTTTAAATGAATGAGAAGCTAAGGACCAAGGATGAGTCATTGTGGGTTGTCAGAAGGTCTAAAAATGTCTGACTTATACTTCAACCTTGTTACCATTTTTGGGAATTGCTGTTATTGAAAGTCTGGTGGAAGATCTGATAGTTACTGGCAGAGTTTAATCATTCTTGCTCTGAGAAACTGTGGATGGAGTGTTTGCTATGAAGAAATGGGTGACAGATGAGAGAGACTGGAAGCAGAATGTTGAAAATAAGAGGAAGTTCACTTCTGCAGACTTTTCTATCACACTCCATTCTTTTTCCCCTTTTATTAAAATGTTATAAATCTTGACACATTGCATTATTTTGACGCAGATTTCAATGCAAAAATATTTATGTATTATGATTATAAATTATGAATATTTGATTACTTAGAAAGCTGAAAGTACTGAAAATAAGCAATATTAATGGCATTTTAGAATGTGAATATTGCAAGCATAAAATAACTTTTCATCCAAATGAGTACAACATAAAAAAGGAACACTACACGTCATATCAAAGGACTTATGTGACAATAGTTTTGGTCTGAAATGAATTACTTAATATTAAGATCTCAAATACAATATTACTTAGTATATATGTATATTGATAAAAGGAAATAAAGGATAGATGAAGCAAATATTTCAACATTATAGTGTTAAAAAAAATTAACTTTAACTTAAAAATAAACATTTTTTAGGTTCTATATCTTGGTATTATCAATCAGGTGAGGCATAAAACAAGAGTGGAGAATCTGTAGCTTTCTAGCTGTGGTGAGGAATGGTAGGATTGTAGTTACAGCAACATTTGGAGGGCCCCAGGCTCCCAATACCTGGGCAGAGCATGTCAGTTTGCAATAATGATAACATTGTTTGAATCATAGAGGTGGCAATGGGAAAATCTATAGAAGCACAGGGCAGTGCAAAATCTATGAAAAAAATACTTCCCAAGCAGAAAGTGCCTTTCTTCAAAACAATAAAACAAATATACTTTTCTCCTGCCTTGCACAACTTTCCTCAAACGTCTTTGTGCCTATCACTTCTTTTCATGGATAGGAGGGGTGGGGGAATAAAGCTATTCATAACTTGGATTGTTTATTTGCTTACTGTCCATGACAATTAACTGCCTGCAATTTTCCATCTCCTTGGCTTTAGTCTATCGTTGAGTCATTGTGTGTAAAGTCAAGAATGATAAACAGAAAAATAGGATTGTATTCTAACTTTCCGTGTTCTATTTGTAATCTGATTCCTTCCTTCCTTCCTTCCTTCCTTCCTTCCTTCCTTCCTTCCTTCCTTCCTTCCTTCCTTCTTTCCTTCTTTCCTTCTTTCCTTCTTTCTTTCCTTCCTTCCTCCCTTCCTTCTTTCCTTCCTTCCTTCCTTCCTTCCTTCTCTTCTTTCCTCCTTCCCTCCCTCCTCCCTCCCTCTCCAACCAAACTGATATACCTTTGTCATTTCTGCAAGTACCATCAGTTTTATAATTCAGTTAAAATATTATGGATCAGTGCGATCCATTTCTTGATAATTTGCACAAAGTATATAAAATATACTCAATATCATATTAAAATGAAGTTAAGACTGATTTCAAATATTGTTTGAAATGTTATAATCCATATATTTTAAAAACTCAAGGAATTTGACCCTTAATATTCTAAGTCTGCATTTAATTGCATGTAGTAACAGTAACAGGGTTTAAAACCCTCCTCGTTCCAAACAATTTTTAACCTAGTATATTACACAGATGTAAGTTTGTTCAGATGACAGCAAACTATTTTACAAGAGTTTACATTTTTTAAAAAACTGGCTTGCTAGCTATGATTCTAAGCAAAATATCAATTTTCCTGTCTCAGGAATCATAGGGGTGAGACGGAGAAATGATTCTTTGCCATAAATTTATTCTCAGCTCAGTCATTACAATAAATAACACATTACAATGGGCATGTAACATAAACTATCAGCTCATATGTTTCATCTCAAGACTTTCTTCCAAGTTTATAAATCTAAAACTACATTGTAAAACTTAGAATCTTTAAACCCTTTAGTTTCAGAGGCATTTGGAGAATTAAGATAGTTTTGCTGTCCATCCTATCAAATAACATTTTCCTACTTGGAATAGTAGGAAATATATAGCGCATAATATATTTACCATCGGGTGTGGTAACTACATTCTCACATTGGTAAAATCACTTGAGTTATAAAGCTGATCTTGCTTTCAGCTCTGTTAATCAAGGGCAAAACCCTGTCCCTTTTAAATCTATGTTATTGTGGCATATGATAAAAAAGGCAGGGTTTCAACTGCCTGGCCACCTCCACCATTTTTAATTAATTGATCCCACCCACGTCCCTGCCATTACAGACAACATATATAGGTTAAATTTGTCCCAAAGGTGTTTTTTCAAAAGGCAAACTGGACTTTGTTGGGTTTTTTTTTTCTCCTTGAAAACATTTGCTTCTCCTTGAAAATATTCTGCAGAACTGAAGCTTGGATGAGAAGTGAAACGTTTTCAAGGAAGGGAAAAAAAAATCCAAGAAAGTGTTAATTGCCTTTTGAAAAAGCACTTTTGGGATAACCATGACTTAAATGATTGAGAATCTCCATAGACATATCTTAAATTTGGTGTATGTGTGTGTGTGCATGCTTTGGTGTAAAAGGAACGCCATGTGAGAAGCAGCATTAGACTGTACAGCATATGGAGCAAGCAACTTCATGGTCTTAAAAGCAACAGTTTTCCAGTCGACTTGCATGCTGTGGAAAGTAGATGTGAAAAGGATCACTTAGGCATGGATTCCATCCTTTTGTTCAGGGTAGGAATCCAAATTAATCACTATCTGGCCTCCACTTGAACACTTTTAGCAAAGGTGTTGCTAAAAGTTGTCTTCACTGTTGTCTTCACAGTCATATCACTAACACTGTTACGAAGTGCCCTACTGTAGCTTTTCTGGGATTAAGTTTTAAAGTTTGGAGAATAAGCAAAGGGAATTCCACATCTGTTATTTATCAGAAAGATGGCAAGATGGATTCACTCCCTAAACCGCTTTCCAATTAATATCTTTTTTTTTTGCACACATGCTCATACAACAAACCCTGAGAAGAAGGACTACATAGTGTACACAAAGTTGAGAATGAAGTGTGTGTGTTCCTGTGTGTTGGGCATAGCAAAAGCAATCCATGAATGACTCAGCTGCAGCAATTCCACACTAACTTTATTCAATCAAGAACATCTACAAGTTGCTCCAAAAGTACAACATTTGGTTTAAAGCATAAATGTGAATCTTCTTGCAAATACTACAGAAATCTTACATAGAAAATGTCAGGTGCAAAAGATCAGGACCGCACATGAAGTTCCAATTAAACTGATTCATTACTAATCAGTAGTAATTAATAATTTATTAGTAATAAATCATGGATATGCACAAGAATCTACTCAACTAACAGCACTATCTTGGTATTAAATAAGGGTCAACAGAATTCAAAGGAAGGTTGAACTTAATTTGCTTGTGGCTACATAAGGATTCTAGGCTGATTCCTCTTTTGACTCCGCCTCTAGTTTCTGCCACTCCTTCTCCTACAAACAGCCATATAAATATGGGTAATACTTTTTAGCCATAGGAGCTTAGATTAAAAGGTTTCCAAAAATTCTACAACAATCATTCATTTTATTAGTCCAAATCATTTATTGGAATTCTCCATCATTACTTATTTTTATTATTTTTAAGCAAAAGGAAACAGATGACAATGAGTTTAGTTGTTTAGCTTTATATAATACTATATGTATATGAGAATTAATATAACCTTCATATATATGATATGGCTAGTTCTTTTTTTGTTCAATATTTTATTAATTTTTTATATTTTTTATATTTATAATTCTTAACATTTTATCAGCAACATATTATCTGGGTTCCAATGTTTAACTTATTAATACATGGTAAACTCCTTTCTCTCTACCTCGTTTTTCTAGCCATTGATAAAATGTTCTAAACTATTCTGAATCTTCTTTCTCTTTCATTTTCAGTGTCAGTCTGTCCATTTCTGCACAATCTAGAATTTTCTTAATTATCTCTTCCTCCACTGGTAATTCTTCATTTTTCCAATGTTGAGCAAATACAAGTCTCGCTACAGTTAATACATGTAACATTAAATATACACATTCCTTTTTATAATTTCCTACAATTATACCTAACAAAAATAATTCTGGCTTAAAATTTATGTGTTTTTAAGTCATTTTCTCTAACCATATATGTATTCTTGACCAAAATCTTTTGGCTTTGGGGCATGTCCACTGAAGATGATAGTTTGTACCTGGTTTTTGCCTACATTTCCAACAATTGCTAGAGATATTTTTAAACATTTTTGCTAACCTCACAGGTGTTAAGTGCCATCTGTAGAATATTTTGTGTAGGTTTTCTTTGTAAGTCACCACCTTTGTTATTTCTTTCCCAAAGGCTTCGCCAGTTTTCTAACTCTATGTTATATGGCTGGTTCTTTTAAACTGTTACAATGAGGAAAAAAGTAATATAAGTACTTTCATGTCTTTTAGGGCCTAACAGGCAAAGATGGACCAAGTGGACCTCCAGGTTCCTCAGGACCAGTGGTAAACAGAATCATATTATTCCATTATTAAAAAATAGTTTAAAAACTTTGAATCACAGAAGGGGGAATAAGGAATATGTGTTAACTTCGTTTTCATTGCTAAATAACAAAGTTAATTCATTAACTCTGGATTCCTAACACAATGGCTGAGAATGCCTCTTAAATAGATTATACTTTTAATAATAATATGCCTCTTAAATAGATTATACTTTTAAAAATATCTAATTAATAATATAGAAAATTATCTGTGAAATAAAGTGTAACCCTTTGGCATTATTTTTATTTCCAAAAATGCTTCTGGATCTCCAATGAGACTTGAGGTCTTTTTTAGAAAATTGAAATGATGGATTCATCAGAATCTTTATGTCTTTAAAAGATAACGAATCTCTGAATTAATTTCAATCATAACATGCAATAGCTAAAACCCTGAGTCAGTTCCAAAGCTTAGGGAATTATTTCAAGAGTTAGTCTCAGCTTTGGCATAAAATGATCCACCTAATAATCAGTGATGTCATGACTCAAGGTTTTGTTTCTGTTTTTTTCCATGGAAATTCCATTTCAAGACCATCGATCCAACTTGGGAAAGAAACAACAGAGCCGAAAACCTGGAATAGTTCGACAAGCTAGCAAATCTTTTTAAAAAGATGCCTTGTTTCTATCTAGTTAACATAGCCAATTTCAACCATTTTGCTTTGCCTGGATTACTGTAATCATAGTTCAAACTGTAAGAAAGGAAAATCAAGGGAATATATTTGCAAAAAGTCAAAACCATCCAGATCAGTCTTAAGTATTATTCTCCAAAGCACCTGAGGGCAGGACAAGAAGTAATGGGTAGAAGCTACTTAAAGAGAGATTCAAACTGGAAATAAGAAGGAATTTCCTGACAGTAAGAGCAGATAATCAGTGAAACAGCTTGCTTCCTGGAGCTATGGGTGCTCTGTCACTACAGGTCTTCAAAAATATGTATAGGGTGTCCTGCCTTGGCCAAGAGGTTGGACTGGAAGACCTCCAAGGTCCCTTACAGCATATGATTCTACATATTTTACTTGGGAGATGACAAGGCTAATTGTCTAGGTGCCCTTAAACAAACTATGAATTACTGTGAAATGTAAACACAGCCAATGGCTCTGCAGTTGTAATCAGGAGGGGGCAGAACAAAGGGATGTGATTGTGAAAAATGAAAGAAAATCTGGGGAATTCCTGAATGAATCTCATTGAATGGACAATGAAGAAGTTGTCATCTGAGAAGTAAATAGTCATGGATATGCAAAAGGAGAGGTTTCATTATGGATGATAGATGGAAAATCTTCCACACTGGGACAAATAAGTCTGTGGATCAACCAATTTATTGATGCTTTTGTGGAAAAGCTGGCTGAGCAATAACTTGGTTGGTGGACGAAACTTTATCTGGGCTTCTACAGGACATGATTTGCATTTGATTTTCCAGTGAAGGAAATACAAAGTTAACCTCATCAGGACTCATCTGCTGTCTTTCCGATTCTTGGGCCAAAGTGTTGGAGAATATCAGAATAAAACACAATTATATATAAACAGGGAATCAGGACGTCTGAACTTCTATTATTGTTTTCTCTATGCAGGGAATACCTGGTGCTCCAGGTGTCCCAGGAATTATGGGTAATGTTGGCCCACAAGGAGATGCTGGACCACCTGTAAGTAAAAGTCCACTATACTCTCTCTATATGTGTGTTTGTGTGTGTACAGATAATCCTTTACTTAGGACCCTAACTGGGACCGAAACTTACATCGGCAAGCAATGTGTTTGTTAAGAGAGTCGTGACTGATTTTTATGACCTATTTTGCCATGGAATCCAGCTTCCCCTCATTGACTTTGCTTGTCAGAAGCCCTCTGGGAAGATCACAAATGGTGATTACATGACAGCAGGGTGCTATAACTGTCATAAATACATGCCAAGTGCCCAAATTTTGATCACCTGACCCAGAGAATACTGAGATGGTCATAAGATCAATGATCAGTCATTTTGTCCAATGCCCTCATAACTTTGAACGGTCATTAAATGAATGATCAACACCATTATTAAAAGAAATAATAATGGCTAGTTTACTTGTATATTGTGATATGTAACAGAATAGTTCAATAAACATTTTGTAGATTCATCTTTATTTGATGGACCTCCTCAACTATACCTTATAAATGTAAACCTTAAGATGAATATGCTGTTTGCCTTCTACGTGACAGCGGCTTGGACAGTTCCTCAAATGATCAAGCAAATGTTTTCTCAGGCAGACACAAATGACAATATGATAGGACAAGCCAGAAATCCAGGCACTTCTCTGAGCCATGACCGTGATCAAAACTGGTTCTGTTGTGTTCCAACAATTTTGATATGTGACGTGATCTCTCCTGGAGATCCGGGCATTCTTTTAACATCCTCCAAGCCAAATTGGAAACCATCTTTTAAAAGGAAAATGATCACTCATATGTGCAAAGAGCAAATATTTCACTTCTCTTATCCATGATCTTCACAACAGCATATCTTTCCCCCCATAAAGCAAGTAGCTTTTAAATGAAAGGTCCTATTGTCATCCCTGTAAATCTCTCCCCTCCCTCAATGCTAACTATAATGTTGTTTAGGGTGGAAGATTTTCACCAAGATAGCTGAAAAAATCTCCACCATTTATCTCCATATGCTTAGAAATAAATGATTTTGGAAACACTGACATGTTTTGTAACTGCACTACCAATGTAGCATTAACTTTGTCTCTGTAGACATTTAAAACAGCTCTATTTGAATTCTTTTCTTTGACTTAGAATGAAAACAATGGCTGTCTTCCAAGAAGTCTTTTTATGCATGATCCCCAATAGAGCAGAGTTTGAGAGAGTCTACTGTTAAGTGTGGAATCTGTTATGAATGTCTGCCTGGAATGTGACAGCTCTTTGGAGCTATTATAGCAATAGCACATAGACTTATATACCACTTCACAGTGCTTTACCGCCCTCTCTAAGCGGTTTACAGAGTAAGCATATTGCACACAACAATCTGGGTCCTCATTTTACCGACCTCGGAAGGAGGGAAGGCTGAGTCAAACCTGAGCCAATGAGAATCAAACTGCTGGCAGTCAGCAGAGTTAGCCTGCAATACTGCATTCTAACCACTGCACCACCACGGCGCTTATATTTATTATATACACAGATATCTTCATTCTAACCCAAATATCAGTCAATATCTAGATGGCCAAAAGGTCTTCATGAGTCATCACAAAGATACAACACCATAACTAATTTTGCTAATCTTTTCAATCATCTTTGAAGTGCATTGGGAAGTACAATCTGATCTTTCTTAAACAACTATTGCTGTAGTGTGATTGAAAACCTATGACTTATACATTGCCACATTTAAAAAGGCCAGTGAATTACAAAGAAGGAGCGGGGAACTTATTTACATTACATTTTGTGCTTATTTATATTATATTTTGTGCTTCTATTCAATCAGGGACTTCCTGGAGTAAAAGGCGAGAAAGGTGAACGTGTAAGTGTCTTAATTACAGATTTTGTGGACAGCTTCTTTATTTTTAGAATAAAGTACTATTTTGAAAAGTGGGTTGTTCTTTTTCAGGATCTGTAGGTGGCAGTTCCTATGTGTGTTTATGTGGGAGTAGGTCCTTGTGAGCAGGCACCAAGACATCCCAACTTTTTCCCAGCTTAGTACCCTCCAGTTGAGTTGGGATTCCCAGGAAGCCACATGGGGATGGAAAGTTCAAAGAATTGTATTCTCAATATAATGGAAGAGGTCAAGTTAGTGAAGATGGATTGTATGCGGGGAACATCTGTATTTTATGCAGCCTAAGGGAGCTGATGTATCACTGTATTCTCAATGTACAGGGAGATCTTCAGACCCATGCAATGGTACGGGCAGTAGCTCGTCAGGTGTGTGAACAGCTTATCCAAAGTAAGTACAAGAACTGCTGTACTATCATTGTTCTAATGATTTGTAGGTTTTAGCTGCTAGATCAGTGGTTCTCAACCTTTTTAATGCCGCGACCCCCAACCGGTCATAAGTCGAGGACTACTCAACTGGTCGTAAGTCAAGGACTACTCAACTGGTGCAGCACCGTTTGCAGAATGGGACTTTTGGCGGGCTCAGCAGGGCAGAGACAGCCTGGACAATTCCTATTGGCTTTTGAAAGCCAATAGAATTAGCCTCTATTCAAGAGAGTCTATTCTTTTGGCTTTCAAAAGCCAATAGAAAAAAAAGGGAGTAGCACAGCTAAGGAAAAGGGGGAAAAATGGCGGACTGCATTGTTTGGCGACCCCCGTGAAATGGTCGTTCGACCCCAAATGGGGTCCCGACCCACAGATTGAGAACCACTGTGCTAGATGTATTTGTGCATTTTAAAAAAGAATTACATTTCTGTGTAATTTATTGGGCCAGGCCCAACCTATAACTCTCAAATCAATGCCCCTTATTCTTCTTATTAATATAAAGCTCAATCAGGATAGAGTTCTTAGATGAAGCTCATGTTTTCTGTATTCATCTGCTTGGCAGCTCATCTGGCTAGGTACAACTCAATCTTAAATCAGATTCCAAGCAACTCGATCTCCACGCGGACTATCCCGGGGCCCCCTGGAGAACCAGGACGACAAGGCTTACCTGGACCACAGGGAGAGCAAGGATCTCCAGGAAGCCCAGGTTTTCCTGGCAATCCTGGGCAACCTGGAACACCAGGAGAAAGAGGTAAGCGGACTACTAAGATATATAAAGCTGGAGCTTGTCCAAAGCTCACCAAAGACAGCCTACTATTGCAGGAGTTTAATATTAGGGTACCCCTATTATGAAGAGCTTCCATTTGAAGCTCCCACTTCTGTGAAGTTGAATTTCCATCTCAAATGTGAAAATTGTGCCTGGGTAAGTATTGTGCTCAGCTTGAACTAGGACGACTCTGTTCACTTTCATCTGTCTTCAGTCCTGCCACTCCCTAAGTGACTGATAGTCTTCTGCCCAGTTGTCTTCTCTTTAGGAAATGACAGAAGACCTAATGATCTGTGGGAACCATCAGTTATCACTGTCGTTGATAGATTGGTAACCTGCTGACTGAATGGGAGACTGCTAGAATTATTTTTGACACACAGATCCTGGGGGGGGAGTTTGGCATTGCCATGCCACATCTATCCAAATTACCCCCTATTTTTCTCCTGAAATACTTGAAGTCTAGGAACCAGAATAAATAAATAATTCACTGTGAAATAAATGGACCTTTATTCCAGGCACAAATATTTTCCACCAAATGCCTTCTCTTTCCATGGATCTCTATACTGAATGGAAATTTGTTCTCAGCATGTGTAGTAATATTTGTTCCTTGAGTTAGAAGACTACAAATTTTAGTGATATAAAAAAATCTACTCTACTAGACTTTCCCATTACTAACCATTCTACCAATTCTTCATACTGCTGACTCAGAATCTTCTCTAGTGTCATTTTAATGCATTGTTCCTAGTCTCTGGAGCACTAGAAAAAATGTGCTCCATCATTTCATAAAAGCTTTTCAAGACTGCTTCCACAAATTACCATAAATAAGCTGAAGGGACACTGAGATGTCTGCAGGGTGATTAAAAAAGTCAAGTGCACAGACTCAATCATGGGATCAAAGCTCTGTAATGAAGGTAAAAAAGAGAGAGGAAGCCATCATAAAGAAAGTGGTGAAGAAGCCATAAAAATAAGAGTTGAGGAAAAAGGGGCTGAATGCTGCAACTGCTTTGATTTGGAAATGGGATGCAATGAATAAATCTGGTTTACATGCGTGTACGAATAATCTGCTATTTTAGAAATAAATGAAGTTGATAGCTGTTCCAAAGGTAGTTTTTCAAAAGGCAACTGAACTTCTTTGTTTTTCCTTGAAGACATTTTGCTTCTCATCCAAGAAGCTTCTTCAACTGGATTAGAAACGAAATGGCTTCAAGGAAAAACAAAGAAAATCCAATTGCTTTTTGAAAAGGCATGACCTGGATGGCTTCCATAGACATGAAGTTGATAGCACACTATCAATAAATGTAATAATAATGATGATGATGATGATGATAAAGTTGGAAGGGACCTTGGAGGTCATCTAGTCCAACCCCCTGCTCCGGAAGGAAACCCTATACCATTTTGGACAAATGGCTGTCCAGTCTCTTCTTAAAAACTTCCAGTGTTGGAGCATTAACCGCTTCTGGAGGCAGGTTGTTCCACTGGCTAATTGTCAGGAAGTTTCTCCTTAGTTCTAGGTTGCTTCTGTCTTTGATTACTTTCCATCCGTTGCTTCTTGTCCTGTCTTCAGGTGCTTTGGAGAAGAGCTTGACTCCCTCTTTTTTGTGACAGCCCCTGAGATATTGGAACACTGCTATCATGTCCCCCCTCGTCCTTCTCTTCGTTAAACTAGACATACCCAATTCCAGCAACTGTTCCTCGTATGTTTTAGCCTCCAGTCCCCTAATCATCTTTGTTGCTCTTCTCTGTACTCTTTCTAGAGTCTCAACATCTTTTTTACATCGTGGTGACCAAAACTGGATGCAGTATTCCAAGTGTGGTCTTACCAAGGCATTGTAAAGTGGTATTAATACTTCACATGATCTTGATGTACTCATGTACTCTGAAGCGAATCTGAGAGAGAGACAGAGACAGAGAGAGACAGACAGAGCCAGAGACAGACAGAGAGACAGAGAGACAGAGACAGACAGAGACAGACAGAGAGACAGAAAGAGAGAGAGAGACAGAGAGAGATAGAGAGACAGAGACAGAGAGACACACAAACACAGAGACAGAGAGACAGAGACAGACAGAGAGACAGAGACAGACAGAGACAAAGACAGAGACAGAGAGACAGACAGAGAGAGAGAGACAGAGACAGACAGAGAGACAGAAAGAGAGAGAGAGAGAGAGGGAGAGAGAGAGAGAGAGAAGCACATCCACCCACCCCATATGTAAGTGTATGTATAATTCAGCAGCCCAAGCCAATTAACATGCAAATGTAGAACGTCTGGAATTGCATTGTTTGGTTATTTTTTCCCCTTCACTTAATGCATTAAACCTCTCATCTGGTATCCATGGGATTTGATGTCACAGAGTTGGTTGTGATGAGGAAACCTTTCAGCACCCTCCAAGACCCCCAAAGTAAGAAGAGGCAAGATTTAGGTTTCTATGGAAAAGAGGTTCAAAGAGCTTCTTTGTTTGCTGGCATGGGGAAGAAAGGGGTTGAGCTACGGAGGGGACATGGGAAATTGGAAACCAGAAAGAGGCTGAAAGTTAAAATGAGGAGACTAAAGCAAAGTGGGATGCAGCAGGAAAAGGATCTAAATTAGGCATTCTGTGCCTAATTTATATACATATATTTAAGCCTGAAAGGTCTAACACCAGAGTGAAAGAGATGAATTACAAAGAAGAAAAATAGCAATTTCAACAGTGGTAATGTTTCCCAAATAACCAATGCCAAGTATGTATGTTTACACAGAACATGCTGGAAAGTTCGTTTGCAATAAATAAGATAAAAGAACATGGCATTAAAGTTCTATTCAGAATTTGTCAGCAAAATTGTTTTCAAAGTTTTTTTTTTTTAAAAAAAGGGCATTTTGGCAGAATTAAATTGCTCATTTGGAACTGCCGACACTAGGCTAGTTCAGGCTGAGAATGTTATAGCCAGCTGTGTTGATAAAGAAGATGGTCTAGTTAGCAGTATAATTTGTTGCATCTTTGTTTTTATAACAATGGATTGGAAGACTCAGGCTACCAGACTTGGGTTGCAGAAATCTGGGCTCCCACTCTGCTACCACCATAACAATAGCACTTGGACTTATATACCATCCCATAATGCTTTATAGCACTCTCTGAGCGGTTTACAATATCAGCATATTGCTCTCAACAATCTGGCTCCTCATTTACTGACTTTGATGTCATGGTTCCGATAGATGAGACCAGTAGAAATAAGAACTCTGAGGCAATTGCTTTCCTCAAAGAACACATTTAATGGCTATATAGCATCGGCACGTACAAAGGTGAAACCAAGACTGAACGTTCCTCGCCCCCAAGGTTACAAAGTAGCAAGTTGAACTCCCCACCCCTGCAGTATGCCATAAATCACAATCCCCAATTAACTACTTTGGCGGACTTTCTAACGGAAGCTTCAGCCAGCCAAAACTTAGGTAACTTGACCTTGGTTCCCACAGAACAGTTATTGTTATGTCTAAACTAAGAGAATACATTTTTCCTCCTCCCATTACTGTGGCAACCAAAAATGAAGTGAAGATGGCTGCAGCCAAATTCGTTTGAAAATTGACACTTGGAAGGATGGAAGACTAAATGAACCTTGTATCTTGTCAGGGTCGAACTACAGACTATTGGCAGAATTAATCTGCAATACTGCTTTCTAACCACAGCACCACCAGGAGTCCTCTGCCACCATGGAAGCAGAATTAGAGTTTGATCTATCTCTTTGTTGCTATGTTGAGATTGTTTCCAAAACTCCAGATAAACAATGATTTGGAGCATGAGGATGGGACTCTTTGCAACATCTGTTTTTTGTGGTGGAACAATAGATATTTTGAAGTTTCACAAAGCTTAAGTGGAGAGATTTGGAGAAGATGAAATTATTAACAAGACTTAGAGATGGCAACACTTAGAAGATCAATCATATGCATATTTTTTCACATCCACATGTGTTTATGAGGACATTTAATAGAGGTCTACTCTGGTCCAAGACAGTCAGTTTGATCTAGTAATTAGATGCTGGATTAGGAGTACAGAAATCTGAGTTTCAGTCTTACTTTAGGCATGAAAGCCAGCTGAGTGACAGAGACAGTTCTTCTCTCTAACCCTAGGAGGAAGGCAATGGAAAATCACCTTTGAAAATGTTGCCAATTATCAATACTACAATGAAGGTTTGAAAGTTGGCTACAGTTGAAGTAAACTGACATTAGCTGTTTCAAAATGTGATTGGATATACAACTGATAATGAAACATTAAGATGAGTGAGATTCTCTGAGTATTTCATCCACCTCACCACCACTTCATCACCTACCAATGTCTTTGCCTTAATGGATGCAGAAGTTCCATCAAACTGAGTGGAAATTTCAACATTCACTTTAAGAAGGTCCTTGACAAAATGTCCACGGCTTCCATATTCTCAATTCATCCAACTTTTGGCAAATTAGCAAATAGCAAGATTTAGATTAAAGCTTTGACAGTGAAAATGAATTATAAGCTGTCTCTGAATACTGTACTGATAGATCCAGAAAGGTTCCTGGTTGTGTTAGTAAGTGGGGAGGATTTTCTGGCCACATGCAGCTCATCAATTCGAGGTCCAAATTTCCAGTAAACAAGAAGAGAACCTTCTAGCACAGATACATGACAAGCTATATTTTGTAATTTCATTTGAGTTTTCGAAGAGATTTTCTGGCAATGTATCTGGAAGACCAACATATGTTACCATAAGGTTTCTATCTTTCCACACATGTACAATCAACTTGGACAGCATGGAAACTACTTTCATCTTTTCCAATAGGATATTAGTTTATGTCCTATTAATTTATTAATAAGAAAATGAGTATCAGAAAGGATTGCAAACAAATCTTCATGATTAACTTTAATTTCAAGCCAAGGACACTATTTGGCTTTGATGAGTGCACTAAGGGCTGTTCTTAAAAAGGTTACGCAAAGAAGATGGGTTCACACACACAAAAAAAATACATTGAATTCCTGCTTAAGTACCTATGCATTCAACCATTTTCTGCCACATTAATCATTGCAAATGTATTTGAAACTTTTGCAAAGCCCCCTATGTGTTTGAGATTTCAGAAGATGGAGTTTTGTTGAATAAACATGGAACATTTTTGTGACTGAGCTGCATGGGGGCCTATTGCTGAAGAAGCTGACCTCCCACTTGGAAGGCTGAGAGTTCAATCCTAGGTAGAGGCAGATTTTTCTCTCCTAGGGTGCAAAGAAAAAATATCTGCTGTGAACTCAATGTAGGCATTAGGAAGAGCATCCAGCCAGTAAACGCTCAGCTCCATACAGTCTCTCTGTCTTTACCCTGGATAGGGACTATAGCAGTGACTGCGAATCTTTTAGATACCGAGTGCCCAAAAACCGCCCCTGTCCCGCTCCCCCACCTGGCTGCAGAGTCACCTACCGCCTCCATGGCCCGCTGCAGCAGATCACCCAGGCGGCCCTGCAGCGCCATGGCAGCCACGCCCTCCACCCACGCCCCGCAGCATCATCTGTTCATGATGGGGTGCGAGGGCGGAGTCTTGTCCCTGCTGCCTGGCTGCCATGTCCTTGGCTGCGCTATTCCACGCGGGCCACGCCCAGGGACGACTCTCCTCCAGGGGGGCTGCTCGTGAGAGGGCCGTAGGGGGAGGCGAGGTTGAGGCGATGGCGCACATGCCCACAGAGAGGGCTCCGACTGCCGTCTCTGGCACGCGTGCCACAGGTTCGCCATCACTGGACTATAGGGTCCCTATAGAATCAGTCTTAGTAATATATAAATAAAGATTTGACATTAATAGCCCATAGGAAAAAGGCACAGAAAAGTTACTCTCAAAACGTTTTATTTTATGTGTCCATATACATGCATTAGTTAAGAATCAATGTCCTTAATATTGTTGTTCAGTCAACTCTTTGTCATCTGATGCATCTCATTTCACCAGGATTGTTTGTCAGTGACTGCTTCTCTGAGATGTTCCAAGGTTATATTTGTGACCTCAGTATGTTAGTCAGACCTCTTATTTTTTTTTCTCGCACAGCTTTCAATTTCCCAAGCATAAAGTTATTCTCCAAAGACTTCTATCTTTTCATTCTGATGGTAAATAGCAAAAAACATTAATTCCTTCTAAGCTTCCTTGTTAAATTTCTCAATGTGTTGTTTACAAAAACTTACAGATCGTCCTCAAAGTATGACCACATTTGTGTTGCTTAGCAAAGCAATTGTTCAGTGAGTTCATGGTTGTTAAGCAAATCACTGCAGGTGTTAATGATGTAGTTGTTAAGCAAATCTGGTTCCTCCCATTGATTTTGCTTGCTGGAAGCTGGCTTGGAAGTTTGCAAACGGTGATCATGTGACCTCAGGATATGCTGGCTGAGGAATTCTGGGAGTTGAAATCCACAAGTCATAAAAGGGCCAAGTTTGAAGACCCCCTGCTGTAACCATTGTAAAGGCTGGTTTTGATAACCAATTTTGATCACATGATGTAGGGATGCTGCAATGGTTCTAATTGGGAGGACCAGCTGTAAATCACTTTTTTCAGTGCCGTTATAATTTCAAATGGTCATTAAATAAATGGTTGTAAACTCAGGACTACTTGTATATCAATGAGTCTAAAAATCTTCCCTAAGCGATTTAAGAATTGGAATGGAACGAGTGCGTAGGCCATAAATTCAAAATGGATGAGAAATTTTTCTCTTCACTACAATATGCATGCTTTAGGGAAATTTCTTGGCCTCTGAAACAGTCAATTGAGAAGACAACCAAAAAGAACTGGTGAGAAGATAACAAACAGTGCAGCTGGTTAAGAGTTGAAGATTTGGCTGTTGGTTAAATTGTTCTAAGAATGGTGTTTTATCCAGATAAATCAAATTCATGGGAATTTGATTTAGCCATTTATCCTTTAATCTTCCAGGTTTTACTTTGCTGTTTCCTGCACCCTTAAGTCAAAGTAAAATCACTATAACTTTAAAAAAAAATCAGCCACACAACAATGAAAACAATTCTAATAAGACCCTCCTTGAGACTTCCATCATTTCATTTGTTTTTAATTTCACTCCTAATTAGACTTTCCCCCCAATTTGAAAAGCACTATCAAACTTTGGTGTTAATGAGATAACAGACTGTATAAAATCAGTAAAGAGGGAGAGGAAAAGACACCCCCCCCCACCTATTTCTTTCTGCTAATTAAATATTCACTCTACTTTTGCCCTGCTTTGTACACATAACATCTCTTCTCGTTGAAATTATTTCATGAAGAAATCCCAGTGTTTGTTTTCGGGAAGAAACCTACAGTAAACATAAAAGCTAGAAATAATGAGTGGCAAACTCTGTGTGCCAAAGGTATGAGTTCAAACAACTTTGGAGTTATTTGTTGGCACCTTGAACACAGAGCAAAAACAGCATTAATTACGCTATGGTTTCTGTGTGCTAGAATTTGCTTTCCAGTTATTCCACCAGAGAGCTTATGACTGAATATTTCACACATTAATCATAAATACTAAAACCAGAAGAATCAACTAAAGACTGTTCTCTGCATTTTCAGTGATGCAATTCCCTCTTGTCCTTGAGAACAGAGGAAAGAGCCAGGTGGGTGTAGTGGTGAAGATGCTGGCCTAGAAACCAGGAGACTGGCCCAAAATTACCCAGCTGATTTTCATGCTCAAGACTGACCTAGAACTGAAAGTCTCCTAGTTTCTGGTCCAGCAGATGTAGTGATTGTGTAGCACAAGTTCCCTGAGGTCAGTGTTCCTATCAGCCCCCCCCCCCAAGAGAAATGGTCACAGAGGCATAGAACTCAATGGCCAGATGTGAGGAAGGGGTCATGAAGAGGACAGTTGTTACACTCCTGCAGGTTTCTCTTATAGGCAGATTGGGATGTTTGCATTCAGGATAACTTGTACTGTTTTTATCGGGGGAAATGCTAATTTCCTGTTAAATGACTTGGATCAGGCTTCTGCCAGATGATCAGAGTTACAAGATTAATAGGAAATAAAATATGATTGGAAATTTGGGTTAAAGCATCTTTTCTGAACATTTATAGCATTCATTGTTTTCCCCTACTAACTACAGTCTTCTTCTTCTTCTTCTTCTTCTTCTTCTTCTTCTTCTTCTTCTTCTTCTTCTTCTTCTTCTTCTTCTTCTTCTTCTTCTTCTTCTTCTTCTTCTTCTTCTTCTTCTTCTTCTTCTTCTTCTTCTTCTTCTTCTTCTTCTTCGTCTTCTTCTTCTTCTTCTTCTTCTTCTTCTTCTTCTTCTTCTTCTTCTTCTTCTCCTCCTCCTCCTCCTCCTCCTCCTCCTCCTCCTCCTCCTCCTCCTCCTCCTCCTCTCCTCCATTTTTCCCACTTCACTAGCCTCCTGTGTTGACTTTCCCCAGAGTTGGAGATGAATTGGCTAACAAATAAGGAAATAAATAAGTAACCAAATAAATAAATCAGATGGACACTCCCTGTTTGACTTGGGCATTTCTACTACCAGGATGTGGATTTCAGTGGTTTACCCAGGAGAGAACTGACATAGCCACATTGTGTGAATATTGCTAGTATCCCTCATAGTATTTTCAACAGCACCAGGCCAAAAGAAGAAGGCCAAGATAATTATTTCTTTTCCACGTGTATTAAATACTTTTTTTCAGATTTTGGAAGGAGGTTAATTTAGTCCAGCTGCTCCAACCTTTATTCTTCAGAATTTCAGTGTGTACTTTTAATCTTAAATTGCAATGGAAAACCATGACTTCAGGTTTCCTTTAAGCCTGAATACAATTATGTCTTTACAAAAAAACAGACAAAAAAACCTGGGAAACTAGCCTAGGATCTTGGCTTGGTGATTGTTTTTCTACTAATTGCTTTATTAATCTTATGCCAAACCACCTGACTATGTCTTCTCTCTGAAACAATGCTAAATATTCAGTGTCAGCCTTAGTTTCTGGCCAGACAAGAACTCTGAAGGTTGCGATCTACAAGCCAGTTAGATTAGATTTTAAGCCAACAATCCATGGAAACATTATGATTTCAATTTAAGTACAATTTGGCTAACCCTTGAATTGGAATTGAGTCCTGCTGCCTTTACAGAGTTTATTCCACCAGTGCCTATGTTTGATTCAGGTTTTTTTTTCCTCGTTCATCTCTCTTGGGTTATCCATGTGGATATGATAAAACATGGAGGAAAAGGATAAATTGTAACTTCCCATTTATCAGGAATCCACTTTTAATTTCAAGCATCTGTCCCTAGATATTTAAAATCCCTTGTGGTGAGAGGTCTGAGGAGTGGGATTGCCCATCATGATGCTAAACACTGAGCCCAGGTTCAGGAAGTTGCTATCCAGAAGGTAGTTATCATATTTATATCTCTTCTTTCTTCCTCCTGTTGCTTCACTTGCAATGTTCTTCCGATTTTTCTTCTTTTACCTGGGGAACCAACAAAGATGCTTTTTTTCATGAGGCAACTGGACTTTCTTGGTTTTTTTGTTTTAAAGACATTTCGCTTCTCATCCAAGAAGCTGTCAACGCTGCTAATATTGGATATTATTGCTTTGACAAGATATGCAGAACTGTCTGGTATTTTTGTAGTTAATTTAGATGATGCTGGGAGGGGAGGAGAAAGATAAGGAATGCACGGGATAGGAATGGAAGTGAATCTTTGCCCCTAAGGCTGATTGGAAAACGTGATTTATAACTGCAAAATAGGGGAGGGGAATAGCCTGGAATGTTATGTGCAGGGAAGGGAAATTCAGATCTTGGCATCTAACCATGCTGTGCCGACACTCTGTCACATAGAGAATAAGGGCTTTTTAGGATAAACAATGCCTGGAAGTTCTTTGAAATGTTTCATTAGTCGAAACCATGACAGAAGCTTCTTCAGCTCTGACTCTAGAAGCTCTATATCTTCTTGGATGAGAAGCGAAACATCTTCAAAGAAAAAAACAAGACAGTCCAGTTGCCTCATGAAAAAAAGCATCTTTGGGATAACTATGACCTGGATGACTGAGAATCTCATAGACATTTACCTGGCGAAGAAAGCAGTTTGCTACTGTGGCCGGGGAGGGGTTGTTAATCTAGTGGTTAAGGCACCAGACTAAAAGCCAGGAGACTGTGAGTTCTAGTCCTGCCTTAGGTATGAAAGCTGGCTGGGTGACTTTGAGCCAAGCACCAGGGAAACTGAGAGTTCTAGCCAGCCTTAGGCATGAAAAAACATCTGGCTGACTTTGGACCAGTCACACTCTCTCAGCCCAGTTCACCTCACAGGGGTGCTGTTGTGGGGAAAATGGGAGGAGGAAGGAGTATTGTGTGTGTTCATCACCTTGAATTATTTATAAAAATAATTAAAAAAAATAAAGTGAAAATAACACATGAAATGAGAACAGGAGATCTGGGAAAGCAGAGCACATAGATCCTGAAAGTAACAACCTGCCCAAAGATCCTTCCAGCTCATTGTCAATTAGTATAATTTGATTCCCGGTGGGGGGGGGAATAACAATCCAAGCAAAGGGGGGCTTTTTAATAATTCCTTACTAGAAAAGCAGGCTTGCTGCAGCAAGTTCTTCGAAAGTAATTAGCAATGACTGGCAGAAAACAAGCCAGACCTGGTTTTTGCTGTGAAGCAACAAGGACCCATTTTTGTGTGTATGTGTGTGTGTGTCCTAAGTATGTGAGGTGATCTGACTTCGCAAGACCCACCCCATAATGGCATTGTAATACAATTCAGGAAATAAGTATGTCTGGTTTTGCTTCTGCTGCCTATGCTTAAATGGATAGCACCATATGGAAGCCCATTTGGAAAAAAAAAATTAACATCTTCTGTCTGGTTTTTAAATCCAGAGTTTGCAAGAGGAGGAGGAGGGCAAATTGTATCATATGTCGAACTATATTTCAGAATTCCACTGTTGAGGAAGTTTCTTTCTAATCCTGCCTCTATAAAAGCAATACTAATACAGTTTCTTTACAGTCATTAGAAAGTCATGCAGCCATCGCAATTAGCAAAGTGTACACACTGAACATACGGAGAGAATAGCTAGTGATTCTCTGACAACAACAACAACAACAACAACAACAATAGTAAAGTTGGAAGGGACCTTGGAGGTCATCTAGTCCAACCCCCTGCTCAGGCAGGAAACCCTATACCATGTTATTTTTATAAGCTGTTGATCCTGAAATGGCAGCTTTGATGCTGAGCATGCATATACAGTACAAAATGAAAGGAAGTGAAATGATTGCAACAGAAAACCTGGGGGGGAAAATGAAAGAAGGATGGAAGGGGAGCCACCAGTCAGCTCAGGTTTACAAAGCTTTGAAGTAAAGCATAGTTCTTACGATTGCCAACCTCACATGTGGAAAATTCAGCCCCCTTGCTTTCCTGAATACTGCCTGGTGGTTCAATATGTTTATATGGATTTACTTTTGCTATACTGTATATCCACCCTTGCTTTCTGCCAACAAGACATTTGGGGCAATGTCTCAAATGTTAGTTGTTGGTTTTTTTCCTTTTGCAACTCAACCTTTCTCTGAAAATCTTGCTCCTGGCAGCCCGTCCAGCAGCAATCTTTTGAAAATGCAGTGCTTAACAGAAGTTGGCTACTCAGTTCTGAGTGTCCATAATAAGCCTATGGCTAAAGTGCTGACCTTGGAGTTGTAAATCACGTTGAAGGGTAGACTACAGACAGCTAAGCACCTCAGATAAAGTATATGGAACTGATGCTTTTGAACTGTGGTGTTGGAGAAGACTCTTGAGAGTCCCTTGGACTGCAGGGAGATCAAATCAGTCAGTCCTAAAGGAAATCAGCCCTGACTGTCCTTTGGAAGGACAGCGACTGATGCTAAAGCTCAAATGAGAAGAGGGGACTCACTAGAAAAGACCCTGATGCTGGGAAAGATGGAAGGCAAAAGGAGAAGGGGAGGGCAGAGATGAGATGGTTAGTGTCATTGACGCAGCGAACGTGGATTTGGGCAAACTCTGAGAGACAGTGGAGGACAGGGGGCCTGGTGTGCTATGCTCCATGGAGTTGTGAGGAGTCAGATATAACTTAGCAACTGAACAACAACGAACTTTTTAAATGTACTGTCTTAAAAGTCTACCCGAGAAGGCAAGCCTTTGGCTTCAAGGGGAAAAGGCCGGAGCTAATTTGCCAATTTAAGATAAGTGGATTTCAACTCCCTGATTTCCCTGGCCAACCATGTTGTGCATGTTACCTAGTTTGGTAATGAAATGACTGTGAGAAAACTACCAAGTTCAGAGAACACCACATACTCCACAGTTCAATCCTGAGCTACAAATATTCCCTTCTGTTGGAACTTTTCAAATATTGGAAAACTCCTGTCTCATCTTCTGGAGAGCCCTTTTCTGTAGACTGCCTTTAACAGTTTCTTCTATATTCCCTGCCTATTGACCAAGGCAGAAAGAGTCAGTGATGTCTCAAATTAGCAATGCTGTGCCATCCAAGAGGAACTGCAGCAAAAATCCAGTGTAGCAACTTTCCATGATGCTTATAGCTACAAGGGTTCCAGAATTTATTTATTTATTTAATTTTATTTATATGCCGCCCAATCCCAAAGGACTCAGGGCGACGTACAAAATTAAAACAATCATCTAACAATAAAACAATAAAATAATACAATCATACAGCGTGTCCGATCATATCCCCCCCCCCCGGGGACATCAGCCCCAGGTCTGCCGGAACAGGAGAGTTTTAACGGCTTTCTTAAAGGCCGGCAGGGTGGGAGTAGTTCGAACCTCGGGGGGAAGTTGATTCCACCAGGTTGGAGCCACCACAGAAAAGGCCCTTCCCCGACATTGTCTGGCCGATGGGACCTGAAGGAGGCCCAATCTATGGGACCTCACCAGTCTCTGGGACCATTTTTCTTGGTCTCCTATCTTCTTTTTAATTAGTAAAAGATGCCCAGAGAGAAATATGTATCATTCTTTTTCCTCCATCTGTTCTGATTTCTCTCTTTTTTGTTAAACAGGCTCACCGGGGGAAAAGGGAGAACGAGGTAACCCAGGTATCGGAAACCAAGGCCCACGAGGTCCTCCAGGGCCAGCAGGTAAATTATATGTACTGTAGAGCTCCATTTTTTTTTTCAATAAGGTGGATCAGGTGGTTCTACCATTCACATTTACAGGAAGGGCATTTCCTGAAAAATATGCTAAGTCTTTTCTTCCAAAAATATGCATCAATTTGGATATTTCTTTCTACCTGGCCTTCAAGTCTGAACAACCATTTCTGCATTCTTTTAATTTCCTGAATACGTTGGGACGGCTCTATGTGCAATTTGGCACAATATTCTGTCCTCCTTTATTTCTTTATGAATATATATGAATATATAAATCAAAGGTTTAAGTATAGATTTGGCGAGACCTGGCTCAAAAACAGTAACTGAGCATGATCTTGGAGCCTTAGTGGACGATCACTTGACTATGAGCCAGCAGCCAAAAAAGCTAACACAATCCTGGGTTGTATAAACAGAGGCAAAGAATCAAGATCATGCAAAGTATTAGTAGTACTTTATGAAACCCTAGTGAGACCACGCCTGGAATACTGCAAAAAAGATGTTGAGACTTTGGAAAAAGTACAGAGAAGAGCAACTAAGATGATCAGGGGCCTGGAGACTAAAACATATGCAGAACGGCTGCAGGACTTGGGTTTGGCTAGTCTAAAGAAAAAAAAATAGGGGTGACATGATAGCAGTGTTCCAATAAGAAGAGGGGGTAAAACTATTCTCCAAAGCACCAGAGGGCAGGACAAAAAACACTGGCTGGAAACTGAACAAAAAGAGAAGCAACCATGAATTAAGGAGAAACTTCAGAAATCGTGGGCGCTCCATCACTGGAGGTTTTTAAGAAGAGACTGGACAGCCACTTATCTAAGATGGTATAAGTTCTCCTGCTTGAGCAGGGGGCTGGACTAGAAGACCTCCAAGGTTCTATTCTATTCTATTCTATTCTATTCTATTCTATTCTATTCTATTCTATTCTATTCTATTCTATTCTATTCTATTCTTACCCTAAATGGGTTAAGCAAGTTTTTATGTGGTGACTGTTAGTTTGCCCATGCACTGATAACGTGCACAATTAACATGGTTTGAAAAACAGGCCAAAGTGCAAGTGCCTGTCCTCGAATCAATTCTTAATTGCTCACTTTTCAACTAACTGCATATGTCACTCAATCACAATGGCTCTAGGAAACTTGTAAAAGCTTGGTCAATTTTGAAATTCTGTCATCAGTTCAAACCTAAATCAGGGGATTCCAACCTTGGCAACTTTAAAACTGGTGGACCATCTCCCAGAATTCCCCAGCCAGCATTGGCTGGGGAATTCTGGAAATTGAAGTCCACAAGTCTTAAAGTTGCCAAGGTTGGATACCCCTGCCTTAAATATTAATGAGGGATTGACTTTTTGCAATAGGGCAGAGGTGAAATTCTTACTGACGCTTCCTGTACCCCACAGGACCTCCAGGTGAGAGTCGAACTGGCACTCCTGGACCTTCAGGGTCACCTGGTCCTAGAGGAACAGCAGGTCGCACAGGTCCTCCTGGATCACAGGGAACACCTGGACAGCCAGGGTACTGTGATCCTTCCTCTTGTGCTGGTTATGGAGCAGGTGGTAAGTATTCTTTTCCAGCTTGGAATTTAGTTTTGCTTGTATTTTTCTTTGCCTGCCTTCAAAGCTAAGTGCTGTAGCAAAAGAGTTTGGTGTTCAGTGTTTGTTGCAGAAGGAGAATTGGTGTTTATACAACAAAACAATGCCTCACTTTTAACGTTTCGTGTATTCTTCATGCATATTTGCAGCCATTGTTGCAATCATTACGATTTTGGAACTACCATTTTTACTTTATTTATTTATTAAAAACCAGACCTGTTTATAATGTGATCCCCATCATTATGAATTTCATTATAAATACAGTATATGTGTTGATTCTAACCATGTTGGCTACTTGGTCACAACTGTGAGGAGAAAACTTCATTGACCTCTCTTTCTAGTAGCTCCATAAAATAAATCCGGATTGACATCAGGATGAATTTTGAAGCAGATTCAAAAATGGTGGATGAACTTTCTGAGCCAAAAGTAAATCTAAAGGTTACTAAGGCAGGAATGGTAGTTGCATTAAGTGTTTTAAAAGGAGGTGATGTGACTTTCTACTAGGAAAAGAAAAAAAAACCTTATAAAAATTACATAAAATTAGAAGTATTTTGTTTTGTCTGTTGCACTTACTATGATATTGCTATGCTATCCAACTAATCTGTTCCATCCCATCTGAATGCTTTATTCATGTAATCCCCTTCTTCATTTCTTCAGCTGATATTTTATATATTTCGCCTGAGGAGGAAAGATAGTCATCCAATTTTCTTATTCATGAGCTTTCAAACAGCATGGAAGAATGAATTTTACTAACTAAGTCTCTCAGTAAGCAAAAATGCATAATGTCATAACAAATGGATGGTACATACATCTTCCAAGAACAGCCTGACTATTTCTACTGCATGATTATATCTTAATTTTTTTTCTGACTAAAGCAGTGGTTTTCAAACTACTAAGTCTCCTCAAAAGTATTAAGAGGTCCTCTAAAGGACAGCCATGACTTTGATGTTATTTGGCCATAAGCTTCAACCTAGCTACAGGTAGTCTTTGACTTATGACCGCAACTGAGCCCAAAATTTGTTTTGTAAGTGAGACAGTTGTTAAGTGAGTTTTGTCCCATTACATGACCTTCCTTGCCACAGTTGTTAATTGAATCATTTCAGTTGTTAAGTTAGTAACACAGTTATTAAGTGAATTTGGCTTCCTCATTGACTTTGCTTGTCAGAAGGTCACAAAATGTGATCACATGACCCCGGGGCATTACAACCGCCATAATTATGAGTCAGTTGGCAAGCATCTGAATTTTGATCACCTGACCATGAGGATACCACAATGATCATTAAGTGTGAAAAACAGTCATAAATCACTTTTTTCAGTGCCGTTGTAACTTTGAACGGTCACTAAAGAATGGTTGTAAGTTGAGAACTACTTGTATTCTCCCTCACAACAAACAAAATATATCAAAAAGTTATTTGACTACTCTATCAATCTTCCCTTCCAACCTGCTGCCAGAAAGGAATGTTCTATTCTCAAGGTGTCAACAACACAAATATAACCAAATTGATGAGGAAATATGGTTGTAAATGCAATTCTTGAAAACCCCTGTTTTGGAAATCGAGAGGCCGCAAAAGGAACTGAGGGAAATTTGGCGTCAATAGCTAGATTGCATGGGATCCTTCCATGTGTTGGGTTGTGCAGCATGAAACAATCCCTTGGATCTTGCAAGTGAAGAAGCTTTATAATTAAGGTTTAGTTGCATCCAACATAGTGGCCTGTCTAAGATTAGACATCCCCAAACTGTATTGTTCAGTGAATCCTTAAGGGAACAGAAGTTGACACAACCTCTACATGGTATCCAGTTAAATTTGACATCTGTTTTGCAAACTTGAATGCATGTTAACTATTTGTGTGCAGCTCTTTGCAGATTCAGAGTGGAAGAAAAACAAAACAGTGAGTATGTCAGGGGAACACATTTAGATGAATTTAAATGAATTGGTGCTATTTTTTTTTTTACTGTAAAGTTGTTAATAAGGCCCGATAAGTTAATTGGCTTGGTAGACCTACACTTAGGTGGGAAAATAGAATTTTACCAATAAACAAGCACTCTAACACATATAAGCTAAGGTTGTGATTGTGTCCTGCCTATTTTCAAAACTATGGATGCAGCGTTTGAACATGAAAATAATTCTCTCTTACAAAGCAGGAGAAGGCCATAGAGCAGTGATGGCAAACCTTTTGGAGACCGAATGCCCCAAAATCACCCTGCCCCCACCCTGCCCGCCACCCCATGCCCCGCCTGCCTGCAGGGCCACCCGCCTCCACAGCCTGCCGCAACAGATTACCCAGGCGACCCAGCAGTGCCATGATGGCCACACCCTCCACCCACACCCTGCAGCATCATCTGCGCATGATGGAGCGTGAGGGTGGAGTCTTGCTACCCGGCTGCCATGTCCTTGGCTGCACTGCTATGCGCAGGCTGCGCCCAGGGTCCATTCTCCGGAGGGGCTGCTGGTGAGGAGAGGGCCATGGGGGGCGGCACGGCTGGGGCAAAGACACATATGCCCACAGAGAGGGCTCTGAGTGCCGCCTCTGGCACTCGTGCCATAGGTTCACCACCACTGCCATAGAGATATAAGATCTATAAAGTTTCCAGCTAACCATTTCAGTGATGAAAAACATTTAACAAATGGAAGTTTTGTGGAGCTATTGAAGTCAAGGCTTATTTGGATCAAAAATAGAACCCACAGATCCCTAAAAAAAATAACCTGTTGAAAAACTTAGCTGACACTAGACTGGTTGTCCACAGGTTGCTTATCTACTTGTAGTGAAGAGCAGTTGAAAAATACCTTTTCTTTGTCGTCATCACAAAAGTCAGTGCCTAAAGTATGCAGAGGAAAAAGTTGAAAGGCCTGAAATATTTTGGGACAAAGTCTTTTGGACTAAGGAAATAAAAATCAAACTGTTCATGCACAATCATGCAATCTATTTTGGAGGGGAGGGGGAAGGGTAAGATATTTGAAGAACATCTTGCCAGATGCTAAGCAAGTTGACTCTGTTAGGCTTTAAAGTTGTGGGGCAGCTATTGGTGAAATATTGTGTAGCTAGAAGGAAACATGGATTCAACCAAATATCAATGTATCCCTACTCATGCCCTACTATGGAGACTGGTGCTGTCTGAGCTTAGTGGCTTACTTGCAGACATTTCATTATCCAACAAGTAACATCATCAATGCTAATGAGTGTGGAGTTTTCTCCCTATTTATGGACAGTAGCTTCCCCTGCTGTAGCCATTAAGAGACACACATAGAGATAAACCATATTTGTACACATTTAAAAAAGACAATTAAAAAAGATAAGGAAGCAAAAGCACCAGATCACATCCTCTTCAGCAGCTTATAACCAGATAAGCAGGGAGTAACCCCAGACAAACAATTAAGCAGAAAACAATATCCTTATCAAAAAACTACAACGAGGAAAGGACACCCCCCCACCAACACTAGCAATGCAAGCTACTGTACATTCAGAGGGAGCAAACTCCACATTCATTAGCACTGTTGAAATTGTGGGTGCTCCATCACTAGAGGCTTTTAAGAAGAGACTGGACAACCACTTGACAGAAAAGGTATAGGGTCTCCTGTGTGAGCAGGGGGTTGGACTAGAAGACCTCCAAGGTCCCTTCCAATTCTGTTACTCTGTTATTGCCTAGTTGGGTAGTGAAACATCTGCAAGAAAATGACTAAGCTCAGAGAGCATCAAGGATTCCACAGTTCAACATTGAAGTACAAATGTTTTCTTCTATCAGAATCATGTGAAGCTGAAAAGAGGCTGTATATATCAGCAAGATCACAGTCTGAAACAAACTTCCAAATCAGCCATAAACTCTTGTACAAAAGAAAGATAAAAGGTTTTGGAATGGATTTCAATCTCTAGACATGAATATTATAGACCAGTGATCCCTAACCTTTCCAGCTTGGCGGCCCAGCGGGGTGGGAAGAGGGGATAATTCCACGTGAGCAGTAGGCACATATGCGTGCAACTCTATTTGTGTGAATGGTGGGCATGCATGCTGACTGCTTGTACAAATGGAATTGTACGCATGAGCACCAGTGCCTGTTGATTGCACAAATGGAGCTACGTGTGCGCGCGCTCACCCACCACTAATCGTCTGGTTCTGAATGGGCCACGCCCCACTAGTGGGCTGTGGCCCACAGGTTGGGGACCCTGTTAGAGACAATCTGTAGGGAGATCTTATGCTCTCAAGGTGACTTTAAGATATTTTTTATGAACTGGAAAAATTCTGCAAGAATGGGGGGAAAAACCCCAAAAGCGAGAATTAAGAGACTTTCATCTATCAATGGAAAGCATTTGATCATTCTTATTACTACCAATTGAGGGGTCTGAATTGATGGTTAAAAGTTCTGCACCTGCCAAATTGTTTGTTGTTTTGAATAGGTAAACAATTACACATAACAAATAATTGTGTATTCAAATTTCCAGAAAGATGTCCTTAACTCTGTATCAAGTAGAGGTTTGCCAGCTTTCACTCACTTACCAATTCACTGAAAGATACAATTTGGCCTGGGTGCCTCAAACTTTGCATGTAGGTGTAAAATGCAAGATGAATGTATATACTTCACCCTGGCTTCTGAAATGTCTTTTACTGACCTTTATGTTTTTCTTTGTTGTCCATTTACTCCTATCCTTTCCCCCTCTTTCCCCCATCCCTTACCATTGTTCATTTTCAATTTTAAAGGCTCATTCCCTTACAATGGCTACCAATATGGAAGGTGAAAGAAACTGATTTCGGGTAGAGTTTGTTTTTTCTTTCATTTGCACAAAGATCAGAAATGATTATTGAACTGCCTCAAGCTTTTTCAACCAACAGCACTGATGGTTTAGAGCAGAGGTAGGCAACTTTGGCTCTTTTAAGACTCGTGGACTTCAACTCCCAGAATTCCTGAGGCAGCATGGCTCAGCTTGAAAACCTCTCCCTTTCCCCTCAGCATGGCTGGCTCAGGAATTCTGGGAGTTGAAGTCCACGAGTCATAAAAGAGCCAAGGTTGCCTACCCCTGGTTTAGGGCAAGGGTCTCTAAACTTGACAAGACATAATTTAAATACAACATAGACTTTATTTAGATGTAGACCAAATCTTGTTTTCTTTTTTTAAAAAAACTAAAGCCTTTAATAGGTATTGCATGACAATCACTTTACATTGACTGCAATGTTCTCAATATTATTAATGCAACATTAGTAATAATTATTCCCACTTTTTAGAAGGTTGCTATATAAGATTGGGGCAGGTAGCGGCTCAGTGTTTAAGATGCTGGGCTTCTTGGCTGGAAAACTGTAGCCCAGGTTTGAGAACTGAGCACCATGCGACAGAATGAGCTCCTGTCTCCGCTCCAGCTCCTGCCAACCTAGCGGTTCAAAAGCATGCAAATGTGAGCATATAAATAGGTACTTCAGTGGGAACTCCACTGGTATAGGGGTTCTTCAGCTTCAAGGAAATATTAAATTAAATGCTAAGAATAAAGAAAGTCTGAAGCTTTATATAATATATCACTACCTTACTTTGACTAGTTTAAATGTAGCAGCTTATAGGGCTTTTGCACAGTCCTCCACAATGTCATGCTGGCTACATGACCACGGAAATGTCTTCGGACAGCGCTGACTCAGTGGCCTTGAAATGGAGATGAGCACTGTCCCCTAAAGTCAACGACGACTAGTGGAGTAAAATCCACAGGGACTCCTTTTTTACTATATAAGATTATTTATATAGCTTTTACATTTAGCAACAAATTCTCTTGTTGGGTTAATGTTGATTATTTAATTTTACAAGATTATTTTCTAATTTTATATATATATTTAATGTTTAAAATGGACTGTTTTTAGAGATGCTTTAGCTTTAATTCCCTCTTGCATTAACTGTGTCTTTTCTTTGTGGGTTAAGGTGGCTACGGGCATCCAACAGATCAAGACATTCCAGTTGTGCCATTAACCCATAACTCCTACCAACTGTATGATTCTGAGGATCCTTATGAAGATCAACAAGAGCCCTATCCAGGATCCTATGCTTATCCTCACATTGCACAACCAGAATTCACACCAGTGGATGAAGAAATGGAGGCTGCTGGAATAAGCCACTTTCCGAGGAGAATCTCCAAAAGAAGCATCAGCTCTACAAAACGCAATCGGTCAATTAAAAAAACCTCACAATGAACTGCCTTTATATTCTATGTGTATGTTACAGGAGCTAATGTTTAGGCCTCTGTCCGGTTGACCTAAATGTTGTCATGGAAACTGTTTGCAAGCATATACATTAAAGGAAAAACTATATTGTACATGGCCATTTTGATGAGACAGGAAAGAGCTAATTACATTGCATGCAGAAATTATTAACAGTATAGCAGTTTATGGTTAAGTGAAACCTCCAAAAGATGTATTTGTAGATGTTTGTAGTTAGGCTATGAATATGGTTCAACGCACATTTCAAAATATTACAATGCCAGATGGCAAATCTGAATTAAATCAGGGAGAATTCTTCTTTTATCCCTTGCTGTCTGATTTTTTTGTCTAGATTTTAAATATGTGCTTCCCTCAGAGTAAACTTACTAAAGCTACTATTATGTCTGAGTTCTCTGAAGTTTTTTTTTTTTAATTCTTCATATAAAGATGTATATGAAGTGGGGTTTTTTTCTCTCATCCCACAGTTTTCCCATAAAATAAATACCTGTTGCAAATGCACCAATAATTTATTGTGGGTTTAATATTACTCTGTTTTCTATACAAATAAATTGGCAAACTTTTATAAGTATTTTTTCTACTGTACTGATTTTAAGAGACCCTGGTTTCAATTCAAAATTGAATTGTATGTCTGATCTTATTAACCTTCGATTTCAAATGTGTGAGTATTGATTATCAGCCCAGTTAGCAAAGTCCTGCTTAGTTCAAGTGACTTGGATATCCTCATTTTTTCTGCGTCAAAAATCTATCCTATCAATACTGAAGATCACTGGTTAAGAACCACATTTGGTCTATCTCTTTATTCCAGCATTTATTTATTAATTCATTCCACATATCGGCATCTAATTCCTCATACTTCTCTAGAATAAGGTTTAAAAAATGTTGCGCATGTGAGATTAGCATGATACAATTTTTTCTGGATTTTCTTTTTTAAAAGTTGTTGGAAAGGTATAAGATGACCCTTTTTGATTACACTCAACGGCATGATAAATGCAATCTCTTAGTATTGTTTGCCAGGAAATGTTGAATTCACAGCATACTACAGGCAGTAATTTAAAGATGGTCTTTCTTCAGGATATTTCTGATTGTCGCCCCACAATGTTGCTCCTTATGAGTTAAAAATTGTTTTCACATGAAGCCATTGAATAGACTCAGAATTTTTGAAAACACTTTGATTACAACTCACTACCTAACTCAATATAGTAAAAAGGTTTTCCTTAAATGTTTCAAACGCAAACATCTTGAAAGATGTTAACTCTCACTGGACTTTAGACAATCGTTTTAATTTTGCTCGTAAGGTCTGTCTTAAGAGGCTCTAGCTTGATACGACACAAATGGATTTGATAACTTTTTACTTAATTCAATATAATAAAATTTTCCTTAAATATTTTGAAGTAGCATTGAAGGATGTAACCCACACTGGACTCTTAAACAATTGTTTTCATTTTGCTTGCTAGGTTTGTTTTAACAGGCTCCAGCCTGATATTACACTAATGGATTGAGTAACTTTTTATTTTGAGATATCATAGATCTTTTTAAAAATATACCGTATATGCCGGCGTATTAGGTGACCCGGCGTATAAGACGACCCCCGTCTTTATCGCCGAGCCGCATTCCTAGAACGTTGTCTTATATGCCGGAAACTATCAGTATTTCCGGCGTATAAGACGACTCGGCGTATAAGACGACCCCCGTCTTTGGCGCCGAGTTTAGCGCTTCCGGAAGTCGTCTTATATGCCGGCATATATGGTACTGTTTGGATAAGAACTAATGCAAACTTGTAATTTAAAATTTGATTTTACCTTAGTGGTTTCTTAAACTCTTTTCAGTAATATATTCACTCAGTAATATATAATATATCCAAAATAAAGACTAAGGAGGACTAGTAATTTTATCAGCAATGCATGTGAACTTCACAAATTATTGGAGGATGCTGATTACATTGTATGACAATTAAGTTTTACAGAATTATAGAGAATAGTCAGCGATGAAGGCATTAAATCTGGATTACTCAATGAAACTCTGAATTTTAAAAACAGCAGTTTGCATTTATAATACATGATACAAGCAAGGATTGGGATATGGTACTTCTGTACCTATTGAAGCGCACTTTTATAGTTTTGCAACTGAATAATCAATTTGTAGTCATAATTAACTATACTTATGTTATGAAACAATTGTGCTATTTCAAGAGAAGAAAAAAATATCCTTTAATTCCTTCTGATGACAATTTGCTACTAATGCTAATTTAATTATCTTTAAATGTTTTGTTGTATGTAGGCATGCCAGAAATAGTAATGAACATATGGGTTGTTTCAATTCCCCCCCCCCCAAACTCTAGTAATGGTTACATTCTAGAAAATTAACAGATGTTGCCAGATGTTCCTATAAATTACAATCCTTGTGAAGCATTTAGAAGAGGAACGGTGAAAGTATCTACATTCTCAATTCAGGCAGAGATTTTGCCCTATTTTCTGTGGATTTCTACCAGATGTGCAAAGATCTTCTATCTAGAACAGTGGTTCTCAACCTTTTTAATGCCGCGACCCCCAACCGGTCATAAGTTGAGGACTATTCAACCAGTCGTAAGTTGAGGACTACTCAACTGGTACAGCACCGTTTGCAGAATGGGACTTTTGGCGGGCTCAGCAGGGCAGAGACAGCCTGGACAATTCCTATTGGCTTTTGAAAGCCACTAGAATTAGACTCTATTCAAGAGAGTCTATTCTATTGACTTTCAAAAGCCAATAGAATAAAAGGGAGTAGCACAGCTAAGGAAAAGGGGAAAAAAATGGCGGACTGCGTTGTTTGGCGACCCCCGTGAAATGGTCGTTCGACTCCAAATGGGGTCCCGACCCACAGGTTGAGAACCACTGATCTAGAAGGTCTACAATGACTCTTTGGCCATTTGAATACTTTTGCCTCTTTGCAAAAGGATGGTCAAAAGTCTGTGTAAAAGTATAGATTAGGGGTAGTCAAGCTTGGCTCTTTTATGTCTTGTGGACTTCAACTCCCAGAATTCCTGAGCCAGCTGGCTCAGGAATTCTGGGAATTGAAGTCCATGAGTCATAAAAGAGCCAAGCTTGACTACCCCTGGTATAGATGCTATGTGCCTGGTTACTATTTGGTGGCTTTCTGAATATTGTGCTTTTAATATTTTAACTGAAAGTATGCCATTTGGGGGACCCATGGCAGACAAACTTGCTTGTAATATTAAGTGGTTAATAATGTTACACACTAACATCTAAAGTATAGCCAGAAGAGCATACTAAATCCTAGTACCCCTCATTTTCCTTCTGTCAGAAGGAGATAACAGAACATTGTTAACCTGTACATAATTAATCAATGAAAATTCATTATCATAAGATGTAGTGATGACCACAAACTTGGATGAGGCGAAAAGAGGAATCATAAATTGTTTGGGACACAGAAATTGTTGTGGGGTCATCTTTTTAGGATATGGAGACTGAGTGCTGGTAACATAAAACTAGCTCAATAGAAGAATTATCAGTAGACCCAAAGATGCTTTTTCACAAGGCAACTGGACTTTGTTGTTTTTCTTTGAAGACGTTTCGCTTCTCATCCAAAAAACTTCTTTAGCTCTGACTGGATGGTGAGGAATGGAAGGATTTATACCCCTTGCAGATAGCTGTTCATTTGCATTCTTTTAGAGCAGGGGTGTCAAACTCAATTTCATTGAGGGCCGCATCAGCATTGCGGTTGCCCTTGGGGGACTGGGTGGGTGTGACCAAAATGGGTGTGGCCTACTGGGTGGGCATGGCCAGTTCTACGTCATTCGCGTCAAGGGGGCCTGTGGGGGCCTGGGCAGGAGTGGGACAGATCTGAGGGTCTCTGGCAGAAGGGGGTGGGACCAGGGCAAGTGCCAAGGCATGGTCCACCAGGGCAAGTGCCAAGATGGCCACCACAAAATTGTACATTTTACAGGGCCAAGGCAGCGGGGGCCATTCCCTCACTGTTTCCAGGATGGCTTTGCGGGCCACATGAAACCACTTTGCGGGCCGCATCTGGCCCCCGGGCATTGTGTTTGACATATCTGATCTACTTGCATATGACATGCTTTTGAACTGTTAGGTGGGCAGAAGCTGAGGCCAGTGATGGGAGCTCGCCCCACCATGCAGTTCTAGGATTCGAACCATTAGCAAAGGCCATCTCCAGCATCAGTAGTCCACTGAGCCTCGTAACCCTGTGGTCTAAAGGGATGAGTGAATGTGGTGAAATTGAGGGTGGTAGTCAGTGCTTTTTTTGTAAGAAAAAAGGTGCCCCCCCCTGGCCAGGCCATTCCTTGATTGGCAACCTTTCACTCCCCTCCTGAGCTGGACTGCCATGTTAAGGTGGATGGGATGGGTGGGGTAGGCCTGGTCCCCCTGCACCATTTCGGAGCCAGGGGGAAGTGATGGTGAACAGCTCCACTGCAGCTGTGCGCCACTGGAGAGGTTTTCTTTAAGCTTCGCCCCACAGATCACCTGTCCAGGCGCAGCCGCCACCTCCTTGTCCTCCTGTGGCTTGCGCCGTGACCAGGTAGCATAAGCCTCCCCTGCTGCCTCCCTCCGCCAGTCCTTTGTTGCCTGTCTCACGGAGAACGCAGAACACAGCAGCTCTGCGCAGGGATGCAGAGCAGAGAACAGCACTTGCTTGCTGCCCTGCATTGCCCTACATCTCCCTTCTCCCTTCTGGAAATGGCAGCCCCGTTTCCTGTCACTTCTCCTCCCGGCGCAGCTCCTCCCTCTTCCCGAAAGCATTTCTTTGCTAACCTGCTTTCCAGCTCTGGCGTGTTTCTCTTCTGCTGTAGGGAAATGGAGTTTGTGGGACTAAAAAAGTTCAGTCAGACCTTCCAAGTCCTTGTGAGAAGCTGGAAGGTCTGACTGAACTTTTTTTAGTTCAACAAATTCCGTTGAAAAAAGGTGCCAGAGCGCTGTTCCGTGCTTTCTATGACAAAAAAAGCCCTGGTGGTAATTATCTATTATAGCACTTAATGTACAGTTCAGTCTTCTGAAAGGGAAGAGCTGTTAACATGGGGCCTGAAATTAAATATGCTTTCACTGGTTAGCTCCAGCCTTCAGCAGGAATATGAAACTTAACAGCTTGCTCAAATATTTCAGATCTAATAAAGTAAGCATGACATAAAAGTTCAACCAAAGGACAGAAAGATATATGGAGTTAAAATATATACATTATTTTCAGGAAAACACTATTTACTACTTATTTATTTCAGCTTTTATGCTCTCTCCCCCCCCCCCAAAGGAGGATGTAACAAAAGGAAAAATGTACTTATAGTCTTAGCTTTGCATCTTATTAAAGATTTTTTTTAAAATCAGTAATCCATAAAAATAATTTAAAGTAGGTAATCCAATGCTTATGCAAACAGCCATACTGTAAAATTCTGGGAGGTTCCTGACATTACAAAGTAATAAGCTTCTCTTCGACTTTTTTACATTCTTCCTATTATAGTAGTCGAAAGTCTTCAGGCCTGTAAATAAAAGAATGAAAACACATTAATTGGGATACTTTGCGAAATAAAAGGAAGAATCAGAAATAAGCTAATTCTAGGCTACTACAGCATCAAACTCTATCTAATCATTTGGTATTAGAAGTTGTAAGCTATTAATAGAAATATGTAATTAATGTCCAACAGCTTCTGCTGTTCAAGAAACCAAAATAAAAAGCAAGCATGAATTTTATACTTCTTCCATTCAAAGTCAGAACTAGGCACAAAAAAGATTAATTGCAGACACCCTGCAAAGCAAAAAACAAAACAAAACAGTTTTAATAAATTTGCAATTCCCATGACCCCACCAACCCAATTCTGGTTAGCAGATGGTAATTTCAGAACTTGGCAACAACATTATATAACTGACACAAGCCAATGAAGGAAGACTGCATAGATTAACTCATCATTGAACCCCACAGATTTTCAAAGATCTGCAGCCAAGAGTTTGTCACTTATCTCTAAAGAATAGCCATATGGATGATATGGTTACGTTTTTATTATAGCTGTCCCACAAACACAACAAACAGTGAGGTATTCACCATTTGCTAACTTCTATCTCTATTTATTCAGTCAAGCTCTTTGTATTTCTTTCAAATATGGGCACAAATCCACCTATAAACTATTGCTATCTTCCCAACCTGGGCCTGGGTCATTCTAGTGCAGCGGTTCTCAACCTATGGGTCGCGACCCCATTTGGGGTCGATCGACCTCTTTTGTGGGGTCGCCAAACGCGGCGATCCGCCATTTTGTCCCCTCCGGGGGCGCGCCGCGCCTCCGGGGGGGCGGTGCCGCGCACGCGCACCGCGCGTGGGGGCGGCGGCGCGCCTCCGGGGGGCGCCACCGCGCATGCGCGCCGTGCGTGGGGGCGGCACCGCGCCTCCGGGGGCGCCACCACGCATGCGCGCCGCGCGTGGGGGCGGCGCCGCGCGCGGGGGGTGGCGCCGCGCATGCGCACCGCGCGCGGGGCCCCCGCCCCCATGCGCGGCCGTGCCGCGCATGCGCACAACGTTTGTGTGATGGGGGTCGCCGTCACACAAACGTTGAGAACCGCTGTTCTAGTGGAATCACATTCTAACCACCATAAAAGACAAAAGTTGACTAAGGCATTTTTTTCCCACCATCTCTGTTATTTGGGCTCCCTTAGTCAAACACCTCTACCTTTTAACCAATGGCTCTGCAAAAAGAGAGCAGCATTGCAAAGTAAAAAGAAAAAAAAAAGCCAGGTACAAATTGAGTAAGTATTAGTGACATAAAGCAATAATAAATTTTCAGATCAGTGTGGATGCTCCTTATCACATAAATACACATACCCATCAAGCATACACCCTTATGGGACAAGCAACACAATGCTATATGCGATGTGCAGAGGACTAAGAAATTGTAAGAAAAATAACTAGAAGCATAAGATGAGGGGAAAAAATAGCTAAATCTAGTATATGGTATTATCTAATGGTCATGTTCTTTTTGTGCCAACCCGTCCCACCCCCGTATTCTCTATGAGTGAATATTCTTTTAGGTGCCAAAATTAATAATAAAGACAAAAGTAGAATAGAATAGAATAGAATAGAATAGAACAAAAGGACCTTGGAAGTCTTCAAGTCCAGCCCCCTGCTCAAGCAGAACAATGATTGTTAATAATAATAATAATAATAATAATAATAATAATAAACAAATAATAATAAACAATAACAATGATAATAATATAGAACAATAATGTAGGAGAAAAGCAGGCAGAGCCTGTGGATGGAGTTAAGCAAGTAATCAGCCTAGAGTTGTTGTGTTCCCGCAAACAGTCCAAGTCTAAATCCTCTTGAAGTCTACTGAATCTATATCTAGTGCCAGTTTAATGCTGATCTTTACTAGATTCTTGTGAATAGGCATGATTAATAAATCATCTTAACCGGAACTTAATGTGTGGATGCAATACTTTGTGCCTGACAAATAAGTCTATTCTGTGTTAATGCAATTCAGAGGATTTCTGCTATAGAACCTGAAGGTAAGCAAGGCATCAGGACTGGCAGCCACTAATAATATTCTCCATTAAAGCTAGTTGAAACTCAATGCCCATAATCATATCTGGGCAAAGATCCAGTGTGGTGTAGTTGTTATGGACTAAGAGTGGAGACACCCAGATCCTAGTCCGCCCTTAGGCAGAAAAGCCAGCCAGGTGCCCTTGGATTTCTCATTCTCTCTCAGCCCAAATCAGTTAGACTCTATGCCAAGCCAGCTGGAAAATCAAAACCTCTGTCACTTCATGCACTGATCGCTTTGCTGTGTGACATGTTGCAAACGCAAGGTACCATAAAGTAGACTCCCACAATCAAGAGGGACAAATGGTAGGAACAACTATCACTGCAAATATAGGTACCTAATTCTTTTGAGTTAATTATGTACTATGTAAAAAAACCCACCTTTATTTTGTTACTCTTGGGTCTATTCTATGTTTATTATAGGACAACTAATGCATCAGCTTTACATTGGGATCTACAGTGGCAATCTTCCATGACTTTCACCCAAAACATCACCTAGCTGGTGCAGCTAGAACTCAGAGTCTCCTGGTTTCTGCCTGGTGCTTTAATCACTACACCAAATTGGCTCCCCGTATACATACAGGTGGACATTAATAAACCTATGTGTACAGCCAATATGTAAAAGAACACTGAAAAAGAATTCAAAGATTTTATAAAATAGTTATGGGTATTCTGAAGATGTACAGCTCATAGAATCACAACCCACCTCCTCTTTTAATATCTCAATGACAGAATATTCATTAGCATTGGATGGTGGGGTTTTCTTTTTTCTTAATGGGAAAAGGAACAATGAGAATTTCCTTGGGTTTCAAACATCCTGCACTGTTTTTGGAAATAGACTGTGTTTGCAATAGAGCTACCTAAAATATGTGATGTCTACAAAAAGGGTTCGATTTTTCTGCAAGACAGAAGAAATATGTAGACTCCCTAATAGCAAGTATCTTAGTGAAAAATCTATATGAGGAATAATTTGATTCTACCTAGAACAAGGTAATAATTATGGATGTCTCTTCTCATCTTCTGATTTAATGCTCTATTTCCTCACTAAATTACTTATTTTCAATATGTTGTTTTTATGAGCTGGGCTGTTGCTGTGAACACATTTTTGTTCAAAATCAACTTCCTATTTTTTGTCTTTTACAATAGAGTAGAATAGTGCAGAAGATGGGAGTCCTATTTTTATGAGAGATGTTTATGTTATTTCCCAAGTTGACAGAATAAATCAAACAAACTGGAAAGTACCATTATTGTAATCTGCCCAAAAAAATCCCAAACAGATGTCCAAAGGATATATAGCAGGGGTGTCAAACTGCCGGCCTGCAGGCCAGATGCGTCACACAGAAGCCACGCCCACTCAGCTCCGACAAGGGGGGAAAAAGTCATGATACGTTGTGACACATCACTCCTGACACATCATTTGACACTTCTGACTTAGAGGGAATTTAGATTTTCATACCAAAATCTAATGAGATAGAACAAATCAATATTACGTGCTCCAGGCTCAAGCAAGTTTTAAACACAGGGGATGCAGATTATCTGATTAGATTGAAACACAGCTTTCATTAGCACCTATATATATCCCTTAATTTTGATTACAATAGAAACCTGAGAATCAATTCCCAACTTTTGACAATTCATACTATCATAAAATATCTTATTCAGAAACTAGAGATCAAGGCCATTGTTTTAATTATTCACTATTTTAGTTACCACCAAGCAATTAAAATCAACTATGAAAAAGCCCAGGAGATTGGAATGTGGTGATTATTAGCTGATGACACATGTTCTGTTCGATGATAAGATGACCCTGCATCTTTCAGGCTTTCTTAATTAAGAAATAGCCTATTTGAATAGAATCTTGAATGCAGTGTTTTGCTTGATGAATCATAATTACCAAATAAAGGCAATGTTTAACAAGGCGAACATACTTTATATTAATCTTAATATTCTTATTAAATTAATGTGCAGAGAAAGTCAAGTCCATGTTTTAGAAAAAGGCATTAATTTTAGCTTACCAAAACGGTCTACCAATTTACTCTAACTGAAGAATGGGCAAGGAACCTTTGAGCTGCAGTAGGAGGGCCTATCACACATGGCATCGTCTACATACTGAGCCAATTGTTTTGTTTTTGTTTTTAAAAAAGTGTGTTAAACTTATTTTAAAGATTTACAGTTTAGCATTTATGGGTTTCTGCCTTAAAATGAGAGGAACAAATAGCACAATTGATGGGTTGTCTACTGTAATGATATGTGGGAATGGTTGCTTAGCCTGTAAAAGGAATATTGATGTGGCAAACGTCTCAGAAGGGACCTTCCTCAGTTTCTTAGGCTGTAAACCACACTGTGCTGGGCTGCATTAACGGAGGGACAGAATCAAGATCACGTGACGGGTTAATACCACTTTATAATGCCTTAGTAAGGCCACACTTGGAATACTGCATCCAGTTTTGGTCACCATGATGTAAAAAAAGATGTTGAGACTCTAGAAAGAGTACAGAGAAGAGCAACAAGGATGATTAGGGGATTGGAGGCTAAAACATATACGGTTGCTGGAATTGGGTATGTCTAGTTTAACGAAGAGAAGGACGACATGATAGCAGTGTTCCAATATCTCAGGGGCTGCCACAAAGAAGAGGGAGTCAAGCTATTGTCCAAAGTGCCTGAAGGAGGACAAGAAGCAACGGATGGAAACTAATCAAGGAGAGAAGCAACCTAGAACTAAGGAGAAACTTCCTGACAGTTAGAACAATTAATCAGTGGAACAACCTGCCTCCAAAAGCTGTGAATGCTCCAACACTGGAAGCTTTTAAGAAGAGACTGGACAATCATTTGTTTGAAATGGTATAGAGTTTTCTGCCTGAGCAGGGGGCTGAACTAGATGACCTCCAAGATCCCTTCCAACTTTATTATTATTACTACTACTACTACTACTACTATTGCAACGAGGGAGGCATGTACTTTCAGACTTGCAAGTGTAGATATCAGCCTTCTAAGGTAGTCCAGACAGAAAGCACACCCAGATAAACTAATTCTACTTTATCGTAAGGTTACATTAACCGAATCCTGTGAGATTTATAAATTGTTCTGAAAGTTTTACTCAATTTAGTAAATTTATCTTATCACAAACCAACATTTAGGAACGTTGAATTTAAGAACTGCTAAACCAGAGCAGACACCCCCCCCCCGCCATCCACCCAAGGCATTCTCTGCATTAGTCCTTATACTTACATTCATCTTTAAGCAAATTATCTGCTGGTTAAGTTTGATCCCATTGAAAACCAATATAGTTTTCTCCAATATACCTAACCATATTTCATGGCCAAAAAATGCTATTTATGAAGTGATAACATTTGCAGGTGTGCTCTTTTATCAATTGAAACCACATGCTTGGCATCTCCTTGTGCTCCTCTATTTGAAATATTTTGCTTTCTGGCTTGTGCTTCTTACGAAGCATGACTGGAAACATACCTGCAAAAATATCTTATTCTTTTATATCGCCACTGCTTGTCCTGGGCCCCTTGGTGTTGGAGGCAGACAGACATTTCACTGAGGCATACCGGAGAAGAATTAAAGCAGCCATATGGTTATGTAGGTATAGGGGGTACCTTGCTCAATAGTAGTAACTGTGAGGGGGATCTCGGAGTCCTAGTGAACAATCATTTAAATATGAGCCAGCAGTGTGCTGCAGCTGCCAAAAAGGCCAACTCAGTGCTAGGCTGCATTAACAGAGGGATAGAATCAAGATCACGTGAAGTGTTAATACCACTTTACAATGCCTTGGTAAGGCCACACTTGGAATACTGCATCCAGTTTTGGTCACCACAATGTAAAAAAGATGTTGAGACTCTAGAAAGAGTACAGAGAAGAGCAACAAAGATGATTAGGGGACTGGAGGCTAAAACATATAAGGAACGGTTGCTAGAATTGGGTATGTCTAGTTTAACGAAGAGAAGGACAAGGGGGGACATGATAGCAGTGTTCCAAGATCTCAGGGGCTGCCACAAAGAAGAGGGAGTCAAGCTATTTTCCAAAGCGCCTGAAGGCAGGACAAGAAGCAACGGATGGAAACTAATCAAGGAGAGAAGCAACCTAGAACTAAGGAGAAACTTCCTGACAGTGAGAACAATTAACCAGTGGAACAACCTGCCTCCAGAAGAGGTGAATGCGCCAACACTGGAAGTTTTTAAGAAGAGACTGGACAACCATTTGTCCGAAATGGTACAGGGTTTCCTGCCTGAGCAGGGGGTTGGACTAGATGACCTCCAAGGCCCCTTCCAACTTTATCATTATTATTATTATTTACAACAAGTAAATGTGTTTGTTAAAAGAGGATCCATTGCAGGAGGTATCATAAATATTCCTTTATGACAGACTTACGGAGTCCAGATCTTTGGAAAAGCATCTATTTCCTCTTGTGTGTATTCATTTAGCTTCTTGGGTACAATGCGGGGCTGCGGAAGCTCCTCTACCAAATTCTTACGAATGTCTTCAGGAATAACCTAAGGAAACGAGAAGCACAAGGATAACCATCAGTCTTCATTCAGTTCCTCAGAAGGCTGGGCCTTTGAGGGTTCAGTTCAATTATAGCTATTTAGAGATAGCTGAAAGGAAGTCTATCTTCTCTTTTTGTACCTCTACATCAGTGGTTCTCAACCTGTGGGTCGGGACCCCATTTGGGGTCGAATGACCATTTCACGGGGGTCGCCAAACCACGCTGTCCGCCATTTTTTTCCCTTTTCCCTAGCTGTCCTACTCCCTCTTATTGGTGGCCACACCCACTTGGGGGTCACCACAACATGGGGAACTATATTATGGGGTCATGGCATTAGAAAGGTTGAGAACCACTGCTCTACATCAAACACCATCATTTCCACAAAGGAGACAAAACACAAACTTTTCACAGAATCATGAAGGTGGGAGGTGCCACCTGGACAATTGAAGTTTATTAACATTTTGGATTGACTGAGAACACAGTAGTTGTTCATGAAGGAAATTAATCCTCCAAAATACAACTTGCCTAATAATTGTGCACACAGTGTAAACATTCCTGTTTCCTTCAATCTGATTGGTGTGGACCCTGCTTTGCCTTCTCTTTTGCCTTTTTTAAAGACCAGGAGTGCCAGCTTAAAGACCTACATTTTCTATCAGGAATTTATTCTATCAAATAAATTTTCCTTTACTTTTAAGACTGATCTATATGCTGCTATGTTTTCATATTACAGTAAAAAAATTGCATTCTTAGTTTAATTTTTTAAGGTCTATCTAGGTCACCTTAAAGCCTATTTTAATTGAAAAGCTAACTTTTGCATTTTGTGTATATAAAAAAACTGAGTGCTTGGCTAACAATGATAAATAAATAAAAATATGATGAAAAAAAATATAAAGGTATATAATTCTTCTGCAGGATTATCCATATCAATTTATATTAGGACCAAAAGAAAAAGAGCACAGTAATTCCAAAACTGTTACAACGTGAGCTTCTGTACAAAATTGTATTTTTCTAGTAGGAATCTTTCAAATGTAATTTCTTTCGATTACAAGACTAAGAAAGCCAAGTACAATAAGCTGTTATTCATACGTAAGAAGAATATTAGCAACTGACATACATTATCAGGAAAGAGATGTAGCCTTTGCATCATAGTTCTTCTGTGAAGATTCTTTGGGAGCATTCCATAAATGGCCAGTTTTACAATCTGGAAAATAAGTATTATACATTATGCATACAATTTTATATACAATGCAATGCAGTTTGACACAAAGTAAGAACATTACTAAAAATTATGCAATAAACACAAGCATAATAAAAAGGAAAACTCTCCTTATGTTGCTTGCCAGTGCAAGCATGGAGGGTTTTTCTTACATAAAAATTGCTTTATACTCAATCAGATTAATGACCTCCCTTTAGCTCAGTGTTGTATACACATCAACTTTCCCCGATACTGGTAAACTCCAGAAGGACAGACAGAGTTCGACTTCCAGAATTCTCCAGCCATCATGAACTATGCAAAGAATTTAGGGGATTGAAATCCACACAACTGGAAGATTATGGATGGAGAAAACTAGAATAGAAATGGGCTAATAAGAAAAGACAGGCAACAGTAACTGAAAAAAACAGTTCTTAGGATGGCTCAATAGGACACATACCATTTCTACTGGAACTGAATACATAAGAGAGAAGAAGGAAGAGGGAGGAGGAAGAGGAGGAGAAGAGGAAGAGGAGGAGATATTTGAAGCGAAGTGAATTGTATACTGTATGGATCAGTCATTTTACAGTATACGTTTATCATTAGCATTTCAAAGTAAGTCTATCACAGTCCAAAATATATGAAAGGTTCTATATTGGGATAAATCTGTTAGCCCACGCAAGTGTGTATCAATATAGAATTTAATTTCATTTAACTATTTAACATAAGAAAGCATATGAAGAACTTTCTTTGCAGAAAACCTTTAGATGGAATTCTGAAACACCAGAATTCAACTAAAATAATGAAAAATTGTCAGAGGCAAAAGTTTTAAACGTTGAGGCCAAAGGGAGATAAAACTAAATGGCAATTTAAAAAATGAAGTGGATCCTTTAAAAAATTACACTTAATTTAAATGTGTATTTCCTGATTTTAAGTGCATTAACATGTAGAGCAGAGACATAAAGCTGCAACAAAATAGATACCACTAATTCTTTCCAGTCTTTATTATAACTGAAGCTATTAGCTTCTCAAAGGAGGGCTGCTTAAAATACACTGCAAACATCAACATTTTTAATGCTCTGAACTGCCCCTTATAATATCCATAAAATTGTCAAGTTAAAAACAAAAATTATTTTTATACTTTCTAAAAAAGTCTCACACATCCAGTTTATTTATCCAAACTAGGGAACGCATGCTGAGCATTATATCTGGAATTCTTTTCAACTTGATCCTTATTTTGCTAGTTTCTCGCTTCCCCCACCCCCAAATCAAGTTTACTCCAGTTCTGTTCAATCCACAGAGATATTCTGATGGATAGACAGCATCCCAAGCTCCTTTACAAAATGTCTTTCTCTTTCTCTTTCACTGGCTTGGAAAGAGCTCAACCATTCCATTCCAATGCATTGGAACTCTTACGGAATTAATGGGAATGCTTCAGTGCTTAACCTTTGGTAACTGGATGAAGATGTCATGTAGAAAAATGAAATAAGTAGTCAACAACCAAAACAGATAGAGAGGTACTAAAATTAAAAGCTTTTATCATGGTTCTCGCTGTCATCATCATCATAATTATCTGCAGGACCTAACTCCTAACCACAAAGCTAATAGAAAAATTATAAGAATACCAAGCAGCATGAAGCACGTCAGAGCAAACCAAAGCCATGAGCAAAAAGCAATCAGGTGAAAGCAGGCAACAAAGGAACATCACAGAGTTTCAATTAATTTCAAACTAAATCATTGATTTTCAATTATTTTCAGTCTTTGCTACTTTTATGCTTTGCAAAGCATAAAATCTGTAAAGTGTTCATGAAGTAGCAGATTTCAAGTCTTTTTCCAGTCCAACACTCTTAAGTTTTTCTTATATTTTTAATGCCACAGACTTCAAGTACATTGATTTAAAAGTTCTGTGGAATCCTTAGTGCCGTCTGAGCTTGGTTGTTTGCTCACGGCTGCTTCATGACTGATTATGTTACCTAACTGGGTAATGAAATGTCTACAAGCAAACCAAGCTCAGACAGTGCCAAGGCCCCCACAGTTCAGCCCTGAGTTACAGATATTCTATTCTATTTAAAAAAATCTGTTAAGCTTTTCTGATATTGTGCAAGTCTGAACTGAGGGCTAAACATTTATAGGTTTATCAGATGTTAAATAATTGCCTGATACACATAGAGAATCCCAGTTCAGGTATGAATGGCTTAAGACTAGTTATGCTGATCCTTATGAAATAGTTCTCTTTAATCTGGTCAAGAAATGAAAAAACTAGATTTTTATATGTAAATACCTCTATTTATGGCTTTTATGTAGGCAGGCCAAGCTTTTGCAACACACTGCAATTTTCTTTCTGTAAACATTGGCTTTGTTGCTTAGAGCAATATTTAGAAACCTACATAAAATAGGAAAAATAATGAGGACAACAGTTATATTTGAATTTCTTCCTATTAGCTACAGGGAGTCTGGGAAGATCTGTTTATCCTAGGATGAAAGCAAAGCTGGCAAAGGTGGAGGTGGTGGCATAATGTCACACAGTGTGGAAATTATGATGTGTTTTGTGGGTTTATAATTGTTTTTATAGAATGCTGTTGTGAGCTGCCTAAGATTATCATATATAAGATGGGTGGCCATATATGTTTTCTAAATAAATAAGCATAGCCATAATTAAATCCAGCAAAAGAAATATATGCTCTTATTTCAGCCAGGAAAAAAAAGCAAACTGAAGACCAGCACGGTAGACACGATCTCTGCAAAGGAGAGTACTAGAGTACTAGTTTACTGATTCAGATGTTACAGTTATGGTAGCTTTCTGATGTGGTTCACAATTTCACCAAAGCCTTCATATTCAAAATGATATGAGTCTTCCAGAGTCCTGTCTCAATGCAAGAGATTCCTGACTTTCCAGAAAAATAGTTCTGTGGTTCTTCTTGCTGCAAAGAAATCTCCATCTCTCATTTTTATTTGCCTTTATCTTGGCTTGTATTTAAGATTTGAATTTGAGGACTATCATGGGGATGAAGTTGTCCAAATCACTGAAAGCAGAGGCTATTCTGGGGAGGGGATGGATCAGATCCAAAAGCCCTGGAGAGCATGAGAACTACTTGGGCTGCCAGTCCTCTCGGAAAACGTGAAATAATGTAGACATTGAACAGCCAAAAGTACAGTATATTAACGTATGCAGTTTGGACAAGCTTGACAAAAAAGAAAGTTGTAGAACTGTTAATCATGTAGGAAAAAAACCCACTGATCACATTTAAATCAAGTCTTACAGTGCTAATATATGAATGTATCATGTAACATTAATCATAGTTGGAATGGCAAGGATACGGAAGAATCCACTTCTCTTGTTTTCCACAATAATTGGGATGGATCTGAAGATGCGTTATTATTAAATTAGAAGGAGTTAAAAATTAATGGAAAAATGGGCTCTAATTAAATGAAAATTCTACTTATTGCAAAACATAAATAAGTCTACTGTATGCCACTCAATGAATACATTGCATGGTTTTAAGATCAGGAATCATTGCCAAGAATATCATGATCTGAAATAATACTTTAAAAAAATAACAATGAAAACTATAGCGGTAAAAAGTCTGGCAACTGGGAACCGATATAGCAGAGTAGCATCCGTAAATCCCAAATTCTAATTCCATAGTACTGTACAGTACTATGAATTCACTAAATAATCTTTAAAATACTCTTTGGCTGCTTTAAGCACTTTCTCCCAAATGTATTAGAACCAGATAACACTAGCTCAGTGGGTGTACTAAAGATTACAGGTAGACAAGAGACATCAATAAAATTGAATGCTTGAAGGCCAAACAAATATTAATATAACCACCGCCACCATCACCTGGATTTTGGCAAATAATGGTGAAATAGCCCTTATTTCAGAGAACATTTTCACATGTGCTTGACTACTCTGTCACTTACACAGGGATATCCACCCCCATCCCTCAAAAAAACCCTGGGGATAAAAGAATGAGATATTTTACAAAAAGAGGCAGAGCCTGGGGGTAGAGTCAAGAGAGGACTCAGCCTAGAATCATTACATGCCTACAAGAGCTCCAGATCCAGCCCCCCTCCCCATGAATTCTGTTGACTCTTACCTAGTACCAATTCAGTGCTTGAACAATAAATGTTAGCTGGGAATAAACATATGGTCCTGATTCTTAATATCTGCCCCTGGCAGATATTAAGTTATAAATATAAGGCTTCATACTGAACTGTCACCAAATCTCTTCATGGTAAGCCTGTGACCTAATTTCCTAAGTTATAAGATCTAATACTTGTGATGATGAAACAAGCAGTATAGCCCAATCTCATTTTCATGTACCATGATACTGAATAACACTATTGGTGATTTTTTTTTTATTAGCCCAAAGGAAATTTGGTGGCAGCTGCCCTTGAGTATCACAAGCTAAATTTAAATTAGCGAAAGATCCTGAAAAGAAGTTAATGACATGCACACATTCTCTCCTTATAAATAAGAGGAAACTAAAAACAAAGAAATTGAGGGGAGATGATATATATAAATGGAGTAATTTATTTTAGATTTTGAAAGGTTGTTTTGGAATGCATGGGAGAGAGGGGGGAACCAACTTAGCACATGTTTGCTCTTCTTTAAAATATCATTATTATCTTTTCCTGCGATGGCAGCTTGATTTTTAACTTTTACATTTTTCACATTTTCAAACTTATTATATTGTAATCTTCCCAGAGCTGTCGTATCAACGAAATGGACAGTTAAAGAAATGTAATAAATAGCAGTGAAACTGAGGAACATAGCCGCACAATTTTAGGAAAAGATACAGTGACTTTAAAGGGGTGCAAACAGATGTCCATCTTCATGCTTTCGTAAGATCAGAAGCACCTCTTTTGGAATTGAATCCAAAGTGCCTGATAGCCTAGCGTTAATCACCTTTGCTTCCCAAAAAATATATGAATACCGAGACAACAATAAAATGCCCTGTTCCTGCTGCTTTTCCATTTATGTTAATCCCTTCCAAAGGCGGCAAAAAACCAATATGTATCAGAAGCTTTTCTTTCATCCTGTACATTCCTAGCTGGCAAGTAACTTAATTCTAACATCTTTATGAATTCCTTCATATGAAAGGGCCACATAACTAGAGAAAATAAAGTTAATGATGTTATTAGCTTAGCATTCACAGATTTAAGATATTTACACATAATCTTCTAAAGATTATGACGTAAAAAGTTGTTTCTTAAATTACAGCCTAAGTAAAAGAATTTGTGACATCTATATACCAATTCAATGTTAAGAACTTTTACAAAAAAAATAATTAAAAGCTTCAGCTTCCAAGACCAAGAACATAAAGTGTTCAAACACACTGACATTCCTTTGTTTGGGTAACACTTTTACGCATGGCAAAACAAATAGGAGCAAAAAGCATGATCAGGATAAAAAATTCAGACCTTGGCAACTGACTCATATTTATGACGGCTGCAGTGAGCCGGGGTCATGTGACCACCTTTTCTGGACCTTCTGACAAGCCAAGTCAATGGGGAAACCAGATTCACTTAATAATTGTGTTACTAACTTAAAACTGCAGTGATTCGCTTAACCGTGGCAAGAAAGGTGGTATAGTGGGGCAAATTTTGGGCTCCGTTGTGAGTGTACGTCAAGGACTACCTTTTAAATTAAAACTCCAAGACCAATTCTGTAAGGCAGGGTCCCCAACCCCCGGTCCGTGGACCAGTACCGGGCCACGGCATGCCAGTAACCGGTCCACACAAACAAGCAAAGTCCTATCTGTGAGATGCAGGCAGTACACAAAACCACGTCCCCTCCGGTCCACGGAAAAACCTTTCTCTACGGAACCGGTCCCTGGTGCCCCAAAAGTTGGGGACCTCTGCTGTAAGGGATTCCATTTGGCAGCAAGGAGGGTAGGTGGCATAGGGTCCTCAGCCTATGCCTTAGCCCACACATTCCTCAGAAGTTGCCAATTGCTGGATACTTTCATTTTGACATATACTGTTATCTATTTAAACTCTAAAACAAGTCTATTTTGATTGCAAATTATGCTTGTGCATATAAAACAGTGAAAGTCAATATTACTGCATGTTTTTTTCATTTTTGTTTATATTTGATTAATATACATATTTTGCTAGCAGATTCTTTATATGCTTTCCTCTTCCACCATAATGTTAAGGTTTTGTTTTGCAATCCTCACTTTAGGACTAGGTGAATGTATATTTTCTTCTTTGAAGAACCATTTTACAAAATTATAAAAAGAGCAGACACGACACTCGAGTTCAGCTACTGACATGAGAAATTGTACATCTGAAATGAGTGAAATACTGCTCCATCACCATCAGGTTCCAGTTAAAATTCTTTTATCTTACTCAATTAATCTGGAAGTATTCACTCTGAATTCACTGCCTATAACGTCTCATACTACTTTTTTCACAATAAAATTTGGTTTATAGGAACTTGCCAATTAAACGAATGTCTGCAAAATTAAAGTCTTACTGGTTTATGCTGCCCTCTGATGTTCAAAACCATAACATTCAGGAAAATACAGTTAGATCAGACAGTCACGAGTCTGAAATGGTATAGGTCAATGGTGGCGAACCTATGGCACAGGTGCCAGAGGCGGCACTCAGAGCCCTCTGTGTGGGCACCTGCGCCGTCGCCCCAGTCCTAGGCCTTCAGGTGGGTTTTATAAAACCTTTTCGCTTTAGGCCTCCGCCACCATGTGCAAAAAAAAAAAAAAAAGGGTTCAATCAATCAGTCAATTTCAACTTCTCGCAGAAAAAAAAAGATTTTGCAAAGTTGGAATTGATTGATTGAACTTTTTAGTCCCACCCAGTCTGCCGTTACCACAGCCATGCCCACCCAATGGGCCACACCCACCCAATGGGCCACACCTACCCGGCACCCGACGATGCATAAGTGGGTTTTGGGTTGCAGTTTAGGCACTCGGTCTCTAAAAGGTTTGCCATCACTGACCTACAGTGACTCCTTTAATAACTGAATGGGAAGAGACAGATCTGTTGAGGTCATGTGATGCTTCATTAAGTTACCATGTCACTTAGCAAAGGATTTGTCCCAGTTGTGGTCACTAAGTGAGGAGTACTTGTCAAAGTGAAAGTTAAATATGGGACTACATTAACCAAAAAAGTAATGTTTTAACTTATTTCTACAAGCCATCATTATGTCATTTTCAACATACTACATGATGGTAGCAACTCAACTACTTAACCAGATAATAACACCAAAATATCAAGAGAGTAGCTGGCTAGAAAAGAAGATATACTCCTTTATAATATATCTTCTAAAGTTAATAGAAATCAAATAGCCTTTTTTGAATTTTGCCTACAATGCCAGTAATAACCTACTTAATTGTAAATTAACTATACAAAATAATGAGATCTGTATTATAGCATAGGAACCATGTGTACTAGCATCAAAGTTAACTTATTTAGATCAATATACTTTGGTCCAACCCGATAGTTTGTAGTATCTGATTGATCTTGGTGAGCTTTAAACTCAGGATGGTCAAATCTGGCTAATGGTAGCAACCTGAACATATCTGTAGGGCTGTAGGAGAGATTCGGTCTGAACAAATCCTGGAGGGTAAGATAAATAATTTCTAAACTCATGTCAAAGAAACAACATGAAATGTCCTTTAGATAAAAAGGAATACAATCAAGAAACAAACACGATTAATAAAGCTCATTTATCTACATTAATTCATTTCAAATAAGCCACAAAGTAAATATTTATTTATTTATTTAGAAATTTTATTTGTTGCCTGTCACACATCCAACGACTCTGGGCGGCTATATACTATAAAATATATTGTAAAATATTAGCCAGTGAAACTTTAGGGAATGTATCTAACATCAGCTAGTCATGTCATAATTGTATGCCTGTTTTTTGCTCCTGCCATAAATGCGAAATATGTAAGCAATTCTTCTGGTGATTTTGCTGCTCTTTCCCAAGTGTGCTTCGGTTGAACAACAAGGACCAGTATTAGGATCAAGGATCAAAGCCAAATATGCATCATCACAGAGTAGAAAAGCATCAGAAAAAACGTTTTGGTCAAAACCAGGATAGCTGAGATAAAAAAAAAATGATCATGGCAAAATAGAAAACAGCTCAACAGCAATGAAGAAGAGCTGCTGAAGAGTATCAGGCAAAATGAAGGAATGCACAGAGATCAGAATTCAAAAGAGTGAGAAGATCATGCGGGGAGATCAGACAGAAAGTTTCCTGAAGAAACAAACAACCACTATAAAAAGTTACAAATGAAATTAACCTCAAGCATGATACCTAGCCACACCTTGGGAAGGGAGAATAAAATTATTGAAGAAGTTAACAGGGAGAAATGGAACTTATGTTCCAGACATTATCATGAATAAATATCTTAGCATCACGCTACCAACCTTTTGCAATCCTGTATTATTTAACTAGACTAATTTTAACAACATAAACAACAGGGCCATTCAAATATTCAGCAGCAGTACTATGCATCAACATAGATATGGCTTAGTAATTGGATCGAAAAAATGTCAATGGCAGGAAGGAATAAATTAGAGAGTCGTTTAAGGAAGGAAGCATATGAGGCTAGAAATGGAACTATAAGACAGGTGAATTCTTTACAGAATGTCCTTCTAGGAAAATGGACAGAAACTTACACAGAGAAGGTCAGCAAATGATTTAGAGACACAGATGGGGAAAAGGCTAGCACTTACTGCTGTTGGATCTTTTTTATGTAGCTGAGCAGCTGTAAGTTGCAGGAAGCCACCAGGGTATCTACAATGCAAAATGGCAGCCAAAGTTCATTTAGCAATAGGCAAAAGTGAATGTGCGTAAGAATGTGGTCAATAAAGAGAGCTTGGAAAACAATGCCCTCAGCCTATCTTCCTTGAGCTATATTCTTCCAGATTTTGTTGACTGTTTAAGCCTCTTCTTGCCTCTATTCCCATTCCTTATCCAGTACTATCGTATGTATTTATTTAGTGCTGGCAGGCTGCCTCGAGATTGACACAACAATAACTGTTAAGTTCACAGTCTAGCATTGAATTCATATAGTCCTTGCTTAACAATGCTTACTATGACCAGAAACTCTATCTTTAGTGACACAGTAAAAAACAACATGTAAATGTGCTGCTTACCTATGGCAGTTCCAACAGTCTCAGTTACCATCGTTAAACAAGGACCTCACATGATCACAATCTGTGATTTCCTGCTAGCTTCCCCACTGACTTTGCTTTCAGAAGCCAGTAGGAAAGTTGCAAATTGTGGTCACATGACCACAGGACACTGCAATATTGTAACTGCAAGTTGGGTGCTAGGCATACAGATCACAATCACATGGCCACAGGGATGCTGCAGTGGACACAAGTATGAGGACTAGTCATAACCGCAACTTGTTCAGTGTACATTCAAACGATGGCTGAATGAGAGTTTGTTAAAAGTAGAAACCCATGTAGTTGGAAATTATAAAAGCAATGTCAAAGTAATTTACAATTATGTTATCTTTTGGAAACATTCATTTTGTAGACGTAGGATTATTGAAACTTACCCAGTATGTGATGAGTATACCTTCTGCTCCCATTTATTTCCAGAAAAAGCAACATGCCTTGTGTTAATAATAACGACATGATCCCCAAGGTCACCTAATCATTTTTAAAAAATATTTCTCAGTTAATAAGATTGCCTCTGATCAAAAGGTTGGATTATATACAACAACATTAACTGAAGGATCCAATCTGTGTCAGTCACTGGGACCAGAGGTTTGTCCAGCCTATCTTCAGGGAACTTCTCTCTAGTCTGAACGTTCGGAAAACAAAAAATCTCTGGTCCCGGTGACTGGCACAGAGTGAATCCTGCAGCATTATCCTGGGACACGTATATTCGCCTTCATTTGTAACATTAAGTGGCTCCAGCACAGAATGATATAAATCGCAAACCCCTTGAAACATTCATTTGAATGGAGTCCATTCATGCATTTGAAAATAAATCAAATGATTAGCAAATAAAGCCACTGCAATGTGATGTGCAATGTATTGTCAGAAATTACTCAGTCTTAGAGGCACCTATATGGGGTTGAATTTTGATCTAAAAATATCTGAAGATTAAAAAAAAAGTATTTCAGTTCACCATTACCTACAAATCATGTTTGGCCCTCTATATAATATATATGTATGCTAAAGCTTAGTAGGCTTTCCATTAAAAATAATCCAGAACTTGAATATAGTAAAATGAGCCATACAAAATTAAAACTATTCATATACAAAGTTAAACAAGACAGTCATGAAATACCTCAGAAAAAGCTTACTAGATGTCTTTGGGAACATCTCAAAAGTCTTAAGTGACTAGGTAACTTGTAATATTTCTATATTGTTTCTACATTTGTATATTTTATCATATTGCTTGGAGTTACTTTGAACCATGATGGGCAGCAAATGAATTTAATAATAAAAAAATAGATCATTAGTTCATGCCAAAATCCAATTAAATCTGGAGCCCACCTTAATGGGATTATGCATATATTATTTCCAGCCCAGATATTATGTGTGATCTTGCCTGAAATCTCAAAAGAATATTATAATCCTGAAAATATTATTTTGAAAATAAACACAATAATTTTAGCAACAGGAATCTTTTCAGATTCCATTACTTGTAATCATTACTATATATTCAACAAACCACCTACTCATTTTGTTGTCAAGAATTAAACCATAGTGTAAGCAATATCTCAATAACTCACTTTGTTATTACAGTGAGTAAAATAAGTTACTGCAAATCCCCAGATATTAATAGATCTAGTTTCAGCGGTGTTTATTCACTCTCTGTCCCTAATTTAGAACAGGAAAATAAATCAGTACTGATGTAGTATGTTTGTTTCAATCCCCAACAAAACTTACTCAGTGCATGGTATATCGGCTTATGCTTTCCCTCCAGACGGACACTTGCAATGGCTGCAAGTTTTCCTGGCGGTTGCATCCATCCATCTAAAAGGTACCAGGTTCGAGCAAATGTAGCCCATTGCTTAAAGAAATAGTAAATGTGTAAAATAAATGGCAACATACTACCTTGGATGCAAATATATATATTTGCCATTCCAATGCCAGATCCAATGCTAATTCTACATGGATAACTGAAGACAAATGGACTTAACTTTGTAAAAGATCAATCCTAAATTTTTCCTTAGTAGATAATAGGTGTGCCTGATATCAGTAGTATTGCAGTAATAATAGTAATAATAATAATTTATTAAATTTATAAGCTGTCTGTCTCCCAATGACTCTGGAGTCAGCAGCAAGAACAGCAATGATCAGGAAACCTCTTAAGGACTAACAAAATGCTCACACCATCCATCTTTCCTAGATTCTGTATATATAAAAGCTCAGCCATTGGCTAGTTAATAATAACGATAATAATAATAATAAACATTTATTTGTTGCATCATCCTCATTAATTTACATTTATTTGTTGCTTCCAAAGTCATGAGCCACTTATTCCAGCTACGAAGTCAGAGTCCAGCTATGGGGTTTCGTTGCTTTAAGCCAGTGTTTCTCAACCTCAGCTTTTAAGAGATGCGGACTTCAACTCCCAGAATTCCCCAACCAGCCATGTTATTTGGGGAACTCTGGGAGTTGGAGTCCACTCTTTTTAGAGTAGCTAAGGTTGAGAAAATATCACTTTAAACCACCTAAAAACTCCCTCCGGAACCCTCACGTGTCTGGAAACCATCCAGCCACCCATTACTCTTTACCCCCATACTCGTAAGCGAGAGGCCCAAAGCTCTAAGACAGGGGTCCTCAACCTTGGCAACTTTTAAGACTTGTCGACTTCAACTCCCAGGATTCCTCAGGCAGCAAAGCTGGTTGAGGAATCCTGGGAGTTGAAGTCCACAAGTCTTAAAGTTACCAAGGTTGAGGACCGATGCTCTAAGGGAAGAGATATGTCGCTGCGGAGGAAGCCTCCAAGGCTGGCTGGCCTATCCTCCCAGCCTTTCCCAATCCCTATGGCGCTTTCTTCCACCCCTTTCGAGGCGGACTTCCTCGGGAGCCAGCCCTGCCCGAGAAAGATCCCCCCCCTGCCCCCCACGAGGCAGCCGGGCCAAGTCACCCGTACCTGCGCAGCCTTGGTGAAGCTTGCCATGGTTTCCACGGCGCGACCGGAAACGGCGAATCGCCTGGGCCATGGAGACGAGAGGCGAGAGCGGTCCCTTTCCTCAGTAGCGGAAAGGGCGGGTCAGCCGAGGCGGGAAGTGTCGCAATGGCGGCGCGGGAGGTTTAACTGGCGGCGGCGACGACGACGACAGTTATGGATCGCTATCTGCTCTTCCTCAGCTGGCGGCTCGGGCGCGGCCAGACCGGTCCTGGAGGCCTTTCAGGTGCCGGTTCGAGATGGCTCCCTCCTTCACTCTTATCAAAGACACGTCCGCGACTTTTTTTTTTTTTTTAGAAAGAGTTGGTAACTTTGACCTCAGGCATCTCCTGGTGGTCTCCCATCCGATAACTTAGTTTTTAGAGAAGATGGATTAGTGCTGCTACCTAGCGGGCCTGTGGGATTGGTAGGGCAGCCTCTGTCTTTTCCCGTTCGATTTCTGCTGTCTGTTTATGAGAGCCTTCCCACTAGGCTGCCTTCCTAGATGTCTTGGATTATTGCAGGATAACCTAGAATGCCAGGTTTTCCCCCCTCCAACCATAAACTAAATAAGTGTATAATCTTTCACTGAGCAGAGAGAATTTTTTTTAATTTTTTTTTAAAGTACCTTTGGGTATTTCTGTATTGCAAGTACCAGTGGATAACTATCAAGGGATGTTTGGAATAATGATTTGTGCTGCCTACGGAATTTGAAATACCCCTCCCCCCCAAAAAAAATGTTGATAGGATTAATTATTTGATAGTTAAGAGATCAGGTTCTTTTTTTCTTCCTACTTGGCTTTTTCTGCTGTTTAAACCACTTGTCCTGTTCCTACTTCATAGTAAACTAAATCATGGGGTGTGTGATGGGGGGGGGGAAGAGAGGGCTGTTTTAAGGAAACCTATTTAAAAAGTTTATTGACTTAGCTAATGTTTCTTTTAATGCAAAGCAGACTCCGGTTAAACTAATGTAGCCCCATCAATCTTCTAGGGAGATCTGAATCCTGACAAACTTATTTTATGTACAAGATAGTAGTCTTGACAGTGGGATGCATACACTGAGCAGGATTGCCAGCAGGGTTTCTCAAAAAAAACCCAAGATCTTGCACTCAAACCCAGATTCTACACAAACACAGGTGCAAAAAAACACCAAGTTTTAAACTAAGTCATTTTTACCTATTTGCTAGAGTTGCCAGTGGAGTTTGTAAATTGAGATTTTGTACTTGGATAAATAGACTACGCAGCTTTGTTTTTGTGATTTTTCAATAAATTCAATTATGTTTTCCAGGTTTGACGGCTGAAAATATTTATAACTTGCTGGAAATAAATTGCAATCCCTCTCAAAAGGCAACATTTGAAACTTTCCCAGGTAAGGGAAGCTCTTCTACAGCAAATTACATTTTGCCTAGCACAGTGGGTGAACTCAAACTGCTGAGGACATAGCAGGAGTGAATGTCTGTAAACTTTGCTGCTTTTGAACTTGCTGAAATATCTCATCGTCTGCTCTAGAGCAGGGCTTTTCAACCAGTGGTACGGGTACCACCTGTGGTACATTGGCACCTGGCAGGTGGTACGCGACCATCCTAGAAAAGTGGTAGCAGGGGAGGGGAATGAGCTGAACCGGTGGCAGCACTGCACAAGCCTGAGCGAGAGATGGCTGGAGCTGCAGGGCTGCCGGCTCAGTGGAAGTGCCAGGATCAGTGACAGGCTCTAGCTGGAAAGCAGCACTGATCCTGGCGCTTCTGCTGAGCCCAGAAGAAGCGCCGATCAGCTGGAATGTTGCAGCATCTCCAGAGATCTTGTGATTTACATTCAGATGCTTGGCAACTGATTCATATTTATGACGGTCACAGTGTCCCAGGGTCATGTGAAGTGACCAAAACTTGCTGCAACCACCCAGCAGACGGGGGGAATAAAAACCAAACACCCCCCCACCCCACCCCTGCTGCCAATCCTCAACAGAAATGCTCATAACAATGAAAACCTCGGACAGGAGAAAGAGCACTGACGGGCAGGCAAGTGTCTTGCTCAGCTCTGCCTTGGGGGGCACTTTTTTCAGTGCCATTGTAACTTTGAACGGTTACTAAGCGAACTGTTGTAAGTCAAGGACTATCTGTACTTTATCACTCCCCCCCTTTTTTTGGGGGGGAAGTCATCAAGTTTTTCACACCTTGCTAGGCGATTGGTGGTACTCAGATGTTGCCATATCCTAAAAGTGGTACAATGGGTGAAAAGGTTGAAAAGCCCTGCTATAGAGGGCAAAGGAGAGGAACAATAAAGAAATATGCTTGGAAGAATCACAAAGTGTCTTTCTTGGTTTTTGGAGCCTGACATCAATCTTGCTAAACTAAAGCAAACTTGCATAAAGCATATACTCTGAGAACTATTAGGGAGGAGCTGTCTTTACCCTTTTTCTCTCACACAAACTATCTCTAGCTCCTCTGGAATTCAGCCCCCTTCCTCCTGGGAGTCATAAGTAGCTTAATAAATAAAGTCACTAGCTTTCTCCCTACAATGCAGGCAAATGTATTTGTGACATACAATACACTTAAAAAAAAAAAATCAAACACTGACAGAAAAACAACCAGCTAACTTTTTCGTGAGTGATGGGGAGGAAAGAAAGCACAATTAATTACTGCATTTATCCAAAATAGCACTTTGGCTTTGCTACCACTATATTGGTCTTTACGTTTCTAGAGAAAGGATTGCTTTATTTCCTTGTATGCTATTTTAATTCTTAAGAGCTATTGGAATCGTGGCATTTCATGTAGCGCGTTTTCCTGAAGAAAATGGGGCTTGTATTTTAAATTTTCTAAAATTCATTGTAACGTGTATATTACTTCTCCTTTTAGCATGTTCTCTTACTGGCATTCCATATGTGAAAGAATGGTATTTTGCAGTTCAGTCAATCTGTGGATTTTCCCAGGTGAGTCACTGGAAACATATAATTACCCCAAACATTAGATCCAGTTTTTTCAACCCCTTATAGAATTTTCTTTTAATTGAATAGTTGTGTAGTACCGACTGGGAGGACATCAATTTTGATGAAGAGACAGAACAAAGCAAAAACTCTATTCGAAGAAATATTAAAGAATATCTTGCTGATCAAAATGTTGAGGAAGAAGATAATAGTTGGGAATCAGTATCACTCATTGAGTAAGTTGATCTATTTTGTATAGTAATATGTTGGAAAATATATCTGAGAATACAGTTTCTGAACTTTGGAATGGTCTTTGAATATACAGGGGAAAGTAAGCATTCTTACTAGGAGTAGCAGCAGAATAGCTGATTTAGCAAGAAATTGTTGATGCTGATAAATTCATTAACCAAAACTTTGATGGCATGCATTTCATTTGAAGTAAATCATTTTTTCTCTTTTTCCATATTTAAATACGGCGCTTCATAATTTTGATACTTCTTTGGGTAAGCATATTCTTGAATGAGAATAATTTTTTATGTTTTTCATTCTTATATTTCAGTCTATATGAAGAATCTGCGGAGAGCATACATCTTTTAGCAGATAAACTTCCTGCTCCTGGTAATACCATAGAAACAAAGTGTCTTTGTGACAAAATCATTTTGCTTCTCAAAGTACCTTTGAGGCAGTTAGTCTGTCTTCTGCTTATAATAATGCTCTGGTAAATAGCTTAGCACACAAGGACGCCTTACAGGCCAATTATAAATTATAAAGTGAAAAATCTGGAAGGATGCCCGTGCTAGGAGAAATTATTTAATAGCATGCAATTTTGCTTAAAATAATCTAAAGGAATAAAACACACTCCATACCAAAGGCGAGAGTGTAATTAGCAGTAAAGGAAAGGATTTTGTCTGTGTGGGATTCTTGGTGCTCTCTGAACTTGGTGGTTTTCTTGCAGACGTTTCATTACCAAACTATATTACCTTAGCTAGGTCCCAAGCACTGATAATGTTACCTAGTTTGGTAATGAAACACCTGCAAGAAAACAACCAAGCTCAGAGTGTACCAATGGTCCTGCAATTCAGCTCTGAGGTACAAATATTCTTTTCTATTGATTTTGTTTATCTGATTTTATATACCTCATGCAGTATATATACCTCATGCTCTTCTATGCTCTTCACAGCCACAATTCTGTGAGGTGGGTTGCGCTGAAAGTGAGGGACTGGTCCAAAGTCACCCAGCCAGCTTCTGTGCCTAAGGGAGGACTAGAACTCAGCCTTCCAGTTTCCAGTCCAGCACCTTAGTCACTATGCCAGATTGGCTCTATGTATATCAGTTGTTGAATTATGGAACTGCCCTTGACCTGGAAGCTTCTGGTCCAGAACAGGCAGCCTGGGCATTGAAAAGTATGCTTTGGCGGCATTCGGAGCCCTCTCTGTGGGCACACATACCGTTGCCCCAGCCGTGCCTCTGCCCGCAACCCCCTCCTCACCAGCAGCCTCCCTGGAGGAGAGTTGCCCCGAGCGTGGCCCACACGGAGCAGCGCAGCCAAGGACATGGCAGCCAGGCAGCGTAGGCAAGATTCTGCCCTCACACCCCAATGCGCACAGTTGATGCTGCAGGGTGTAGGCAGAGGGCGTGGCCGCCATGGCGCTGCTGGGCTGCCTGGGCGATCTGCGGCAGGCCCGGAAGTGGTGAGTGGCCCTGCGGGCAGGCACGGTGGGACAGAGCAGGGGGCGGGGCCAGATTTTGGGCACTCGGTCTCTAAAAGGTTCGCCATCACTGACCTACTGTATTTCCCATTGCATCTGCCCAGCCAATTCAGTCGGACAGGGTTGAAAAACAGAGGAATCCAATGTTCAGTGTTCAATTTCCTGCTCCTATATAAAAAAAGCAAAGACTGAAATGCCATGACTTTTTATTCCTATGACATTTGCTTCTGCAGGAAAAGCAATGGTTGATGTTATTCTCCAGTCTTCAGAAACAGAGGCCCCTCAATTAAAAGACTGTTTACCTGTCATTGGTGCTCTAAAACACTTAAGGGAATGGCATGCAGCAAAGATCACTATTGTAGCAAACAAAAGCAACACGTGAGTAGTGGCATTTAAATTCTTCAAATAAGAGAATTGAGAAAGGGAAGGTCATTTTAGGACAGCACATGTAATCCTTAATGACCAGTTGCCTTGCGACTGTTTGAAGTTAAGATGGACCTCAAGAAAAGTACTTACATTTCAGATTCAAAGTTATGATAACTGCCACCCCTCAGCGCCACACGATCACATAGTCACATTTTGGTGTCCTAAGCTGTTGAAGTTCACAGGACAACTTTGGGCTAGTTATCCATCTCTTTGCCAATCACCCAGCTCAATTTACCTTGCATTGAGAAGGGAGATGCATGCTGCCTTAAAGGAAAGTGAGGTACAAATCTAACAAGGTAAAATAGATAACGATATGAGTAAGATCCAAATACTTTACAAAATGATAAATGACATTCCGTAGCTGATTTTTGTAATACTGTAGAATCATATTTAGTGTCCTAAAAGTTATACGAAACATTAACCTTGAAAGTTGAGAAGCAAGTGCATGGCTTAATACCTGCTTTCTTCTTACAGTACTTGGCAAAAGTTTGCAGAATATCTTTCTGCTGACATATTAGCTCCTGAAAACTTAACAGACAGCATTGATTCAAGGGAATTGTGGAGAGGAAAGATTCAAATATGGGAACAAAAGGTATTGGTATGAAATTTTCTTGGAAGAATAATGGCACATTAAGTGGCTGAAAAATGCACACTGGATTTATTTGTGGGAATATTTATCCACCTGTTATTTTCATTGAATGTGGGGTATTAGAGAACTCCATGTTGCTATAAGCTTAGGCTTGGGTTCTAGCTGAAGAAACCTTTGCCAGGAGCATGAGACTACACTTTTTTTTATCTTCTCACTCCTGCAGCTAGTTGAACAACTTAAAAAATTCCAGAGATTGAAATAAAGTTCACTTTCTCTCAGTAAAAGGCTCATTAAGATTGAAGAAGCTCAATAAATAACTGCACTGGATAAGAACCCCTTTCATGAATGGAATAATTCTATAATATGAATTACTTATTCTATCCATAGTTTTGTGGGGGGTGGGGAGCGGGAGGCAGCCCAGTTTGCAGATCTGAGAAAGTAATTTAGATATTTATATGACATCAAATTTATATGCCATCCATCGTACTATCGAGCTATTCTGTCTATTTCAACATGGATGAAAGGCTGGGAAGAGTGAAAGGAAGAGTTAAAAAAATATATGGTGAACTCAGATTAGAATATTGTGCACAAAAGAAAAAGGAAATAGTATTAGAAGGCAGGGTTCTATCTCATCTGGGGGGGGATATGAGACATTATTGGGGTCAATGTACTTGAGAACCTACAGAAGAAAATGATTGGGCTAACTTTAAAAATGTAACTTATATTTTAAATAGGCATTTTTGGACCCATAAGTACTGTGTTTTCAAATTCCACTGGCTGCATTTTAATGTTTCATTTTATATAATAACCAAGACAATCTTAATAATGGGGGGGGAGGTAATACTTAAGAGCTTTATAGTTATACTTTCCTTTTTTTTTTTTCAGTTTGGACCTGAAATCACATTTCCAGACTTTTGTATAAAAGGCACTGCATCTGGAAGGCCATTCAGACCCTTCTGCTCAAATACTTTATCTACTGCTGGTGAAAATAAAAAGTCCAAGTATACCAGTATTCATTGTCCAGAGGTAATTAAAGCATTTGGTTTGTCTGATTTGCAGTTCTTAGCATTTTAAAAAATGGATAAATCTAGGCCCAACTGTGCCATAAAATAGAATATTACTTTAAAAAAAAACTTGGAAAACAATATTCATCCAGAAAAGAAAACATTTTAAAATCTAGCTTTTTATGGTTAAGTAAATAAAATGCATATATGTAGAGGCATAGTGATTTTGGAAATGAAAAATGTATTTCACAATGTCATTACCCTGTTTTGGAAGTCTAGTTCCTTTGTTCTCCAGGAGTAACTACAATTCAAGGAAAAAAGAAGAGAATCTCAACTCAAATTTAAGTAACAAATTTTGTATTTCCCGAGGTTTTTTAGGATACGGTGGCATATATATATATATATATATATATATATATATATATATATATATATATATGTAGGTCTTTGGTTGTTCGGGTTTTCTCCCGCGTAAAATTGGAAGTGTCTTGGCGACGTTTCGACGAAGTCCCATTCGTCATCTTCAGGCTGGTGTTTTCAGCTTCGTGCTTCGAGCAGCAAGCTCGAAGCACGAAGCTGAAAACACCAGCCTGAAGATGACGAATGGGACTTCGTCGAAACGTCGCCAAGACACTTCCAATTTTACGTGGGAGAAAACCCGAACAACCAAAGACCTACATACAAATACCCGCGAAAACCTCAGAAAATATATATATATATATATATATATATATATATATATATATATATATATATATATACATACACACACACACACACACACACACACACACACACACACACTTAGAACTCTCAATATAGATGGAATAATCACACTTAGAACTCTCAATATAGATGGAATAATCTGCAATTCTCTGTGGTTTTTTTTTTTTTCTACCGGAATAATCAGAGCAAAACACATGTCAGATTTCATGTTAAGAAAACTGAATTTGAACACATAGTAACCGATAGACTGTTTGATATGACCACATGAGGTTTTAAATGAAAGGAAGCTGCTCAGAATTTTATTATCAGGAATGTGAAATTTCTGGCTTGTCGGCTTCAGATGACAGATGTTTCTGTCTGCCAGGGAAATTAAAGCATTTTTTCTTTTGCCTTGTGCAGAACATAGCTGGGAGCAATAGGTTCCCTTCTCTGCAATTGCATCTTAGCCTAATATCTATGGAGATTCTCAATCATCTAGGTCAGGGGTAGGCAACCTTGGCTCTTTTATGACTCATGGACTTCAGTACTGCAGGCCACTTTAGCTGACTGTGTTCAGCAGGTCAGCGGTTCAAATCTCACCGGCTCAAGGTTGACTCAGCCTTCCATCCTTTCGGGGTAGGTAAAATGAGGACCCAGATTGTTGGGGGCAATGTAAATATATATATACATTGCTTACTGGTGTACACTGCTTAGAGAGTGCTTGCTTAAAGCGGTATATAAGTCTCATAAATAAACTCCCAGAATTCTTGAGCCAGCATAGCTGGCTCAGGAATTCTGGAAGTTGAAGTCCACGAGTCATAAAAGAGCCAAGGTTGCCTACCCCTGATCCAGGTCATGCTTGTCCCAAAGGTGCTTTTTCAAAAGGCGGCTGGACTTGTTTTTCCTTGAAGACATTTCACTTCTCATTCAAGAAGCTTCTCCAGTCCAGACTGAATGGTGGAAGATGGAAGGATTTATATTCTTTGCAGTCATCTCATCATTAACGTCTTCAAGGAAAAAACAAGTCCAGTTGCCTTTTGAAAATGCACCTTTGGGACATCCTAGCCCGCTTCTGAGACCTGTGGTGAGACCATTTCTCTCCTGAAGCCTCATCTTTGATATCCAGCCTGGCAAGAAAGCAAATTTATCCCTTAATGCTTGTTTTTCATTGTGCATTTATAGCCTTCTAAGTCAAACTCCTTTCTCAAGCAGGAGACCCTAATACACTCTGTGTCACCATAAATGCACAGTGGGACATGCAAGGAAAATAGCTAGGTTGGCTGCCCTAAAAATATAGAATCTAAGAGAGCCAATAAGGTAACCTAACAAAAAGAAAAGTTTAAAAAAGGATTTAAACTGTTGAAATCATTCAGGTCAATCCCAAGGGTGTACTTTTTCACAAGGCAACTGGACTTCCTTGTTTTTCTTTGAAGAAGTTTTCGCTTCTCATCCAAGAAGCTTCTTCAGCTCTGACTGGATGGTGGGGAATGGAAGGATTTATACTCCTTGCAGACAGCTGGTCGTTTGCATCCTTTTGTGATTCAGGTCAATATTGCTACTTGCTCATAGAGTTTGTTTGCTAGGACAAATAAGGAATGAACTCTGTTTTGTCCAATTAAACCCAATCTACATTGTTTATTTTTTGATCATTATCAATTTTGCTTCGTTGTGGCAGACTTTATCACCTTTGTTGAATCCCTCAACTGTGAAATTTTTGGAAGTGTATAAGGGTAATGGAAAAATAGAAAGTTCCTATCTGCAGACTTTCTTATTTTTTTTTTTTTCAAAATAAGTTTTGATAATATGTGCTGGAATACACCATCCAAATTACCTTTTAATTTTCTTTCAGGTGTTCCATTATTATGGTCCTGCTTTAAAATTTGTACAGATGATGCTGTTGACTCACCTGCCTGCATGCTTAGTGTCAAACTTCCAGTTTGAGCTGTATCCTTTTATAGCAGATGTCATTTGGTTTGATTTAGGAGCTTTTTCGTCCCTGGAGACTGGGAATGTCAGAAACAGGAAATCTTTAGAGCAAGTAAACTAAATACTCTTATAAATATGCACTGTCATGAATGACAGTTTTAATGAATGGTACAACTATTGCTAGCATTGCTTTAAGTTTTATAGAGGCAGTCATTCATTCTGTCAGTGTGGAAGACACTTCCACTGAATGCAGTGGGTTCATTCTCAAAGTACATAGCACCGTACGCTCCTGGACCTTGGCGAAGTCAAATAGTAATATAGAATAACAGAATAACAAAGTTGGAAGGGACCTTGAAGATCTTCTAGTCCAACCCCATGCTCAAGCAGGAGACCCTATGCCATTTCAATCCAAATGGCTGTCCAATCTCTTCTTAAAAACCTTCAGTAATGGCGCACTCACAACTTTTGGAAGCAAATTGTTCCAGTAATTAATTTTCTAATTATAAGGAAATTTCTCCTTAGTACCAGGTTGGTTTTCTTCTTGATTAGTTTCCATATAGTCTTGGAAAGGATTGGAAAAAATGTTTCTTATTGGTCCTGTTTGTTACATTCTGCAATACTCAGGAATACTCTTAGATTATCTAATCATCTCACCAATACTGAGGGTTATTGTTCTATATTTGTATACAAGTAGTCGTAGTTACAACGGCACTGAAAAAAGTAACTTATGACCATTTTTCACACTTCATGACCATCACAGCGTCCCCATGGTCATATGCTTGACAATTGACTTTCATTTATGACAATTGCAGTGTCCCGGTGTTGTGTCATCCCTTTTGCGACCTTCTGACAAGCAAAGTCAATGGGAAAGCCAGATTCACTTAACAACCTTGTTACTAACTTAACAACTGCAGTAATTCACTTAAAAGCAAGATGGGGCAAAACTCACTTAAAATATGCCTCACTTAGCAACAGAAATTTTGGGCTTAATTGTGGTCATAAGTTGAGGACTACCTGTGTTGACTTTTGCACTTTGTAGCTCTGAGGGCATGATTCCTAAACTTCATCTAGGACATTGGCTAGAACCGTTGCCGAGAAGAAGTCTCTACTATTGTGGGATCAGCTTTCTTCTCTACATGGAAAGGTAGATTGTGGCTTTTTATTAAAATTCACTTTTAGCAGAATGAAAGTTAGTTAAAAGTAATTTACATGTATTCCCTAAAAGAACCCTTGTTTCTAGGGTAAATCTGATGGCTGACTATATTGACTTAAATTAAAGTAATCAGTTTAACGATAGTTGTTTTGGAGTCTCTTGGAAGGATAATCACTTCTTTCCAACAAGGATTTTGATCTTGAATCAAAGCAACTGACTTCTGATTTGGTCCGATCAATACTATCAACTGAGATATTGATAGTGTTGAGCTATAGGCTTGAACAGGGCTTTTTTTCTCATAGAACGCCCAGAACAGAGTTCCAGCACCTTTTTTGGATGGAACCTTGTAGGGTAGGCAAGGCGGGTTGTATGATGTGTGTGAGTTCCGGCACTTTTTTTTTTTTTTTAAAGAAAAAAAGCACTGGGCTTGAAGTTAACACCCTTCCTACCTTAACAAATTAGGATGTGAGGAAATGTAAGAGTACGCACCTTTCTTGGTTACAGTTCCTGATGACATCATTTTCGTGTCCCGACTAAAGATAGCTGTGGAGAGTAAGGAAGATGCTCTTTCTGAACATACGCAAGAACCATGTACTAAGCCAAAGAGGCTGAAACCTTTTTTAAAGTCCAGAGAAACAAGATAATATTTGGAAATAGCTTGGGAATGATTTATTGGGGGAAGATATATAGCAAAATTAGCCTTGGAAGATTCTGTTATTGAACCTACCTCAATAAAGTAGAATTCTAGTCTTTGTATGGTGTTGGTTTCCTGATGTGGTCTATCTAGTGGGGCTGACATCATCTGATGCCCTGTTAGCTTAGAGAAGCCTGGTTGGTCTCTGTCTCAAAGGTGCTTTTCAAAAGGCAACTGGACCTTGTTTTTCCTTGAAGACATTTTGCTTCTCATCCAAGAAGCTTCTTCCATTCTGACTGAATGGTGGAGAATGGAAAGATTTATATTCTTTGCAGTCATCTGATCACTAACTCTCTTTCTGAGAGTGATTGAGGCCACTTGGAGGTTTATCTTTGCCCTCAGGGTCACCTGAATAGTGCAAGTGGATAGAGATGACTGAGAAACTCCATAGAGATGTCTGTATCTTATCTTATCTTATCTTATCCTGTCTGTGTGTCTGTCTGTCTGTCATATTTCTTAATCAGTCATCCATCTTCCTCTGCTTATGCATGAGACATTTTATATATCAGTATCTGAGAAGATTTATTAATCATCCAGTCTATACATGTTTAATCTGCAGGTGGGAGCTTTATTTGTATTGCCTTGCAGTATAAGCCGTATGTTGAATCCTGTACCCAGCCAGCTAAGTACAAAAAGATGGAAGGAATGTATAGCTGAAAAGCACAAAAGTCTCAGCAGTAAGTAAAGTTGCATTGTTTCCACAATACGCTGTTTCCCCCATTTCACTAAATTGATCAAAGATAAAGAATGCTTGGGTGGTACAGAAAACTGTGATTAAGAAAGACATTGACAGATCTCATCTACTCTGACTTCTTCTGGTAAAGCTGTAAAGCTTGGGTCTCTGCTTTCTCTAAGGTTGGAAAACAGTGATGCTAATTCTAAAGATATCTTTTTTAAAAAAACAATATATAGCTTGAACTTTAGATAACTTACTACTGAAATCAGGAATCCTGGCTACCTGAAGTCTAGCATTCATGCTGATTTCATCTAGGTTTTTGGTATGTGTTTATGAACAGAACACTTTTAATTGTTGTAAATATTAAGATGTATTTCTTTTTAGTTCCAGAAGTTGAACTTAAAGGAGAAACTTGCAATTATTATTTCTTGGTGCAAGGCAATGGCTATAGAGGATGTAAAGCAACAATAATCTATTCAGCCAATCAGATCAATGGTTCTGTCACTCTTGCAGAATCTGTAGGAAAGCTGATGACAACAAAGGAAGAAATAGAAACAGGTATACCTTTCGTGGTTGAACTAAGAGGCACAAATGTGTAATTTTCATTCTAGTAGGGAAAAGTTGTAAGTGGAATACATCCTTTTTTTGTAAATGGTAATTATTTGAAATTAGTCTTCAGAAAACTAATCAGATCTATGAATTAAATGCATTGATCATGAATAGCCATATCTATTATCTTCTTTAACCAAATATCAAAACGCAAGTACAACTCTGTTACCAGAGTCTTATTTGACATTAAGAAAGGTCTTGATTCGCTATTGACTGGACTGTCCAGTCATTGGTTAGATTTGTTCCTTCACTTTGTTCTCCAAGAATGTAAGTCTTCACTCTGGGTCTTCAGCAAGGGTTTACTAGACATGGACAGAGTTTTTTTCCCGGATCACCTCCCCTTTTTAGTTTGTTTACAGTTTGTATAAAGCAAACACGCTTGCCTGCTTGTTTTGAAAACATAAGACTGTAGGTCCATCTAGCTTGATACTATTGATACCAATTAGCATTGGCTGCCCAAGATCTCAAGGACTTTTTCCAGCCCCGTGTACATGCAAAATATGTGCTATAGCACTGAATTATAGCTATTACAATTGCCAAATTTGCCTTTTTAAGCCACATGATTTATCTGTTGGTATTAAAGATACTTTTGAGTTAACGAATCCAGTTTCCACACAAAGCATAATACAGATAGTCCTTGGCCTTAATTGAGCCTGGCTGTTATGATTGTAAGTCATTAAGTAAAGCCATTGGACTGGGTTTTACCAGAAACCAGAAGTAAATGTTGGTTTCTAGCAAAACCGACTTAAATCATGGTCATGTGACCATGGGATGCTGCAAACAGCTGTAATTGCAGGTCAGTTGCTGAGGGGAGGGTACAACCTGATGTCAGAACATTAAAACAAGGTCATAAGTAGCATTTGAGTTTGTCATAACTGCTGCTAAGTGACTAGTTGTAAGCTGAGGACTATTTATGTCCTGCTTCTCAAGAAAATGTACATGATACGTTCTACAAAGACACCCAATGACATTCTATAAGTAGAGGTTGCCTTGAATTTGATTTCTTTGATTATTTCCAGTATTTGCTCTCTCGAGTCATTTATTTGGCTCAATTTTAGCATTTGATGCAATTTGATCGTTTTTTTTTTTTAAAAATCACCCTTTCTCTATCAACACAGTTTTCTTTGAAGAGTTTCTCAAAGTTTTCCCACATTTTTATGGAGAACAGATTTTACAAAGAGAGAAGAAACTGGCTCAGTTCCAAACACTGATTTTGAATCACTGCCTGAGTAAGTAATGGTACACTTACCACAGAATAATGGATAGAAAATATATCAATAAAAACATATCAGTCAGGGTATCTTAATGTAGAGGGTACTATTTGAAAATAAGAATAGGCTTTCTTATTTTAGGGGCTATGGCAGTCCCAGTCATTTCACTTTGAGAATTCTTGAGTGATGCCTTCCATTTTCCAATCTGTAATGTTTGCTTGGCTCTTCCAAACTCATTCAGTAAATCAGGATAACTGGAAAAAAAAATATACCTTGAAAAAAATGTTTTATGAATGCCTGCTTAAATGACGTGTTTGTGTGTATGTATAGCAAATTGCAGAAGCATTTCTCCATAAGCTTATAAAGGGATTATATTTATTGCCCCATTTTTTCTTGATAACAGCAGGATGCAGTAATTCAATTTAGTGAATTAGCATGATTATACATCCTGGGTTAATATAACAGCATATCAGTGATCCCTAATTTTTTTTTGTTTGTTTTCTGTTTTACAGAGAGGCAAACATTTGCTGGGCATCTACCTGTAACTTTAAAGAATGAACTGAAATATCTATTAGCCTATACCAGGGAACATTTTTTTGAATTATGGAAGGTTAGCCATCCAAGTACTATTTATCCAGGAGCAATGATTAAAACTAGAGATGAAGAAGCAATTTATGGTAGGTGTCATTTTGTTACTTAATTAGAATGATTAGGATCAATACTTTGCCCATAAGTTAGATTGTTTTAATAAATGAGTATTCATAATGCAGAATGTCATGTAGAGAAATGGGAGGTGTTTGAACTTCGAGATTATTAATGGAGGACTTGGGAGGGCACGTTTTTGGTAGCAGGTAATACAGTTAAGGTATTACTGGATAAGATCACTGGTATGGGTGGTCCTCGACTTACAACAGTTCATTTAGCGACCATTCAAGGTTATAATGGCACTGAAAAAAGTGACTGAGGATGGTTTTCACAGTTACGACCTTTCCATGATCGTGTGTCAAAATTCAGATGCTTGGCAACTGGTTCATACTTACAACTGTTGCTGTGTTCCAAAGTCATGTGGGATCTCCTTTGGCATCCTCCGACAAACAAAATCAATGGGGAAGCCTGATTCACTTAACAACCTGGTTACTAACTTATCAACTGCAATGATTCACTTAACAACTGTGGCAAGAAAGGTTGTAAAATGGGGCAAAACTCACTTAACAAACGTCTCACTTAACAACAGAAATTTGGGGCTCAATTGTGGTCATATGTCGAGGACTACCTTTTATTCCTGACCACGATTGTGAGAATGAAGATTGTAAGAAGAATGACGGGCACAGGGCAAGACTTTGGTCTCTTTACAATTGACTTATATGTTTTCACTATTCATTTTTGCTGCTATCACAAAGTATAATTGAAGCTAATAATAATTGGTGTTATATCACAAAGTATAATTGAAGCTAATAATACTTGGTGTTTTAGTATGTAGACCAGTGATGGCAAATCTTTTAGAGACCGAGTGCCCAAAAACTGGCCCCGCTCCCCCTCCACTCCCTGCCCCGCCCCTATCTCGCCTGCCCGCAGGGCCACTCACCGCTTCCAGGGCCCGCTGCAGATCGCTCAGGCAGCCCAGCAGCTCCATTGCGGCCATGCCCTCCGCCCGCACCCTGCAGCATCAGTTGTGCGCGATGGGGTGTGAGGGCAGTCTTGTCTACGCTGCCTGGCTGCCATGTCCTTGGCTGCGCTGCTCTGCGTGGGCCACGCTCGGGGGCGACTCTCCTCCAGGGGGACTGCTGGTGAGGGGGTCACGGGAGGAGGCAAGGCTGGGGCAACGGCACGTGTGCCCACAGAGAAGGCGCCGAGTGCCGCCTCTGGCATGCATGCCATAGGTTCGCCACCACTGATGTAGATAATAGGAACTTAAGTTGTTGCCAAAAGTAAGAGATTTGTAAATTATTTTATTGAAACTGGATAGAAAGTTTCAAATTTTGGTCCACAAAACTTCTAGTTACACCGAATGGGAAGCTAGCACATTCTTAGCTGTGTTGGAATTAAAATAGAAGACAAAGGTCCATAGATTTTGCAGTGGATATAATGCTTGCCTTGTCTTCTTGCCTTTCCTCTCACCCACTGTCCCAACCCTTCTCAGAACCAAAGCTAAAAGACTCAAATCCTTTGAAGTGGCCTGAAAGACATGTTCTACAGAACTTGGAAAATTCTGAAAAGATTAAGCAAAAAACAAGGTAACATTAAACATTTATGCCTATGAGCGTGTAGCTGTCGTGTGAATGTAGCTTTCCGCTCATTGATTTTATTTTCCTTGTAGAGTTTCTGAACAGCTGCTGGGCCATAAAAATGGCCAGAAGGACTCAGCATTACTTGATGCTAGAGAGATGCTTAAATACTTCACTGCAGAAGGATTGCCTGTTGGAGATCTGCAGCCCTTACACATTCCAAAAAGGTGCAGTAAAATCCTCCTTTTGAACATGCTACCCCACATGCAGTTGACTCAATTATGAACCTTAAGTAGCTACAAGTTCTAGTTCTTCCGTTGGAACATAATTTCTGCTGGGAGTATTCACAGTCAATACTGATGTTGCAAACTCACAATTGTCCAACAGTGTGGTCTCTTGAAGCGCCTCTAGTTAATAGATACTGGTTCTAATACCCATATTTGAAGTCTGGGAGTCACCTACAAACTCCAACTTTCTGTGTTCCTCCGAAGGATATAGCAGCAGGGCCATTGCCAAAGAGATTTTCAGAATGAATTATTAAAATGAGCTTTGTTTTACCCTGCACTATAACAGAAACCTTTGAACCCACACTAAAATATGGGTATGCTTGATGAGATCATAATGAAAACTGATAACAAGGGATTCCTTCAGAGAATTCTTAAACCTGGTTTGGAGCATTGGAAATGGGGTGGGGCCTTCCTCCCTCCCTCCCTCCCACAGGTTCCTTGTCGTGTTATTGTTCACAATTAATAGTATTTCCTCTGACATTGACAATAGAATTTCAGACCATCTGCTCACAGGATTAAAGCTAATCATAGTTTGCAAATTCACATTATGAAAAAGTGTAATTACTTTTAGGAACTAATCTAGAAAATTGAGGGGGGAGGATGTCGTTCAAACTGATTGAAACCAGATCTTTTTTGTGAATGGGTAGTGAATGCTGTTTTTGGAATGTCAGCCAAGTTACCTTGTTTTGATTAACCAGTGATAGCATATGTATAAACTGTACTTTTAGAAAGCAGCAAACTACTCTACCAAGACAAACAGAATTCTGCTACTTGATTCTACAGATAGAATGTATATTTGATTATTGGGCATTTCATGTTACTATTATTCTAATAATGGAGAGCTCTATAGAATTAGTAATTAGTAATGTATGAAACCTAGAATTTCTAGATGACTTAGAAATTTCACAAGGAATTGGGTTCAAGAGTACAACAGCGTAATAGTAAAGTACAACATCAAAATAGGAAGGAGGAAGGCAATATTTGCTGCCTTGAGTTATTCATAGAGTATTTATACAGTAATAAAGACATAAAGCAATTAAGGGATAAAAATCTAATAATTACATCTACAGTATGTCACTTATCTTATTTCACAGCTAGCATTGTGTGATTGTGGAGCCCTTGTCATTATTACTGAAATCATCACTGGAAGGGAGATTAGTACCAAATGAGTTCAAAAAGTGACAGCAGTTAATCAACTTTGACCAATTTTGGAAACTAAACAATGTTAGAAATAATAGAAAATATTTGTAGCTAGGGTGGTAGATGTTGGGGGTGGTCTGTTCTCCGGGCTTGCTGTTTAGCTTTAGAACATTTTGTCACCAGGCTAGGTGACATCCTCAGCGGACTTTGGTTGAAGCATCTTGAACAAAAATCATTGGACATGTCACCACACTGCACGCACACAAATTCATCAAAACCTGGTATTCTACCAACGGATCGATCAACAAACATATCTATTTGGAGCCAGCCTATGAACTCATAAGGAGCCATATTAATTGAGCGACCAACCAACAATGGCACCTACCACCTCTTCATTTGGTAACCTTCACACAACATCATCAATCAGTCACACGGCATGTCACACGCCATGAGTAGCCAGTCACATGACCACTGGCCACATCACCACATGCAGTCAATAAAAGCAGAGAACTGAAACAAGACACTTCAACTGAAGTCCCGCTGAAGATGTTACCTAGCCTGGTAACAAAATGTTTGGAAGCTAAACTGTCAAGAGCACTGGCCTTTAAATTCCTTTTTATGTGATGTAAATTGGTGTGGGTGTTAGTTGTCTGGATGTTTCTGAGTCATGGTCTGGTTTCGGGCTGTTTGATTGGCTGGTTGTTTTTGCTGGGCCATGGTCCTTGATGTTTAAGTATCATCTGTGTGATGCAAATGGTGTTTGTTCATTTGGTTGCCTCTGAGTCACGGTCTGGTTTCGGTTTCGGGTTGTTTGGCTAGCTGTTGTCAGGACGTGGTCTGGTTTCTTGTGGAAGGTTGTGATTTTTGCTGTGTGGTGGGGTGCTTGTTGTTCTACCAACTACTGAGAACGAAGGAACTACTTCAACCACAATCCCGAAGGCAGCATTTAAAACGAACAAACAGGCACCCCATCAGAGCAAAAAAAACCCCAACCCCCCACAAGAAACCAGACCACATTTCAACAACAACAGCCAGCCAAACAAACAAGCCGAAACCAGACCGTGACTCAGAGGCAACCAAATGAACAAACACCACAGACGATATTTAAACACCAAGGACCATGGCCCAGCAACAACAACAATCAGCCAATCAAACAGCCCGAAACCAACCATGACTAAGAAACATCCAGTCAAACAACACCCACACCAATTTAAAGGCCAGTGCACACTTCAAAGCGCACTGAATATGTCCCCCCCAAAAGGAGACGAAACGTTTGCAGCCAAATCGCCAAGCTCGGAGAGCAAACCAACAGCCCAACCAATTTGCCTAGTATCATTACCTCAGGTGAGGATGCTTTGGAGGCCTCCATCATAGGATGTGAACTTGGTGGGAGATGTCATGCCCTAAGCTTCCCTCGAGGCTCTATGATGATTAAGTGGTCAAAATGGAATTCTTGCAAAGGGTCTTTCACAGCTGTGTTTACTTATATCGGAACATTGTATTTGATTATTGTAATTACCATGGCGATTTTATTTTTATTGTATTTTTCACCTTTATTTATTTATATCCTGCCTTTATTATTTTTATAAATGGCTTAAGGCAGGGGTAGGCAACCTTGGCTCTTTTATGACTCGTGAACTTCAACTCCCAGAATTCCTGAGCCAGCCATGCTGAGGGGAAAGGGAGAGGTTTCCAAGCTGAGCCATGCTGGCTCAGGAATTCTGGGAGTTGAAGTTCACGAGTCATAAAAGAGCCAAGGTTGCCAACCCCTGCCTTAAGGCAATGAAGGCATAATATTCCTTCCTCCTCCTATTTTCCCCACAACAACCCTATGAGGTGAGTTGGGCTGAGAGAGAATACTTGTCCCAAGATCACCCAGCTAGCTTTCATAACTAAGGCAGGACTAGAACTCACAGCCTCCTGGTTTCTAGCCTGGAGTGTTGTTATATATTTTTATGGTTGTAAACTACCAGCAGTCCTTGGATTCTGATGGTATAGAAATGAGAGAAATACATATAAAATAAGCAGACAGAAAATCAGATGAGCGTCAAATGAGCTTTCACCAGTATGCTGCTAATAAAACTGTTCCTATTCCTATTGTTAAAAGGTGGTTTTTTTTTGCCTATAAGGAAACAATAACTTTAGCTTCAGATGAATTCTCTATTTTTTTTTAGTGACAGTGCTTTTTTGACACCTGAACTGACACCTCGAAAACTGAGAGCTTTACCGTTTGAGAAAGCTGCTGGCTGCCATTATCATGGTCTTGAGTAAGTTCCCTCGGAATACCGTGAATTATTTTCTCAGCCTTCTCATTCAGTACAAATCAAGTTTTAGAAAATATTTAAACCTTAATATTACAATATCTACCAGTTCTTTTCACATTTGGATATTTAATGCTTGAAATCAAAAAGTAAAGTCTTGATTTGTATGCACGCTTTTATAAATGCAAACACCAAATATGTTCTGACAATATTTTCAGTTGAAAGTAGAGCAATTAACCTTGTTTATTTGAATTTAATGCTTTTTAATGTCAAAACAGAAGTGGGAAAAAGCAACCTGGCAGGTCCCTTACTCTTCTTAAACTTCTAAATAAATAAACCAAACATCAAGAGGCATAAAGAAGCTCGCCCTCAAACCAAATGTTTTTTTTTTCCCCTCCAAATACTTTTGAATATTTTAGAGCAACTGCTTTGGTAGATGACTGTTTTAAAGTTGCTCTCCTTTCTCAGGAGTCAAGGAAAGGGAGTTAAAATGGAGGGGGGACAGGAAAACATAAGCATTTATTGTGGACTTTAAAAATAGGGTGCCTTTTCATATTGATTTTGGTTTATTTATTCTCCGGTGTCACAACGTCATAGAGGTATCTGTATTTCATACAGGCGTATCTCTCTCTCTCTCTCTCTCTCTCTCTCTCTCTCTCTCTCTCTCTCTCTCTCTCTCTCTCTCTCTCTCTCTCTCTCTCTCTCTCTCTCTCTCCCTCTCCCCCTCCCCCTCCCCCTCTCCCTCCCTGTGTGTGTGTATTTCTGATGTTGGAGAAGTTTGGGATTTTTGTTGCCATTTTTGCCACCAAATAGGGAAATAGGCATTTTGTTATGCTTTGTGGGAGCACATATGTAATTTAGATTTGAGGTTCAAACTCCACTCATTCAATTATACAGCATAGCATTTTAGGCTTATATACCACCCCATAGCACTTTACGGCACTCTCTGAGCGATTTGCAATGTCAGCGTATTTCCTCCAACAATTTGGGTCCTCATTTTATTGACCTCGGAAGGATGGAAGGCTGAGTCAACCTTGAGCCCCATCAGGATCAAACTCCTCTGCTGTGGACAGAGTTTGCCTGCAACATTGCATTCTAACCGCTGTGCCATCCTTGACAACCAAACTTAATTATATATTATATATTCAGCCTTGTTGTCAAGTTTCTGACCCTTTTCTGACAAATAGATAAGTGAAACCGAACATGAAGAATTCAAAAGCATGCTTTTATTTATTGGAACTGGGATTCTATCTCCATTTTGTATTTAGATTCTTGAGTAAATTTCTTTGCCTTTAGCCTCATCACTTTGCCTTCAGGAAAGTTGGCCTTTGGAGACAACCACCTCCAGCATGCTTAGCCATTTTGGGAAATGACAGTTTATTTTTTATGACTCAGTCTTTTTTGGATACACATATGATTTTATCCAAATTCAAGGGCTTGAATCTCTGGTCTGGTAGCAGAGGGATTGACTCATGCAGATTGCCAATATATTTGATTGTATTGATCTTCTTTTTGTTTGGATTATTTATGGTGGTTCAACTACTCAGAAATGCAGGTGAGAATGGAAGGACAATATGAAACTGTTTTAAGCAAATAAATGGGGCCATCCACAGTAGGAAGTGCATTGACTCATTGGAAGCTTTGTATATTTATTTACCTTCTTTTAGCAATAGCACTTAGACTTATATATCACTTCATAGTGCTTTACAGCCCTCTCTAGGAGTGTTACAGATTCAGCATCTTTCCCCCAACAATCTGGGTCATCATTTTACCAACCTCAGAAGGATGGGAGACTGAGTCAACCTTGAGTTGGTCAGGATCGAACTCCTGGCAGTGAGCAGAGTTAGCCTGCAATACTGCACTAACCACTGTGCCAACACGGCTCTTTTAAACATTAAAGAATGAACGTTATTAAATTGGAATCACTTCATGATTGAGAGTCCTGTAAGACCATGACTAGCCCAAAGTTTTTCTGCTTAGCTTCACAGAGATTTCAGCTTGAGATCCAGATCCTATTCTACCTACTCTTTATGGCTAGCGGAAAATTGCTATTTCAAAGTAAAAATGATTTTTTTACAGCTGTCTAAAATGTGAACTGAAATTTGACATGTTGTAAAATGCATAGATGATCCGTGAGTTTATTTATTCTGTTTCACAGCAAACAATTAGCTTCCTTTTCAAAAAAAAAAAAAGTTCCTAGTAATTACTGTTTTTATTTATTTATTATTAAATTTATATGCTGCCCATCTGGCTATCCAAAGCGACTGGGTAGCTTACAATGCATTAAATATATAACTATAAAACAATTAAAAATATGAAAACAATTTAAAATTCCCCAAATGAAATCCAGGCTAAAAAAAACAAGGGCTTGCATGGATTGAGAGTGGTATCTTCTCTATCACCCCACCAGTTACCTGTAGCCTAAGGCCAACTGGCAGGACCATGTTTTAAGATCCTTCTGGAAGGCTAGAACAGTGGGGGTGGATTTCGCCTCCAGTGGCAGGATGTTCCACAGGGATTGGAGTAAGAGAAACAAGAAAGGTATTCCTATATGGCCAGAAGGGGATAATGTTTTTCTTCATTTCAGAAACCCAGACTTTCTGCTATGCTGGTGATTCCAAAACTGTTTTTAATGTTGACTATTAGATACTGCCTTGAAAACAGAAGAGCTTTGGAAAGAGATGGGGAGTTTGCTGAACTTCAGTCTCGGCTTATCCGTTATGAAACTCAGACCACCTGCACGAAGGAGTCTTGCCCTCTGCCCTGTGTCTTGAGTCCTCTGCCATCCCCGGCAGTTTTGTCTGAGCCTGGAAGTGTCCCTGATGGGGAACATTCACAAAGGGAACTGCAAATGGAGGCATCTAAGCTAAAACGGAGATCCAAAGATGTAGAGAGGTAATACACTATGTAAAAATAAATAGAACTGAGGTATTAGAGACTGGACATTCACCTGTCTGAGACGGTATAGGTCAGTGGTGGCAAATCTATGGCACGAGTGCCAAAGGCGGCACTCAGAGCCCTCTCTGTGGGCATGCGCGCTGTTGCCCCAGTCCTAGGCCTTCAGCTGGGTTTTATAAAACCTTTTCACTTTAGACCTCCGCCGCCGTGTGCAAAAAAAAAAAGGTTCAATCAATCAGTCAATTTCAACTTCTCACAGGGAAAAAAAAAGATCTTGCAAAGTTGGAATTGATTGATTGAACTTTTTAGTCCCACCAAGTCTGCTGTTACCACTGCAGCCATGCCCACCCAATGGGCCACACCCATCCACTGGGCCACACCCACCCAATGGGCAACACCCACCCGGTACCCAACGATGCATAAGTGGGTTTTGGGTTGCAGTTTGGGCACTCGGTCTCTAAAAGGTTCGCCATTACTGGTATAGGTTCTCCTGCTTGAGCAGGGGGCTGGACTAGGAGACTCCAAGGTCCCTTACAGCTATATTTTATTCTAGGACTGAATTTCATTTCTTTCCTTTCTTAATCCCTGCTTAGCATAGCTGTTATGCAATGTTTTTTTTTTTTGCTATCGTTTTTTTCAGCTATAACCTTCAGTGTAACATGTTTTATATTGAAGCAAGTGGCATTTTCTTAATCCCTACAGGAAATCGAAAAATCTTGTGCAATGCTAGCCGAGGATAACTTGCTCAAGGGTGGTTCCATTTTAGTTATATGTGTCGTATGTCAAAATAGATATATTTTCATCTGGAGACCAGGTTGGGGACAGCTGGTCATGGAGAAAATCTATTTAATGAGGCCACTAAGAGTTGACAGTGATTTGATGGCTCATAATATTTTAATTTTGCTTTCAGGCTGATAATTTTGATAGATGTCAATACTGCGATATTTTCAAAATAAATCCAAGCCAGCATAAATACATTTTCTTAAAAAAGGTACTGTACATTACTCGTTTCAGATTACTGCAGTCTGAAAGTACAGATTCTGTCTTGTCCCAGGCGAGCAGAATCAGCAGGGGCCGCCAAGCAGTTGTCCCAAAGCAGTGCTTGAAGGCTTCACCCCCTCTGCCCTTTGCGGTTGTCAAATCTTCTCAGAATTGGGTGGACAAAGTAACTTCCAGGAGCAACTCAGCAAGCCAGAACCATAACAAGGAGTCAGAGACACCAAAGCCCGGAAAGGAATCAAGATCTCAGAAGCATACACGGGTAAATAATTTTTCAAGATAATGTATACACTTTCATTTCCAGCTGTTTTTGCTTTGCCTAAAGCAATGTGATAGCTTGATGGTTTTTTTTTTTTTTTGAACCATAAATTCCTGCAAATTTCACCTGGAAATCCTTGAACTATATGTAGAGCAGATATTGCCCATGACAGAATGCAAACATTTAGGACCATTTCATAAATTTGAATCTCAAATGCTTCTTGAGAAAATGTTTTCTCCCTAAATTAGGAATAATAAAGACTGTCGCATAGTGTTTCCCAAACTTGGCAACTTTAACACCTGTGGACTTCAATTCCCAGAAGTCCCCAGTCATGTCTTAAAGTTGCCAAATTAATCTATGTTATAGCTTTAAATAATTAATCAAAAAGATGGTGAACAAAGTCCAGTCAATTATGTTCTTGAATGATCAAAATGAATCTTTTATTCATATGCCTGTGAATCTGTTTTCATCTTCAAGCAAAGGAATCAGTATATTGTTAATTAATTTACCTTAGGCTCACTTTATAGAAGAGGTTTTCTTCTTGGCATTGAAAACACTTTTAGGATGACACTTAAATGTGAATGTGATTGAACAAATGCATGTTTGCAAACTTACAAAAATCCCAAATATGTTTGTCAGTGATACTTTATCAATTGGTGTTTGATTGTAAGTCCTGATTCAGGGTACACTATAATGGTGAACTACCCTAATCCATGGGTCATTGACTTTCAACCTCAATTGGGCTCAGAATTTCCATTGCTATGAAAGGAGATCGTTAAATGAATCATGCCCAATTTTACCACCTTTTGCACAGTTGGTAAGCGAATCACCACAGTTGTTAAACCAATCGTGTGATTAAATAAATTTGGCTTCCCTCATTAACTTTACTTGTCGGAGGCCAGCTGGGAAGGTTGCAGAAATAGTGATCTCATGATTCTGGGACACTGCAACTGTTGTAGATACATGCCAGTTGCCAATGCACAAATTTTGATCATGTGACTTGGGATGTTGTGATTGTCATTAAGTACAAGGACCGCTTGTAAGTCACTTTTTTCCAGTGCCATTTTAACTTGGAATGAGTGCTAAGGGGATGATTGTAAAGTCATGGATTACCTGCATCCTGAAATTGTACTGGTTAATTTTCATTGGCGATTCCCCCCCCCCCGCTCCCGTTGGAAATTGGGCTAATTTTAAGGCTGGGAATGGAAGCAAGCCTTCATCAGGCAAAGCATTCCTAGTCACCCCTTTCTCCAAGCTGGATTTTTCTGGTGACATCATGACACCACCAAAAGGCCTTCACTGGCAAGCTGGCAACTCAAGAAGTTGATCTGCAGCTTTCAACCCAGAGTTTTACTTCTCTAGAATATATTAATGGTTACAGTAATTGGTGCCTTTGATCTGTTGAGACAAAGCCTGATATGCTGGCTCTTGAAATTAAAATAGACCTATTTTTTCTTCCCAAGATGCTGAGGGACGTAGTGATGAGTACTCTTGAGAAGCATGGCATTGCTAGAGACCACAAGTGCTTCACAACATGCAGTCAACGTTTATTTGAAATATCCAAGTGTTACTTAAAGGTACTCAAATGTTCTCTTTCCATGCACAAAATACCAGATGATCAAGCTGTTTTCGATGGGTGGCTTAAAGGGAGAATAAAAATATAATTATGGTTGTATGTCGAGGATTACTTGTACTAATCTTCTGCCTATGGGCGCAACCATTCCACAATGTGGCAATTTTTCTCCGGATGTGGTGCATATCCTCTTGCTGCATATTTAAGTTTGCAAATATGTAACAACATCCTTTCTGATATGACCTTATAGTTGGATATAAACATTTGGGAATTGAACTACATAACAATATAGGAGACTAAATAAGATTCTGATGCAAACAAAAAGTGGTAAGGAAACTTAGTTGACAAGACTAAACTACAATGATAAATGGGTTTTCTTGTTGGTCTGCAAAATTTCTAAATTAAAACATCTATACAGCTATTTACTATTGAAAATGTGACAAGGTTAGGTTACTAATAAGAACGTTATTCTTCCTTGCAATCTTAAAGGTTTTGATTAATAAACCAGTACATTTTGAAAGTAATATATTTCATATTTAGGATTTGAAAACATCTCGAGGTCTGCTGGATGAAATGAAAAAAGCTGCTAACAGCAATGTTCAACAGGTAAGTAACGGTTGTCTGGACTGTGTTACAAGTAATTGCTCCTTAGAATTGGCTTCCATCATTTATCAAAGTTTGGCTTTATGAATTAGGTTAGCTGATGTCAAACTGCCGCATGGTGGTTGAATCTGAAAGAGGGCTGACTCATCCCTTTAATGATGATTTGTGGGATGTATCTGAGTAGTGCTACACAGTCCTCGTTCATTGCTTAGCAGAAGAATTGCTTATTTTAGGGGTTACAGGGTTTTTTTCCTTTAGAAAGGGCACCAATTAGGAAGAGCTATTTCAACATCTATGTTCTCAAACTTTAGGATGCAATATGTCTTAAGTGTTTGTATTTCTATTTTTTAATTACATTTACTGGTGTTTATTTACAGGTCATTGATTGGGTTTTAGAAAAAAACAAGGAGAAGTGACATACACAAGTGCAGCACAGAGAACAACTTAAAATGCCTTGTTGGTAGATGTGTCTAAAGCTTGGCAGTACCTGCCACACGATGCTCTCAAACCTCTGAGATAATGAAATTAAACTTGAAGTTATTTGTGTTGTAAAAAGTTTTTACTAGAATAAAAAGAATTCCTTAAGCCATCTTTCCTGTCTGCATGATTTGAAAGTCACTTAGCTCTGTAAACGTAAATTCTTTATTATATTCAAATGTGCAGAATGCTTGGTTAAATTAGATAATAGTCTGTTTAAATAAACTTAAGTATTGCTTAACAAGTACTTTTTAAAACCAGGCATTTCAACTGTTTTAAAGGTGGGGGACACATACAATTCTAGGAAAATACCATGACTGTCAGAAAAAACTACTTTGAGTTGTTGCAAATTCCAACTCATTCACTTTGCAAGACAATAAAATTATCCAGATTAAAAGATAAGCAACTTTGTCAAGATTTTAGGGAAAAAAGGTAGAATAATTCAAAACACTAAGTATTTAAATTCAGTTCTTTCCCTGAATTGTACTCTACCTCTCATTCCATCTGACTTGTCTTCTGTTCAAATGTTTTGCCATCCTTGAATTTATAGATTCAGATCTTTGCATTCTTTGACCATTCTTAATTCTATAATCTGAAGGCCCCGCTTTAAATGTATGTTTTGATATGAAATGCTGGATGTTCGTAGCAGATTTCATTTTTATGGGTATGAATAAAGATCCCAAGAAGAAAACCAAGATCATGGCATCTGGTCCTCTCAGTTCCTGGCAAATAGATGGGGAAGAAATGGAGGTAGTGACAGATTTTATCTTCCTGGGCTCCAAGATCACCACAGATGGGGACTGCAGCCAAGAAATTAAAAGACGCTTGCTCCTGGGGAGGAAAGCTATGGCAAATCTAGACAGCATACTAAAAAGCAGAGACATCACCCTGCCAACAAAAGTACGTATAGTGAAGGCCATGGTTTTCCCAGTTGCAATGTATGTAAAAGTTGGACCATAAGAAAGACTGAGCGTAAAAGAATTGAGGCCTTTGAACTATGGTGCTGGGGAAGACTCCTGCGAGTCCCCTGGACTGCAAGGCGATCAAACCGGTCAGTCCTAGATGAGATCAACCCTGACTGCTCTTTAGAAGGCCAGATCCTGAAGTTGAAACTCAAGTACTTTGGTCACCTAATGAGAAGGAAGGATTCCCTGGAGAAGAGCCTAATGCTGGGAAAGATGGAAGGCAATAGAAGGGGATGATAGAATGAGGTGGCTGGATGGAGTCACTGAAGCAGTAGGCGTGAGCCTAAATGGACTCCAGAAGATGGTAGAGGACAGGAAGGCCTGGAGGAATGTTGTCTATGGAGTCGCAATGGGTCGGACACGACTTCGCAACTAACAACAACAACAAAGGTCCCAGAAGATTGGAGAGAAATCCACTTGCTAAGTTGATTGCAGCCCATTGTTCTCAAACTTAATACTGTAATACAGTGATTCTCAACCTTTTCTTCACCACGGACTCCTTTAAATACCTTTTGTGGCCATGGACCCCCAAGACTTAACTCAAGATTTAAATCATAACATTTCTTCAGGCCTTTGTAGACCTCTGAAGATATTGAGATCCCCCCCCCAGGGGGCCATGGACCGCAGGTTGAGAACCCATTGTCGTAATATATTTGTGTGAAATGCCATGAAGTTGATACTCCTATCAATGAATTTAACTACTGAACAGTAGTGGTTTAGTAAAAGAACTTACCTCGAATAATTATTCCCATTTTGTGAAATCAGTACTCAGTTTTTTTTACAATTTTTAGTAGGCTGAAACCACTGAGCAAAAATCTATGACTTTTTTTGTCAAATAAATTATCACCTCACAAAAAAATCCAATAAGTGACACTTTATTAAATATAGTTTTTTTTTCTCCCTCTTGAAAATATAAATATTGTAGATTAAATTCTTATAAATCTGGGGTAGTTCCATTTAATTCATTCTGTCAACCCCATCTAAAGTAACCGTATCTAGAGTCGTTCAAAATCTGTATTTGACTATAAATATATATACTTTTGCAAATTAGTTGTTCACTTCTTCATGTTGTGATTTGAGCACCGTACAATACATGATATAACTAATGAATTAATCCTGATTATATACAAAGCAGATATATTATTCTAATGGGGGGGTTAGATATTGAAAGTAGCAGTACAATAGAATTTACATATGCATGAACTTTTCCTAAAATACACAATATTTTACTTTATGCTCTGGCTTTTGCTCATTCACAATAATAAATACTGCCATGGAAGGAACTTGAAAATCCTGCTACACTGGAAAGGGTTATTTGAGATTCCTTATTTTTTTTTTCACAAAATGCCGTTTAAATCACAAATTTTGTACGTCATTCTTTCACTGACAAGACACAAACCAATGGAAATTTCGTATCTGCAAAAATATATTTATTTTAAAGTAGAGAGACCTCTGGATATATATATTTAAAGCTCCAAATGAAATAAAAATGGAAGCTTAGGCACAAACTGGGCATATAGTGAAAATGTAGACTCAAAATCAAGCAGCTTTTTATTAAGTTAATTTTATATTACTAACAAAATGCTACGAAAGAAATTATATGGTAGATATTCCATGACAAATGATTATTTTATAGAACTACCTAGACTTCTGCAGGTGTAAAATCTTAAGTTATGGTTAACAGCCCAACCTTGTTTTGAATATTCTCTAAGATTACCTTAATCGCATTTAAGAATTAACACAGCAGCCTTTATGAATCCTATTTATTCTAATCAAATTATCTGAAACCTAGATTAATTATTTCAGGGAGAATGTAATGCTGCAGAGAATTTTCTTCAAATGCAGTTGAAAGCAAGCACAATTTATATATTTACACTTAGCTTCCATTTTTTTGTATCTTCATACAAAATTGTATTTGTAATCTGTAGTGTGGAAATATTATGGATTCAGGTTGAGAATTCAAGGGCATAACCTCAACTGACCACATATATCTAAGCAACCCTAAAAACATCCTTATTTACTATGGCCCATGAATTAAAAAAAAGACACAACTGAGTTAAATTTGTGCCTCTGGGTATCCATATTGCAAGTAAGCTTTTTTTTATTTTTTGGCCTTTTGATGTAGACATTAAACTTTTTAAGTTTGATGTATCTGACAGTCATTTAGCAGGTTGTTAAGAAGCTAAGCAGGATAGGACTTGGCTTGTACCTGGGGTGGAAAAACCACAAATAAAGCTCTATAGCTGGAGATTAGATTGGGTGAAAGCATTTGATAAGGCAACTGTACAGATACTCCTTGACTTATGACCGTAATGGAACCTGGCCATCACAATTGTAAGTTATGATGATGGTAAAGCAGGTCACACACTTGACCGATTCGATTTTATAACTTTTGTGGCAGTCGTTAAATGACCGCAGCTGTCGTGAAGTTTGATAGGGGCCAGTTTTGCTAAAAATGAAGTAAATGCCATTTTTTAGCAAAAAACATTGTTAAACAGGGTCTCATGAACCATGGGATGCTGCAGATAGCCTTAATTGCGGCTTGGCTACCAAGTGCCTGAAATGCAGTCACGTGACTGTGTGGGAAAAGGCCATTAGAATTTCAGAACACAATCTTGTGTACCCCTGGTCATAAGCCGAGGATTATCTGTACGCCATGTCCATATTGCAGCCAAAAAGAGTATATGGATGCATCTATGAAGTTGAGTGCAACTTTAAGACGACTTTTTTTTGGGGGGGACAAGATGAAAACAATGTTAAAATGACACTTGAACAGTAGTCCAGGCTGCTGCTGCTGCGATTGATTGCCCTTGTTCTCCAGAACAAGACAGAAAAGATTAAAGCTCCCTAATGTCTTGGGTTTAATTCAGTGAATGCCAGTCACCAGGATGAGGCCCTGCCGTTAAGATTTCAGCCTACGCTAAGTTTCAGAGCTCCCAAACTACAGACCACAACGTTCAGATATGCCTGTTAACTGCCACAACACAAAATTTAAGATCTCAGCTAGGTAGACTTGATCAGCTTTGGATTCTTCTAAACATTGTTGATCAAAATCTTGGAAAATGACCATATCTCCTTTCCTTGATAGAATATGCTGAGTATGGGTGATAGGGGAAAGTCTAGATCACACATAATTTATTTCTCTTTTCCTTGATGTAAAGCGACGAGAAAACGGAAAAGACCTTGGAAGGTGCAGAAGGTTCTCTTCCCTATTTAGGTGAGATCTCCAGAACATCGGTGGAAAAGATACTCCATGATATTGCTCTGATTTTTGCAAGTTGGACCCAAATGCTTAATGAAGGACAGCACACTCACCAACTTTAACCTGTTTTCTGAGCTTTAATAGCCACTCCTTGCTTCTTCTCTGCATTAGATGTTTTGCATGGATCTTCTAGATGAGGTTGATGTTCCTCTTCTTTGCCTTGTTCCCAGTTTTTTCCACACGGCTAATTACTGTCCTAAATTACTCAGACTTCATTGCCTCTGTATCCTTTCTATCCATATTTCTTCAGCATCTTCCTGTCTCCTGGAGGATGCTTCCGCCTTCTTCCAAATCACAAAAACGTCTCCTTTGCTTTAGAAGGGCCTACAGCCAAATGCTGCAAAAGGGTTTGTGGACAGCGGAAGAGAATTACAAGCCACAAAATGCACGAGCCAAAATTCCACTGAGAACATCACATATGAACTACAATTCAGCCACTCTGGACCCCTCTGAAATGCATTTCCTCTTTTCAAGATGTTTATCGTTTCCATTGCTTTTACTGTATTTCCATTGTAATGTTTTAAAATGTATGATGTATACCAGATTCCACCTCCCTCCCCGTCACAAGTTATAACTGTTAACTGAACAACTGCAATCATATAAAACTTACGTTATTTGGATTTTATTACTTGAATTGGCCTTGTTTTTTCAACAAATTCTCAAATGTATCCTGTGTCTATGAAATATGTTATCTAAAGATATTTTTAAGATGTTGCTCCAAGTTTGATAAGTCAGCAAACTCAGTCTGCCTACAGCAGTTTCCCAAACTTGGCATCTTTAAGACATGAGGACTTCAACTCCCAGAATTCCCCAGCCCCAGGAAATACAGGAAGTTGAAGTCCACGCGTGTTCAAGTTGCCAAGGCTGGGAAGCCGTGGCGTACAGCAACTTGAGCCCTGACCGTGTGAGTTACACAAATTGATGTGCTCCTTATTAGAAAAAAGATAGAGTGGACTGCAAATTCATCCCTTCTCTTGACAAGCAAACCACTAATTTGTACACAGATAAGTTTTTTGTGCTTTTTGAGAACTGATAGTTTGGCGAGAAAAAAAGAATGTAACACATCGGGTTCGTTTTAAAAATCCTGATTTTGATGTTAACTATCTACTTAGCTTTTACTTTTCAGTGGTTTTCAGATTTCCTGTTCTGTAGGATTTCTATCCGCTTCTATCCAAGGTGCTGTTTCTCTGCACCTTACAAAGGATTTAGAACAGTGGTTCTCAACCTTTTTAATGCTGCGACCCCCAACCGGTCGTAAGTCGAGGACTAAACCGGTTGTAAGTTGAGGACTAAACCGGTTGTAAGTCGAGGACTACCCAACCGGTCGTAAGTCGAGGACTTTCCCTGCCCAGGAACGCCACCCATGCGTGGTGTCGCCCCTGCGCCGGCCAAGACGTAGCTGGCAAGCGGCAGAGATGGGGCAGGCCGACCACCGGCTGGGCCACCAGCTGGCCCAGCCCAAGGGAGGTACGGCACCCGCCGGAAAAGGCGGAAAAAATGGTGGACAGCCTTGCTTGGCAACCTCTGTGAAATGGTCGACTGACCCCAAATGGGGTCCCGACCCATAGGTTGAGAACCGCTGATTTAGAATATGTTACCTGTTTACAAAAACAGTCTGATTTACTAGAGGTAAATTTTAAAAGGTGGGGGAAGATGATGAAGGGGAGAAGGGAAAAACTTAGCATTCACAGAAGCTACTCTACCATCACCAATCTTTTCATTGAAAAATTGCTGAATCTTCTAGGGAAGCCCAGACATTCTCAAAACCCAAGATGGAACATATTGCTCTAAAAACATACATATAGGCACACTTATGCATCCAAAATACCATCATGCAGCATTCATCTCTTACGTCTTAATCACTCAATTTTGGCTTTATTCAGAGCAATCACCATTGTTTCCCTTGTAACATGTTTTAGTTGAAGCAAATATTATAACTTTTATTCTTCAGAGCCCTGATTATTATATTTGATCAAAACATCAACTTTGCCCCCCCCCCCATTTGAACTTCAGGTCATCTGCAGAAGAGTTTATAAGTTCTCCTAGTAGCTCCCAGTGTTGACAACAAGTTAGGAGATTTGGACTTAAGTAGTTCCATTTTTTTTCTTGTTCTTGCCAATGACAGACAGAATTTATGCTACCAATCCAAGTCTTGTAATCTTGGCAAAAAGGAATGAATGAATGATGAATACAATCGGCTTTGGACAGGAATGAAGGTCCAGTTGCTGAAATCAGAACACAAAGAGACAAGGAGTTATTGTGTGTGCTTAATTCTGGACTGGGTCCAGAATTTGTTGCCCAAGCCACCAAATATTTTAATTGAAATATAGCACCATGAATTTCTCAGCATTGTGACTGAAGCTTTGGCAAATACAGTGATACCTTGGTACTTGACTGCTTCAAAACGCATCAAATTTGGTTCTCAACGCATTTTGATGTGAAAATGTTGTCCCAGTACTTGGTCTTTGTTTAGTACTCAGCGCACTGTTACAGGAAGAGGGGGACAGCTGTGAAGAACGGACAGGCTGGGAAGGTTGCTGCAAAAGGAGGGGATTGTCCACAGAGGGCGGACAGGAAGTTGGCCATGCTCGAAAGGTCGTTGTCATAGGAAAAGGGACAGATATAAAGTTCTCCTCAGCAGAAACAAAGGCTGACATGATATGTCACATGGTTTGTTTGGGACTCATCCTTTTTAGTATCTGTTGCACCTCCCAGAACAAATTAAAGCCAAGCACCAGGACAGCACTGTAACAGCATTTTGAGGCCACAATAGATTATTGAATAGCATAATTCAGGCATGTTACATCAGGAATGATCTTAAAAGACAGAAAGAAGAGTCACTATCAAGGCAGTTGCCAGATAAGTAAGCCTTGAGTCCTAGCCCAAGAAAATAACTTGGGAAAAAAATGTCTGAAACAAGCCCCTCCCTAGATAAAGGAGAGAGAGCACATTCAAACTTGCAAAATTCAGTTGCTATATCTGTTTCAGTAAAAGTAGTCCTGACCTTGGTACTGGATCTTAATCTGGTCTATGTGTAGGGCTGGGGCTGACATATGATTACCACTGTAATTCTACCATGACTATATTCATGGAACTATATTAAGAAATCAGAGATGAGATGTGAGGGAGAACCAAGTCTAGCATTTTATTCTGTTTGCTGATGGGGACAATGGGAAGCAGGTTGTCTATCGAAAATCCAACTGAATTGAGAGACATGAAAAGAAAGAGAATTTTACATTCAATTCTAGCTGTGAATTTAAGGAACAGGAAAGTGTATTCCTGTCTGTATGTAGGGTTTCCCTATGTGAAATGCCCCTCACTGAAAGAAATGTTCTCTTGGAAGGAGGTAGGACTGCAAAATATGATCCAAGGAGTAGATGATGCTCATCAGCCTTTTCCAAGGTCTATAGACTACCTCCAGATGAGTAGGGTTAGATTTTTTCTTTATAATTATGGAATTTTCTATGTAATGGAGAGAATTCTTTTGTTTTTTACTGCAGAGAATATCCATGGATAATAATTTTAACCATGCAGGGGATCATTCATTAATGACTAGGAATGCTGACATGAAATGTGCTTTTCCTGCTTCACAGAACAGCTAATCTGTGGAGATCGTGTTTTCTAATAATCAGATGCTACATTTCTATAGAGGTTCTCAATCATCCAGGTCGTGGTTGTCCCAAACGTCTTCAGAGAAAAACAAGAAAGTCTTGAAAAAACACCCTTGGGATCAGATGCTACAAATAATAACAATCTTCATCCCCAGCTATGTTGAAAATCAAATAATCCAGCACACTTACAATTTCACCTTCCTTTCCTCCAAAGTCCAAATAGAGCATCCGAATCCCATCATCTGAAGATGATTTTAGCTTCTCGTAGGGATACTGGAAGATGGTTTTGGGAAAGGCACCAACTTGGGGTTCAGTTGTGAGGGTAAATCCATGGTCATAATGGATGGTCAAACGGCACTCCTGGTTTTTATACGTGCAAGCTGAAGAAGGAAACAAGAACAAACAGGATTTATGGCACTTTAGAAGAATGATATTGCTAATAAAAGATTATGAGGCCACTCTGATGTTGGTAGTAGCTTGGGGATTAATAGGAATGCTAATGAGTTCCCTGCTAATTGGAAAGAAGTTCCAATGATTGTAACAATGAGGTTAATATAGCACAAAGGTTTCAGCACAGCTGACCGTGCACCATTAAAAAGTGGTAAGATCCATAGTGTAATACCAATTGCTGTCTGTGTTTAATTAAAAAGGGAGTTGGGTATCTTATAACATCCCTGAATCAGGTTTATCAACCTTTGGGAAACGACTATAGTCAAGGACAAGGAGTAAGGTGTAAACTTTCAGCGAATAAGAGAAGTTTAGCAACTGGTCTTGCTTTTCAAAATTTCTAGATGCCAAGACAGCTCTTGTGATAGCCAAGGATTTATTGATAAACATTACATTTATATCCTACCTTTCCTTGACACGGGGAGTGAGTGTTCTTGTCCTCATTTTATCCTATGTCATGTCACAGATGGATATTCAATCCATCTTATAGAACTCCCTCTGACTCTTCTTGTGGCCTTGAGCCAATAAAACTCACCTTGGTTCTCTAACCAGGCCACTACAGAGGTAGAGAAAGGGACTAAGACTAGGCCAATTGCTCTGCTCTCAATTTCTCCTCAATGTCCATTTCTTATCAGGCTGCTTGAATTGTTTTAATCTCCAGAAAAAAGCTGTTGTTGACTTTAATCTTTTCTCCTCCCTCCCTTCCTCTTCTTCTCTATATCTTTTAAAGTGCAAGTCAGACTATTGATCAAAGGATTTAAACAAAACAACAGTCCAGACTAGCATTGTTAAAAGATCTGCCATATAGTATGAGCAACAGATGTTGGATGGCATTTATTTTGCTCTTTAACAAAGCACTCCAAACTGCAAAAGAATCCTTTCAACACCATCTAGTTTACTGACAAGGTCTATCAAGATTTATCCTGCTCTGGGAGAAATTGATTGCCAAGAAGATTCTGTGCATTTGATTTACCTGTTGTGACTTCCACAGAGAGTTCAGTAGCGTTGTGGCAACCTTGAACTAGGCTCCGAGTCCATAGTGAAAGGTCTCTGCTAGTCTCGGTTTTGAAAAGATGGCTCTCAATCCCTTGTTGTGTGCCCGTTCGAGTGGCAAAGGACAAATCTATCCCAGACTGTGGAGACCCCTTCCCGGGTCCTGAATGTACCAACCTGAAAACAAATTTATTTATTTATGAGACTTATATACCGCTTTAAGTGCAAGCACTCCCTAAGTGGTGTACACCAGTAAGCAATGTATATATATATTTACATTGCCCCCAACAATCTGGGTCCTCATTTTACCTACCCCGGAAGGATGGAAGGCTGAGTCAACCTTGAGCCGGTGAGATTTGAACCGCTGACCTGCTGAACACAGTCAGCTAAAGTGGTCTGCAGTACTGCACTCTAACTGCTGCACCACCTCGGCTCTTTAAGAACACATATTGTTCAGGAAACAATCTTAGTGGGAGAAAGACAGTTTCACTGGAGATCCCATATGTGTCTACCTTTATTCTCTTGGATTTATAGGAAACTTTTCCTTGTGACTAATCAAAATCCTTTTCCTAGAATTTTAATAAAAAGAAATATTTCCTTCCTTCCTTCCTTCCTTCCTCCATCCCTTCTTTCTGTCTTTATTATTTTTATAATATATAAACTTTCAATCATAAATCATGTCTGATGGGTATTATTGTCCTATCTGGAAACAAGAAGCTAATGGGGAAAAAAGACCCCATCCCATTTTACAATTTATTATCTTGTTTACTAAGGTTTTTTTCAGAGGACCATGTCAAAGAGGCAACTAGGAAGACATATCTGTAGAAGCTTGGTAGCCAATGCAGTTCAAGCATCTTTTATGTATTCAGGGATCCAAAATATTTGCTGCACATAGGTTTAGCAGCATCAACAAAAAAACTGAGCATTTATTATAGGAGAGAAGATTATGGAGATTGAATGAAAATCTTAGATAAGAAGTTTAAGTTTAAGCATTTAGTTTAAGTATTCAAAAGAGTATTCAGTCTTAATGGTATAATGAATGTTTATATGTTTACATTTGTGTTTTAGAATAAAGAAAGAGGGAGACTAGATTTTATATTGTAGGTATAGATATTTAAAGAAAGTAATGTTTAAATTTGTGTTTTGGAGGGAGTTTATAAAGAATGATGGATAATAATATAAGTATAATATTAAAAATGTTTAGAGTATATTATAATGTGTGTTTAATGTTTGCAATTATTATCTTTTAGAGAAGATAATTTGTTTAATTTAATGTATTTAGATTTGTTTAGGATTTATATGTGTTTTAAGTTTTTTTTTTTTTTTTGAAAAAATTTAATTAAGCCTGTACTCAGCTCTGGGAAGGTTGAGGGAGGGTATGGGAGGTTTGGGGAGGTGGGGGAGGGTATGGAAGGGTGGGGGGTTTGGGGAAGGGATTTGTTTTGTAAAACTTAAAAACTTTCAATAAATTAAAAAAAAAAAAAACTGAGCATTTATTAACCTGCAGAGATAAGGTATCAGAGGCCGTTTCAAGGTAACTGAACAAAGGATGTAGAGTACAGAGAAAGAGAAGGGTTGGATGAGGGAGCTGATGAGAGCTTTCGCCCACAAAGTTCACCCAGCTGGAGAAGATTTCACCCATTCAAAGGAACCTTTCAATGGACTGCAGTGTGCATTTAAGAGCCAGCATGCTCTAGCAGGTCACAGTAGGTGGCAGTCTCTGGCCATCTTTTCCTGCTTGGCAGTCATATAGGGTCAAACCTGGTTGTTGGTACATAGTATTTATTAAGTGCATTTGATTTACACCTGCCTTTCTGTTTGGCAAATATGCCAAGCACCCAACAATATGCGAACCAAAAAGTTAAAAATTCCACGCTAACAAGGATATCAACAACATTTGTTGAGAATGAGGTATCTTTGCAGATTTCCTAAACACAAAGTAGAATAAATATATTCCATTGTCTAGGAGCAATGCATGAGAACCCCCATCCATGTGCCAGAAAGAAGGATCTGTAACTGTGGGACCTCTTCAGAATGATTGACCAAAACTACTGGTCAACTTTGTTAACAGGACAAGCAGCCCCTTTGAGACTTTAAAGTATAATGCCGCCACCTTAATTTTTGCCAGTAACCAACAACCAATCAGTACAGATCTTTCAAAACAGGCATTATGCTAAACCTGTACTTGAAAAATAGCCCAACTCTTATCTTTGGCTCCCAACATTAATTTCCAGGTTTTTTTTCCCAGGGACAGCCCAATCGGACTTGCACGATTATCACGATAGACTATCATCAAAGCATGGATAATCACTGCTAAGGGCAGCCAACTCAAAAAGAGTAAAGGTTGGTCTACTAGTCATAATGGGCAAATACATGCCACACATTTCTTCTCCTACCACTTTCCAAGAAAAAATCTTCTGTCATAGATAGTGGGGGGGGGGAACCATAGGCTGGATTGGAACGGTGGAAAAATATCTTTAAAAGAGGCAAAGGAAAACCTTTTCTGTTCTGGTGCTAAAAAAATAGGAACATTTCTACAAAGTTACCAGGAACCAAGCTAAAGCACATCATCATCATCATCTGGATTCACATCAGTCTTGATTCCTGGCAACTGCCTAGACAAGTCCCTGCAGTTTTCTTGACCACATTTTGGAAATGGTTTGTCATTGCTTTCTTCCTAGGACTGAGAGAAAGCGATTGGCCCAAAGCTAGTTTCATGCCTAAAACAAGATGTCATGGAATTGAACAGCAGCTGTCCACAAAAAGTCAGAGACACTGACACGAACTTGTAGTTTTACATAAATAAATGTATTTATTTTTTGCTGTAAATATAACATTTATATTTACAGCAAACAAGATACTCAGGAATACAGGAACATTATGAGGTATACAAAGCGTACAGAAGAAAAAAGCGGGAAAAAGGGAAACTCCCCCTTTACACCCACAGCAACCAATCACAGCATAGATTGCCTCATCTATGTGTCAGCACTCTCTAACTAATCAACTACAACTATGTGTAATAGCCTATTGTACACTTTGCTGTTCCAGCTACTAAATTTAATATTCTAACATAACACCAGAACTCAAATTTCCCTGCTCCTAGTGTAGCACCTTAACCACTAGACTAAGCTGGCTTTAACTTTAAGGAGGCATGGAAAATCTGGCTCAACCTTCTCCCTCTCAAACAACCAAATTAAGAAGACAGAACTTGTCCATTCTTGCATCTGTTCACCCACAAACCTGTGTTTTCTTGTTCCCCATTTACAAATCTTACAAAATCTTCTTTCTAACACATTCTCTCTTAAGCCTTGTGTTTCCAGACACGTCCCTACAAAATCAGCGTCTCATTAAGGTTTTGCTCCACAGCACCATAACATTCAGGCATTGATAGTTTACAAAGTGAAATTGAGAAGTCTATGCCAAGACACTTTAACTTAGAATTCTTCATAATTAAACTCCTTGGACTTTTCTGCTTTTAAAAAGATTTGGAAAATGTTTACCAAACTACAAGTTCAGATCAGAAACAGGCCGTGTGGCGTGTTGTGTCAGAGCACGTGCGAGCGACGGCACTGGTGCAATGTGCCTTGCGGCCTCCTGCCGTGAGTGGCGGCATTAAGCCATGAGCAGCCGCAAGTGCCCGCAGAAGAACTCGGGCAGTGGTGCGACAGGTGTCGGGCGGTGGGAGGCCTGGTGGTGTCAGTCCTAAGGTAAACGAGTAAGACATCCCTCCAAAATAAGACCTGATGCCTCTTTTTGAGGCAAAAAAAATAAGACTGGGTCTTATTTTCGGGGAAATACAATAGTCCTCAACTAACAATCATTTGTTTAGTGACTGTTCAAAGTTACAACAGCACTGGAAAAAGTGAATTATGACAGGTTTTCACATTTACAATCGTTGTACCATTCCCCTGGTGATCAAAATTTGGGCACTTGACAACTGGCATGTATTTATGCCAGTTGCACATGGTCGTGTGATCACTATTTGTAATCTTCCCGGCTGGTTTCCAACAAGCAAAGTCAATGGGAGAAGCCAGATTTGTTTAATGACTGCATGATTCACTTAACAATTGCAGTTGTTAAGTTGTTAAACCTTCACAACTGTGGCAAAAAAAAAAAGGATTGTAAAATGGGGCAAAACTCTCTTAACAACCGCCTTGTTTAGCAGCAAAAATTTTGGGCTCACTTGTGATCCTAAGTCAAGGATTACCTGTATCTAAAATAACTGAATGGAGAGTTTCTGATGTAACTGGTTATGAGGATACAAGCCAATGTTTCAAAGAAGAAACTGCATCTGAAGTAGATTTCCAGTCCCTCCAACTTCGACAGGTGTGTGCTTGTGGCAACTTAGTTGTTCTTTTGTACAGTAAGTAGTTGTCCTAAGATAACCTTCCTGTCTATAGAAAGAGGGAACTGGATACCACAGACATTTCACTAGCTTGTGGGGCTGTTCAGAGGTTGCAAAGTTGCTCAGGTTTCTCATGCGGTTTCCAGAACAAAACAAACACACAGTCAGGCAAAGTGTGTCTAAAAGGCCCTGGGAATCCAAGATACAGTAATAAAAACTGCAGTCCAATTAAACATGCATTAGAATTTGGGTCAGAGTTCCACTCTTTCAAGCCAATGAGTTAATTTTAAGCCCCAAATCATGTACAGAAATCATGATGGCTGAATTTTTTTTCCTGCAGCTATTAGTTTCTTACTCTTGTTTCATCAGAATGTTATGTTGGGAGGCTGGACCTTCAACAAGTTATTCATCTCCATTTGTTCTTCTCAACTATGTGAGAAATGTTTTCCCTAGTGACAGCCCAACGGTTATCACTACATGGGCCAGCTTTAGCTGGTAACACGAGAATTTCTCTCCTGCGGTGGGCAGAAGCTGATCAAATGCCTGAACCTTCCACTGATGGTCCATGATTTATTGTAGGGGTCTCCGAATTAGTCAACTAAAGAAGTGAAACATTTTCAAACAATAAACCAAGAAAGCCCAGTCGCCTTTTGGAAAAAGCACCTTTGGGATAGTTTTTGTGAGGTCCATTGTAACTTTGAAATGGCCATTAAGCAACCAGTCATAAGTTGAGGACTACCTAGATAGAAACCCGCTAATAAAATAATTTTCCTATTATGGAAACACAAGGTCTGTTATTTCTTATCTCTCTCTGTCTCTCTCCAGTTATTTTTCATCTTGTACCTTTTTAATTGTAGCCAGAGGGCAGAATCTGTTTTATTACAGATCTGCATAAGCCCCTCTGGCTAAAATGGGAGGTGAAAAACATGGGAATATATATATATATATATATATATATATATATATATATATATATATATATATATATATATATATATATATATATATATATATATATATATATATATATATATATATATATATATATATTTTTAAAATACTAAAAATGCGAATCCTGGGCATTTGCTAACAAATAAAAGAAAAAAACGAACACCAGGATATAATAAACCAGCCTGTTTAATATAAACAAGCCTGTGGTTAAGAAGAGTCACTAAACTTTCATCCGGCCAAAAAACTGCCGGCGTCATCAGAGTTAGAATAGCAGATTGACAGCCGCCCTCCAAGTGCTTGCACATGCTCTAAAAGAGCACTTGAGGATCGTAAAACAACCAGTGGAGTCAACGACAGTTTGTCTGATGCGGAACAACTTTGTGCGATACGGATTAACACAATCAACGGGCCGATGACGTGCTCAAGGAGCTGGGTGCAGAGGCAGGAGGATATGTGTGTGTGTGTGTGTGTGTGTGTGTGTGTGTGTGTGTGTGTGTGTATGTATATATACTCATGTTTTTCACCTCCCATTTATATATAGATATAGATAGATAGATAGATAGATAGATAGATAGATAGATAGATAGATAGATAGATAGATAGATAGATAGATAGGTGGGTGGGTGGGTGGGTGGGTGGGTGGGTGGGTGGGTGGATGGATGGATGGATGGATGATAGATGAGATAGATAGATAGATAGATAGATAGATAGATAGATAGATAGATAGATAGATAGATAGATAAATAGATAGATAGATAGATAGACAGACAGATAGAGATAGAGATATATAGAACATACCTGGTAGCTAAGAGAGGATAGGAATGCAGCGGAGTGAACCAAGCTTCCTTGATGCGTGGCATGCTTTCAAATATCAAGAGATCCTTCTCCGTCAAGGCAACCAACACTGCTTTCCAAGGCTTCTCATTTTCTCCCAGTACCTGGACAAAACAAAGCAAGACTTCCAATAAAGAGGCAAAAGGAAAGGATTCAGGGGGATCCTGCTTTTCCCATGCCAAAACCACAGTATCAAAACCTAAGACCAGCCCTGCTGGGTCATAGCCAGGCCCACCTTTGTTCAAACTTTGCTACCCACAGCAAGCCAACAAAACATTCCTGGCCTTGGGATAGATGCTTTTAAGCAGGAAACTGAGGCAGGGAACATTTCTCCGGCTGCTGATTTATAACCTCTGTACTTCCAGCTATCACTGAGATGATGTAAAGCTTGTCCTCATTACTGATATTTTGGCTCAGCCATGGTTGGATGACATTAGAAGATGCTATGAGTCATTGGTGTGAAATGAATACTGTATATCTTCCCTCTGGTGTTCCCTGGTATTTGGAGGGAGGCTTCCTCAATCATCAAAACATATTGAATCTTCAAGATTGAACAGGCAGGCCTATCTTTCATAAATTCATCCAATCTTTTTTTTGTAGCCTTCCTGACAGTTTCACTGTGCAAAGAAGTGCTCTCTTTTTTTGATTGTATAGGTTTTATACATGTTATCTGGTAGGTTTTCTTTTATAAGCTATTTTCCCTTCCCTGTTGACTGCCTTTGTCTGCCAATCCACCTCTGAGGATACCAAAAAGATCTAAACTTTCCTTCTCTTGAAGTGTACCTTCCCAATTCTATCCTGCCTCCTTGCTGGTCCTAAGATGAAGGATTTCTTGAGAAACTTTAGTTTGTCCCCAAACCAAGAGAGGGGACTATCTATCATACAGGCAAGTGCTAAGTCCTATAGCTTGTGACTTCTCACCATTCCTCTGGGATTCATCTTACATTTATTTCTAAAAGCACTTCATCCTCTCTTCCATCCATCCATCCCTATATGTTCTTCTCCCAAAACTTCACAATGATGCAAAAGGCATAGCACTTAAAAAAAACAACAACCCTGAAACAAAGAGATAGTTATATCTTTTTGAAGCTGCATCTTCAATACAGTCTGGAGGAAGGGAAAAAAAATCAGAACATTTCATTAGATGGCTTCCAAATGCCTTTTCAACTCTCTGGTTTTAAATGCGGCCGAATTAGCTTTCTGAAGAAGAATTTTGCAAAGGGGAGGCCATTACTAACAAAGTCCTGAGGTGTGCAGCAAGGAGAATTGAACAGGTATTCTGGAGTCCAGTTTAATGATGGGAAGCAAAGGAGCTCTCTTGGAAGAGCATGATCTCCATCTACTTATATACAGATTGCTTTGTCCAAAGTGAAAACGGACTTGTTATTTATCAAAGGAGGAAAAAAAATCAATAAGAATGGATCAATGTAATATTATTTTCATTGCCGTTGAAGCAGTGTAGCCCAACATGACATGGGTCCAGGGCAGGGGTAGGCAACCTTGGCTCTTTTATGCTCGTGGACTTCAACTCCCAGAATTCCTGATCCAGCTAGAATCAGAATTCCTGATTCCAGTCCACGAGTCATAAAAGAGACAAGGTTGCCTACCCCTGGTCCAGGGTATCTTGAGGAACTGTCTCTCCCCAATTCAAAAGCCTGCCCCACGTGCAGTGAAAAAGGCCTGCCATGCATCCCATCTGCTAAGGAAGTCCAGCAGGGGGGTTCAAGGAGAAGAGCCTTTTCTGCTGTGGCCCCATCCCTCTGGAACATTCTACTATGGCAGGTGAGAACTGCCCACCCCCTTTTGGCCTGGAAGAGTACCAAAACCCTGGCTTTGGTGTTGGCCTGAGTCCCCAAGGGGGGCACTCACTGCTAGAGGTGGCTGATGGGGGTAAGAAGACCTCATCCTGTCCCATCCATCTCTTAGCTCTTTTAGTTTTGGTTTTAGTACAGTCTTCAATCTCTATAATTTTAATGTGTTAACATGCTTTCATTATTTTTATTTGTTTTATAACTTACAAGCTGCCCAGAGTCACCTTGTAGGGGAAATGGGAGTCATAATAAATAAAATAAAATAGTAAAATAAAACAATTCAATTAAATTGACCACTTTTTAAATTTCTTATATTAAGATCACCGTTCAATGAAGATTTGGCTAAATGGATTAAAAATGAATTGTTTACCATGAGGCTGACCGGTAATTAAATGGACGTTTTTTTTTCTTTTTGCAAAACTATTCTTTATTATTAACAGAGAACAGCTATTTTAATTAGAGTCCCTGTTTAGTAAACAATTTTTTTTTCTTATTGGCAAGCTCCAACAGGTTTTAGCAGGTATTCAAGCAGGTTGGAATTTAATTGAAGTGCTTTTGGGTTTCATAAAGGGAGGCTGCTTTTCAAGGCAAAAGTAATTTTCTCCTTCCTCGTAGCCATTAACCCACTTCAAGAATGTTTTAGATATACAGAATCTGAGTGAGAAGGGGCCATAGAGGCCATTAATGGATCGCTGCCTAGCCTACGCTTGAATACATACAATGAAGATGAAGCTACTATAGGAGTCCTCACCTTGACCACAATTGAATCCAAAATTTCTGTTGCTAGGCGAGCCATCTGTTAAGTGACTTTTGCCTCATTTTATGACCTTTTTGCCACAGTTGTTAAATGAATCACTGCAGTTGTTAAGTCAGTAACACGACTGTTAAGTGAATCTGCCTTCCCTAATGATTTTGCTTGTCACAAGGTTACAAACAGTGATCCCATGGCCCCAGGACACTGCAATCGTCATAAATGTGAGTCAGTTGTCAAGCGTCTGAAGCAAAGGGAACCACAGGGCAGAAGTAAAGCATTTCAAATATATATCCAGTGGCCCAGGCCTTGCAGAGTTTCATTTGTAATCACTCAAAAGTCCATGAAAACAAGGTAATTTCCACGGCTGACACTGATTAGCACAGGCAACTGTGAACACAGGATATTGAAACTTCCCACGCAGCAGGAAATGGACTATATTATACCTTTGACCCTGATGCCACGGAAGGAGGCAATACTGGGGGAATTATTGCAAAGAGGAAAATGAAAAGAAACTAGAGGCTAGGTTTTCGTTTCTAATCTCTTCCTGATCCATCCAAATATGCTCTACAAAGCCGTCCTATTTCACTATCAGATCTGGGCATTTGCCAAGGTATACAAAATCCTCCAGAGAGCACAATACAAGCCATTGTTAGTCCCTAACAAAAACAGTGATGCGAGCGACAAAGCAGTTGGAATTGGAAGGAAGAGGGTTACACAACCTTGGCTGTAACACCCTTTCTCTGCTAAGAGTTGACTGAAAGGTTGAGGAGATGAATAGGACGACCTGCTGAAGTCCTGCCTTGCGCTGTAAACCAAGCAATGTCCTAGGAACATCATGAGGAGTCTAGTTCATGGCCATAAGTCATAGCCAAACCAAAATCTTTCCTTATTGTGACTATTCTGGCCACACTAGAAAAAGCAACTTAATCGGAAGATTGAAAAACATACAATGAGGGCAGATTGGGAACATTTTCACCCAGAGATGATGCAAAAGACTGGAGAAATTGTGTAGAAATATTAAGTTCCGCTTAGTATCTATGGCTGGCTTTTACATGTTCAACTTTTGTAGAATGCTTTTCCATGTCCCTGTGGGGTTGGTGCAAAGGCTACACCCACCCAAAGAAAAGGGGGAATGGGGAAGGATAAATAAGGTTTAAAACATTCTATCATGATTAAATCCCTTCACACAATTATCAGGGCTTGTTACAGAAAGGAATAAAGCGTTTATCCAGAATGGAATTCCTTGTCGTCAATGCTGTCATAGTTCAAAATCACATAACAACCTGACACATGAGCACCTTAACATGTTTTTACTCCTTTACTTTTGTTTCTATGGACACAAAAGGCATTGTGGTTCTTATTTTGCCATGACATGATCTGACAGGGTAGGACAGACATGTCAAAGTCAAAAGGGGCAAATCCAGCCCACGATGGGCCCAGATCCGGAGTGGGCAAGGAACCAGACCCCGGTGCCTCAGCCCACCCAGCCTGGACACCTCCCCCAGGCATGCTCATAGGAGGTGGCGAGCGGTACCCAGCAGTAACCGCAGGCTGCCAATTCCTCGATCAGTGCATCCCGGGGCTGTGCAGTCCACGCAGCACAGGTGGATCTGAGAGCTGCAGCTACTGGCCTGGCCCTCCAAGCGGCAGGTGAAGGCAGGGGTGCGGAGAAATGCACACGATCTAGCCTGCTGGATGCGCCGGGTGGCCGCCCAAGGAAGCAGGACTTGGCTGGGCCATGGGGTCCCGGCACCCCAGGACTCCAGGGCTGGGTGCCTACCCCCGCCACCCAGGCAGCCCACACTGCTATGTGTAGTCCCCCCATGCAGCCCAGGGATGGTGAGGCTCCTCTGGTGGACTAGGCCTCAGCACCCACCCAGGTCCTGCCCACTCTGCCGAAGACTCCCGAATCGCTCCTGGCCCCACTCGCCCCCTGAGACGAGTGACATTGACCCGGCCATGCTGCCCCCCCCCACAGGCAACCACAATGCTGATGCAGCCCTCAATGAAATCGAGTTTGACACACCTGGTGTAGAGGAGAATGTATTTGTCTATTCTGCTACAAAGAAAGAATTAAATGTAGAATAATATTGACTTGATTAGGGTCCTTGCCATATATTAGCCATTGGGAATTGATTTATTACACTCCTCTTGGTCTCCTTTCATGCCAATACTTATTAAGACAATTAATCAGTAAACATAATAAAGTACAATCAGATAAAATGCTTATGCTTTCCAAGAACAAAACAAAAGCATTTTGAAATGAGAATTCACTGAACAAGCTAGAGTGACTTAATTTAGACACAATGCAAAGCCAAAAGGAAGTTCCATTATGGCCAATTCTGTTGCCAAATTCCACTGATCCTGGTCCAAAAGTCAAATGAATTTTTTTTTTTTATACCAAAGAAATTATACTAAAACTGCATTTTCTCTAGCCTTATCTAAGGTGCCAGAATATTTCTTACTGATAATAAAACATGGCTTGTATATAGAATGATAGATAAATAGATTAATGAAGTTTCTTATACCTTCTGGAAATCTTCATTTTCTGGTACGTGTCCCATTATAGAATTGTTTGCTACTTAAGCTTATTTATGAGAGATGAAATCACCCACCAAGCCCCAAACTTGCATCATATATTTTTATGTGCTTCTTTTGTAACTCTGAAGGCAAGCATATATACAGGTAGTCCTGTATATTGTACCCAAAATTTCTGTTGCCACAGTTGGTCAGTGAATCACTGCAGTTGTTAAGTGAGTAACATGGTTGTTAAGTGAATCTGGCTTCCACATTGACTTTGCTTGTGAGAAGGTCGCAAAAGTTGAACACATGACCCTGGGACACTGCAACCGTCATAAATACATGCCAGTTGCCAAGTGCCTAAATTTTGATCATGTGACCATGGGGATGCTGCAATAGTGTTAAGTGTGAAAAATGGTCATAAATCACTTTTTTCAATGTTGTAACTTCAAACAGTCACTAAACGAATGGTTGTAAGCCGAGGACTACCTGCCACTCTCAGTTTCAACAAAATCTACAAATACAGTAATTTTTTTAATAGGGAACCATCTTACCTTGTCCGATATTGGCAAGGTTTTGAATCAGACATGCGTGCTGCAAACTAATGAATGCAATGCAGTGTTATTTTTTTCTTCAGATTACTGGACGAAGGAAGGTGACTAAAGCTTTTGACCTTTACACTGAAATCATATTAACACATTACATGCTATCTGCAATGGAGATTTGAAAAAGCAACACTTTCAATTTATTCCTTAAGTCTCCCAGGCACTTTCTTTATTTTGGCTACCGTTTACTCCAGCAGTCCCTGCTCGGAATGCTTCGGTCTGGTTAAAAAGTAATAATCTGCAGCACACAACTGACCCACTCCGTCCTTTAGGACAGGGGTCTTCAGCCTTGGCCACTTTATGACTTATGGACTTTAACTCCCAGAATTCCTCAGCCAGCCACTGAAGTCCACAAGTCATAAAATGGCCAAGATTGGGAACCCCTGCTTTAGGACAGAGAATGTGGAAAAAAATTCTACAGGTATCTCTCAACTTGCAACCACAATTGAGCCCAACATTTCTGTTGCTAAGCGAATTTTGACCCACGACCTTTCTTGCCAAATTGTTAAGTGAATCACTGCAGTTGTTAAGTTAGCAACACAGTTATTAAGTGAATCTGGATTCCCCGTTGGCTTTGCTTGTCAGAAGGCTGCAAAAATTGATCACATGACCCCGGGATGTGCAACAATTATAAATATGAGTCAGTTGCCAGCTGTCTGAATTTTGATCACGTGACCATGGGGATGCTGCAACGGTCGTAAGTGTGAAAAACGGTCATAAGTCACTTTTTTCAGTGCTGTTGTTAACTTCAAGAGGTCACTAAATGAACTGCTGTTAGGTTGAGGACTACCTGTACTATAGCACAATAGCATCACAATTATTTCACTACTCCCGGTGATGCACATACAAAGCACCAACATTTCCAAAGAAGCAAAAACGACAGGGTGGGCAGACAAAACAATTTGTAGTAATCATTAAAAAATAACTATTTGTACTAAATAATTCGCCTATCTATAAACTTAATGTCATTGTCATTGAGCTCAAAGTGGTTGGTACGGACTCTTCTGATGATCCAAGGGAGATTTTTCCTGCTGACTTGGGAGATTCCATTCTTAATGGATGTAATTGCTGTAGTTTACTTGATTGAGTTTAATTTTTTAAATGCTTCCTCCTTTAGGGATGTAATTACTATACTTCAGTGGTGGCGAACCTATGGCACGGGTGCCAGAGGTGGCACTCAGAGCCCTCTCTGTGGGCACGCACGCCGTCGCCCCAGTCCTAGGCCTTCAGCTGGGTTTTATAAAACCTTTTCACTTTAGGCCTCCGCTGCCGTGTGCAAAAAAAAAAAAAAAGGTTCAATCAGTCAATTTCAACTTCTCGTGGGAAAAAAAGATCTTGCAAAGTTGGAATTGATTGACTGAACTTTTTAGTCCCACCCAGTCTGCCGTTACCACTGCAGCCATGCCCATGCAATTGGCCACACCCAGCCAATGGGCCACACCCACCCGGCACTCGACGATGCATAAGGGGGTTTTGGGTTGCATTTTGGGCACTCAGTCTCTAAAAGGTTCGCCATCACTGCTATACTTTATTTGACTGGGACAAAGTTTTAATCAAGTAGACTGTGGTAACTCTAAATCACAATTCTGAAAGCCCAACAGGTCTCATCTGCTGTGTTAAGAAACGAGAGAGAACTAGTGTTACTGAAAAGCAAGCAATAAAGAAGACTGGGTGAGTGACCTATAATAAAGTTTGACTTGACTTTGAGTTATTGAGAAGTGAGACACACAGGAGGGATCTGAAGCTTATAAGAAAGAACAAGTGTTTGGGCAGAGTCAGCTAAACAAGGCATCCTTCTTCTCCTCCTCCTCTTCTTCCTCTAACAAGACTATACAAAACATGTTGTTAATTACTTCCTTTCAAAACACATTAAGCCATCTTCTAGATGTCCTCTGAAATAATTAGGATTCCCCAGGCTCAGAATTCCCCCGCACCATGGCCAAATTCTTTAATCCCAGCCCCTCCAATTAAAAAGGGTATTAATCTACTAATTCTACAGAATATCCTTAATTTCTACAGATGTCACAAGCAAAGTAGTTCAGGGCTGCACAGTCTTTTAACAGCTGAAGTTTCTCCTTCTGTCTGAATAATGGACTTACTTGTTACAAACTGTTTGAAGTAGCAGGTGCAGAGTTACGATCATATGGCATCTGGTTTATATTTTAAATATTTGGGGGAGTTATTCATTCCTTTGGATATGATCTCAAGTCACATCCCAGGCCTCTTAGTTATTCCAGTAAATACTCAAGACAGCTGGGAAAAATGGTTTTGAATTGTATGAGGGATTATGTTCGGTATGTTCCAGATTAAATGAAATTGTTTTTATGTAACTAAGTAGAAATGGGTGAGAAATTTAGGAAGCATTTTCACTAAAATGATAAACAGTTTTAACTACAGGTAAGTTATTGATTTACGACCATAATTAAACCTGGAATAACAACAATAAGTCATGGTGGGCATAAATTGACTGGATCTGATTTTATGACATTTTTTTTGCAGCAGTCGTTACACAAACATCATGATCATCAAACAAATAAATTGCCCCAATGGATGTTTGTTGGAAATTCAATGCCAGAAACCTGTAAAAAAGTTACAAATCAAGGTCATGTGACCACAAGATGCTGCAAATGGCCTTGAGGTGAGCTGGTTGCCAAACACCCAAAATAGAGTCACGTGACTGGGGGGGGGGGCTAGTAAATCAATAAAAGTAATTTTTGGTGGGCCATGGTAACTTCAAATGATGGTTAAGCAACTGGTCGTGAGTCAACATCTACCCATAATCTTCTCCAACATGGTACTCTCAAGACACATAGCGAACAATAGCTCCAGTGATTTCTACCCAAACATCTAATCTAGCTATTTTAAACCAACGATAGTTCCCTTTCCTTGACTGGGGAGGAATCAAGAAATCAAGGGAACTTTTCTTTTCCTTGAAAGATCTTATGAAATTTTTACCCAGGGGTGTCTAAGCTTAGCAACCTTAAGCCATGGAATTCTGGGAGTTAAAGTCCACAAATGTTAAAGTTGCCAAGGCTGGACACCTTAAGCCTTTTGAATTTCTCTTATTTTTAATACTGGTTTAATTACTATTGGTGCTGCTTGCCAAATTAATTAATGACAGATTTTGTTTCAAATACTGCAGCTTTATTAGATTGCCTTGTGGTCTGCAAGTTTGTTTTAATGTTTTGTTAATAAGCAATCCAGAACTCTAGTTTTGTGCATGCATGTGTCCATACGGAGAGTAAAATGAACAGGGATACTGTTTTAACAATGACTTCCTGTTGTGAGTGACTACTGATGCAAAGGAATGATCAAAATTGGACTTGTGTATTTGTATTGGCAAAATCTACTAATCTGAGCCACATGTTGGAAGAAGATGAGAGGAACAGTTCTGAACAACATATGCTTTGGCATGGAGTTTCAATTCTAATGTTTTAAGACTTTCAAAATTCAAGGTCATTTTTCTGATGGTTTGCATAAAAGTTGGCCTTCAACTACTCATTTCTACCCAGATGGCATTTTTCATACTTGATGATCTTGTTCTTTTGAATTTACAATTATTATAAACATACTTGCGGAAAGCAGCCTTTGTGTCTCATTTATGAAATGCCCTCTCTAAGACTCGCCTGTGCCCATATAGTTATTTTGTTGCATTAAAACACACACACACACACACACACACACACACAGAGAGAGAGAGAGAGAGAGAGAGAGAGATACACACACACACACAAACCTTTTAATCCTCAGTTTTATAGGGAATTCTTAACATCAACAATTGGTTATTTTTATCCATCTACTATTTTACTGCTTCCTGAACTGATGACAGGGTTTTATTCCATTTTTTTTAATGCAGTGTGTCCAAAATTATTGTGCTGACTAAAAATTTAATAAATAATGAATCTTTAAAGTGCTATTCTGACCCAGCCTTTGCAAGTAATAGGAAACAACTTACTCGCAAGTAAAACAAACCCTTTTTATTAAAACAGGGCAGGAACAATCTTTTTCACATTAGGTAGACCAGTGTTTCTCAACCTTGACAATTTTAAGGCATGTGGACTTCAACTCCCAGAATTCCACAGCCAGCATTGCTGGCTGTGGAATTCTGGGAGTTGAAGTCCACATGCCTTAAAATTGTCAAGGTTGAGAAACACTGAGGTAGACGAAACCAAAAAAGTAGTAATCACAAAGGAAAGTCTTTTCCCCTTCTGACATTAAGGGCAGGGCAAGAACAATCTCTGTTCACTTGAGAACTCCAGATAGAAAGTCTTTCAAGGATTAAGCCAAGCAGAATACAGTCCCTATTCACACCGGCTGAGGCAAATTCACTACCTATTAGTTCCCAGCAGAGAAACAGTTGGCACCTCAAATACAGAACCAGTAATCCTGACAAACCTGGTTCTGGCAAAGGAATCCTACTTGATTGATGTACCCTGGAAAATGAACGGTTGTCTGCGACAACAGGCCATTCCCAAACCCCTATTATTTATTTCCCAACCAGGGAGGAGCTGGCTAGCGTCTGCGTTTTCTTTTCCCGTGAGAGCAGGCTTATTCCTTCCATTGCTCTCCTCTCCTCTCTATGCATACGTGTATCTGGGATGGGCCCCATCTGCTTCTCTCCCTCATTCAGCTCAGGCCCCGAAGGCAGCTGCCTCTGATCCTGCTTCCTCATCAGAGCCTCCCAAAGGCTCCAAAGTTGACCCCCCCCCATCTCCTCTGACTCTGCTGCTTGCTCTGCTGGCAGCCGATGGGCCACAATAAGTGCTCAGAAATTTTAGTGCCCTAGAGCTGTGGCCCCCAACTTTTTCTATACCCCGCAACCCTAGAACGCTTCTGATATATACTCGCACCCCTTACAAAAGTTCAAAATAATGGCAACGAATTATGCATACACACTATAATTGGGAAAACCCAAGTTTTCGCACCCCCTGGAATATTGTCTCGCACCCCTGGTTGGGAACCTCTGCCCTAGAGCAGGGGTAGGCAACCTTGGCTCTTTTATGACTCGTGGACTTCAACTCCCAGAATTCCTGAGCCAGCCATGCTGAGGGGAAAGGGAGAGGTTTCCAAGCTGAGCCGTGCTGGCTCAGGAATTCTGGGAGTTGAAGTCCACAAGTCATAAAAGAGCCAAAGTTTGCCTACCCCTGCCCTAGAGGAACAGAAGGCTTCAAAATAAACAGAGAGGATGTCATTGTGCAGAGCCCAGAAAGTGGGTCTTTTCAGTTACTACACTGCCTATGCAAGAGAGAGGAGTTTGGCCCAGCCTTCTGGTCTTTCAGAGGACATTAAGATGTGCTTACATTCCCAGGAATAGGAGCCAGATTATTAGTAAAAGTTCATGATGTGCTATGTTGTTTAAATGGCTTTGGTCTCTTGGCTGTTGCTGTGTTCCACACAGCTGTTTTGTGTTATTTTCAACCACTGCAAGAAGCCCAGCATCTTTATGTGAGATGAGCAGCTTGTAGATCTAATCAATCAATTTGAGATCCATCGATGTGCACTGTTTCCAGGCACCTGAAGCCAAATATCAGTAAATGGAAAATCCATATATATCATTCTCATTGGGCAAGACAGTTACAGGACAGGTTCATATCTGAAGATATATCGCAATGTTTTTTTTACTCTCCAGCCCAAACAAGGAGCTACAAAGAGATTGCTACTACATTCTTTATCTTCTTCAGGAGCATCCTCGTTGAAAGATTCTAACTGAGAGATAACCAATGGTAGGACATTATCCCATCGATGGATGAGCTGCTAAAGCTCAGGAATTCTGGGAATTGAAGTCCACAATTCGTAAAGGGGCTATAGTTCTCCACTGTGCTAGAGGAACAAGATGGCAGAACATCTACAGATGGGTCACTGCAGTGCTTTTTTTCTAAATAATAAAAAAAAAAGGTGCTGGAACTCATATACGTCATACAACCCGCCTTGCCTACCCTACAAAATTCCATCCAAAACAGGTGCCGGAACTCCATTCTGGGCGTTCTATGAGAAAAAAAGCCCTGGGTCACGGGCACTATTAGCTCACAAACTGACTTGGAACTAGGTTTAGCCCTAAATTCTGTATTTGATCGCACAGAACAGACTCCTTAGAAACAGGAAAGGCTCCTTCAAACTGTAAGTTTTCCTAATTCACCAAACTTTTAGATTTTTAAATATTTAATTTTAATTTATTATACCTCATCCAGACTGCAGTTTTGAATTAGTTATTTGGCACACCAGGTGAGGATGGAAAAGAGAAGTAAACCTGGATATCATCAGCTTAAAGAACTTCTGCCTATTACTTCCATGGCATGAAGGAGACTGCTACCATACAGCCCCAAAGCCATAAGTGAGAACAGAAGTTCTCCAGTTCTACTGCCTGAAACCTATACTCAAAGTAGAACAAAACCGTAACGAAGTGCCCTCAATCTCCAACTTCTAAGTGCAGGTCAAGACAATAGAACAAGCAACTGAACCAAAAAGGACATGAAGTCATGCAGAAGCTTGATAGGGATAACTAGCATTTAGCATTAATTATGGAGGTAGAAATGACAAAGTCTCTTAATCATAGCCTTAATCATAACCAAACAACGGTATGCAATACAGCACTCACATACTAAGTTTTGTTAACTAGAGGAATAATATGCAAAGGCTACCATAGAGTTTTTAACAGCTTTCATAAAACCCCACGCGCAACATAATACCCAGCTTCAAAATCAACCTTTGACCCTTTCACCCACAATACCACAAATTAAACCTTTATCTTTCTTCCAATCCCCAATTCAAGAAACAAATGCATTTACTGACCACAACCCAAATCTTATTCACAATCCCAACTTTCACAGTTCCAATTACTTCCTTCAGCTGCACATTCACATCCTTGTTTACTCCACTCAACATTTACGAGCCACATCCCAAGTAACTCTATTGATTCCTATCATGTTTTCTTCCATCTCCCTCCCCCCCCCCCCATGTTCCACAACTTTCCCCTTCCTTCTTTCTTACACATGTAAGATATTCATTCTACAGGTAATCCTCGATTGACAAATGTCTATGGAGATTCTCAGTCATCCAGGTCATGGTTATCCCAAACGTGCTTTTTCAAAAAGCAGCTGGACTTTGTTTTTCTTTGAAGACATTTTGCTTCTTACCCAAGAAGCTTCTTCAGTTCTGACTTACTGATCTTCTGACAAGCAAAGTCAATGGGGGGAGCCAGATTTGCTTAAAAACCTTGTTATTAACTTAACAACTGCAGTGATTCACTTAACAAAGTGGCAAGAATGGTTATAAAATGAGGCAAAACTCATTTAACGTCTTGCTCAGGAACATAAATTCTGGGCTCAGTTGTGGTTGTAAGCCCTTGCGTTGCTAAGCGAGACAGTTGTTAAGTGACTTTTGTCCCATTTTACGACCTTTCTGGCCACAGTTGTTAAGTGAATCACTGCAGTTATTAAGTTAGTAACATGGCTGTTAAGTGAATCTGGCTTCCCCACTGACTTTGCTTGTCAGAAGGTCGCAAAAGGGGATCACATGAGCCCAGATCACAACCACCATCATAAATAGATGGCAGTTGCATTTTGATCATGTGACTATGGGGATGCTGCAACAATCATTCAGTGTAAAAACATCAAAATCCCCTTTTTCAGTGCTGTTGTAACTTGAATGAATGGTTGTAAATCGAGTGTCAAGTTTTGAAGCATTTTTTTTTGCTGCTGCGACAATTATTGCTTCTCTGCATGACAACGAAGTCAGGGTGGGGAGGGAAAAGGATTGGAGTGCAGACTTGAAAGATTAAGAAAGCAGACCAAGAGAACCAAGGACAGTTCACCAGGTGTCTGGCCAGATCCAGAGACACTTTCTCATAATATTTTCTCATTTAATTGGGCAACGTGACATGATCAAGAGAGAGGAGAGCGTGTTCTATGTTCTATGGCAGTGATGGTGAACCTATGGCACGTGTGCCAGAGGTGGCACTCAGAACTCTCTCTGTGGGCACACCTGCCACTGCCGCTGCCAGCTCGCGCAGGACCATTAGACCACCGCGGTGTCCGGAGCGGCAGCCCCACCCAGCACAAAGGACGTGAAGCAGCTAGCTAGAAAGCTTGAGTAAAGGTGGTAGACTATGCGCTCGCTGGTCTCTGTGTGGGGGGGCTGATGGTGTCAGGCAGCAGCTGCCCCTGCCTCACCTTGCCCAGCAGCAATGGCACTCCCGCCTTACCCTCTGCCTCACCCCGCAGGACCAGCCTCCTGCCCACCGCCCCACTTACCAGAGAGCCCCTGGATCTCCCCCAATTCTGCCCAGCCCCCACAGGTGTCCCCCCCATGAGCAACATCAAGGTAGCCATGCCCACCCTAGCCACACCCACTCAGTCTGCCGTGACCACTGCAGCCATGCCCACCCAGTGGGCCACGCCCACGTCCACCCCCCTGAGGGCACCACAATGCTGACGTGGCCCTGGCACTTTGCAATAAATAAGTGGGGTTTGGGTTACGGTTTGGGCACTTGGCATTGAAGCATATTTGTATTTTCTATCAATGCCATCCAAGTCTTTGTCATGTACATGTTTCTTTCCCAATTATCAATCTTTTAGCACCTCATTCTTCTTTCCTCTTCCTCCCTTTGGTCAGTTTGGGATCTCCTTTCTGTTAATATCAGGAATTCCAAATACAATTCCCAAAAAATTAAACTTCTAAGAGGGTGGTTAAAAATGATCACTGAGCTCCCTAGCGATGTTGTCTCTCAAATATTGTTTTATTTTTCTGAAGAGGTGGTCTGGATTTAAAAAAAAATGGTGACGTAGCCATTATTAATATACATATAATCAAGTAAGTTATCAGAACAATTAATTGATATGCTGCAATTAAGATTACCTCATGCATAAGAGATCTTAAAATTCCACGCAAGTTTATTCTAAATGAATGTCATCTTCTTGAACATCAAATTATAGAATTGCAATCAAGAAGTTTAAAAATAGGCCTTAACTCATATATGTAATGCATAAAAATTATTTGCATCTCAGATTTGGATAGCTTACATATGCAAAAGGGAACTCCTCTGAAATGTAATAGAATGGACATTCTGGATCCTTTTTTACAAGCATATATTTTTATGCAGACCTTCCCCAGCCATTAATCCCTGCAAATAGGATCATTCCGATATGGTTTATTATTAGCATTGTTTCTGTAGGAACAGCAAATTCCTGCAAGCTTGATATAAAATGTAATTATATAAACACTCTTAATAGATAAACCAATAGTATTCATTAGTTTAAGGAAACAAGCCAACTTGAAATAGTGAACTTGACTGGTTTTCATCAATAGTTAATAAATCAGTTTGGCCTTATTCAGCTATGGTGACACAATGCCAATGTGTCGTATTCCATTAAACCATGGTTGTTTATCAAACACACTAAGACAGTGGTTCTCAACCTGTGGGTCGGGACCCCATTTGGGGTCAAACGACCATTTCACGGGGGTCGCCAAACAACGCAGTCCGCCATTTTTTTCCCCTTTTCCTTAGCTGTGCTACTCCCTTTTATTCTATTGGCTTTTGAAAGTCAACAGAATAGACTCTCTTGAATAGAGTCTAATTCTATTGGCTTTCAAAAGCCAAGAGGAATTGTCCAGGCTGTCTCTGCCCTGCTGAGCCCGCCAAAAGTCCCATTCCGCAAACGGTGCTGCACCAGTTGAGTAGTCCTTGACTTACGACTGGTTGAGTAGTCCTCGACTTACGACCGGTTGGGGGTCACGGCATTAAAAAGGTTGAGAACCACTGCGCTAAGGCATACAATTCACAAACCATGATTCCTAATATATGCTATGCTAGATAGGGGGGGAATGTAATCCCAGAACAATGCTGAGCACCTAAAGTACCAATAATGTTTTCTGTGCTTGTGAGTATGAAAAACTGAATGCATAGTTTCCTGCCCTTTTGAAGCAAGAAATTATAAAAAATGTAGTGAATGTGCCCCAAATTAAGCTTAAAAAGAAAAGGAAAATAAATGACCAAACTATCTCCTCAAACCCAGACCTTCTGATATGGGTGAGGATGCTTCACCTTCTTTTGAGCCTCAACTGTTGACAAATGTTCAGTGGAGCATTGCCCCCCAAAGAAGTGCTTAACTCCTATGCTAAGTCATAAAAACCATCAAGCAAACTATGGTTTATTTTTAGACCAAGGTCTATTTTTAGATCAGGAAGCATGTTTCTAAATATCTCATCGTGGGCTGTTCTAAAGGAGAAAAGAGAATGTGGAATTCATTGGTCTTGTCCAAAAAATATTGATCTATAGTTTAGATCAGTGTTTCTCAACCTTGACAATTTTAAGGCATGTGGACTTCAACTCCCAGAATTCCACAGCCAGCAATGCTGGCTGTGGAATTCTGGGAGTTGAAGTCCACATGCCTTAAAATTGTCAAGGTTGAGAAACACTGGTTTAGATGAAGGTGTGCCTAGTGTTTAAGTTCTTCTTTCTATTTCACAGCTCACAAATTTTCTCTGTAGTTCATCTAAACATGAAAAAAAAGTTATAAAGGAACACGGGAGGCAAAAAAACCCTTGTTTTCCTTCTCCTGCTGATTATATCACTCAAATCACAAACCTGCGTTTTGCATCATTGTGTCTAACAGTCTCCTTCAATTAATCAGCCAGTGTGATTTTCCTTCCTTCCTTCCTTCCTTCCCTCCCTCCCTTCACCATATGAGGACAAATTATGCATTATAAACATCACTTGGAGGTGGGAGATACTTCCAATGTAATCTATCAAATCCCCTACATGGATTGCCCTTGTGCTTATGTAGGACAGACAGGGAGAAAGCTAATCACCAGTTTGCAAGAATACAAGCGAGCGGTCACACGAGAAGACCTAAACTCATTGGTAGCCTCACACTGTAACAAACAAGGACATACATTCAATTTTGCAGCTACCAAGATTGTTGGACGAGCAGGCACAAAAACAGCCAGGGAAGTGATTGAAGTCTGGGAAAGGTGGTAAATCAGGAGAGCTGATTTACCACCAGCCTATCAAGTACTTAAAGGGCTATGGCTGGGCAGCTAATAACAGCTAATGACTTAAAAGCTGGCCATCAACATACCCCAATCAACATCTAAAAAGCCACTTACAACAGGCACTATAAACACTACACATAGAACAGCACATCTTCTGCTAGAGAGAAGCTCCCTGAGGATGGGCTCCAGCAAAAGTCTGAAAGCTCAGAAGACAAAAACGTCTGGTCCCGGTGACCGACCCAGATTGGATCCTGCAACTTTCTCCCGGAACACATATATTCACCTTTATTTGTAATAAACATTTATTTAATGTAATTCTAATTATATTTTAAAATAATTGTATGAAATCTTTCAGGGTTGCAGCACTCTCTTTCACCTGGTTCTTGGTACTCGACCCATAATCAAATGGTTCGAGAAATGTAATGTGGCCCAGCCCTGTAAAATTAATTTTAAAAATCTCTTTTCTAGTCTCTACCGAAATAATGAGGGCGAGAAACTTTAAAACTTTACTGCATCCTTCTACTCGACACCTTGATTCTGGATTCTATGATTAATGCTAGACTAATAAACGGAAATCAACCAATGCTCCTCCCCCAATCCTTTCATCTGGTAGGAAATATACTCTCGGTATTTTTTCATAAAGTCTACCAAAGGTGACCTTCCAAAATATCTGAGCGGCACCAGTCATTTATACTTTAAGTTGATCTTTAGACACATAGAATGCATACCCAATAAAGGTCACTCATGTTCCCCCGGCATCATTTTTCAGTACCGTGTACCATCCAGTTCCTTGTCTTCTAAACTCCTAGCTGAGCAGAGCTCAGCCATCTCAAGGAATAAAACTTTATTTTGCAAGAATGCTGAATCCAGAGACTCAGACTAGTAAGAACAGTTGAAAATCCCTGAAGTGTCACTCAAAACTTTACTATATCCAGCTCAAACTGGAATCCCTGGAAAGCCAACCACATTACATAAGAGATAATAAATGCACCATTAAAATAAAAACTTATTAAAATTCACAGCATTCGGTCCATTTATGTCACCGGAGTGTATTCTATTTTATAGGGTAATAATAAACAGATACATTTCGTTTAAATTACCATTAATCAAACCCTATTTTTTTTCTTATGAGGTGGTCAGTATTTTACATTGAAAAACCTACAGATGATCAGTTTTATGCTACTTCTGGAAGGGTCACAATGTTTACCTTTGGCAATAAACATAATAAAACATTTTAACATAAAAATGGGCAACTCATACTTCTCCATATTCTGCTCCTATCAACTCTAGCTTATCGAATCTCATATCTTTTTGGAGGTAGTAAATTTCTCATCCATATCTTAAAGGCTAATAGCTTCTAAACCAGTGGTTCTCAACCTTTTTAATGCCTCGACCCCCAATCGGTCGTAAGTCGAGGACTACTCAACCAGTTGTAAGTCAAGGACTACTCAACTAGTGCAGCACCGTTTGCAGAATGGGACTTTTGGCGGGCTCAGCAGGGCAGAGACAGCCTGGACAATTCCTATTGGCTTTTGAAAGCCAATAGAATTAGACTCTATTCAAGAGAGTCTATTCTATTGGCTTTCAAAAGCCAATAGAATAAAAGGGAGTAGCACAGCTAAGTAAAAGGGGGAAAAAATGGCGGACTGCATTGTTTGGCGACCCCCGTGAAATGGTCGTTCGACCCCAAATGGGGTCCCGACCCACAGGTTGAGAACCACTGTTCTAAACATTTTCCAACTAGAATTCAACAGATACAGTACAATTCTTATTTGGTGCACAGACTGTGGCATAGTAACTGAAAATATTAGTTTGTACTTCTTACATTTCGTGGAATATTCATTTGTACATGGAGATTAGTGAGTAGTAGTGGCTAGTTCACAGGACCGATACAAGGAGAAAAAGAGGTACTGGTTGTCACCTTCAAAACCCTACATCAAAGGCCCCCAACCTCTGGGGACTAGTTCCATGGACAGAGGTTTTTCCATGGACCAGAGGGGACGTGGTTTCATGTGCTCCTGTATCCCGTGGATGGGGCTTTGCTTGTTTGTGTGGACCGGTTGCTGGCATGTTGTGGCCCGGTACTGGTCCATGGACCGGGGGTTGGGGACCCCTGCCCTACATGGCTCAGGATATTTGAAGGGACAGTTTTTCCCAGTCACATCTACCTCACCCACCAGGGTAGGGAGGCAGGGAATGTTACCGGCTCCTTCTCCTAAGGAGGTCCATCTAGCAGGATCAAGAAGAAAGGCCTCCCTGGTGGTTCCCTCCCTGTGGAACATCATCTCTATAGAGCAGACATGTCAAACTCACGACATCACGTGACGTTGCAAAACGTATCGGGACAGTTTTGCCATTGCCGGCAATGGGATGGGTGTGGCTTCCGGATGATGCCTCCAGCCTGTGGGCCGGCAGTTTGACACCCCTGCTATAGAGATAAGACTAGCCTCCATTTTGACACTCTTTTGCAAGGTCCTGAAGACCTGGTTTTGTGCCAACAGGCCTGGGACCCCATAGTGGGATGCAGGCCATCAAATGGCTCATTTGATTATTGTTGACAGGAGGGGGGGTTATTCCTTTTTTATTGTTTTTATGTTGGGTTTTTATACTTATTAGCCACCTGGAATCTCTCAGAGTGAATATATTTTGCCCTACGTATCTTGAGGAAAAATGAAATTCAGATGGTAATATTTTCCAAAGCGCCTGAGGGCAGGATAAGAAGCAATGGATGGAAACCAATTAAGGAGAGAAGCAACCTAGAACTAAGGAGAAACTTCCTGACAGTTAGAACAATTAACCAGTGGAACAACCTGCCTCCAGAAGTGGTGAATGCTCCAACACTAGAAGTTTTTAAGAAGAGACTGGACTGCCATCTCTCTGAAATGATGTAGGGTTTCCTGCCTGCCTGAGCAGGAGTTGGACTCGATTACTTCCAAGGTCCCTTCCAACTTTATTATTATTATTATAAATAGGAGCCTATATAAGTGTGTACCAAAATTAGTGAAGAAGTCTTGAAGAAGTCAAAATGCTCTTTATGATTAACATAAAAAAGCATACAGAGCCTCACAAGGTTGCTTAGAACTGAGGCCTTTTTAGAACTTCCAGGAGCCATCTAGTAAATATCCTATCATGCTGTGAAAACAGTCATGAAAAGCAAGGTCAAGGAGATGGTGACTCACTGTGGGGAGATCGCCAACATGAAAGGCTAGAAGACTTCTGCACCAAGGAGTTGGGGGGGGGGTAATTCAAAAGCAAGAATGGAAAGACTTATAGCTGGTGGTTAGGAAGCTATCATGGCTGTAAAGAAAAAGGTATTTAAAGACATTGACTAAAAAAGAGGTCCCAGGTTTTGCATCTGCCATATTCATTGTTTTTTCTTTCTTTGCATTTATAGACAATCATTCATAAACAGTAAGCAAGCATTAACGTAGCAGGAAATTGTCATGATTGTACCATGTAGAAGTTCTAAAAACAGTTACACCTCGATTGAAACATTTGCCTGCAAACAACTCTGTATCTACAGAATAACAGAGTTGAAAGAGGCTTGGAGGGCCTCAAGCATGTCACCTTATACAGACATGTCGCGAAGTGATTTCATGTGGCCCGCGAAGCCATCCTGGAAACAGTGAGGGAACGGCCCCCACTGCCTTGTCCCTAGCCCAGGTCAGCCGGGAGCCAATGTACAATTTTGTGGTGGCCATCTATGCTGAAACGCATTCAGTCTTAGCTCCACAAGGCTGTCTGAAAACAGCGAGGAACCAGCTCCTGCTGCATCAGCCCCACCCCCTGGTGCATGCTGGGGAGGTGTCACCCTTTGTGAGGAATGAAGAAATGCAGCATTGTCTGGAAGTGGCCAGCAAATGGCCCTCACCTACTTCACATATCCAGCTTGATGGGCTCTGCCCTGGTCCCACCTCTTTCTGCCAGAGACCCTCAGATCTGTCCCACTCCTGCCCAGGCGTCCACAGGCACCCTTGACGCGAATGATGTAGAGCTGGCCACTCCCACCCAGTAGGCCACACCCACTCCATCCACGCCCATCCAGTAGGCTGCACCCACCCTGGCCACACCTACCTGCCGCCCCCGAGGGCAACCGCAATGCTGATGTGGCCCTCAATGAAATTGAGTTTGACACACCTGCCTTATACCATTGCAGACAAATGGATTTCCAGTCTCTTCTTATATGAAGGAGTTTCATGCAATGGGTCTTCCAGCTAATGCAGACATCCCAACTGTTACACACATGCTACTGTCAGGACAAAAATACCCCACTTACCATGCAAAATATTAACAAGCAGAGGTGAATGGGGTGAGCTCAGGATCAGAATTGGAGGAAATGCTCATCTTTTGTATATGTTTAGGGTATACATGAATTAATGAATGTACAATATAGTTATATGCAAACATTTAGGGTACCTATGACCAAATTGGGTTCAATTAATCTTTTAATACACCTATCTTTACAGAGTAAAAGCAAATAACCCAATCAGAGTGTAACAAGGTTAAATATGCATCATGTTCTATAAAAGAAAGCCATCTGATTACTTTAATCCCACTCCAAATTAAGCTGTAGGAGTGGCACATAAATGTTCCAAGAATTAAAGCTAATCAACTGCTTTCATTCTTTAATACCAAACTAAAAATTGGACTGAAGTCTCAAGAACTCAAGCACACACTGGGGGCTACTGGAGACAAGAGGAAAAGTTGGCACTACCTTTTCTGCCAGCCAACCCAAATGCCTAATTTCTCGGCCTCCAGCAATTCCTGCTTTGCCCAGTTGATCTTTGACCTCTGAGATGACTTTAGGAATGAGCTCACTGATACAGGAGTGGATAGCATAGAACCAGGCCTGGGCGGTGCTTGCGTCTTTACTCCTTAGCACCAAGATGTGCTTGGCGTCTGGTGAATGAACTTCAACAATCCTGTAGAAGAAAAATAAATAAATACAATAAATAGGAAAAGAGGGGAGAGTTACATATATTCTCAAAGTTCCAGTCCGATTACCGGATTTGTAGGTGTAGAAATGTGAAAAATTACCATGCTAGAGATGGGGAACCTGTAGTCCATTGAGTAAAATCAAACTTAACATAGCTAGTGAAATGGGCTCCTGTCAGGTAGCACATAGCAATAGCATTTAGACTTATATAGCGCTTTGTGGTGCTTTACAGCCTCTGTAAGCGGTTTACAGAGTCAGCATATTGCCCCCAACAATCTGGGTTCTCATTTTACCGGCCTGGGAAGGATGGATTCAACCTTGAGCCCCATTAGCATTGAACTCCAGGCTGTGAGCAGAGTTATCCTGCAATACTGCACTCTAATCACCGCATTGCCAGGGCTCCCTATAAGGCAGTGGTTCTCAACCTTTTTAATGCCGCGACCCCCAACCGGTCGTAAGTTGAGGACTAAACCAGTCGTAAATCGAGGACTAAACTGGTCGTAAGTTGAGGACTACCCAACCAGTTGTAAGTTGAGGACTTTCCCTGCCCGGGACCGCCATGCATGCGTGGTGCCGCCCCCTGTGCCGGCTGAGCCGTAGCTGGCAAGCGGCAGAGACGGAGCAGGCTGACCACCGGCTGGGCCACCAGCTGGCCCAGCCCAAGGGAGGTAAGGCACCTGCCGGAAAAGGGGAAAAAATGGCAGACAGCCTTGCTTGGCGACCCCTGTGAAATGGTCGATCGACCCCAAATGGGGTCGCGACCCATAGGTGGAGAACCACTGCTATAAGCTTGGCATTCCACTGCAGTTCCATTTCACCTGTTCCTCATCATCAGTCTTCAATATGGCATGGGATGTAAAAAACAGAACAAAACAGTGGATTGCTGAAGGTTTGCCCAGTCTACCTGTAACCCATCTTTCCTTTGTCTATGGAGATTCTCAGTCATCCAGGTCACGGTTGTCCCAAAGGTGCTTTTTTAAAAAGGCAACTGGACTTGGTTTTGGTTTTTTTCTTTGAAGGCATTTCGCTTCTCATCTGAGAAGCTTCTTCAGTTCTGGAACTGAAGAAATGAAGAAGCTTCTTGGATGAGAAGTGAAGCATCTTCAAAGGAAAACAAAAACTAAAGTCCTTGGCCTTTTGAAAAAGCACTTTTGGGCCCTCTTTCCCTTCCATTACTTCCAAGAAGAGAGCTAAAGCCACTGTCTTCCCTACATAGGAAAGGACAGCTTGTCCAATGGCAGAAAATGTTTACTGGAGAAAGATGTATTCTTTTGGAAGCCAAACATGACGAAGGATGCTTGTTCTGTTCTTTCTCCACGGAGTGGCAACATCAAGCAGCAGAATCAACTGACACCACAGGATTGGATCAGTGAAGCTCAATCTTCTCATGTCATCCAATCTGGGCGATCAAGTCCACAAATGGCCCTGAAATGTCACCATCCATTCATCTAACCCAGTGTTTCTGAACCTTGACAATTTTAAGGCATGTGGACTTCAACTCCCAGAATTCCACAGCCAGCAATGCTGGCTGTGGAATTCTGGGAGTTGAAGTCCACATGCCTTAAAATTGTCAAGGTTCAGAAACACTGATCTAACCCAGCTGCAAAGTATCCCAAAGGTGCTTTTTCAGGAGGCAACTGGACTTTCTTGTTTTTCTCTGATTCTGAAGAAGCTTCTTGGATGAGAAGTGAAACGTCTTCAAAGAAAAACAAGAAAGTCCAGTTGCCTCGTGAATAAAGCACCTTTGGGACAACCATGACCTGGATGACTGAGAATCTCCATAAACATTCAGCTGAAAAGTACCTGAAAAAAACTGAACAGCTTAACAGAGGAAGAACTGTTACACAATGGGGGCATGAGTTACACAATTCCTAACGCCACTGGTTAAAGAGGAGCAAAGAGCTTTGTGGGAACTGTTTTTTTTTTCTATACAAGACCCTGGAGACTCAGTGCTAATTAAAGAAATGAAAACCGGGCAGCTATAGGTAGTCCTCGACTTACAACACTTCCTTTAGTGACTGAAAAAAGTGACTTATAACCGTTTTTCACACAATCACTGCGGCATCCCCATAGTCCTGTGATCAAAATTCAAACACTTGGCAACTGGCAAGGTATTGATGACGGTTGCAGTGTTCCGGGGACATGTGACATCTTTTGCAATTTTCTGACAAGCAAAGTCAATGGGGAAGCCAGATTCATTTAACAACCATGTTACTCACTTAACAACTGCAGTGGTTCACTTAACAATTGCGGCAAGAAAGGTCTTAAAACGGAGCAAAATTCACTTAATAAATATCTCACTTAGCAACAGAAATTTTGGGCTAAATTGTGGTGTTAAGTTGAAGACCAACTGAGGGGAATAGAGCTTAATTTAAGAGTTTCCATATTGGTGATCAGTATGACGTAGTGGTTAAGATATTGGTCTAGGACAGGGGTAGGCAACCTTGGCTCTTTTATGACTCATGGACTTCAACTCCCAGAATTCTTGAGCCAGCCTGAGAGGAAAGGGAGAGGTTTCCAAGCTGAGCCATGCTGGCTCAGGAATTCTGGGAGTTGAAGTCCACGAGTCATAAAAGAGCCAAGGTTGCCTACCCCTGTTCTAGGAGATGAGGGATCAAAATTCAAGCCTATTTCCATCTATGGAAATCCACTGGCTTCCCTTTAAGTTTGTCTCTTAGTTCAACCAACCTCACTGGTTTGTTCTTATGGGGATTAAAATGAAGGATTATCCCCATATATGTCACCCTGAACTCTTGGAGAAAAATAAGAATATAAATCTATCAAATGGCATCAGTCTGCTGCAGCAAACACTGACAATAAATCTAATCACGCCTTAAATATTAACCTCTTATGCCGGCTTTGAATTTAGGGAACTGCCATCTCAGCATGACTGAAAGGCAAAGGAGACAGTACAAGATACAACTCACTACAAGATACAACTCACTACAATTTGTCCACCTTGGGTGTGGGGTGAGACCACAATTAACCATTATGTTCAAACTGGACAATTAGAAAGCTGCAATGAGTGTCTGAGAAAACAACTTATTGGAAATCAATGTATTCACTGATAAAACATTATCAGCAAACATCTTGTTGACCAACAAAAATGGTACTCATTAAATTAGTACCGTTCCATCTCTAAAAATGGATGGTGTCATTTCTCTAAAGACACAATTAAAAAGTCAACAAGACAAAGAACAACAACAACAAAAAAAAAAAAACCAGTGTGGAGATGAGTTGGTTCTGCTTTGTATTATTTTTGAGGATTACTCTCATTGCAATAACAGGGCAACAGTCAATGTGGACATATTCTTCTCTATTCTATCTGGCTTTCCAACATGAATGCCCCCAGGCATGGTTACTGATTTTTTGTCTGCAGTGAGAATATATGATACCAAAACACTATTTTAAGTTACTGCAATCTGCTCTTCTATAAACCTCACTGGCTTTTTTCTCGGATCTGGCTTCTGAAACATGACATTATCTGCAATTTGGTGATAAAAGTTTTCTTTTAAATTTCCCCTTGTCTGGAAATATTTATGGTAATGCCACAGCTCTGTTTCTTCATACCCTCCACCACAGTTATGTAAACACTGCATACAGAACATTTTTGATAAAGCCCACATTGGCCTAAAGGAACTGTGCATTTAAATAGGAGATGTCTGCCATGATATATATACATATACTGTCTTCTAGCCATGAATACAAATGCTATTGTGCTTTCAAAAAGCCTGGTCAGATAACCATATTAAAAAAACAACTATCTTTTCTCTAAAGCCTCCATGGTCAATAAAAACATCTCAAAGTTCCTTATAAAATGACAATAAAACCCTCAAGTTGGCAACCTCTAAATGTACAACATTGGAAGAGCAACAAAAAATGATTACAGGGTTGAAGGCTAAAACATACGAACAATGGTTACAGGAATTGGGCATGTCTCTATTGAAAAGAAAGACGAGGGGATGGCATGATGGCAGTGTTCCAATATTTGAAGGACTCTTACAAAGATGAGGGGATCAAACTATTTTCCAAAGTACCAAAATGCAAGACAAGAAACAATGGATGGAAACTAACCAAGGAGAGAAGCAACCTAGAACTAAGGATAAATTTTCTAACGGTGAGAGCAATCAACCTATGCAATAGCTTGCCTTCAAGTTGTGGGTGTTCCATCACTGGAGCCTTTAAAAAAGAGACTGGACAAACATTTGTCTGAAATGATATAAGGCAGTGATGGTGAACCTTTTAGAGACCGAGTGCCCAGACTGCAATCCAAAATCCACTTATGCATCATCGTTGGGTGCCGGGTGGGTATGGCCCATTGGCTGAGTGTGGCCAATTGGGTAGTTGTGGCTGCGGTGGTAACGGCAGACTGGGTGGGACTAAAAAGTTCAATCAATCAACTCCAACTTTGCAAGATCTTTTTTTCCCGCCAGAAGTTGAAATTGACTGATTGAATCTTTTTTTTTTTTTTGCACATGGCAGCGGAGGCCTAAAGTGAAACGGTTTTATAAAACCCAGCTGAAGGCCTAGGACTAGGGCGACGGCACGCGGGCCCACAGAGAGGGCTCTGAGTGCCGCCTCTGGCACCCGTGCCATAGGTTCGCCACCACTGGTATAAGGTCTCTTGCTTCAGCAGGGGGTTAGATTAGAAGACCTCCAAGGTCCCTTCCAATTCTATTATTCTATGTTCTACTGGAACTCCAATCTCCAGAATTCCCAGCCAGCATGGTCAAAGCTACCTTATTTTTCTACTTTTCTTGTCATCCTGTGCATAGTGTCACTTGCCACAAACCTTCAAACCTTCTCTGCATAAACAGAATTAATCTGTCCCATCTCTGGGACATTGGTAAAGAAAAAAGTAGAGTTTCCACTCAAATGCAACCTCAATGCATATTGAACCAATATGCAATCCAAAAGTGCCATTCAAAATTCAGAGACCTCTGTTTTTCAGAGCAGTTTGCTAGCAATTTAAATCAGTATATTAGTGACTGCACACATTCAGAAAAATGATACAGAAAAGTTTGCTGTCTTAGTAGAAAATATGTTGCAAAAATATTAGGCACAAAACTGTGAAAACATAAAAATGTATATGTGCATGTATTCAGAAGAAAGTCAGATATTCTTAATAAAAACAGTTTCAGCATTTTCCATTAGCTGAGCTCTTATTTTTTCACTGGCTGGGCCATATTGGTGGTAGTATTCACAACCATGTTTAAATAAGAGCTCAATTTCACAATCTATACAGCTGTATTAACCTAGACCAAAATTTCTCAAGCTGATGGTCACCTCTAGGTATACTGACAGACTAATAAGTAATCTCACTTTTATTTTAAAATTAATGAACTGCTCAATGGGTATAATAAGAAGACATTGTGTTCTGTTCTCCTTTCCACATCAAATCAAGCATTTAGCCCTGTCAGACAGCTTCACAGGCATATTCATGTATACGCAATCATTTATAACATGGCTGTGGTAGCATGATCCAGAAGACTCACCAAAAATTATGCTTATGCATATGTGAATCTAATTAGTCTTCAGAACCGTACAGGTAATCCTTGATTTGTGACCGTAACTGAGCTGGGAATTATGGTCATAAGTTGCAAGATGTGACTGTGCACAATGTAATCATCTTTTTTGAAGTGGTCATTAAGAAAAAGGCATGGTTGTTAAGCCAAGGCTGTGGTGTTTCAATGAATCTATTATATCCAATGAAGTGTTTTCTCCAGAAAACAGAAGTAAATCCCGGAAATCAGCAAAAAACTGAAGAGCAATCACATGGCTGGGGAACACTGCAAACTGGTTGCAAATGCAAGCTGGTTGTCAAGCACCCAAGATACTATCACATGACCTTGTATGTATGTGTGTATGCAGCCCTCAAATTTCAAATAGGGTCATAAGTACCTTTTGGGGATCCACTGTAACTCTGAACAGACACTAAGCAGAAAGTCATTAAGCAAGGACCATTTATATTGAAGGCAGTTTCCAAAAGTATTACTGTGCCCCTGACTTTGCAGGAAAACCAAGCCAGTAATCTGATTTTGCTTTAATGGACCTGACCAAGATGCATTGCTAGAAAAAAGACCCTGTTCTAAATAAGCTTCTCTCCTCGGAACAATATGCTAGAACGAGAGGCAATAATGCAAGATAAAATAAGAAGTTTTGTGCCAAGAACATCATGCAGATTAAGAAATGAATTTGCTCTGGTTATATGAAATCCTTTGTTTTGATTCCAATATTTGGTATTTCACTGCCTGGATTCCTCATTTAGCCACCCTCCAGTGCATAATCTCTACAGAAGCAACTTGTATTTCTCCCCTCCATTTTCACTTTCCCTTTTCACTTTAAGGTGCTCTTAAATAAATGAAGATGAACCATAGTCAGTAAATAGAAGACAAACTCGGGATTTTGAAAAAACCCTCTTCGGCTACAAATACCAAGTGAGATGCTGAAGCTTGATGCTGCGCAATTCCCAGCAGAATCCAGCCAGTTAAAGGTGGTGACCTGTGGCACAGAACAATGACCTATGGACAAGTCCAGGAGGGGAAGACAGATGCTTTCTGATTTGCACACCTATGTCACTTGAGTTCCCAGACCAGGAAATTGACATGTGGATTGTGATGGAATCTGCTCAGTTCTACCAACAGAGGAATCCACTTTCTAATCTGAGTTTGTGGAACAAATTTCTTAGAAGAATTGGAGTAATGGTATTTTTGCCATTATCTGCAAAACAGATAATTGGGTGGACATATGAATAGTAATAGAATAATAGAGTTGGAAGGGACCTTGGAAGTCTTCTAGTCCATATTATATAATATATATACACAGTGTGTGTGTGTGTGTGTGTGTGTGTGTGTAGTATATATCTACAGTATTCCATACCATACTGTACTATGTTACCTACAAAGCCCTGAAAAACTCCTATAGAAATCCTTTTGCTGTACTTTTTCTATAGAAACTGGTTCCACTCCTATCCCACACACAGTATCTGTATCTGTCCACGACAATTCCTGATGTCCCTAAAAAAGGGCAGAAAACCATAAGCAAATATACTAGGTAGGATTCAATTCTCATCAAAAGCGGCCAGGCTTGATGACTTCCGATAAAAATATAACTCCATCCATAAACAGAACTATCACAATAGTAATGTGCTTGCTAATATCTTAATTAACTAATAGCAATTAACAACTTAATTAATTCGATTTCCTGATTCTCATTAATGAATGAATGTGTATCTGCAATAGAGCACTGTCTTAGCTATTCAATTTTCTTCTGGAAGTTACAGATGATTCTGAACTACAGAGGGACAGGACGGGGCCTTGTAGGAGTGGCAGAATCTGGGGATGGAGTTAAAAGAGGGATCAGCCTAGAATCTCTACATAGTCACAAGTGGCCTAAGTCTTACCCTCCTAGAATTCTGTGGACTCAAATACTTTGGCCACCTAATGAGAAGGAAGGACTCACTGGAGAAGAGCCTAATGCTGGGAAAGATTGAGGGCAATAGAAGAAGGGGACGACAGAGAATGAGTTGGCTGAATGGAGTCACTGAAACAGTAGGCATGAGCTTAAATGGACTCCAGAAGATGGTAGAGGACAGGAAGGCCTGGAGGAACGTTGTCCATGGGGTTGCGATGGGTCAGACATGACTATGCAACTAACAACAACAACAATCTAACCCTAAGCAGGCTGCTAACCATTAGCTGAGAGGATTCCTGTGCATAGGCTGTTTAGCAATAAATCAGTTCAATTGCACGTTCATGTATGGACCTGATCTTTCCCATCTGATCCAACCCCAATGATTCACTGTTATAAGACAACTCCAACCATACTGTGTAGCCCCTGGATATATCACTGAGCCCTCTCTCAAACAACAAACTCTTTGGGATTCTGCCTCTTATGAAGAAGTGCTAGATGCTAATGAAGTTTCTTTGGATTCCTTTATGTTAAATAGGGGACAAAAAGGCCATTCTTCTTCGTTTACCCCAGGGGTGTCAAACTCAATTTCATTGAGGGCCACATCAGCATTGCAGTTGCCCTTGGGGGGGTGGGGGTATGTGGCCAGGGTAGGTGCAGCCTACTGGGTGGGCGTGGAGGGAGTGGGTTTGACCTACTGGGTGGGGATAGCCAGCTCTACATCGTTCCCATCAATGGTGCCTGTGGGGGCTGGGCAGAAGTGGGACAGATCTGAGGGTCTCTGGCAGAAGGGGGTGGGACCAGGGCAAGTGCCAAGGCATGGTCCAATGGAGGAGCCTCACTGTTCCTCTCAGGCCATGTGGGGGGGGGGCTGGATGGTGGTGCAGGCTGCCCAAAGCCCTGGGCAGCAGAGGTCAAATGCCCAGCCTGGCCCTCAAGCACCCATGGCACCAAGCCCAGCCCCACTTCCCCAAGGGGGTGCCCAGCTGCACTTACCTCCTCCTCAAGGCTGCTGCTGCTGTGCTTGTTCTCCTTAGCCAGGTTGTTCATGATGGGTACCAGGGCAAAGTCAGAGGGAGACTGAATGTGTTTCAGCATAGATGGCCACCACAAAATTGTACATTGGCTCCTGGCCAGCCGGCCTGGGCCAGGGCCAAGGCAATGGGGGCCGTTCCCTCACTGTTTCCAGGATGGCTTCATGGGCCACATGAAACCACTTTGCGGGCCGCATCCGGCCCCTGGGCCTTGTGTTTGACATGTCTGATTTACCCCATCAGCCTTTTCTAATTTCACAGATTCTCTCTCCTAGCCCAAGAGGCTTACAGGTGGGTGGTGTGATGCAACTCTCTCCATACATTATGAATGAGGACCAATAAGCTTATCCTATTTTTAGAGCCTGGAAGCACTAAAGACCTATCAAAGTCTCATTTCCCATTCATTTCCCCAGGCTGCCTTTTCTCACTTCCCAGGTAAGCAAATGCCCAGAGATTGGTGGCTCAAATTAGGCTAAGGAATTCAGTCCCCCAATGCCATTTCTTGCTTTTTAACACTGGCCATGAAGCACAACATCTGCCAAAATAGAAGAGTGCAATCAAGGCAATCAAGTTCCAGACTGGCTTTCATTATTTTAAGCTTTCAGATATTCTTGAACTATTTAGCATGCCCAACTGATGTGGCTAAGTTCTGGGTAGTAAGACTTTAATCCAAATCTCATTGGATTTTTACTTGTTGAAACTCTGCCCTTTATTATGTTTGTCACAATGCATATAAAAAGGGATTAAGCTTTGATTGCATGGTTGGGCTACCATCCTTATTTTTCTGATACATCCTTGGTTCAAGTCCTTATTCTGTATGCCATGGAAAACTTCAGCCAATAGAACTTCTATGTGAATGGACATAGACCTGTGTGCATGACAATTGATTCTACAACCCTTTTCCTACTTGAACATATTCTCTGCGTAAGAAAAATGCTATGTTGGGCGCCATTTTGGTCTAGGGATTAAGGCAGTACCAATCCCTAGTCTGTGGATTGGTACTGGTCCGCGATCTGCCAGGAACTGGACCTCACAAGTAAAGCACTATCCGTGCACGTGTAGGATGCAGGCAGCACACAAAACCACGCTTCCCCCGGTTCAGGGAAAAAAACCATCTCTATGGAACGAGTCCATGTCACCTAAAAGCTTGGGTTTCTAGCCAGCTGGGTGACTTTGAGCCAGTCACTGTCATCCAGCTCAACCCATCTCAGATGATCATTGTTATGAGGAAAATAGTAGGAGTATTATGTATGTACGCCACCCTGAATTACTAGTTATAAGGAAAATACTCAACAGCACAAGTATAATGTAAGAGTCAATGACAATTCTCCATAGCCAATTTGCCATGGGACAAGAGTTACATTAATATCAAAGAAGTGGTGGAACAGAATCATTAAAGAAAGGATGCAAAAGGAGGGACAGAATGAAATGTGAATGACAAAAATTAAAAAAAAAATTATTTATTTTAAATAATTAAATTGAATTGTTAAATTCAATTATAACAGAAACTTATACTATGGAGAGTTGGCTGTGGTGAGTTGGCTGTGGTGACTTGACCTCAGTGAGTTGTCCCTTCCGTAATGTAATTGATGATATGAAGCTAAAATTTAATTAATCTAGTCAACTATTTTGATGTGATTTCTTTGAATCAGTGTAATTACATATATTCCTTACCATATTACAAATACAGAAATTTGAAATACATGAACTCTTTTTAGACTTTACAGGCAAAAATCTGGTTTGGGGTCCCTTTCAGCCTTTCATGTTGAGCAAGAACTTTGTTGACTCATGGTAAGAAGAGGGTGAAAAAAAAATGGGCTTAAACCACTGTGATTGTAAGAGGGAATCCAGACCTCTAGTTGTGCAATGAGCAACCAGCACTTTCATTGAACTTCATTTTTGTGTGCAAGAACTTTTTTTTAATCTAGCCAGGATATATCTGTGAGAATTCTGCCCAATCTAGGTCAAGCCAAGCTATGTAAAGTCAGAAGGTCTCTGATTTACTGCAGGAGTTTTGACTTGGAGAACCTGACGGCTCCCTACCAGTTCTGCGTTTACTTCTGTAAACCAATTGTCCAACCCTGGAAAGTTTGGACACTTCCAAACAAAATGCTGGCTGCGGACATCTCTTATTGTGACAGAATGTCTATGGTGCTTACAATCTTACAATTAAAGACGATGCAAGGGGCTTTGCAGCGAGCTGTCTACACAAGTAGGGTTTTTCTTTAATTAAAAAAACAAAGTCATGGGAGGTTGAAGTCTGGCAGACCCTAGAATGCTGAAGGACCTGCCATAATAGGTTTTGTGAAGGAGATTCAAAGAGGAGAGGAAATTGACACCCCCACACACATCCAGTGAATAGAAAGTATATGTAGCTTTGCCACCAAAGCTACATATATTTTGTCACTTGGCAAATTCAACAGTACAGCAGCAAGCTTTTTAACGCAGGCACAGCACTGCTATAGAGAGCCATGGAGATGGCCTTGAGAAAGATATTCAGATACTGTTACAGAAGCAACATTCCTTAAGTCCTGGAATGCCTGCAATCTACTTAGAAGAACTCCAGAAGGACTCAATACCTAAGTACCAATGCCACAAAGAAGAAGACTCAACCTATCTTCCAAAATACCTGAAGGCAAGAAAAGAAGCAATGGATGGAAACTAATCAAGAACAGAATCAACCTAGAACTAAGGAGAAATTTCCTCACAGTGAGAACAATTACTCAGTGGAATGGTTTGCCTTCAGACGTAGTGGGTGCTCCATCACTGGAGGTCTTTAAGAAGAGACTGGACATTATTTGTCTAAAGTGGTATAAGGTTTCCTGCTTGAGCACAGGGATGGACAAGAAGACTCCAAGGTCCCTTCCAACTCTTATTATTCTCTTATCCAACAAATTGTCCTCCTTTCTGGACATCAACGAAGTAAGATGCACCCTTTCTACTCTTCTCTGCTGAATATAGGAAATATACAGAGAGGAAAAGAAGGGGGAAGAAAGACAGCTGCTGCCTACTTCTGTTATGGATTGAATCTGCCCTTGATCCACAAAAATAAGGAAGAATGAATATCATGGGAAGGAAGTGTTCTTCTCCCCCACCCAGGTCTGCTTACCTGTTTTCTGGATCTAACATAGCCATGTTCCGCGTCACGTAGCACATTTTGAGTGGGATGGTTTTTTTGTCTCGGTGGATGTTGAGAGACAGCGGCAACAGAGGATCAATGGTTGGGTTGCCCAAACGGGGGGACTCAGGAGGAGGAGTTTCCCATCCGATTTCAGAAATAGGAGATCCTTTCTTCACATAAGGAGTGGCTTCTCGCATGTATTTCACTGAAAGGAAGAGGAAAGCAAATTAAAGCATCAGTACAGAAGAAGAGAAGGCAGAGCTGGCGAGCGGAGTTAAATGTGTCATTAGCTTAGAGTCTTTACGTTTCCACAAATAGTCCAAGTCCAACCCCTCTTGAATTCTGCTGACCTTATTTGGCATCAATTTAGTGTTGAACTTTAGCTGACTAGATTCTTGTGGCTTGGTCTGAATAAATCTGTTATCCTGTAATCCAGGGGTCTTCAAACTTGGCCCTTTTATGACTTGTGGACTTCAACTCTCAGAATTCCTCAGCCAGCGTGCCTGGCTGAGGAATTCTAGGAGTTGAAATCCACAAGTCATAAAAGGGCCAAGTTTGAAGATCCCTGCTGTAATCCAAGGAATGGTCCTGATTCTCTGCGCCAAACATTAGGAGAACAAGTCTAGTGCTTATATCGAAGAAAACCTGTCTTCCAGGTAGAAATGTCTGTAAACTGAGTCATGGCAACTGAACTTAACAAAACAAAAAGAAAGAAAGAAAGAAAGAAAGAAAGAAAGAAAGAAAGAAAGAAAGAAAGAAAGAAAGAAAGAAAGAAAGAAAGAAATCCAACTGCCATGACTCAACTTGCAAGTGTGACCACATTGGTCCTGAAGTTACAACTTTAGTGGATTGTGGTCAAACGTCATAATGGTCGTAAAACCAGTTGGTCATATGACCTATCCAATTTTATGTTGGTTTTTTTGTGGCAATCATTAAGTGAACCCAGTTTTCCCTAAAACCAGAAATTCCTTTTTCTGCAAAACTGACATAAAACACATTCACATGACTGCAGAATGGTACAAAGGGCCATAAATGTGATTGTGCTGCCGAGCACCCAAAGTGCAGTAACTCCAGGCCACAACTCCATTTAGAAAGAATTGCTGAGAATTCTGGGAGTTATCTGGAGGTCAGCTAAGCCGATTCAGAAAAGCCTCCCAGTGTGAAACACTAGAAACAGTTTCTATTTCTCCAACAAGAATGCAACTAATTTAAGACAATCTTTCTTTTTACAAAATACTGTATATTTACATGGATGTGTTTTGACTCCTCTACCTGAAGTTTAAAATATCACTTTTAGTTCCAAGCTCAAGTGTTTCTGTTAATTTGTTTTTTACACCTACTTCTCCTCTAAGAAAGAAGTGTGCCTTTTTACTTTATTTTTATTTATTTACTCCAATTATGATTTTTTTCTCTGATACACCAAACCAACTTATTCAGGGATAACCTTTAATTTTATCCATGCAACAACCACCTCATGATCTTCCTTGATATAGTCTGGTCAGCCAGGTTGTAAAAATAGTGTTTTAACTGCACCCATACAGTGTGAACATGAAAACAACATGAAAACAACGATTTATCATTGTTCACAATATAACACCCATCAAATGAGTAGGATCAGAAGGCCTATCACCCTCAGCCAAAAAGAATTGAGCTCCCAAATCTCTGAAGTTAACAAGCTGGAAAAAGCCCAAGATAGCCTTTACTCAATGCTAACTAGACTAACAATACACAAATGAATTGATAAAGTGCCTGGTAACAATTGTCTATGAGTTGATCCCAACCTCTTTTTCAGGTTGAAGTTCTAATTGTCATCACATACTATTGAATAAATCTGCTCTCTTTGTGTCCAACAAATTTGAAATTGAAGTCAGGTAATTAAGATTACAACATTTGTTTCTGGTTCCTCCAAAAATCCACCTCACCCCTCCGCTCTGAAAACAACGCCAACGAGGAATTGTCTTTTGAGTGAATTAATCTGCTGCCATATGCTAACAGCTTCATTATTTTCCTGTTAGCTGGGCCGACAGCCAGCCAGTGCCGTGTTCTAAAGAGCACTTCATTGGCACCCATTTTCACCAAAGCTTCAACATTTCCACAATTAAGCCTTTGTTATATATTCACAGATGACATTTCGGAAGGAGGAAAAAAAAGAAAAAGAATAAAAACACCCGTCTTGCAAGTCAGACGGACAAACGCGATCAAATCTATCAAGCTTCGTTGTTTTTTTTCCTAATTAGATTCTTGAACATCTTGTGACTCATTCAGGTTAGCCATAACAATAACAACAGCAAAAAAGAAAAGAAAAAAAGACTTGAAACTGCAGGGTTTCACTTTGATTCTGTAAGGGAACAAAAATGGGAAATATCAGCTTATGGTACGATGCAGGTAAAAGGAAAGTAAAGTTGAAAGAAAGAAGAAATTTGATCAAAGGCAGAGAATTAGAGACTTTCTAGCTTTGCCAGCTTTAGGAAGCGACTGATATTAAAATATGCACACACACCCAAATATGACCCTTGTAGTGAAAGTTTGGTTTTTTTTAAAAAAAAAAACTTCATTTATCATAACCACCAAATTTTCACACACAGATAGTCCTCTACTTACAATTGTTCATTGAAGGACTGTGCAATTACGATAGCAGTGAAAAAAGTGACAGGATCAATTTTCACATGTACGACCACTGCAGCATTCCCGTGGTCACGTGATCAAAATTTGGGCAATTGGCAACTGGCATGTATTTATGACAGTTGCAGTATCCTGGGATCACGTGGGTCACCATTTGTAACCTTCTCAGCTGGCTTCTAACAAGCAATGGAGGAAGCCAGATTTGCTTAATGACCATGTGATTCATTAAACAACTGGAGTGATTCGCTTAACAACTGTGGCAAAAAGGTCATAAACTGGGTCAAAACTCACTTAACAATTGCCTTGTTTAGCAACAGAAATGTTGGGCTCAATTATGGTTATAAGTTGAAGACTACTTGTATTCCTCCTTCTTAATGGGAAACAGCTTCAAACTCTTTCTATATCTACACATACACACTGATACACAAAGGAAGCAAGAGGGACAATAATGATTTCCAGCTAACACAGTTTAAACTGCATCCAGATGTCTTTGTTTTGTTAAAAGGATGTTATGAGAAACCAGAGAATTGGAGGATTTCAACACAGATGAAAATGTACACACTGAGTACAAAAATCTCTAATTTTGAATGGGATACCCCAGAGTAAGGGCCAGCTTTCCCAGTTGTGTGCTATCCTAATTGGGACTGGAACTGTTCTGGTTCCCATTTAGGGGCAATTGCGTAAGCAACAGAGTAATAAAGGAATAATTATCATGAATAGTAATAGCAGAGCACATGATGTACTTTGGTGTTATTTTCATAACTGAATTCATGCCAGGCCCTTAAGATGGCATATTATATTTAAGACTCTTCTTCACATTTTATCTACATAACAATCTTGTAGGGCAGGGGTGGGGAACCATGGCCGTTTCATGACTTGTGGACTTCAACTCCCAGAAGTCTTGAACCAGCCATGCTGGCTCAGGACTTTTGGGAGTTGAAGTCTACATGCTGGCTCAGGAATTCTGGGAGTTGAAGTCCACAAGTCATAAAAGGGCCATGATTCCCCACCCCTGTTGTAGGGCATCATCAGATTTGAGAGACAGAGATTCGTCCAAGCCATTTAAACAACACCAATTGCAAAACTTTTGTCTGACTTTGATGAAAACCAAAGTCAACACTACAACAACAACAACAAAAATCACACTGGCAAATTGCATTTTGGCAACAACATTTGGGAACTGACTTTAAGCTAGAGTTTGGAGAGTGCATATGGGCTACAGGTTGCCCATCCTTTTTCTAAAAAAATAGAGATTTTTTCCCTTCCCTATCTCCTCTATTCTTCCTCTCGTACAATGCTTATATTTATGTGTAGTTCAAAAATGGAATGTGCCATATCTAAATATTTGATTAATAGCCACCAGTTCTATATTACTGATTCATCATTTGGCGGTAATTGAGTTTTGAGCTGGCAGGAACAGCAATTATTGTTGCCAGATACTACTCATCAGGAGGAGAAAGAAAGAAGAGGAAGCAACTGGAAATTTTAGAATTTCTGTTTTTTAGTGGCATCCTGGAATAGTAAGAGAACGTAAGAGAGAGAATGTATGTGAGTGTGAGAGAGATTCTCTGACTTTCAGAATTGTGTTCTGGGGAGCCTTTTCCCCGAGTTGGCCTACCTTGAAGGGCTGACAGAACTATAATCTCCAAATCACAAAAAGTAATAGTTCCACTTCTTACAAAATAAGACCTTTGGTTCTATTCTCCTTGTTGCAAAAGGCAACGAGGTGGAAAGAAACATACATTTTATAAGAGAGATGGAAGGAACTGAGGATCTTCAGTCTTGCCAAGAGAAGACTGAGGGCAATATAACAGCATTCTTTGAAATCAGAAACAATGTCTTACAGAAGATCAAGACCTTTTTCCTCACTGTTCTAACATGAAGGCACAAAGCAAGGGATTTAGTTACAGGAAGGCAGGTCTCTGACTGTGTCTTAGGAAAACAACTTCCTAACAATAACAGCAGTGCAACAGTGGAACCAATTAACCAAAGGTGAGGGGATCTCTCGGCTGTGCTGAAATGGCGTCTAGACAGGGATGCATTAATTAGGGTTCCTACAAGGAGATGACCTTGAAGGTCTAAACTGCTTTTCATATGTACTGAATCTATAGTCAGAAGGGCCCACTGGCTCCCACTGAAACCCAGCTTCTTGCTTTCCCCAAGGGAAAAAATTGCCTGATAATTCTAGGCAGATGTTAAATTTTTAGGAACAGAATGTAAGTATTGCATTAAAATTCCTTCTTGTTATTGGACTCCAGCCATAGTTGATCTTTCTTTTTAGCTCTTTGATATACAAGTAGTCCTAGACTTACAATCATCCATGAGCTCCACATTTCCGCTGCTAAGAGAGATCGTTGTTTAGTGAGTTGCACTGCATTTTACAACCTTTTTGCCACAGTTGTTAGGCAAACCACTGCAGTTCTTAAGTGAAGCAGGTGGTGGGTAAGTGAATCTGGCCCCCATTGACTGATTGTTGGAAGCTGGTTGGGAAGGTTAAAAATGGGGAACATGTGACACCAGGACAGCGCAACTATCATAAATACATGCCAGTTGCCAAGAGGCTAAATTTTGATCATGTGACCATGGAGATGGCTGTAAGTATGAAAACTGGCCATAAGTCCCTTTTTTCAATGCTGTTCTCACTTCAAATAGTCACTAAAGGAATGGTTGTTAAAATCAAGAATTACCTGTAGATAAATTTATCTGTAGCTAAAAGAGAAAAAAAAGGAGTTTAACTAGAGAGGCACCTCCCTTGCCATATCAAAGAAACCATTTGGCATTATCTCATGTTCTGCCCATCAATGCTTATCTCATCAGCCTTGGTGTATGCCAGAAATCCTTAAATATGGTCTAGATAAATCATTAGGTGTGCACAGTAATACTAACACACTTCATTAAGTAGTTTTGAAACATTCTCGGTTGTCTTTTTGATTAACAAAATATTTTAAAATGCTTTTAAGTGCCTGGCGAATATATCTTGCAGATAATTAAAAAACAATTTAGCTGGCTGATAAATGAATTGAATGAGACAAGTTATATTTTCTTTCCAATTCTCCTCTCAATTCTCATAAAACCCAGGACTTCGTTATATAATTGCACCTGCCCAGTGAGGTTGATTCATGTCATCGTTTTGACCTCATCATGGCTTGTTAGTGATGCTGCTAATTTGAACCCAACACGCTGGCTATCTTAAAGGCCAAAGGAGAATCTGCAGGACACAAATTTACTCCTCCAATTTTATTGCTTCCTTTAGGTAGATGTCTTGCTCTGATTAGGGGAATGATGAGTCTGGATTCTGGATAAACTTGGGAGACAATATACAGGTAATCTTTAACTTACGATCAGTCGCTTAGCAACTGTTCTATGTTACAATGGTCCCCCAAAAGGGGCTTACAATCCAAATTTGATTTTCAGATGGTCGCCTCCCATTCCATGGTCATGTGACCACACTTTGTGTGCTCAGCCACATTTTATGACCATTTGCAATGTCTCATAGTCATGTAACCGTATTTTGTGATAGTTTTGCTGAAAACTGGCACTTCCAGTCTTTGGCAAAACCTCAACGCAAAAAACAATTGGTTCGCTTAATGGCTGCAGGGTTCTCTTTACACCATTGCATTCACTTAATGATTGTCATATTCTCTTAACAACCATCTCAAAGAAAGGTAATAACTTTGCAACTTACGACTCTAATGGGCAGGGCTTCATTATGGTCGTAACTCGACTACTACCTGTAATGATTTTTGAAACCTGGTAAATAACTGTGTTACAAGTACGAGCATTATTTACAAATTGAGCATTAACCTAAGAGGAAAAGATAGAATGATGGGAATCATATATTGGGCTGTTAAACCACTTTTAAGCCCTGGTTTGTTGAACAAATCACAATTGGCCACATTCACACATTGCACTAAGCTATAAACCAGGGGTCTTCAAACTCGGCGCTTTTCTGACTTGTGGACTTCAACTCCCAGAATTCCTCAACCAGCATGTCTGGCTGAGGAATTCTGGGAGTTGAAGTCCACAAGTCATAAAAGGGCCAAGTTTGAAGACCCCTGCTATAAACCCTAATTTGCAAACCACAGTGGAGCTGTCCACGCAATGCACTGAACCAAAATCAGACAAATATGTTATGGCTGAGCTTATATGGAGTGTGTAAGTGTATCACAGGCATCCCACTGGTCTATATGAAACAGGATAACTATTAGACAAAAACACCCACTGGGTTGTAAAAAGTGTAAGATGAGATTTTCCTGTATTCCAGGTAAATAAAACGGACATTAAAATAAAAGAATGATATACCCAGCTGCCGCCAGTTAGCTGATCTTTACAATGGGCAATACCAAAACCTTAGCTTTCAGCAAATGTCACCAGGAGATAAACAATTTAAAATTTATAATGTCACTTGGCTCTAAGGTTTCAAATTTCATCTGCTTCCATGTGTACACACACACACACACAACCTTGTGTTCTTTATATGTTTTCTTAAAGCATGAATCATAAAGAAACAAAGAAGGTGAGCTACTGTGTCTCTTTTGCTCAGGAAGGGCATCTTTGTGTTTCATCTGTGCTTCCCAACTCAGGCCTTTTCCAGATGTGTAGATTCCCGCTTCCAGCTTGGGGATTTCTCCCACAAATGTGGGAGACACATGGCTAGCAAATCATCTCTACACAGTGCGGCTGTGGTCAAAGCTGTTACCTGAAGGTTGAGAACTCTCTGCTCTTGGCTGCTTGCAAAACAAAACATATTGTGACTAGCCACCTCATGCATATTTATCCACATCCCACCTTTCTAGCCAGAGGTAGCTGGCTGTTATTTATTTATTTAGAGTATGCACCTCGTACATGGTCTTGCAATATATATTAATATTTCACCTAGATTAAGAAAAACACAATGACATATGAACGTTAAAAAGATCTATATTCAGATACCAGTGTCTAAGCCATCTAACCACTGAAGTGCAGCATCGTTTATATGAAGAAAAAAAAAATCAGATACTGGATCAGACATGATGTGATCTACAGTTCGACGTGGCACCACCCCAGTTACACTGAGAGAAGGGTATTATGCCCCAGTGAGTCCTGGCAAACACCATGTGAGATGCAAATTCTATTCAGGATTGTCCGTTGTTGCCATGGTAGTTCAAAGCCTGGCACTTTTTGCATGGGTACATTCACATGCCTTCCTATGTCTGGGGGTAAGTGACCCATTTGGCTTTCCATTGGGAATCGATGTTAAACTTATTGAGCAGATGTGGTGTGAGTGCCAGTGGGGGCTTCATAGATCTGAGATATCTGACTGATAAATTGAGGAAGGTCGGCATACCCTGGTAGGAGTTGGCTGTGGTATGCAATGTGTAAGCAACTCATCCAAACCAAAGATGTTGTTATTTGCAGCATGGCTGTGCAATGCTCTTGAAGAAGCAAGGACGAAACACATAGATATCTGAAATTCTTTAAAAGAGCCATGTCTTTTCCCAGGATCAAAGGGCTCCCTGAACAGCTGCCAGATAATCTGGGGAAAAGATCTAGTGGTTTTAAAGAATTGCAAGTGCTGTCTAGCGCCCCAAAGCATCTACCTGAAGTACATGTAGTCTTTGATGTATGACTACCATTGGGACCAGAACGTCTGTCACTAAGCAAGGCAGTTGTTAAACGACTTGTGCGCAATTTTACAACCTTTTTTGTCCTTGGTTGTTAAGCAAATCACCATGGCGGTTAAGTGAATCACATGGTTGTTAAGTGAATTTAATCCCCCGCCCCACCCCGACTTTGTTGGAGGTCAGGTGGAAAGATTGCCATATTTATCATCTCATCCCAGGATGCTGCAACCTTGGTAAATACATTTTTTTAATAATAATAAAGTTGGAAGTGACCTTTGGAGGTCATCTAGTCCAATACCCTGCTCAGGCAGGAAACCCTATACCATTTCAGACAAATGGCTGTCCAGTCTCTTCTTAAAAATTTCCAGTGTTGGAGCATTCACCGCTTCTAGAGAAAGGTTGTACCACTGGTTAATTGTTCTAACTGTCAGGAAGTTTCTCCTTAGTTCTAGGTTGCTTTTCTCCTTGATTAGTTTCCATCCGTTGCTTCTTGTCCTGCCTTCAGGCGCTTTGGAGAATAACTTGACTCCCTCTTCTTTGTGGCAGCCCCTGAGATATTGGAACCCTGCTATCATGTCATCTGGTTGCCAAGCACCCAAATTTTCATGTGGCCACAGAGATGCTGCAATGGGTATAAATATGTGGATTCGTCGTAACTCACTTTGTTCAGCACCATCATAACTTTCAACGGTCATTAAATAAATGTTTGTAAGTTAAGGGCTACCCATATCCAATCATAAGTAATACAATTCTGTTTTGGATAAGTTACTTAATCATAGCAAACAACTAATCAGTGTTTCTGAGCCCTCACCTCTCCTCAGCCATCTGAGGAGAAAGTAAGAAGCCACACATGGGTATAAGTCAGTGTTTCTCAACCTTGACAATTTTAAGGCATGTGGACTTCAACTCCCAGAATTCCACAGCCAGCAATGCTGGCTGTGGAATTCTGGGAGTTGAAGTCCACATGCCTTAAAATTGTCAAGGTTGAGAAACACTGGTATAAGTTAATGTATCTACTACCTCACCAGTTTAAGATATGAGCAAACAGGCTCATACAAATCCTGCCTTGGAAATGAATTAATAGCTAACATAAAGTGTAGGTAGCTCTACCATTCTAGTAACTTTTCACATACAGCCTATACTTATCTGGGCGTATTTAAACCAAGATATTTTTATATTTTTTTTGCTTCATGCGAAAGATAACTGCACACAAATTTCCTCCAGTCATCATTTTACTTCTCATTTTTCAAAATACGTGGCTGCAGTACTGTAATTGAACGTGATCCTGCTGTGTTCAAAAATATTTATACTTTGGAGTTATTCACCAGGGGAAAATAGGAGCCAGGCAATGTTCTTACAAGCTCTCTGAATGGCCTTAAGTGAGATTACAAAACACTTAATTACATGCCTCTCTGGAACAGCTCTCTGCCTATTATCATTCTTGCATATTAGTGGTTAAGAGTTATTTACTTATAAAAATGCCATTGCCACCTTTTCAAAATTTGCTCAGGGAACACCAAGTATAAAACATTACAACTGATGCTAAAGTCCTGGCAACTCACAATCACTTCAGGAAGAGCTTCTTTCTTAAATTATGGTTTCCAAGCCAAGAGAATCAAAGGAGGAACTAGACATTAGTAGACCGTGTCCTTGTCACAAACACTTTTTTAGGTGGAATCCAAAACCAGAACTGAATAAATGAAACTTTCATGGCTCAAAAAGCTCTTTCAGTTGGTTGCATGTATGAATATGCAGAAGAAGAAAAAAAGAACTCTTATGAGAGGATTAACAACAACAAAAAAGGCTTAGCATTTCAAGGAAGGTTCTGAATTTTGATCTATACATGCAGAAGAATGAACCAGCAAGAGGAATTTACCATTTCAGAGGGCAGATGGAGGTTACTATTTTTAAAAGTCAGCCCATGGAACAAGACAAAAACCAAACCAGATTATAATTACTTGATTTATTTATCACACTTCCTGTCTCCCAAGCGAAACATTCAAATTCAATACAAATTATTTATTTGATTTGATTTTTATTTTATCCTGCCTTCATTACTTTATAGGTAGCTCAAGGCGGTGAACATACCTACTACTCCTTCCTCCTCCTATTTTCCCCAACAGCTCTCTCAGGTGAGTTGGACTGAGAGAGAGAGAGAGAGTGACTGGCTCAAAGTCACTCAAGCTGTCTTTCATGCTTAAGGGCAGGACTAGAACTCAAAGGCTGCTGGTTTCTAGGTCAGCACCTTAACCACTACACCAACCTGGAAATCCATCTACCCATGAATATAATTAACAAACAGTAATGGCTTTTCTGGGGTAGTTTAGTCATTACTCCTTCAATTCACAGTACTTTGTCCTACTACAGGATATACAATAGATCCAGCCTACGTCCTAATGAAAAGAAGCATATACCTCTTCAAGGGCCACTGAATTCAAATTCAAAGTTTTACTCATGCTGAAGACACGTCAACTGAACACTTTCCAGATGGAGAAGCACTGATGATGTTACCTAGTTTGAGTAATGAAATGTATGCAAGAAAAACCAAGCTCAGAGAGCACCAGGGACCCTTCATTTTAACCCTGAGCCAAAAATAGTGGCATTATATGGGGATTGGGGATTCCCCCCCCCCCAATTTCATTCTCAGGTAAGCTGGGTACAAAAAAATATGATTTTGAATGTTCCAAGGTCTTCCAAATTTCTGAAGTTTATATCCAATAGCTTGAGTACTACACTGATGCCGGTGTAGGATGCTGAGTTGTGAACCCTTCATAAGCATCTGCATTGTTATTGCCATTTCTTCTTTAATGATTCCCCAACTAAATCTGTGTCCACTCATCTTCAAATTACCAAGGTTGAGAAACACTGATTTAGGATAATATGTAACTTCATCCATTATTGTTTGTAAACCATGATTTGTGGCTCACTGGGCTGAGGAAACCCAGCTCACTGTGGCTTAGATAAGAAGTGACGATTAAGTAAGTCAATAGCTTTCTATGAAATCCAAAGTGGGTTTTTGTAACTTTTTCCATTTGTTGTAATAATTCTTTGCATTTTGTGTTGCCACACCCTTCAGAGACCTTCCTATTCACATTCTCATTAGCATAGGATGAAATAGTTATTTTTAAAAAGGAGTTTTAAAAATCCTGGTGTTATTCAGAATATAAAATGCACAGTTCTATCCAAAACAGCTGACTCCCAATTGAAGTTTTATTTGTATAATATAACAGAAATATTTCTGGTATACTGTCTTATGTGGGAGGGGAACTTCCCTGTGTTTGGAAAGTAAAATCTTAACTCTAAACTTTTCTATGCGTGGGAAAAGAATTTTGAGAATGTGTGTGTAAAAGAACAAATACAGGACATGAAAAGTTTTACTTCTTGGCAATGCTGGTCAAAAAATCCATTTGGTCTAATGGAATCTTTCTTAACTTTATTGACCTTGAGATGTGTGGGCTTCGATTCCCAGAATTCCTCAGCCAGCATGCTGACTCAAGAATTCTGGGAGTTGAAGTCCATGCATTGATGAGGTTGGGAAACACTGAAAGTCAAATATTTCCTACCATCTACATTTAATCCTTAATTCTGCTAAAGATCTTGCTTGATCACATTAATTCCTTTTGTTCAAATGGCACTCTGCCAAAATAGACAACTGATATTTTTAATCTGGTCACAATGTATTTTTGCCCATTTATTTAGAAATTACAGCAGTTTCTAATATGTTGAATAATGGGCTCTCATTCTTGGCTTTATTTTTAGAGGAAAATGTTTTTTGCTTCCACAAGAAAATTTAGAGGCATTTCATATGCTGCCTTGCACAGATTTTCCAGGCAATTAAAAACAGGCATAAAAATGTCAAATTTAACTTTTACTCCTGTGTATTAAAATACCGTAGGTTAGAGGCCTTCTTTTATTACAAAATAATCTATTGAAATGCACAAGGTTTCTCCTGGAATTTACATGTCATATTAAATCCCTTCTCTTTTCCTGGATACCCAACACACAAATGTTTTTGGGAACGTTCTGCCTTTCAATTTTACTGTACAGACAGCCCTGGACTTACGACCACAATTAAGCCTAAAATTTATGTTGCTAAGTGAGACATTTGTTAAATGAGTTTTGCCCCATTTTATGATAGATGTTAAGTGAATCTGGCTTCCCCATTGAGTGTCAGAAGATTACAAAAGGTGATCACATGACCCCAAGACATTGCAACCTCATAAATATGAGTCAGTTGCCAGGCATGCAAAAAAAAAATTATTTATAAATTTTATTGATTTTTTTAAAAAATAAATCACATAATAGTTGGTTAACAGTGTGTTTGCTTAGTTTACATTTGTAAGGAAAGATCATTAACAATTGATTTCTATAATTCGTAATCCACATATTCCAACAAATGTCTCTTTTTCTCTTAAATATTCTCTCTGGTGGGTCCCGTCATCTATATTGGACCCAGATTGTTGGGGGCAATGTAAATATATATATACATTGCTTACTGGTGTACACCGCTTAGATAGTGCTCGCACTTAAAGCGGTATATATGTCTCATAAATAAATAAATAAATAAATATTCTAAATTTTCATTTAATATTTTCAATATGAATCAGAGAGGTTTTCCGTCTATTTTCCCCCAACAAATTGTACAATTTATTCCAGATTTCATAATAATCTGTTTCACTCTTTTCCTTAAGTTCTAATGTCAACCTATCCATTTCCGCACAGGATAAAATCTTATTTATTACTTCTTCTGAGGGTGTCTCATTATCCTTCCATCTCTGTGCAACGGCTAATCTTGCTGCTGTTAGCATGTGTAATAATAGGTATAGGGATCCTTTATTTTGATTATGTGATCATGGGGATGCTGCAATGGTCAAAAGTGTGAAAAATGGTCATGTCACTTTTTTCAGTGCCGTTGTAATGTCGAATGGTCACTAAATGAACTGTTGTAAGTCGAGGACTACCTGTATTTATGATTAGGTATTGTGATGATCACTTGCACCCTGTAATCCCCTCCGTAAGAAAACCTGGCAGACATTGTTTTATTTTTTTGGAAAACTTCCTTTTTTAACAAAGCTTTCAGCGTGTAACGTTTGTGTTTTCACATTTGCTCTTTCAGGGTTTTCGATAGTGGTAATCCTCTCATTATTTTCTCCCCTGCTGTTTTCTGTTTCATATTTCATGTTTCTGTTCTGAGAAGCTGTAAAAACATTTGTACAAATAAGTAAAAAATGCCACAGTTTTGAAGCTTGGGAGAGGTTTGTTCACATCCCATTTGCAAGGAGAAAAAAATACTGCAGTACAAGTTTGTCAGGAGTGTTTTTAAGGCCATGACCTCTTGAGGAAGCAAAATACTTTTTTTTAACCTATTACTCAGGATAAAGTTAATCTTTATGACCCTGTCTCAATCAGAGAAGCAAACAAGAGGCTTTATCAGCAATTCTTCCCATTTACCTTTTCCTACCCAGGAAGTGACTTTTTGTTCAAAATGAACTTTGTCTTCTTTGAGTCATTCAGAATGGAAGTGAGAGAGCATTCAGGCTTATAGAAACATTTCACTTTTGCTTTTTCTTCTGCCAGCTACAAATTCATTTACAGCAGTGTTTTTCAACTTCGCAATTTTAAGATGAGTAGACTTCAAATTCTCAGAATTCCAAGTTCAGATTTCTTGAATTTGCCAAGTTTGAAAAACACTGATTTAGCATCAGATGGAGAATCCGGTTAGCTCAGTGGTTCTCAACCTTTTTAATGCCGCGACCCCCAACTGGTCGTAAGTCGAGGACTACCCAACCGGTCGTAAGTCAAGGACTACCCAACCGGTCGTAAGTCGAGGACTTTCCCTGCCTGGGAGTGCCGCGCAAGCGTGGTGCCGTCCCCTGCGCCAGCTGAGGCGTAGCTGGCAAGCGGCAGAGACGGAGCAGGCCGACGACCGGCTGGGCCACCAGCTGGCCCAGCCCAAGGGAGGTAAGGCACCCGCCGGGCCCCACGTGCGCCAGCAATCCTCCCTGCGCCCGCCGGCCTCCCACCTCCCACCCCTGGCCCTCTTTTACTTACATTTTTAGTAGTTGCTCAGCAGGGAGGGGTGGAAGCTTCCAGACAGCTCGCCTTCGCTGCAGACAACATGCAGCACCGTTTGCAGAATGGGACTTTTGGCGGGCTCAGCAGGGCAGAGACAGCCTGGACAATTCCTTTTGGCTTTTGAAAGCCAATAGAATTAGACTCTATTCAAGAGAGTCTATTCTATTGGCTTTCAAAAGCCAATAGAATAAAAGGGAGTAGCACAGCTAAGGAAAAGGGGGAAAAAATGGCGGACTGCGTTGTTTGGCGACCCCCGTGAAATGGTCGTTCAACCCCAAATGGGGTCCCAACGCACAGGTTGAGAACCACTGGGTTAGCTTGAAGTTGTATCCAGCCTATGAAATGTCCAATAGAGAAGACTGCTGGCATTCCTTACTTGGCTCAGTTTACATACAACTCTAAGGCAATGTTTCTCAACCTCAGCCACTTTAAGGTGGGTGAACTCTAAACTATCAGAATTCCCCTGCCAGAATTGACTTGCTCAACAAAGCATGGCTAAAAACCCAGTTAAAATTAGAAATGAATAATTTTAATATTGTAGACATTTCTAATTAAACTGGGCAGATTTATTTATTTATTTAAGAATGTACTGGCCACCTTTTTAAACAACCATTCTCACACACAGAGAATGAGGTGGCTGGATGGAGTCACTGAAGCAGTAGGCGTGAGCTTAAATGGACTCCAGAAGATGGTAGAGGATAGGAAGGCCTGGAGGAATGTTGTCCATGGGGTCGCGATGGGTCGGACACGACTTCGCAACTAACAACAACAAATTCAACACACAATGCAAACAGCCCACTTCACGCTTTCCCATGAGCCTCGATGACATCTGCTTCCTTGTCAAATTAGGGAAAGGCTGTTAGAAAGAAAATCAGAAAAGTGTTCCTCCTAATCTATGCAGGGATATGGATTTAAAATGGAAATGGAAACTGGAGGCTAAAATATATGAAGAACAGTTGCACGAATTGAGTAGTCCAGTGAATAGAAGGGCAAGGGGTGACATGATAGCAGCGTTCTAATATTTGAGGGGCTGCCATAGAGAAGAGGGGGTCAACCTATTCTCCAAAGCACCTGAAGGCAGGACAAGAAAACAACGGATGGAAACTAATCAAGGAGAGAAGCAACCTAAAACTAAGGAGAAATTTCCTGACAGAATAATTAACCAGTGGAACGGCTTGTCTTGTAGAAGTTGTGGGTGCTCCATCACTGGAAGTTTTTAAGAAGAAATTGGACAGCCATTTGTCTGAAATGATATGGGGTCTCCTGCTTGAGCAGGGGGTTGGACTAGAAGACCTTGCAGGTCCCTTCCAATTCTGTTATTCTGGTTCTGTTGCTTTTGCCTGACTGGGGGATCAGGTCCTACCTAGGTCTGCATTTCCAATTTGTAATCCAGACACACCCAGGAAACAGCTAATTAATGTGAAAAGCAGAGTATTCGCCCTCTTCCACTGTAGCAATTGCATGCTCTGAGGGTTTGTGCTGCCTATGATTCATGACTGGAGATCAATCATATAAATGCTTCCATTTTAATTAAGCTCAAATGCAAATTACATCAAACCCAATACAGTTTCTGTCCTACCTCCTACCTCCCACTGTGTTTTGGATTGGGTCCTGTGGCATTCGTCCAAATGCAGCCCTGGGCTTTAAAAAGTTATACACCCCCGGTGTAGTGTGACATCTGAGTCCAGGCACTGTTATGGTGGTTTAGCTTGTGAGATTAAACACTTTTCTTAGGAAACCTGTAATATTTAGTCACAACAGCAGGGGAGGGGAGAACAGCACAATCATAATTAGTCATTGTTCCTATAATCCAGAAGTAAATAAGTGGTAAGCGAAAATCACTTCATTCTTTCTCCAAATCCAGACGCCAAAATTAAGTGAATTCAGCACATTGGCATAATTGTATCTTTAAGTGTTTTGTTGACATATTAATGCTGATCTTTGCACCAGCCGTCCCATTATCAATTTTAAGCTGAAGCAATGACTCACAGAAAATATCTCCAAATGTAAAATAACTGCTGTCTTGAACATAGAAAAGAAATGGATAAAGAAATAAGACCCAGCTGATTCCCTAGTAGTCCCAAATTTGTCTGATTAAACAAAGAAGAAGAAGAAGAAGAAGAAGAAGAAGAAGAAGAAGAAGAAGAAGAAGAAGAAGAAGAAGAAGAAGAAGAAGAAGAAGAAGAAGAAGAAGAAGAAGAGGAAGAAGAAGAAGAGGAAGAAGAGGAAGAAGAAAGGGGAAAAAAAAGGAAAGATATATTGAAAGTTGCATTGTCTGCACATTCTTAAAAAGCTGATGTAGAACTTTTAAGGATCCTAGTAAACAGTAAAACTGTTCAAGAGACACTGAACTTTCCGGAACAGAGGTATTCTAATACTGAACTTACCAACCTGAGCCAAGGAGAGAGGCAATCTTATCTTTGCCAGCAATTGAGTATTTTATAAAGCAGACTGCCTCAGCTTTTTCTACATAGATAAAACTAGTCATCTCAGTGAACCATATAGGGTGCTAAATAGGTTACAGAAATAGGTATCATCAAGTGAGATTTAATTTGAGTTTAAGGTATAAAGTCACTCACTGCAGTTTGCAAATCATGGTTTGTGATTAGGGCAGGGATGACACACAGAAATGTAGAGTTGTGTAGGGCTCCTAACTTCCAATGCTCCTCTGAACATAGGGCTCTGTTTATGTATTTGATTTTTGTCTTGCCTTCATTTCATTATAAGTAACTCAAGGCAGTGAACATACAGAATACCTCTTGCTATTTTCCCCACAACAATTGGAAGGTGGGTTGTCTGGGTCAGAGTGACTGGCCCAAAGTTATCCAGCCAGCATTCATGGGCTAGAACTCACAGTCTCCTAGTTTCTAAATTAGCACCTTAACCACTACACCATACTGGCTCTCTATGCCATTTTGAAGCAGGAACCCCCCCCCCCCCAAGAAAGTCCAGCTAGCTTTTGTGATAACCATAACTTGGATGATTGAGAATCTCTGTAGACAATAGCAAGAGATTGTTGTGGGTAATCTTTAAACTGTATTTAAGAGTATATTAAAAATGGGAGAGATTTCAGAAAGGAAGGCTATGGACAGGAAGCTGATTCAACCTTTAGGCCAGCAAGCCAGAACCCTGGAAAATTAATCCTGGAAAAGTGCTTAGCAAACTGAAAGCTTAATCAAGAGTCCTTCAATGGCATGGCAATATTTTGGGACAGGCTCCACTTGTCAAGAGCGATTAGCAACTAAACACAAGATAACCAACAGAAAGTCTCTGTCAGGCACAAGGATGTCTTGTCATTTTCTGAAGGTATCTGCCAGGCATCAAGACCGTAGCTCTTATCTGCCTAAGAATGAAAAGAAATCTGCAATGCAAAGGAAGCCTCTGCCTGCCACACAGCTGGTCACTTAATTTCTTTTTTTTCCCCCCACAGGACAATATGATGCCACTGCAGCTTCTCTCAAATGCTGCCCGCGACTCATGAAAGAGACAATGGAAACCTTTGTTGCTTCTGTGAAAAATATAGAATGAAAGCCCCGGGTGACTAACAAAGCCTCTTTTTCTTTTTAAATTGTCTTCCAACACATGAAAGCTGGTTGCCCAAGTTCTGCCAAAATTTGCAACACAACTGTAATTCTTGGGTGGTCTCCTGACCATCCATTCCTCTGGTGTGCTTGGAGGTGTGCCACAGTTCTAAGCAGCATGCAGAGTTTGGTCGGCTTGCCGGTCGAGTTCAAATTGTAAAATGGAGAAAAAGAAAAAAATGGAGCTGGGAAAAAAGAAAAATGGAAAAGATCGGCATTTCTGGGGCTCCTGACCAGCTACCATAATTTTCAGTACAGGTAGTCCTCGACTTACATCAGTTCATTTAGTGACCATTTGACATTACAACGGCACTGAAAAAAATGACTTTTGACCGTTTTTCATATGACGGTTGCAGCAGCCCCATGCTCACATGTTCAGAATTCAGACGCTTGGCAACTGACTTGTATTTATGACTGTTGCAATGTCCCAGTGTCATGCAATCCCTTTTTTTCAACCTTATGATCAGCAAAGTCAATGGGGAAGCCAGATTCACATAACAATCATGATACTAACTTAACAGCTGCAGTGATTCACTTAACAACTATGCAATGAGGCAAAATTCACTTAGCAACAGAACATTTGGGCTCAGTTGTGATGGTACGTTGAGAACTACCAGTACAGTAAAATAGAATATAATAGAGCTGGAAGGAACCTTGGAGGTCTTCTAGTCCAGCCCCCCCCCCCTTAAGCAGGAGAACCTACACCATCTCAGACAGGTGATTAGTCTCTTCTTAAAAATCTCCAGTGATGGAGCATCCACGATTTCTGGAGGCAAGCTGTTCCACTAATTCAGTGTTTCCCAAACTTGACTAATTGATTGTCCTCACCGTCGGGAAGCTTCTCCTTAATTCCAGGTTGCTTCTCTTTGATCAGTTTCCAACTATTGTTTCTTGTCCTTCCCTCTGGTGCTCTGGTGAACAACGTGACCCCCTCTTCCTTGTGGCAGCCCCTCAGATACTGGAATATTGCTATCATGTCTCCCCCATTTCTTCTTTTCTTTAGACTAGCCAAACCCAAATCCTGCAGCCGTTCTTCCTATGTTTTAGCCTCCAGGCCTTTGATCATCTTAGTTGCTCTTTGAATTTTTTCCAAACTCTCAACATCTTTTTTGTGATATGGTGACCAAAATTGGCTGCAGTATTCCAGGTGTAATCTTACTAGGGCTTTGTAAATGTTCCCCAAAACTGCACTAGAACTGATGAGGTTATCTAGTTTGGGTAATGAAACGTCTGCAAGAAAACTACGAAGCTCAGAGAGCACCAAGGACACCCTTATATCAATCCTGAGCTACAAATATTCTCCTTTATTAAAATCAGGTTTGGAGTTACTCCATCCAAGAAAGTAACCACTGTAACTTGCTGTTTTTGGTCTGTTGTCACAAATCAGAACCTTGTACCCTTTTAATAAAAGTTAATCCCCACAATCACACTCCCCTTATCACAGCTGCTACTGGCTGAGAATGTTGAGGATTGTAGTCTCAACACCCATAAAATTTGTCCTTTCAACATCAAAGTGTTTTCCCTCTGTCCTTTTCTTAATCTCCAGCCTGATTAAGGGCTGCAATCTTCTGCAGAACTTTAGCTTCTGCTTACTTTGGAGAAATATTTCATTGGCTTCTCTAATAGAGGTACTGCCAGATGATAGGTTTTAGATTAGACCTGGTCCCCCTAGAGACCACCACCGGCTTCTCTTGTTTACTTTTGCTTTGCTTCTATTAAGAAGGAAATGCTGAGGTTTCAAGCATGCAATTGATGGAATAAACTCATCTTTCTTTAGAAAAAGACCATCCAGGCGTTTGTGTTATTTAGGACCATCAACAAACAGCATCATCAACAAGATTATGACAGGCTTTATTCTCACTGGGTTGTTTTCTACTAGCACTGCACTGCTACACAAGTTAAAAAAAATGAAATTTAGCAATTCTTTAATTATCTCTTATTCACCTTGTTTCTAATCCTTTAAAAAAAGAATTTGAAAGAACACAGAGATTGCACAGAGAAGTGAAACTAATTTAAAGGTAACCTATAATCCCAATTAACAGCTAATTTTACAGCAACTGTCAATGTCTGGATTGGCAAACTGACTGGATGTGCTAAGACCCGGGATGTTTTTTCTAAGTTCAGCTTAGACTTTTGTGTGAGCCTAGCTTTTATGAATAATAAGAAATCATTCTGACTTCAACTGTATCAACTCCACAAACAGTGATTTACTTAATGAAACATAAAAGTAACCCATGTAATACAACCATCTGTTTAGATTCTGTTTAAAGTTACGACCACACTGAAAAAAAATCTGTTCTTGTACTTACAACTGTTACAGCATCCACACGGTCACGTGATCAAAATTTGGGCACTTGGCAACCATGTGTTTACATATGCCTGCAGCATCCTGGGGTCAACATAATTGCCATCTGCAACATTCCCAGATGTTTTTCAACAAGCAAAGTCAATGGGGGAAGCTGGATTTGCTTAGTGACTTGCACGATTCACTTAACATCTACAGTGATTGGCCTAACAATCGTCGCAAAAGGTCGTAAAATTGAGCATGATTCACTTAATAATCGCCTTGCTTAGCAACAGAAGTTCTAGTTTCAATGATGGTTGTATGTCGAGGACTCGCTAACATTAAGCAAACCATGGCTTAATCCAAGGGTCTTCAAACTTGGCTCTTTTATGTCTTATCGACTTCAACTCCCAGAATTTCTCAGCCAGGCACGCTGGCTGAGGGATTCTGGGAGTTGAAGTCCACAAGTCACATCTGAAGGTATCTTGTACAAGCCCCTGTAACATCAAATGAATCAGAATGCTGTCTTGCAAATGACACTTATCCAAGTGGGCATTGCTATAATCTTGGGGTAATAAATCCCACATGTTAATTATATGCTACAAGGAGGATAATGTTCTTTTATCAGGTCAACATTAGATGACTCTCTTCCTAGTAACCAAGGAAGAGGAACAGATATAGTTCACCTTAGTTGCTCTTCTCTGCACTTTTTCCAAAGATGTTGAGACTTTTGAAAAAGTGCAGAGAAGAGCAATTAAGATGATTAAAGGCCTGGAGACTAAAACATATGAAGAACAGTTGCAGGATTTGTGTTTGGCTAGTCTAGAGAAAAGAAGGACTAGGGGATGACATGATAGCAGTATTCCAGTATTTGAGGGGCTCCCACAAAGAGAAGGGGGTCAAATTATTCTCCAAAGCACCAGAGGACAGGACAGAAACAATGAATGGAAATTAATCAAAGAGAGAAGAAACTAATCAACCTAGAATTAAGAAGAAACTTCCTAACAGTACTGACGACAATTAACCAGTGGAACAGCTTGCCTTCAGAAGTTGTGGGTGCTCCATCACTGGAGGCTTTTAAGAAGACACTGGACAGTCACTTGTCTGAAATGGTATAGGGTCTCCTGCTTGAGCAGGGGGTTGAACTAGAAGACCTCCAAAGTCGCTTCCAAGTCTATTCTGAATTTGCATTTACTTCTTCTTATCCTTAGGGTAATTTACTTAAGAGCCTTTTGTGAGAAATTTTGATAAGCAGCCCAAACCTGCTTAGAAGAAACAGAAAACAAAGCATTTAGCACAATGGAGAAACTTACGACTTTTAAAGCTTCTTCATTGCTTTGTGACATTTTGGTTGATATTAATAAAAGCAATAATCCACTGGGGATTGCAGTAATTATTAATAAATCCAAGATGATATAAAGACTGAAAAATGAAGAGCAGAGCTACATATCATGGAGAAAAAACTCTCAGCAATGAGGAAACTTCCTATCACAAATTAAATTGGGAAAACAGAAAAAATGTGGCCATGGAGTTAGTCTATTTTTCAAAATCAACAAGAATCCTCAATTTATATCAAAAATGGAGTTTCAGTTCCATCAAATGGAATAAATAAGGATAAATTATACCCCAATATCATTGTCATTTGAACACAGGTAGCGCACTTTTCCACAATTTGGGTTTCATCTGGTTTATCAGACCACAATTCCCATTATCCCCAGCTGGAAGGGATTCCAAATGGAAGAGACACAAGGATGGATAAAACTTAGTTAAATTGACCCTCTTTCATAGATATTAAAATGTCTATCTTACACTATTGTATCCTTGAGTAACTTTTGGTTGGGCAGAAAATATAGTCAAAACATTTGAATGCAGGTGATATTTATATTTTATAAGTGCATGTAATTCTAATCTATTTCAAGTTTAGCAAAGCTGAATCACTTCTTGCTCCAGGCTTTTCTTTGCTCTTTAATGTATTATTTACTAAAGTTAGAAGATAGCACCAATGAGTTGCAGATATTTAAACAGAAAACCAATTAACTCAAAGCAACTACGGTACTGTCTTTGAAGTCTCCATTATCATTCAGAGAAAAAAAGGAAAAAAAGAAAGTGGTGCAGGTCAGATGGTTTATTTTTCCTTACCTAGAAATTAAGAGGGAAAAAAAAAATACACAGAGCTTTAAATCTGAAATTCTACTCATGGATTATGAGGCCAATAAATTCAAAGTTAGATTCTTGATACTTTTAGTTGAAAAAACATAACTTTGTTTCTTCAAATGAGCTAACTTCATAAGGCTGGTTGTTTCAACAATACAGGTAGTCATCAATTTGTTAATTCAGTGACCATTCAATTATAGCATTGAAAAGAGTGACTTACAATCAGTTCTTGTACTTACAACTATCACAACATCCACAGTCAAGTGATCAAAATTCAGGCGCTCGGCAACTGGCATGTTATTTACGGGACAATTACAGCATCTCAGGGGTCACGTGATCACACTTTGCAACCTTTTCAGTTGGCTTCTGAGAAGCAAAAGCAGTGGGGGAAGCCAGATTCATTTAACCACCATGTAATTCACTTAACAATTGTTGTTATTCATTTAGTGACTGTGGCAAAAAAAGGCCGTAAAATCAGGGGTGACTTACTTAACGTCTACATCACTTAGCAATGGAAATTCTGGTCCCAACTGTGATTGTAAGTCAGGGACTACCTGTACACACTAATACTTTCTGCAGTGCAAAGTTCACCAATTGCTCTAAACTGCAACTGGCCAAAAATCAAAAGCTAAGAAAGAAGGGGAATGTTGGGAGATGTCATGCATGCCAGAGTTGGAAGGGACTTTGAAGGTCTTCTAGTGCGGGGGTGTGAAACTGTCGGCCCGTGGGACGGTTGCATCATGCGTAGGCCACGCCCACCCCAGCAATGCAAAAAAAGTTGCGTTACGTCGTGACCCTATACCAGTGTTTCTGAACCTTGACAATTTTAAGGCATGTGGACTTCAACTCCCAGAATTCTGGGAGTTGAAGTCCACATGCCTTAAAATTGTCAAGGTTCAGAAACACTGCCCTATACCATTCAGACAAATAGCTGTCCAATCTCTTCTTAAAAACCAGTGTTGGAGAACCCATAACTTCTAAAGGCAAGTCATTTCACTGATTAATTGTTCTCACTATCAGGAAATTTCTCCTTAGTTCTAGATTGGTTCGCTCCTTGGTTATTTTCCATCCATTGCTTCTTGTCCTGCCTTCAGGTGCTTTGGAGAACAGGCTGACCTCCCTCTTCTTTGTGGCAGCCCGAGATATTGGAAAACAGCTATCATGTCATCCCTAGTCCTTCTCTTAGTCTACAGTCACACACCCAATTCCTGCAACCATTCTTCATATCTTTTAGCCTCTAGTCTGCTAATCATCTTTGTTGCTCTTCTCCGCACTCTTTCCAGAGTTTCAACATCTTTTTTATATCGTGGCAATCAAAACTGGATGCAGTATTCCAAGTGTGGCCTTAGCAAGGCATTATCAAGCGGTACTAAGACTTCAAGTGATCTTGATATTAAAAGGTAAAAGGTTTCTCTATCTAGTCTGCTAATACAGCCTAGGACTGCATGATGCACAGAAAGCCATTTCATTAACTGACAATGACCTTAATCTCCATTTGTGGAATGACAATTGCACTATATGATCAAATGGCTCTCTGCATTCTTAACAAAAAGCAAAAGTTTTAAGCAACTTTTGTCATTCCTGAAGTCCATGAGATGTCCTCTTCCCTCTCTCCTTTTTGGCCACCTGTATCCACATCTTATAAAATCATCTCAAGAGTTGGACCTTCATGTGAAATCCAATTGTTTGCTTGGTTCAACAACTGAGATTTTCCGCTGAATTACTGCCTGATGAAAGAGGCTGAAAATGCCCTGAAGAACTATATTTCCATGATTTTCTTGCCTTCAGCAAATCTTCTTCCAACACCTCATTAGCAAAAACTATGAAGATGCAAAGAATTCTGGTATGCACTGTTGGGCTGGCGTGAGCAAACTTCCAGCTGGTGGTATATATTTTGTGTTTTTATTAGAAGCCTAAAGTCTATCAAGGGAAGCCAAATGGGGGAAATGCTATAAACAGAGCAAGTTTCTGCCTTTCATTCCTGCAGAAATGATTATAATAGTAATACTTAAAAAAGATACTGGCTTTTGCCTCTGGGAAAGAAATTGACACTTATCTTTGAAACTTTTCAGTTCTGTGGGGGCAGGATCCTTGAACAGCATTATCAGTTAGCAATGAGCAGAGAAATTCTCTTAAATTCTTTTTTCAATTCCATTTTAATTTGGATTGATAAAAAGCAGAAAACCATAGAGATATTCTCTCAGGGGTGGAATGGAAAATTCCTGCTGAGAAGCCACTCTCTCTCAGCTCAACCCACCTCATAGGGTTGTTGTTGTGTGAAAAATAGGAGGAGTACTAGGTATGTTTGCGGCCTTGAGTTATTTGTAAAAATACAACTTACAACAACAGCTGAGATCAGAATTTCTGCTGCTAAGCAAGGCAGTTGTTAAGGGAGCCATGTACGATCCTATGACCTTTATTGCCAATTGTATTAACACTACAATTGTTAAGTGAATCACGAAGTCGTTAAGCAAATCCGGCTTTCCACACTGACATTGCTTGTCAGAAGCTGTGGGAAGGTTGCACATGGTGACCACATGACTCAGGGACACTGCTATCACTGTAAATGGATGCTGGTTGCCAAGCAACTGAATTCTGATCACGTGATTTGGGGGGGAATGCTACAATGGACATAATGACAAAGAACGCTTATAGGGCATTATTTTCAGTGCTGTTACAACTTCAAACGGTCACTAAACAAATGGTTGTAAGTTGAAACTACCTGTAGGGGTGGCTATCAATAAATAAATATTTGCAAATGTTGTGTCCTTCATAATATAAGCCTCTCTCCAATACCTCCCAGAGCTCCATTCAACAGAAAAGTAAGATATTACTGGAGAACGCCTCTTGTGGGGTTTTTAAATAAATAAACCACCCTCACTGCTAAAGAGGAACTTTGCCTTGAGGGGACAAAAATGGAGAAGTTCTCCTTCTATCAGAGAAATTCAGAGAATTTCTACCCAGTTCTCCAGCCAAATTATTGTTGAGGAATTTTGATCAGCTATTTGGGCAAAGCTCCAGTAACAGCTTATATGGAAGCTGTCCTTTTAGAAAACCGAGATTGGGAAACTTTTGCTAATCTACTGAATGCTGCTGACAAAAGCCCAAGGAAACTCTTGTATGTTTCTGTTCTAAGACCAGAACTTTTTTCAAATGTGGTCTTCTTCATGCCTGATATGTCTGACCACCTTTCTTGGAGACACAACTGTTGCTTTTGCAGATAAGGTTTTGCTGGTAAGGGCCAGCAGCAATACAAGATAAATGTTTATTTATTAAATGTATTGCATTTATTATTTTTACAAATAACTTATAATGGTGAACATATTCAACATATCTTTCTCCTCCTATTGTCCTCATAACAAGCCTGTGAGGTGGGTTGGGCTCAGGGTGAATGACTGAATGACAAAGTTACCCAGCTGGCTTTCATGGTTAAGGCAGAACTAAAATTCATAGCCTCCCCCTTTCTAATCTGGTGCCTTAACCTCTAGGACAAGGGTAGGCAACCGTGGCTCTTTTATGACTCGTGGACTTCAACTCCCAGAATTCCTGAGCCAGCTGTACTGGCTCAGGAATTCTGGGAGTTGAAGTCATGAGTCATAAAAGAGCCAAGGTTGCCTACCCCTAGTCTAGGCCAAGATATCCTTCCACAAGGTTTCCTACAGATGAGAATTTGAGCCTGTATTGGCAGGACACTTTTGAAAGAATAAACAATATCCAACAAAGAAATGGGCAACGCCCAGATGAGAGCTACACTTATTTATCACAGTTAATATTTCAGTATTGCTGCTGAAATACAATTTTTAACATACAGAAAGGAGACATTCTGCATGTTAGAAAATTGAATTTCAGCAGCAATTTTGGAGTGGTCTGGATGCTACTCCCAAGTTTCTTCAGTCCCACAGTTTGTGCAGTTCTGTCTTAAGGGAATGCACAGTTTTGCAAGAGAAACAATATTTTAGAAATGGAGGAGTGGGTGTGAATTTTCCTTCAGGTCCATAAATGGAAGCTGCACAGAAGATGTTCATGAACTATTTCTCACAGCCACCAAACTAAGATCAGGAATAATAGTTATAGGTAGCCCTTGATTTACAACTAGTCACTTAGAAACCATATGAAGTTATGACAGACACAAAAAGGGACTTATGATCTGGATTTCAAATTAAAATAGTCAGGTTCTGTCCGCAGTCATGTGACGCACTTCAGGAGCTTCGCAATACACCAACCTTCCATTATGATTGTACGTTGAGAAATATTTACCTAGGTTTCATTTTAAAACAGGGAAAAACTTACTGACAATAAAAGCTGTACAATAGAAGAGGTGGTAGGTTCTCTAATCTCACAGCTTTTTAAAAAGAGACAGGATAACCACCTAAGGGTGGTTTAACTGAGTTTCCTGCACGTTGCAGAACACTGGATTAGTTGATCCTTCTGGTGCCTTCTAACTCTGCAATCCCGTGATTCTCCTGAAGAGAACTAGAATACATTAACTTCACAAACAGGCAATTCTAAGCTGCTTGGATCCTTCTGTCCTGGATGTATGGCTTCTCCTGCAAGGAGGAAGAGTATACAGTAGCTGCTTATTTAAAGACTAAATAGATAAATAAAGGAGAAAAAAAAAGACTTAACTGTTTGGTTTAGTGACCAGATATGTCAAATCCTCAACTTAAAAAAATATGATTTTTTTAAACTATAAAATACCTGCATCTATAGTACAGTTCTTAAAGTAGAATAGCTTTAGGTATGGTTACAGAGACAGCATTTCTGTCTATTTCCTCTTCATTTTACAGCCATGCAGCATGCTGCTAATACCTATCAAAGGTTTACCTGGGCAAGCGTGGCACCTGCAATTTCTTGGCACAGCCATAGAGAAAGAGTATTTTCCTGTTCTCCCCAATCTCCCATCATTAAATTTACAAAATGACAGTTGGAAGTGACCTTGGAGGTAATCTTCTAGTTCACCCCCTTGCTCAAGCAAGAGAACCTATACCAGTGATGGTGAACCTTTTAGAGACCAAGTGCCCCAAAACCACCCCGCCCCACCCCATCCCACCTGTCCACAGAGCCACCCACCCCCTCCACTGCCCACCACAGCAGATCGCCCTGGCAGCCCTGCAGTGCCATGGCAGCCAAGCCTTCTGCCCGCACTCTGTAGAAGCATCTGTACGCGAAGGGGCATGAGGGCGGAATCTTTTCCCTACTGCCTGGCTACCATGTTCTTGGCTGCGCTACTCCGCGCAGGCTGAGCCTGGGGACAACCGTCCTCCAGGGGGGCTGCTGGTGAGAAGGGGGCCGCAGGGGGAGGTGGGGCTGGGGCGACGGCACGCATGCCCACAGAGAGGGCTCCAAGTGCCGCCTCTGGCACGTGTGCCATAGGTTCACCATCACTGACCTATACCATTTCAGAGAAATAGCTGTCCAATCTCTTCTTAAAAACCTCCAGTGTTGGAGCACTCACAACTTCTGGAGGTAAGTTGTTCCATTGATTAATTGTTCTGTCAGGATTTTTTCCCCTTAATTCTAGGTTGCTTCTCTCCTTGATTAGTTTCCATCCATTGCTTCTTGCCTTCAGGTGCTTTGGAGAATAGGTTAACCCCCTCTTCTTTGTGGCAGCCCCTTAGATATTAGATATTAGTTTGCAAACACCTATGAAGTTCCCATTTATTTTTACTTAGCAATAGGAATTAATTAAATTAAATTTAGAAATTAATTGGTAACTCTTTAGCAATATATTCGACTACTTCTGTCTGAAGGACAAAGTGTCGCTCCCTTCACGTGGGGCTTAAAAATCCAACAGAGTAATAATTATTACAGGCAGGAAATATCGTATTATATCAAGCAGATTTGGACTCTGACAATGCAAACATTCCAAAGTTTATTAGTACTGGCTCGTATGTTTATTCACTCTCAGCAACTTCCACGTGACAACCAAGCTGCTTAAAATCTATGGGAGCAGAAGCTTCCTAAGAACAAGAGGCCAAAGACATCCTGAAGATGCTTTTTCCAAAAGGCAACTTGACTTTCTTGTTTTTTTTTTCTTTGAAAATGCTTTGCTTCTCATGCAAGAAGCTTCTTCAGTTCTAACTGACTGGTGAAGATGCCTATGGAGATTCTCAGTCATCCAGGTCATGGTTGTCCCAAAGTTGCTTATTCGAAAGACAACTGGACAATGTTTTTCCTTGAAAATTTTTCACTTCTCATCTAAAAAGCTTCTTCACTTCAGAACTGAAGAAGCTTCTTGGATGAGAAGTGAAACGTCTTCAGAGAAAAACAAAGTCCAGTTGTCTTTTGAAAAAGCAACTTTGGGATGACTGGTGAGGAATGGAAGGATTTATATTCTCTGCAGTCATCTAATTCTTTCCATTCCCTACCAGTCAGTTAGAACTAAAGAAACTTCTTGATTGAGAGGCGAAACATTTTCAAAGGAAAAAAGCCAAGAAATTCCAGTTGCTTTTGGGGAAAAGCACTTTTTGGACAACCATTACTGGCTACCTGTGGTGGAATTCAAATATGTGAACAACCGGTTCTCTGCATGGACAGAGACCACTTCCAGAAGTCCGTTCTGAGCCTGGGCCTCCAAGGCCCAGAACTGACTTTGGGAAGCTGCGTCCACGCACTTCCGGAGGGTTGTTCTGGGCCTTGTAAAAAAGGGCTAGGGCTTCAGTGGGCGCATCCAGTGGTGGAATTCAGTCGAACCAGTACGAAGCCGCTGAATCCTACCACTGCTGGATATTGAGAATCTTCAAAAAAATCAAGACAATGAAGAGCATGGTGTCTGAAGTTTCCCACATACATTTTCAAATCTTCCAAAATAAAGCAAAACAAAATGCTAAATAAGGACTAATACATGCAGTGTTTTACCTGTAATTTTTCTGTCCTATTTATGGCTTTTAAGAGAATTTCTCTGCTCATTGCTAACTGATAACGCTGTTCAAGGATCCTGCCCCCACAGAACTGAAAAGTTTCAAAGATAAGTGTCAATTTCTTTCCCAGAGGCAAAAGCCAGTATCTTTTTAAATATTATTATTATGATAATCATTTCTGCAGGAATGAAAGGCAGAAACTTGCTCTGTTTATAGCATTTCCCCCATCTGCCCTGCTGCAACCCACACCTCCTGGTTGCCACACCTCCTAGATCAGGTCCCGATTGACTGGAGATGCGAGGAATTCATGTGGTTCACCAAACCACTTTTCCAGACTCCAACCTCAACCGCTCAAATCAGCAGTGTGGTTTGATATGGAAATTATTTATTTATTATTACTTATATGTATCCCACCTTCATTATTTTTTACAAATAACTCAAAGCAGTGAACATATCCAACATGCTTTCCTCCTCCATCCTCCTGTTTCTGTGGCCTAGTTGCAAACTTCTCACGACCCACTAGTGGACTCACAGCCCAGAGATAGGTGATGTACAGCAAATGAGGTGCTGCTACAAGATAGATGGGAAGCATGCAGTTGCTACCCCAAAGTTGGAAATGGAATAACCGTACGAAGACCTAAAAGCTTTCTAGAAAAGGAGGTTTGAGACCCTTCCATCATATGGACTGAACCACTTTCACTATATAGGCTTAGCATACTTTAAGGCAGTGGTTCTCAACCTTTTTAATGCCGCGACCCCCCAACCGGTCATAAGTCGAGGACTACTCAACCGGTCGTAAGTCGAGGACTACTCAACTGGTGCAGCACCATTTGCAGAATGGGACTTTTGGCGGGCTCAGCAGGGCAGAGACAGCCTGGACAATTCCTATTGGCTTTTGAAAGCCAATAGAATTAAACTCTATTCAAGAGGGTCTATTCTATTGGCTTTCAAAAGCCAATAGAATAAAAGGAAGTAGCACAGCTAAGGAAAGGGGGAAAAAAATGGTGGACTGCGTTGTTTGGCGACACCCGTGAAATGGTCGTTTGACCCCAAATGGGGTCCCGACCCACAGGTTGAGAACCACTCCTTTAAGGGATTGGGGAGAAATCTCTCCCTTCCCTAAAAAAAAAAAAAAAAAAAATCAGGAAAAACTTAAGAACTCAGGCCCCCATACACTTTCCATCTTTACTTATTGCAGCCTTTGGCCTCCCAAATTATAATTCTGGCCACTTAAAATTTGTCTGCCACTTTTCCAAATTAATAGAGAAGTCAATATGCAGTAAACTCCCAATTTTACAATTTAGTCCTCAACTAAAAAAAAAAAAAACCCAAAAACCCTTAAAAAACTGCATGTAACATTTATATTTTGGGATAAAAGCAACATCTATGTTATTCATTACGTTTGGATTCCTTTTTTATACATGGCATATACAGGCACGCTAACAATGACATGCAAGGCAACAAAAACCTTAATTGGTTTAACCGGCATTATATAGGTATCCCTATCCTTATCCCCCAAGATACATGCACCCCAAAGAAAAAGAAAGGAGGGGAGAGGAAAGAAAAAAAGAGACAAACACAATTTTACAAAATAGGATAATGGCTATGCATAACAGAATGTACCATAAGCCAAACAACAAAGCCAGGGTAATTCAGATTCATAAAGGCTTTTCCAAATCTCTAAACGGAGAACAAAAGGCTTGAGCAATTAAGAGAGCCCTGCACAGTGTCATGATACAGCTGAACAACTTTGCATAGCCTAAACTCTGGGGCTATTGCCCATAGTTTTCATTCTGAATTGGTCTTTGGGCACTCCCTTATAACGAAGCAACTCCATCCAATTTCTATTTAACCAGAAATAAGCCCCAAACCACTAAAACCTCTGAGTAACTTCTGAAAAGGTTAAGTCTCTTTGAAGTAGGAGACTGACTCTTGATAAAGGTGACTCTTGATAAAGGGAGGCAGCCATGCACTTTTCTTGGCATCTAATAGATTTAGTTTCTCGTTATTTTCTTTTCTTTTTTTTCAGCTTCCTACTCTAATGTACTGTTCAAGAATTCCCTCATGCTCTTCCATTTAATCGGGTCAAACACTGTTAGATTCTAGGTCCTCAAGAGATCAGCCAAATACTCTCACATCTTATTAATTTATTATGAAAATTTACATAGCTGCCCATCTCATTCACAGCGATTCTGGGAGACTTAAGAGAAATAAAACCCAAATAAAGCCCAGTGAGACCCCCCTTTCTCCCCTCATACACACTCACTCTGGTAACAAAAATCAAACAATCCACTTGATTAAGCTCCAAATCACCTTGGGGTTCCCAGACTCACTGCCAAAATCATATTTTCAGGGCCTTTTAAAAGAGTATCGGGGGGGGGGGGGAGAATCGTATCTCCACTGAGATGATGTTCTATAGCAGGGGTCCCCAACCATGGCAACTTTAAGATTTGTGGACTTCAACTCCCAGAATTCCCCAGCCAGCATAACTGGCTGGGGAATTCTGGGAGTTGAAGTCCACAAATCTTAATGTTGCCAAGGTTGGGGACCCCTGTTCTACAGGAAAGGAACCACCACAGAGAAGGTCTTTCTCTTGGTCCCTCTAGATCAGGCATGTCAAACTGCCGGCCCACGGGACGGATGCATCATACCAAAACCACGCCCATCCCATTGCCGGCAATGGGGGGAAAAGTCCCGATACTTCGTGCGATGTCATGTGACGTCGCGAGTTTGATATGCCTGCACTAGATGGATCTTGAGACAGGAAATTCAGGCATTATTATTATTATTATTATTATATTTATGATTCACTTTTCTTCTGTGATGAGATTCAAATAATTCCTTGATAAGAGCATAGTAGTCCTCGATTTATAACAGTTCATTTTGTGATCGTGATAAAAGTGACTTATACCATTTTTCACGTGACCGTTGCACCATCCCCATGGTCACACGACGAAAATTCAGACCTTTGGCAACTGACTCGTATTTATGACAGTTCCAGTTTCTCAGGGCCAGGTGAAGCCCTTTTGTGACCTGACAAGCAAAATCAATGGGGAAGCCAGTGACACCTAACAACCGTGTTACTAATTTACCAACTACAGTGAAGACTTAATAACAGTGGCAAGAAAAGTCACTTAACAAATGTTTCACTTAGCAATAGAATGTTTGGGCTCAATACTACCTCTAATCTTTTCTGCAGACCCAAGAATCTATCAAGGAGAAAAGCACACCTCCACCAACACACATGGGGCAAGCTTCTGTACATAAACAGGGAACAAACCCCACATTTCACTAGTACCAATGAGGTTACCAGTTGGGTCATAAAACATCTTTAAGCAAGCAACCAAGAGAGCACCAAAGACTCCACATTTCAACCCTGAGCTACATATATTCTCTCCTATTGGAAATTTTAATATTTCTTTTCTTGAATTTTATTGAATTGTATTGCCATAAAACTTATTTCATATGATCATGCAGAGCTCTATGAGATAAATTAAAATTAAGAAATAATATAGATCTTTTAAATGACTTTTTAATTTAAAAAAAGTTTTTTTTCTTATAATATATGGAATAAGATTAATCCTTAAGTGATTTTTGAAAACCAGGAAGCGTTTGCTTGTGACACGGTGTACACTGATTTTATCAAGCATGGGAAAATCAGGAAACCCAGACAGTTCAAATGACTATAGGTTGATTGTATGCTAATGCTCTCTACAAGAATCTGGATCGCAAACAGGTCATAGCAAATTGGCGGTAGATAAGAGTCAGTGGAATTCAAGAAGGGGTGGACTAGGTGTCTTCTGGGTGCAAAGGAAGTTAAAACTGATGACGCTTAATCAGAGTACAGTAGAGCTGGAAGGGACCTTAGAGGTCTTCTAGTCCAACCCCCTATTCAAGCAGGAGACCCTGTACCATTTCAGACAAATGGCTGACCAGACTCTTCTTAAAACCCTCCAGTGATGAAGCACCCACAACTTCTGACAGAAAGCTGTTACATTGATTAATTGTCCTCACCCTCCATCAGGATCAACCTGGTCATCTCCTCCAGATTTATTTTTAAAAGAGCTTATTATCTTATAAACAAATAAAATATTTCCACTTTTTATATTATATATTTTATTCACAGAGAAAAATATTTAAGGTCGTGATCAAATGATAAAATTCATTCTTTCAAAATGTGTTTAGTATGTTCTTGTTTTATTTCTTTATCTATTTATCTCTATTTTCTTCCTTCCTTTACTTTGCAAAGTAAAGTAATATTATGAAAATTACTTGTTGCATTTATATTCTCTCCTTGTTGCATTTATATTCTTCCTGCTTTCTGAGAACGAACTCACAAGACAAAAGCCTGGGACAGACTGACCTATTTACAAAGCCTATTTAAATATTTGAAAAAACAACCGAGGTAAACATATGTCTTAGAATAAAACAGTAGAACGTAACACAGAGCCAAAATGGGGCAAAGTAATATTTGTAACACAGAGTTCTTGAATAAATTTAGCTATATAGTCTTTCTTTTTATTCACAGAACTTTCTTTTTAAAAAGCAATTCAATGGCTCTTAAATACTTAACTATTATGAGTTTTTCTAGATGACTAGCTTTTCAATCACCCACATTATCTAACCATATTTTAAACTGTACTTACTTTCAATGGTGCATAAGTAGATTGATATCGGTAGTCCATAATCTTTTCAGAGAAAATTCTGAGTGAGCCCAGAAAGCTATCACCCAATCAGAGTTCAGTGAGTGCCTCAATCAACGTCTACCAGTTTTAACTGCGGAAATACCATAATGGTGAAGGTGCTAAACTAGGTGCAAGGATGCTCAAGTTCTATTTCATCTTCAGCCACAAAAGCTTGGGCCAGTCACTTTTTCCTCAGCTCTAACCAACAATATAAGATGGTGGTGGTTGGGAAAAGTAAGAGGAAGACATTCTATCTGCGTTGTCTTGAATTCCTGGATGACAGATGACAGATATTCCTCATTTAACAATTGGTTGCTTAGTGACCATTTGAAGTTATGACAGACTCCCCCCCCCCCCAAAGCTACTGATGATCCAGTCCTGGAGTTTCAACAGCTGAACACGCACGCACACCTGCAGTCACAATTTATTACCTTTCTGCCCATTTCCAGCCTTTTCGGATGGGTTCCAGCAAAAAGACTATAGGAATACACTGATTCCCTTAATGGCTGCCACATTCGCTTAAAGACTGCCACAAAATAAGTTGTAAAATTGGGACTGATCACATCGTTCCTCAACTTAAAACTGAAATGCCAGGCTCTACTAGTCGTAGTTAAGAATTACCTGCAACTAAATAGGCTGCAGACTATACACTGAATGAAAAATTAAGTAAATAACACACACAAATATCAGGGTTTTGTTTTTTTTAAAGTGGAGATTAAATTGCCGAAATTTCTGGGATTTCCATCCATTGCTTTCAAGTTTAAACTGCATAATGGCTATCAGAGGTATGAGTGAGGGAGAGATTTAGATGGCAGATGTGAATTACCCATTTAAAGTCCCACCACTTTTTAATAAGTGTTCCAAACACACTGAAGGTTTGTAAAAGATAACCCTTGATCATGCAGTTGCACTTTTTATTTTGACTTTTTTTTTTTAAATGGCCTTAATGGCTATAATGTAATTTGACCCCTTTGCTTAAATCTGACAATTAGCATGCCAATAGCAGGAAGACAGGACAAACTAACTGCTCTGTGCCATTTAAGAGCAACATGTAGTCACTTAGGACAGAATACAGAATAATAGGATAATAGGATTGGAAGGGACCATGGAGTCTAGTCCAACCTCCTGCTCAAGCAAGAGATACTATACCATGTCAGACAAATAGCTACCCAGTATCTTCTTGAAAACCTCCAGCACCCACATCTTTCAGAAGTAATTAATAGTTCTCAGGAAATTTCTTCTTAGTTCTAGTTCTCTTTGGTGATCTTCCAGTCATTGCTTCTTGTCCTGCCTTCAGGTGCTTTGGAGAATAGGTTGACCGTCTATTCTGTGTCAGCCCCACAAGTACTGGAAGACTGCTATCGTATCAACCTTAATCCTTCTTTTCATTAGACTAGATGTACCCAGTTCCCACAACCGTTGATCGTATAATTTAACCTCTAGACCTCTTATTATCTTTGGTGTTCTTCTTTGCACTCTTTCTAGGGTCTCAACATGTTTTTTGTATTGTGGTGACCAGAACCGCACACAATATTCCAGATGTGGTCGCATCAGAGCAGTATAAGTAATACTATTATTTCAGATGAACTTGAAACTGTCTCTCTGTTGATACATCCTAGGACTGCATTGGCTTTTTTTGGCAGTTTCTTTAGTGACAGTGATTGCTTCATTTTCCCCATCAGCAGAAAACTCATAAGTGATCACAATGTCATCTAATCATTACAAAGGTTCAATTCACTTTACCTTCAGATTTCCATGAGTCCTAGGTAAGTTATAAGACCAGTAGTAGAAATTGTGGGCTTGTGTCTGTGATCTGGTGTCTCCCATAATATTTAGTTTATTTGTATACCATTCTTTCTCCAGAGGGATAGAAGCCAATTAAACTAATTGAATCTGGATGTTTTGTGATTTTTACTGAATTATCCCATTTCTTTCTTTTACCAGTACCCCCCAAAAAGGCTAATTGCAATGGAAATAATCATTGCAAATGTGGAAATCTCAAACCAATATTAAAGAATTTAACATAGGAGTTACTTAACCTGATAAAAATGAACATTAAGAATCTAGCACATACTATATGAAAATTCTATGTAATGGAAAACAAGTACAGGATGTGGGCAATCGCCTATGCTGTTAAAACAAGTCAGAAAACAAAAAGATTCTATCATTCTGAAATTTGCTAACTATGATTCACTCAGTGAAAGTTACAGTATAATGTTCTGTTAAATGTGAATCCATTTACATAAGGCAGAAACAAAGCAGAACAGGCTGGGCAAAGATTAAACTGATAGAAGAGAATATTTATAGCTCAGGGTTGAACTGTGTGGTCCTTGGTGCTCTTTGAGCTTGATAATTTTCCCAGATATTTCATTACCAAACTAGATAGTTCACTGATGATGTTACCTAGTTTGGTAATAAAACATCTGCAAGAAAACCATCAAGTTCAAAGAGCACCAAGGACCCCAAAGATTAAGCCATATGGATAAAGTTGGGGGGGGGGAAATCCATTTTAGTTTATATTGGGTTACCATGTTCAGAAGCACTGCATGATAAGGCTGATCTTCCAAACTTTTCTATTTGTAATGCATAAATCACAAACACACAAAAATGTGTGTGATGTATGTCTTTGCTCCTCCAACCAGAAAAAAGTTACTTCCTCTTCTGTTTGCTCTTAAGTCATTCTCCAGAATTTCATCTATCTTTTCTACCTATACACGGACATTATGGAAACTTCGTAACAATATATTATGCTATGCTATGCTACGGTATGTTATTATATTAGTGTATATATACATGAATATAATATTATATATATATATATATATATATATATATATATATATATATATATATATATATATATTATATTCAAGCCAGAATAAAAAATTAAAAAATTAAAACATTGAAATAAAATAAAACAAAACAGAACAAGACATCAGTTTATTATAGCTAGTGGGGAGATAATTGATAGGCTGCCAAAGTCTGCCTAATTTTACAGACAGTAGAGCAGAATTTAATTACATTCAAGAAACTGCATCATACTGATCCAATAGTAACAGTTGTACATAAAAGAGACAGAATTTCCTGGATATTTTATTTATTTATTAGATTTTTATCCCCCCTATATTATTTTATAAGTAACTCAAGGCAGTGAATATACATAATACTCCTTCCTCCTACTTTCCCCACAACCCTTTGAGGTAAGTTGGACTGATACAAAATGATTGGCCCAAAGTCACCCAGCCAGATTTCACGCCTAAGGTGGCATTAGAATTCACAGCCTCCTGATTTCTAGGCCAGCAAGTTGACTACTTCTTTTTACCAATTAGTTATAAAATGAGTAAATGAATCCTTGTAAACATGTCAAACTCAAGACCTGCGGGCTGGATTCAGCCTGAAATGGGCCCAGATCTCTACCACGGGGCTGCCCTGGAGACAGGGCACACACATAGGAGGCAGCAAGTGTGTGAGGGCCGGTGATGTCTAGCAGCAACTGCAGCCTCCCAGCTCCTTGGCCACCTATTGGCCAGTGCACCTAGGATCCTGTGCAGTGCAGGTGGGTGTAAGGGGTCTGAGCGCTGTGGCCACTTGGCCAACCCTCCAAGTGGCAGGCGGAGGCAGAGATGCGGGGGAGGGGGGGTGGAGGTATGTGATCTGGCGGGAGTGGGCAAGCAAAGTTGGCCACACCCACCCAGCCACGACCCCAAGGGCAATTAAAATGCTGATGCCGCCCTCAATGAAATTAAGTTTGACACCCGTCATAGAAAGTACATTATAACAGGACATGATCTGTGCTTTCAATGCCCCTTGTCCACAAGAAATTGTACATAATTTACAGGTAGCCCTCGACTTACAACAATTCACTGAGGTAACGTTTGAGTTATGTCACTGAAAAAAGTGACTTATGACCGTTTTTCACACTTACAACCGTTGCAACATCCACATGGTCTTGTGATCAAAATTTAGATATTTAGCAGCTGAGTCATATTTACGGTGGTTGCAGTGTCCTGGGATCATATGATCTGCTTTTGTGACCTTCTGTCAAGCAAAGTCAATGGGGAAGCTGGATTCGCTTAATAACCATGTTACTAACTTAATAACTGCAGCGATTCACTTAACAACTGTGGCAAGAAAGGTTGTAAAATGGTCCAAAATTCACTTAACATCTCATTTAGCAATGTCCTAAAAGCTAGAAACCTTTATATGCGCGCACACACAGCACTCTTTTTTTTTAAGGATGTTTGCTTCCCATCATTAATTATAGAACTGAGACCCCTATAAAAGCCTGCATGTAATTTACTTTTCCAACAGAAAGAATACACTTGATTTTGCCTTTGAGTAACATGTTGGTCAGAAATAAGAAACGTCTTCTATGTAATCTCATAAGTGCACATACCATAAGAGTCACTGATCATGAGAATTTGCTTTAAGAGTGCTAAGAGCACAGGGCAGCCTATGAGAAGGGATAAAATGTCCTTTGTAAAAGGAAAGCTAGTTCCAGACACGCACTGCAGACAATTGAGAGTCATTTAAAGAAGGGGGGGGGGAAGTAACTCAAATATCTCCTTTCACCAGAGAGGGGGAAATCTAAAATGTTCTTGCAGAGAAACTGACTTTAAGGGAAGTTTCCTGTAGAGTTTCCAAGAACTAGGAAGAAAATCTAGGGGCTTCAGACTTACAGAGATCATGGATCCTCCAGAGAATTGGGAGTTAAATTTAGATTACGGTAGTATATTTCAGGAAGGAATAAAAACACTTGGAGCTGACAGCATTTTCATTACCCCGCTCTTCAGAAATGATAATTGCCAGTTCCTCATTTTTATGATGAGGCAATCATATCAGATTGGGGTATATTTGGTGGGCTAGTGGATATTTATCTATTGGATGGCTGCATTGGCAGACATAGCCAATTATAACACATCAGTGAGTAGAAAGTGGAACAAGTCACCCTGAACGGTCTCTAATATTCCAGGTGAGACTTTCAGGTGGCCCAAGGCACCTGTAAAAGATTTGATTCTTGAAACTAGTTTTTTTTTTTTTTTTGCTTTGGAGAACACTAGCTTCTTGCAAAAATTTTTCTTAAAAATAATTTAAAAATAATGTAAAGGGATCAGTTTAAGAAGTCAGATAAGACAAAATGCTTGGTGGACACCAAAGGAGATATGACTGTGGATGATGAGAATTATATCTTAAGGGCACCAGGTTGGGAAAACATTTTTTAATCTGCTACTTTAGAAGTTTTTAACTGCTTAAAAGTTACTGAAAAGAGGTCAGTAAGAGGATAAGGAATATTTCAATCATAAATCCAATTTGCATTAATCAAAAATTTTCTCTCTACATTTAATGTTATGCCTCATTTCCCAGTAATTGAGAATAGGATTTCCCTTTTGCAAAAGCATGCACACATACACACACACACTTACAAACATATAGTAAGATTATGTGTGTGTGTTATTTCAGATATAACAGCCCATCCAACATTTGTGTGATCCTCATGGATAGACAACTACAGCTGCTTAATATCTGAATTTAAAAACCTAAAGTGTGTGTGTGTTTGTGTGTGTGTATATATATTAGAAACATTCTGCTTTTGCTGATTATGGGATGAAAACAAAACAAAAAAACCCAGAACTCCTAACATGAACAACTGCATAAAAATTAAATCAATCATGGAGAAAAATGAATAATAAATTCACTTTATAAATTAACTTGAAGGGAAGCGTCTTTTTTTCCCCTTCCACCATCTCATTAGATAAAGGAAAAAAATAGTCATTATTAGAAACCTGTTAGAAGCTCCCTTACAGCAATTTTCTCCCAATTGAGGCTTTTCAACAACACTTCTGGATATCTAACAGCCCCAAAATGTATAATTTCTGACAATTATAGTTGGAGTGAAATTTCAAGGAAATGGAACAGATTCCTGTTCCTCAATAGATTTTTGTACAGATTTGCATATGACATTTCTGGGTGGCTAACACTGGATTAAAATGGAAGATGGGTGACCAATAAATTAAAAAATAATAATAATACTGTTCATATGCCAATACAAACATACAGAATCAATCTGTGAGTGTAGTTGATTAACCATGGGACTGGTTAGCGCCCTTAATTAACTTTTAATGTTGAATTTTAGCTATCCTTGCCTCTATTTCAAATTTTTGTAATAAGTTTTATGTTTTTCATATTTTATTTATACATTGACTAGAGTTCCTCTGTGACGAAGAGGGAAGGCTTTTAAATTTAATAAATCAAAATAAACAAAAAAAATGACAGAATCAAAAATATAACAGTATGAGGCTAACTTGTCAGTCACAAGAGAATCAATCAGAATAGAACTGGAAGTGACCTTGGAGGTCTTCTAGTCCAGTGTTTCTCAACCTTGACAATTTTAAGGCATGTGGACTTCAACTCCCAGAATTCCACAGCCAGCAATGCTGGCTGTGGAATTCTGGGAGTTGAAGTCCACATGCCTTAAAATTGTCAAGGTTGAGAAACACTGTTCTAGTCCAACCCCCTGTTCAAGCAGGAGACCCAATACCATTTCAGACAAGTGACTGTCCAGTCTTTTCTTAAAAACCTCCAGTGATGAAGTGCCCACAACTTCTGAAGGCAAGCTGTTCCACTGCTTAATTGTCCTCACTGTTAGGAAGTTTCTCCTTAATTCCAGGTTGCTTCTCTCCTTGATTAGTTTCCATCCATTGTTTCCTGTCTTGCCTTCTTCTGGTGCTTTGGAAAATAAGTTGATCTCCCATCTTCTTTGTGGCAGCCCCTCAAATATTGGAACATTGCTATCACGTTACCCCCATATTCCCTTCTTTTCACTAGACTAGCCATACCCAATTCCTGCAACTCATTGTACCTTTGTAATAGAGTACAAAGGTACTACGAGTTTATTTCACGCTATCTATACACAAGAATCTGATCTACTAATGATCAAAGCAAATTGGCATTAGATAAGAGGCAATGGAATTCAAGGGGGGGCTGGAGTTAGGTCTCTTGTGGGAGCATAGCAATTCCAAATTGATGAAGCATTTGACTCCCCCCCTCAAGGTCACCTCCTACACAACAAGAATGATTTATATACCCCTTACAAAACAAGATCATCCAACATTTCATCCAATCCCCAAAGAGCCAAATTCTCAAGATCTTATGAAAGGCTTTAAACTGGTTGACCACCCAAATTGTGGGAGATATGCTCCTCCACACGGGTGCCTTATTCATTTGATAGGACCTTGTCTGATTTGATCTGTTTTTGATTCCATATCCACAGCTTCATTAAGATAGCTTTGGGGGAAAATACTATGATTTAAAGTTGTGAATAAACTGTGAATTATTTGCTGCAGAACTGGAGTCCATCATTATATGAAGAATCATGTAATCATAAATAAATGAACAAATGAATAAATAAATTAGCATTATATATATATATATATATATATATATATATATATATATATATATATATATATATATATATATATATATATATATATCTACAATGGAAAGATAGTACCACACCAGATTCACACTCTCAGATGTATGTTTTTGCTTATGAAAGGTTATCATTTATTCACTCATTTAAATTTATTGATCACCCAATTTCCATGTAGTAAAAAGAATGATCCATACTGCTCCATATGGCACTTAATTTAGTGCTTAAAAACTGAATTATTTTTGCATGTATAATATGCTTTTTCTTTTTTTCTTTTTACTGTTTTTTTCTGTTTGTTCTTTTGTGTGGATTTTTTTTTTCATTTCTGTGAATTAAATCAAATAAATAAAAAAAATAAACAAGGCTTTTGTGAAATTTTTGTTACACTTCTGTGCTCTGTTCTGGAAGCATGCATGCTTGAACCTTCTGATTGTTTTAGATTTTGTCTTTAGAACAGCTTGTTAATGCTATGCTCACAAATGTTAAAAGTAGCGTTGCATTTTAAAAGTACTTGAAAAGGTTTTTTTCAAAGTACTTTTCCTCACAATTTTGCAGAGTGGGCTTAAAAATCTGCATATGCACTTTGCGGAAAAGGTACAACATTTGTTACAAGTACAGTCTATGGTTTGGTCAATTACGCTCAATCAATTTTCTCAAACTGTACAAAACAGATGTTCAATTACAGGGCTAGACCAACACAGAGCCCACAAGCCAAGCACATCCCTTAAGAAAACTTTTATGTGGCCCATCACAACTTGTCAGAAATTGCAGCGAGAAAACCTCTCACTGCTGCAGTGATTCCAAAATGCACGGTAAGGTCCTAAATTGTGCGAAATTCCAAACATACCTCCCAAACAGGAGAATTTAAACAGAATTTGTGAGTAAGCCTATGAAGGCTTATAATTAATCCCCACACTTGTATGAATTTTACTGTTGCTTTAGCATCCTTAAACGGCTGCATATGGATGAAAAGCCAGGACAGTTCAACCATCTCAAAGTATGCTGATGTTAGGATATCTCTCCCATTTAATGTCTAGAAGATGCTTTCATCAAAAGTATGCCGATTTTAAAATAAAGAGAAAACATGCAATATAAATCACTCAAACCAACTGATCCTCAAGGTTTCCCTGAATTTCTTTTATATTCCTATGACTGTTAAGTAAAGATAACAGCAGTGGGTAAACAGAGAGATGGGCTTATCCTGAGTGAATTATATTCTTCAGGAATTCACATAAAAATTCAGTATTCTGCAAAACATCATAGGCAAAGCTTGTAATTTCACACTTTCCTATCTATGCATGTATTTATCCATATATCAAAAGCAAGAGTTATTTTGGAGACACTTGTTTAATAAATCAAAACATATACAGATAAAATATATTAAAATATATTGACGTATAAGATGCACTGCAAAAAAGAAACATCTGGGTGGTCTACAATAGGGGTTCCCAACCTGTAGGCCATGGCCCACTACTGGTCCTTGGCCTATTTGCAACCGGGCCGTGTGAGTGGCTAGCTCGGGGCCTCACTTGTGCGAGCGTCGTAGCCCTCACTTCTGCTAGCGTCACAGGTGATTGAGGCCTCAGTCGCGTGAGTGTCACAAGCGCTCAAGGCCCCACTCATGCAAGCGTTGCAGATGATCGGGGCCTAACTCACACGAGCGTTGCATGTGCTCAAGAGCATCCGCCCATTCTGCCCCTGGAGATGGGAAACAGGAAAAGAATCGCGGGAGATGAGCGTTTGTCGGGGAGGCAAAGAGGTCTAGAACTGACAATCCGAAGCGGTGGCAGATCTCCCTGAAGATCCTCAGGTGCAGGCGCCATTCCGAATGGTCCACCATCACCCTGCTCAGAAGTCGGCCTGAGTGTTTGCCACCCCTGAAATGTGGTCGGCCTTGATGGAGGCAAGGTTGGCTTCTGCCCAGGAGCCCAGCAGGAGTGCCTCGATCAAGAGTGCACGAGATCGGGTGCCCCCTTGCCAGTTCACGTGTGCCTTGGCAGCCACGTTGTCCGTGAGGACCCATATGTGACGCTTCGCTATCGTGCTGCGAAACTGGCGGAGGGCCAAGTGTATGGCCCTGAGCTCCAGTCAGTTGATATTGTGCTGAAGGTCAGAGCGGGACCAACGGCCCTGGGCCCACTGTGAGCGAAGGTGTGCTCCCCAGCCGAACAGGCTGGCACCAATGGTAAGGGTAAGTCGATCAGGCTCCTTGAAGTAGGACCCCCTGAGCATGGCCGACAAGAGCCACCATGTGAGGGAGTGTGAGACGTGAAGCGGAAGTCTCACCCTTCGATTGGAGGAATTGATGTTCAGTCTCTGGAAGGGGAGCAGGAACCACTGGAGGTTCCTGGAATAGAGCCTGGCCCAAGGTACAATCGCTATGGCTGAGATCATCTTCCCCATTAATTGGGAGAGGCTGGCCAACGTTACCGTTCGACCCCTGCGTAATTGGAGAATTAACTCCCTTACGCCATCCCGGCATTCTTGGGATAAATAGACCCGACATTCCAACGTGCCTATGATGGCTCCTAGGTGTAATAACCTTGTTGCAGGGATCATATGGCTCTTGGAGAGGTTTACCGAGAACTTGTGATCCTGGAGCAGTGTTATCACCAGTTCGAGATCCGCCTGAGCGGCCTGGATTAACGATGACTGGATTAGAATGTCATCCAGGTAGCACTGGACTCTGACTGGTACCATTCACAGGTGAGCGGCTAGAATCGCCAGGATCTTGGTAAAGACTCTCGGAGCCGAGGATAGGCCGAACGGGAGTGCTCTGTACTGATAATGGTGTCCACTGTGGGCGAATCTTAGAAACCAGCAGTGGGTGAGAGAGATGGGGATGTGAAGGTATGCTTCCCTGAGGTCGATGGATGTCAGGAAGTCTCCCCTTCTTACGCTTCCCAAGATGGACTGGAGCGTTTGCATCTTGAATTTGTGGTATGCAAGATGATAGTTTTAATCCTTTTAGAGCTAGGATGGCTCTCCATCCCCCTGACAATTTGGGGACGACGAAGAGGATGGAGTAAAATTCCCGACCTCTCTGATCCAACGGCACCAGTTCTATGGCCCGTATGTTTAAGAGATGACGAATGGCCTCTCGCATTAGCCTTTTCTTTGTTGGATTTCTTAGTTGGGGACAAGAAATGAAGCGATTCAAGGGGTTGGAGACGAACTCCAGGGACAGTCCGTGATGCACGGTGTTTAGGACCATGCATCCGTCGTGGTAGTCTCCCATTGGTGGGCAAAGAGAGAAAGTCTGCCCCCGATGGGAGGATCCGCCTGAGAGTCACCTGGATCGGCGGAACGAGCGGCCACTCCCGCGAAAGGTCTGTTTGCCCTGAAATTGTTGCCTGGGTCTGGAAACCTGTCTGTCAGATTGTCTGATAGGGAAAGAAAGGTTGGGCTGGGAATAGTTGGACCTGGCTCCTGCATAAAAAGACTGCCTCCATGAGTAAGTGTTGGACCGTTTGTCTGATCGTTTAAGGAGGTGATTGAGGACCGTACGTTTATCCTTATTTTCAGTAAGATAAGGATTTAGAGCTTCACCGAACAATTTCCCTCCCTGATAAGGGGCTGCTGATAAGCGCCATTTGGACTTGGAGTCAGCGTGCCAGTGTTTCAACCAGAGCATACGGCGGCCAGTGACGTTGGATGCCATGACTCTGGAGGAAAATCTGGCAGTCTGGAGGGTGACATCAGAAGCATATTCTGTAGCCGCCACCATCTTGCTCAGATCTTGAAGCGTGTGGATATCCTCCACTGGTATCCTGGCCTGAAGCTGTCTAAGCCAGCGGAGAGCAGACCTGTTGAAAAAGGATGCAGAGGTAGCTGCTCTGATAGCCCATGCCGCAGCTTGGTGTGTTCTGCGGTAAGACAGCTCACATTTACGGTCCTCTGCCTTGAGGGCCTCAGAAACATCGCCAGGAATGACGGTTGGAGATATAAGGGGGCCTAAAGGTTCATCTACCGTGGGCACCTCCAGAGCCTCCTCCAACTCATGGGCCACGTTATAAAGCCTTTTCTCATTGCTACTTGGAAGGGGAAAAGAGGCCGGGATGCCCACTGCTTTCTGACCGCATTTAGGAACATGGGTGGACAAGGAATGCGGTGTTGTGTTGTTACCAGTTCGATGAAATTCAGATCCGCCTCCAAGTCTGGAGTAACGGATGTTGCCAGTGTGGAAGGATCGGGTCTGAGATGTGCCGTGGAAGTGGCCTTGTGGTGCAAGGGAACAAAAAAGGAAGGGTTAAAGAGACTCCTAAGTGATGGTGTCTCAGGGGAAGGTTCCTCCTCCTCAGACATCGGAATCTCCAGATGAGCTTTGACTTGTGAGATGACCCCGGAGTAAGTGGACTGAGAAGGGGAAGAAGGCACGCGATAGGCCTCAGTGGCCGGCTGGTGAGTGGGTAGAAAATTGACCGCGGCTGGCCTAGTCACTTGCGATCTGGCCTCAAGAGCGCGCTCTACCGCCTGTGCAATCATCTCAGCTAGCTGGTCCTCCGTGGGAAGGGGGACCGGTTCACTCGCCCTAAGCCCGGCCGCAGTAGGGGTGAAAGTAGCTTCAGGGGCCACGTGTTGAGCCCGTGGAGCAGAGGGCTGAGAGATAGGGTGAACACGGTCCGTGTCCCCTGGTGCAGGAGACAGGAGAGATTCCCCTGTCAACCATACCCCCAGGGGAGAAGCAGAGGGCCCCAGAGGTAGATCAAAGGAAGGCACTTCGGCCTGTGAAGTCTCCAACCTGGCTAGTTTCTGTGCTTTAGAGAATTCTTTCTCCAGGGCTTGGTGTCTCCTGCTGGCCTATTTTTCAGCTCCCTTGGAGGTTTTAGCTGTAGATCTGGCCTTGGCCTTTGCTGAGATCTTGCCTGCAGCCTCCTGATTGGAGGATTTGTGGTGTTTTGCAGTCGAGGACGGCAAGACGTCCTTTGTGGCAGGCCTAGTATCCTCCATTCTCGGGTAACACAGGACCATGATAGGGGACCCCTGGTATCCGGAGAGTACTATTTGTTGGATAAGAACAGACGCACGATAGGGGGCGCCTGGAATCCAGATAGAGCTGTTCGTGTGGATAAGAACAGACGCATGATAGGGGACGTCTGGAATCCAGATAGAGCTGTTAATATGATTAAGCCCAGGATCACAATGGGGTAATCCTGGTTTTCAGGCAGACCTGGAGACACCAAAAACCCAGAAATTGAATTCAAGGAGGTTAAATGCACGGGAAAGAAAAGGAGCAAACCGGATTGAACCAATCCTGTTAAGCAGGCTGTGAATGGATATATTACAGACCTCAGTGGCTATGGAGATCAAATACTGACTGAGGTCTGACAGGCCTTGGAATGGTGTTGAGGGAAAGATCCAATATGGTGCCCTAAGAGCCCTACACAGAGAGCAGAAGCCCTGTCCAAACCACAAAATGGCCACCCCTGGGGAAAAACAAAGGCCTGAATGACACACAAAATGGTGGCCGATAACAAAATGGCTACCACACACACCCTGGAAGATTCTCCTAAATTCCCCCACTATTGTGTACCTGATCCTGTCATCCTCTTCGGATTCAAGAAAGATGAAGAGGGGCACGGAGGGGTGGAAGAAGGAGCCCCTTCCTTCGGTGAATCTATTCTCAAAATGACGGTCATGTGAGGGGACTGAGGCAAGGCCCGAACGTTGAAAGAATAATGCTGAGGCCCTGCGGCTCTGAATGCTGTTGGCACCAAACTTGGGGCGATTCTCTAAACCACACTATTGTTTGACCAAGGAGACTGCAATCCCCCTTGTATTAGGCACGCCTCTTCAAACGGCCGCCGCACAACTGATTTGTGGCCACCCGTTGGAGCACGCGATCTCGCGTAGAGGACTGTACCCAGTGACCGAAAGAGCAAGGCAGCAAGTAAATTCGGCTGTTCTGGGCACCCGGCTGCAGCCGCAGCTCCAGAAAGCCAAAAAGGACAAAAAAATTCTCAAACGGAGCTCCCGAACGTGTGCCGGCTTTAAGGGGCTTCCCTCGCCTGCGCGCACGTGTGAGGACCGGAGCTGTAGTCGCAGACTCCAGTAAGACAAATAAAGGCAGAGGGAAAACAAATGGACCAAATGAACATACAAGGGATGATTTTAGGGACCCAGAGCAGTCCTGATCCCAGAGCTACCCAGGAATGAGAAGGGAATTGGAGGTTGGAGGGGTGGAGAAACTACTTCCCTCTGCCTCAAGTTGTTATGAGGATGGGAAGAAGAGAGCTTGTTCCTCAAGCAAGTTAAACAATAAAATGGGATAAAGGGAACAGTAAACTGAACCCCAGCACTGAATCCAGCGCTGCTTAGAAACTTGTGGCCTGTAATGGAAAAATCCACCAATGGAGACTGTACCTGCCTAAGAGCCAAACTTGCACGTCTGTACTGGGCAAGATCAAGTCGAGACTGGGACACTCTAGCCCAGGACAGGCGTTGCAACTTTGGCTGACTTGATCTGATTGGGCAGGAACACAGTCTAAACCCATTGGTGGATTCTCCATTTCCAGTGCTGGAGAAACTTCCTGACAGTTAGAAGAATTAATCAGTGGAACAACCTGCCTCCAGAAGCTGTGAATGCTCCAACACTGGAAGTTTTTAAGAAGAGACTGGACAGCCATTTGTCTGAAATGGTATAGAGTTTCTTGTCTGAGGAGGGGGCTGGACTAGATGACCTCCAAGGTCCCTTCCAACTTTATTTTGTTATTACTATTATTACTATTATCATTACTATTATCATTATTATTATTATTATTATTGCAGTCATTGTAGCCCCAAAGGTGCTTTTTCAAAAGGCAACTGGGTTTTGTTTTTCCATTTTTCGTTTTGCTTCTCATCCAAGAAGCTTCTTCAGTTCTGACTGTTCTGACTTCAGTCAGAACTTAGCATCCGCAGAGGCAGCAGGAGGAGGAACTAACACTTCATCTATTACCTGGGAATATAATTTCAAACAGGCCTTTCTAAACCACTACCAACCACAGCTTTGTATGTTTTATCAAGCAAACAGAGATAACAGGATTAACATAATGATGGTGTTCTTGGGGAAAGAAAACTCTTCACAAATCCGGATAATGTCTCCACGTTGATATAAATGCATCATGGGAGTGTAGGACGAGACAAAATGCCTACAGGTTCACTGGATAAATTTGCTCATATCTGCTCTGGGCTGGATGCCAGAAGGGCAGAGTCCGTGTTGGTGAGTGAGGTGGCGCCTTTTCTTGTAATCTGGGATTCCTTTAGTTTGTGGAACTTAAAAGAATAAATATGGTTCTCTGCACTCTGAACTTTTCTACCTGTGGGCTTGATTTATCATTTCCCATCTGCCCTGTGTTGCTAGTTGGGACATGAGATAGATCTGGGACATGATAAATATTTCCTTGAAGAAGCAGGTAATGTCATCTGTCCTAAAGGAGGCAGTGATGATAGAGGTATTTTGCTTGGTCTCCAACTTTCCTCTCTTAGGGAAGTGTCAGGGGAAGCAACCAGAGCCATTCATGAATAGCTAAACTCAGTTTATTATCTACCACCTATATTACAAGAATCTCCCCAGACTGCTTGCCTTCCCCTGGGAACGATCAGATAAGGCTCCATATATCTTGGGGGAGGTTAAGCTTATTCTGCTTGCAGCTGCTCAACGACTCCAAGCTAGGCCCTGGCTTGACCCCTCCTTCCAGCCTAGTTGGCAGTTTCCCAAAAGGAAGGCTATGGAGAAGGTGATGGGAAATGGATTACAAAGGATCCTAGATGGAAGATATTATCTAGATCCTTTTCAGTCAGGATTCGTGAGGCAAAATTTGAATGACTTCATTAAGAGTCAGACACAAGTGAGCCTTCAACTCAATAACATCGACAATAATAGCTTTCTGGACAGCTTACAAAGATGAGGGTACTGTTCTGTGGTGGTTTCACTCTTATCTGAGTGGGTGGTTCCAGTCAGTGGTCATGGGGGAAATGCTCAAGTCCATACATAGTCCAGACTATGCTTTTCCATAGAAGAATTGGGAGAAGTCATACTTTGGTTTGAATTGAGACATTAACAGATTGGTGTGTGCGTGTGTGTGCGCGCGTGCGCGCACGCACAATGGCTCAATGGTTAAAGATGCTGAGCTTGTCAACTACAAAGCTGACAGCTTGGGTTTGAGACCCAAGCGACACAGGGAACTCTCTTTCTTGCCCCAGCTCCTGCCAACTTACCTTGTTTCCCCGAAAATAAGACCCGACTGGAAAATAAGCCCTAGCATGGTTTTTTAGGATGCTCGTAATATAGGCCCCAGTTAAGATCGTCAGCCAGACGGATACATTTAGTACCGTATTTCCCAGTATATAAGCCCTAATCAGAAAATAAGCCCTAATGCGTCTTTTGGAGCAAAAATTAATATAAGACCTGGTCTTATTTTTGGGGAAACACGGTAACCGTTCGAAAGCATGCAAATGCAAGTAGATAAATATGTACCACTTTGGTGGGAAGATAATGTTCTGTGATGAATAGTCATGCTGGCCACTTGGCCACAAAAGTTACATCAGGTAATGCTTTGTCAGAGCTGAATCTGAAAAGGCCCTGTTGAAATACATGGACAGCAGAGTAGACAACAAGCTTTCCCATGGTATTTTTCACTCTTTGAAGCTCTTTCTCCCCAGAAATTCATCTGCAGCTCCCATCCGCATTTCACAAACAAGCAAAAACTGCACATAGTTCTCGATTTATGAACACAATTGAGCCTAATATTTAGGTTGCTAAGCAAGACAGTTGTTAAGTGAATTTTGTCTCATTTTACGACCTTTCTTATCACTCTTTGTTAAGTGAATCACTGTGGTTGTTAAATTTGTAACACGGGTGCTACATGAATATGGCTTCCTCGTTGACTTTGCTTGTCAAAAAGTCACAAAATGTGATCATCACATGACCTCAGGACACTGCAATGGTCATAAATATGAGTCAGTTGCCAAGCATCTGAATTTTGATCACATGACCATGGGGATGCTTCAACGGTTGTGTGTGAAAAATGGTCATAAGTGACCTTTTTCAGTCCCACTGTAGCTTTGAACAGTCATTAAACAAACTGTTGTAAGTTAAGGACTATCTGTAGTTTATTCCAGTGAGCCTTCATCCCTTCTTGATTTGATTACGAACAGCCATTGGCGGCATTTCAGACTATATGGTCAATTATATGAATTGTTTTGAATGCTTTTGTTCTGGTATTGGTAATTATTTTTCTTATGTTTCTGTGCATCACCCAGAGTCCCTTAGAGGACTGAACCATGTTAGAAAGACTGTTAAATAAACAAATAAATATGCACCAGACAACTATAAACAAAGCAATCTAAAGCCACAGCACATTTGTTTTACTGGGATACTTCGGCACAAAAGCGAAGAGATATGTATTTGGATAGTCTCTCAAGTTATTTTTCTCTAAGATCTGCTACATGGAGATAAATCTCCCATTCTTTAGGGAGAAAGAATATTTCCACCCCTCCCAAGTCTATTCTTGCAAGTTCAGGTCAGGTCTCAGAAAAAGATGGGTTCTTATTCACTGATCCGTGGTGTGGAAACTGTAAATATCAACTTTTTTTTTCCAGGAAACACACAGGACACGGAAGAAAACCCCAACATCTGCTGTTATATTCAAGAAGAGCTTGCTTGCCCAATAGCCCTTGGTTGCAAAAATAAGAATTACGACTACCCGTCCTGAGAGATGAGCAGGTCAAAAACCCTATTTATAATCATTCACATTTATCTGTTTAAAAGATGTGTATGGATGCCCATCTTAAGGAACACAACTATGGGTGGCTCATAAATGTCTGACTAGGTATTTAAAATGTATTTATTTTATTTATTTGTTAAATTTATTTGCCGCCTATCTCACTGTAGGGTGACTCTAGGCAGCTTACAACTATAAAAATGGAGAAAGGAGAACAAGTATAAATATAACAGTCACAAAGTAATGGAGCAATAGAATAAAAAAACTCCTTTTTTATAACCCTGTAATCCAGACATGTCAAACTCGCAACGTCATGTGACGTCGCGCAACATATCGGTTTTGCCATTGCCAGCAATGGGGTGGGTGCGGCTTCCGGATGATGCGTCCGGCTCATGGACCAGCGGTTTGACACCCCTGCTGTAATCCCTTAATTCGGGATAGAGTCAGGGTAGAATGGATGGAGCTGAACATTTACTAGCTGGATGCCCTTCCTGATGCCTACATGGAGTTTGCAGCAGGTATTTTTTTTTCTTTGCGTTCTAAGAGAGAAACATCTACCACTATCTAAGATTGAACTCTCACTCTTCCAAATGGGAGGAGAGAGTCTTTACCACTAAGACACCAAGCCACTCTCAATGGAATAAAGGATGAAAAAGAAAACAATTAGAATACATTGATATGGGTGTGTGTGTGTGTGTGAGAGAGAGAGAGACAAAGCAGCAAGTGAGGTGGGGAATTGGGTACAAATATTGGGTATGAATACAAGTAGTCCTCGACTTACAACAGTTCATTTAGTGACCGTTCAAAGTCACAACGGCAGTGAAAAAAGGGACTTACGACTATTTTTCACACTTAAGACCACTGCAGCATCCCCATGGTCACATGATCAAAATTCAGGTGCTTGGTAACTGGTTCATATTTATGACGGTTGCAGTGTCCCAGGGTCATGTGATCCCCTTTTGCGACCTTCTGACAAGCAACGTCAATGGGGAAGCCAGATTCACTTAACAACCATGTTACTAACTTAAGAACGGCAGTCATTCACTTAACAAACATGGCAAGAAAGGTCGTAAAATGGGGCAAAATTCACTTAACAAATGGCTCGCTTAACAACAGAAATTTTGGGCTCAATTGTGGTTGTAACTCGAGGACTGCCTGTACTGGGTACAGGCTCAGAATGACAGGTTTGAAGGAATAATAAAAGGCAAGAGACTAATTCTTTGCCCCTTGATGAAGCTCATACAGGAAATTGGATGAAACTATACTGAAGGAACACATATTCTCATCAATGGAAGCTTTACTTCCAAAACAAGTGAAAAGCCTGGGAATCCATAATCCAGATCAGGATCATGGCCAGAATGTGGGAAGGGTTTAAACCAGTGGTTCTCAACCTTTTTAATGCCGCGACCCACCAAGCGGTCATAAATTGAGGACTACTCAACCGGTCGTAAGTTGAGGACTACTCAACTGGTGCAGCACCATTTGCAGAATGGGACTTTTGGCGGGCTCAGCAGGGCAGAGACGGCCTGGACAATTCCTATTGGCTTTTGAAAGCCAATAGAATTAGACTCTATTCAAGAGAGTCTATTCTATTGGCTTTCAAAAGCCAATAGAATAAAAGGGAGTAGCACAGCTAAGGAAAAGGGGAAAAAATGGCGGACTGCATTGTTTGGCGACCCCCGTGAAATGGTCGTTTGACCCCAAATGGGGTCCCGACCCACAAGTTGGGAACCACTGGTTTAAACTCATGCAAATTCTGCAGCCTATTTTTTATTGCTATTCAATGCATGCTGCTAATGGCACAATTACCACCTTGTCTCAGGTGGATCTGGAGTTGTCTTCTGCTATCTAGCAGCTTCAGGGCACGTTATAAGAAACCTCTTGAGAGGCCGAAAAAGAAAATGGAATATTTCAAAACATGACAAACCTACTGAACAATTCAGTCTTATATTGTAAAAAGAGTTGCAAACCCTTTGATTAAGCCATTTGGCAGAAATTCACCAAGCTCCCACCAAAAGGGATTCAGTTAAAGTTAAAGTTTTCCTCATGCAGTCCCCATGATTCTGTTATCTTCAGCCCTTTTTGTCGGATATTAAATCCAATTAAACTCTGTTGTGTATTTTTCTCCCCTCCTCAGACATTTTAATTTTGGAGCTTGGTTTTACATTGTTCCAGCAGCGAGTCTGAGAGTTGACGCTCAAGATATTTGAAGATGGTCACCAGGTTAGTTTATTATCCTGGACATTCATCCTGCTGAAATGAATTGGAACTGGAGACGTACATAATGGAGCTTCCTTCAACAAGACTGCCACTGATTTCTCCCACAGTTGGTTCTTCCAGTCAGAACAAATCTACTCCTAACATGAGTAGACATGACCTGTGGAAGGAATGTGGCAGTCTGTGCTCAAAGTTTATTTTTTTTTTCATGAAGAATGTCTAATTGGAATCCCACAATTTCCTTCCTTACCTATCCATCAAGATGCTTTTCCAAAAGGCAACTGAACTTTCTTGTTTTTTTTTTTTTTCTTTCTTGAAAACGTTTCACTTCTCATCCAAGAAGCTTCAGGAATATATGTTTAGTCTAGTGAAAAAAAGTATTAAGGGCAACATGATAGCAGTGTTCCAATACTTGAGGGGCTGCCACAAAGAAGAGTGGGGTCAACCTATTCTCCATAGCACCTGCAGGCAGGACAAGAAACAACGGATGAAAACTAATCAAGGAGAGAACCAACTAGATCAGTGGTTCTCAACCTGTGGGTCGGGACCCCATTTGGGGTCAAACGACCATTTCACGGGGGTCGCCAAACAACGCAGTCCGCCATTTTTTTCCCCTTTTCCTTAGCTGTGCTACTCCCTTTTATTCTATTGGCTTTTGAAAGCCAATAGAATAGACTCTCTTGAATAGAGTCTAATTCTATTGGCTTTCAAAAGCCAAGAGGAATTGTCCAGGCTGTCTCTGCCCTGCTGACCCCGCCAAAAGTCCCATTCTGCAAATGGTGCTGCACCAGTTGAGTAGTCCTCGACTTACCACCGGTTGAGTAGTCCTCGACTTACCACCGGTTGGGGGTCACGGCATTAAAAAGGTTGAGAACCACTGAACTAGAACTAAGGAAAATTGTTGATAGTTAGAACAATTTATCAGTGGAACAACCTGTCTCCAGAAGTTGCGGGTGCTCCAACATTGGAAATTTTAAACAAGAGATTGGACAACCATTTGTCTGAAAGGGTATAGGGCAGGAGTCCACAACCCCCAGTCCATGGACCAATACCAGGCCACGGCATGCCAGCAACTGGTCCGCACAAACAAGCAAAGCCCCATCCAGGGGATGCAGGCAGCACACAAAACCACATGCCCTCCGGTCCGCGGAAAAACCTCTCTCCATGGAACCGGTCCCTGGTGCCCAAAAGATTGGGACCTCTGGTATAGGGTCTCCTGCTTGAAGTTGTCCAGTCTCTTCTTAAAAACCTCCAATGTTGGAGCACCCACAATTTCTGGAGGCAAGTCATTCCACTGCCAGTTCTCACTGTCAAAAAATTTCCCCTTAGTTCTAGGCTTGATTAGTGTCCATCCATTGCTTCTTGTCCTGCCTTCAGATGCAGAGAGGTTTGTGGACACACTGCTGCTCACAGATCCCATGCTTAGTTATGTTGTATGAACTAGATTTAAACCTGCGGATTTTTAAAGTCACACATGACTCCTGATGGATTCAGCCCCAGGGCTAGGAAGTTCTCAAAATATCACAAACTCTCCCGGAGACCAGCCGACTGTTCTCAGATCTTTCTCCAAGGTCAGAGGTCTAACAGCAGTTTGCATCAGATCTTGTACAGCTAATCTCACTGCACTGCAGGCATAGTACACAGTCATTGCTTTTTTCACTGAACAAGGCAAAGGTATCAGAAAAACAAGTAATACGCTGGCACAGTGGTTGGTGGTCTCTCTTTGTCTTGTCAATTATTTTCTAATCAGGGAAATCTTCCTGCAGGATTCATCCACTAAGTTTTAACTCTGTGGAACATTTTTAATATGCACTACTGCAGGAGACCAGTTTTAGGGAAAAGAATGATATAACTACACCAATACCAAATTTCCCACCTACTGAAGCGGGAGGAAGATCACTCCCAGCATGGGGTTTGACCTCCTCTTTCTTTGCCCATTCTTTAAGAAAAACACAGAGGAAGAGACATTCATTGCTTTTCCTTCAGTCATATAACAGCATTACTGTACAAAACAGCTTTAGCAGAGTTATCGTTTCCCCTCCCCAATATCAGCAAATCTCCTAAAAAAATTGCTGGGAAGGAATTTCCTATTTTGTAAAGCTCATTTTATAAGTAGAAAACTCTCACTTCCAACTTGCTCATTCAAAATTTGTACCCTGCACAGATTATTTTGGCCCTCCATGAGAAAACCATTCATACAATGAGGTTTCCTTCCAAATTAAGTTAAGAATTTTTGGAACTACACCACAACAGTCACAAAATGGCTACTCCAGAGGGGAAAATCTTGTTTCTTCGCAAAATGGCTGGTCAAAAAAAAAAAAAAAAAAATCAGAAAGCAAAGCTGGTTAGTGATTTCTTACCACCTTCTAATTTACTGCCTCAAACTCAACTTTACAGGTAATCCTTGACTTACGATCACAATTGAGCCCAAAATGTTCGTTGCTAAGTAAGAGAATTTTGCCCCATTACAGTTATGGTGCCTGGTGTCCCACATCCTGGCCATGCATGTGAAGTGAATTTTGCCCCATTTTACGACCTTTCAGTTGTTAAGCAAATCACAGCAGTTATCAAATGAAATTGTGCAGTCATTCAGTGAATCCCCACTGACTTTGTTTGTCGGAAGCCAGCTTAAAAATGGCAATGACATGATCACAGGAAACCGCAACTATCATAAATGTTGCCAAACATCTGAATTTTGATTACATGACCATGAGGATGCTGCAATGGTTGTAAATGTAAAAATTGGCATAAGTCACTTTTTTTCCAGTACTGTTTGAAAAGTTTGAAAAGTCACTAAATCAGGGGTCTTCAAACCTGGCAACTTTAAGACTTGTGCACTTCAAACTTGGCAACTTTAAGACTTGTGCACTTCAATTCCCAAAATTCCTCAGCCAGCCTAATTTGCACAAGTCTTAAAGTTGAAGTGCACAAGTGCACAAGTCTTAAAGTTGCCAAGTTTGAAGACCCCTGCATTAAATGAAGTTGAGGCCTCCTGTGTATTTTTTCAGAAGTGAGCGGGCACCTTTCCAATGAAAGTGGCACAATTCAACCAAAAGTCATATTTATCGTCAAAGAATGATAAAAATCCTTAGTGTGGCCCACAGGTACAGTATTTCTGTAAATAAATATGACAGAACTGGGAGTTTTGATTGGCAACATACCTGCTGTCTATTTATTTTATTAGGTTGAAATGGGAAGAATTTAAAATATATATATATATTTATTTATGAGACTTATATACCGCTTTAAGTGCAAGCACTCTCTAAGCGGTGTACACCAGTAAGCAATGTATATATATATTTACATTGCCCCCAACAATCTGGGTCCTCATTTTACCTACCCCGGAAGGATGGAAGGCTGAGTCAACCTTGAGCCGGTGAGATTTGAACCGCTGACCTGCTGAACACAGTCAGCTAAAGTGGCCTGCAGTACTGCACTCTAACTGCTGCGCCACCTCGGCTCATATATATATACAGTATAAGGCAGCGGTTCTTAACCTATGGGTCGCGACCCCATTTGGGGTCGAACGACCATTTTACGGGGGTCGCCAAACAACGTGATCCGCCATTTTTCCCCCTCAGGGGGTGCCGTCACGCATGCACACTGCGCATGGGGGCGCCGCCGCGCATGCGCACTGCGCATGGGGGCGGCACGCATGCCCACTGCGCATGGGGGGCGCGTCCGTGTGACGGGGGTCACCATCACCCAAAGGTTGAGAACCTCTGGTATAAGGTGTCCAAGTATTCTCTGTTACATCTAAAGTAAAAAAAACTGAGTATGTAGCAACCTCAAAATGTCGAAAGAATGAATGCAGGATAATTAGCCAAAAATTGATTGATAACCTGATACATGAAACATGATATTTAATAATATTTGTCTTTACAGCATTTTTTTTTTTAAAAAAACAAGCATTTATAAGCTAGCACTTCTAAGTTAGCCCTTCTAAATCAACTCTTACTGGCCCCAAATTATAAAACCTAAATGGGTTTCTCCTAGCAAACGGAGCAAAAGTCTACCTGTTACTTTTTTTCTCTGTTTACTTAACTGGTATGATTTTTTTTAAAAAGAAAAGCTAAAAATTCAGAAGACCCCTGGTCTGCTGTCCACTCAGCTTTGGTTGCAATTGAAAGAGAAGGCATGGCCAGTATGGGGGACATCAGACACCATAACTGTAAACTATGATTCAGACAAAAAGCTTTACATACATGGTAAGCCAGAGCATGGCTTGTTCCCCTCTTCATTTACTCATCTGCCCTCTTCAGCTGTTATAAGAAAATGATTAATGCAGGCACATGAACCGGGAAATGCTATTTATATGGGGCAGGGAAAGAAGGATAATTTGCAATGCCGGGATATTTTAATTCTCCCTGAGTCCGAATATTAAATTGCATAGCTTACAAATGACAGTACGGGATGTTTCTTGAGGTACCCGAGTTAAGGATGGCAATTTTGCAACGGCAGCTGCACAGACACAAAACATAGGTTATTCCTCTGTCATGATCAGAGGAAGAGAGCTGTGTTGGTTTGTGATATTTCACAATCAGGAGTCTCGTAACACCTTGGGAAGTGAACGGCAGCATTAGTAAAATGTGTTAATTGGAAAACTTCAGATTTTTTTGGGGGGGGGGGGAATAACAGCTCTAGGCACTTTCAACCAATTCAACCTCGAAGATTCTGAGCCCCCCCAAAATGAAGTTAAAAATTACTCCAAACAGCTTGATTGATTGATTGAATTTTTAGGCCACCCATCTCTCCTATAAGATGACTGGGTGGTTCACAGATTATAAAAAAACAAATAGAAAAATAATTACAGTATTAAAACAATGCAACCAAACGTTTAAAACTACAGGTTGTTCTTGACTTGCAACCATTCATTTAGTGATCATTCAAAGTTACAATGGCACTGAGAAAGTTATTTATGACCATTTTTCACAATTACGGCCATTGCAGCATCCCCATGGTCACATGATCAAAATTAAAGTGTGTAGCAACTGGCAATGTGTTTATGACGGTTGCAGGATCCCAGGGTCACGTGATCGCCTTTTGCGATCTTCTGCCAAGCAAAGTCAATGGGGAAGCCAGATTCACTTAACAACAGTTTGACTTACTTAACAACCGCAGTGATTCACTTAACAACGGTGGCAAGAAAGCTCGCAAAATGGGGCAACTGTCTTGCTTAGCAATGAAAATTTTGAGCTCTACTGTGGTCGTAAGTCGAGGACCACCTGTATAAAAAAAACTAGGTCTAAGGGACAGACGGCACCCGGATGAGATCTTACCTATCAACTACCTCCAGCAGTGAGCGCCCTCTTCAGGGCCCCAAGTCAACCAACAAAGCCAAGTTTGAATACCCTTCCGGAAGGCCAAAAGGGAGGGGCAGTTCTCACCTCTGGTGGTAGAGTGTCCCACAGGGTCGGGGCTACCGCAGAAAAGGCTCTTCTCCTTGTCCCCACCAGAATTCCTTAGCCAACAGGATCCGTAGCATACCTCTTCCACTGGCATGAGTGGAGTGAGCTAGTCCCATTGGGGTGAGATGGCTCCTCAGATATCCTAGACCAGGGGTCCCCAACCCCTGGTCCATGGACCTGTACAAGGCCGCAGCATGCCATCAACCGGTCCACACAAAACCACCCAAGCCCCATCCGCGGGATGCAGGCAGCACACAAACCACACACCCTCTGGTCCATGGAAAAACCTCTCTCTACGTAACTGGTCCCTGATGCCCCAAAAGTTGGTGACCTCTGTCCTAGACCCATGCCATATAGATTTCTATTTAACATTATGTTTTCATACCTGTATGGAAACTGCATGCAAAGAACCAATGATTTAATTTCTTACTTCCCAACTGCCTTATTAAAATACTTATATCCTACATTTCCAAGTTCTACTTAAGGAAGGCTTTAGGCAGCGATGGCGAACCTTTGAGAGACTGAGTGCCCCAAAACTGGCCCCACCCCGTTCCACCCCCCTGCCCATCCCTGCTCTGCCCTTCCATCCCCCGCCCTGCCTGCCCACAGGACCACTCACCGCCTCCAAGGCCCGCCGCAGATCGCCCAGGCAGCCCAGCAGCACTATGGCAGCCACACCCTCTGCCCGCGCCCTGCAGCATCAACTGCGTGATGGGGTGTGAGGGCAGACTCTAGTCTACGCTGCCTGGCTGCCATGTCCTTGGCTGCGCTGCTGCGTGTGGGCCATGCTCGAGGGCGAGTCTCCTTTAGGGGGGCTGCTGGAGAGGAGGGGGTCGCAGGGGGAGGCAAGGCTGGGGCAATGGCACGTGTGCCCACAAAGAAGGCTCCGAGTGCCGTCTCTGGCACCCATGCCATAGGTTCGCCACCACTGCTTTAGGGTGACCTATGTAAGCCCTGTTAAAATAGAGATCTTTAAAGAAGCACAAAAATGGTAATCAGCCAGGACCCTTCTTCAGATACTTGCTGACTTAATCTTTCCTCATAAGTTCAGTGGGGAAAATGATGGGTAGTTCAGAATTGACCAACATAGCCCCACATAAAAGCTATTCTATGACTATTCTGCAACTCCCCAAAAGGCTGTTTTGGGAGAACCACCACAAAATACTCTCAAATGTCTTTGTGTATTTTTTTCTCTTTTTTAAAATAAGACTGAATGGATAGCGTACCTCGAGCATTTATGGCTGTGAGCCAAGACGTCCCATTATCGCGTAGAGCCTTTTACGAAAACAATTTAATGACCTTAAATTTTAAAAATCCACTAGCTTTCAGTGGTGACTAAGGCTAAATGAATTTACAGGGTCCTGATATTTTACTGTAATCAGTCACTTTCTTCGTTCTTAGCCTTGCACAGTTTTTTTCATTGCAAACTGCTATGATTCTTGCAGTTATTTTACCTTTTTGATTTATAGCCTTCCTAACCAGAATATATGCAAATGAGTTCAAGGAATCGCCAAGCAGAAGAAGAAACTCATAGGATCTCTTTTATTTATTAATTTTTTTTTCTATAAAACCTCAACCAAAACAACTCTTGGCAATTACATAGGTAGAAAAAAAAAATAGATTGAACAGAAAAAAATAGGACGAAGGAAGAGAATAGGAGCTGGCAAAATATTATATAAATGAGGATGGCTATGTTGAATCTTAACAGAATAACAGAATAATAGATTGGAAGGGACCTTGGAGGTCTTGGTGAGCAAAATATATATACCATTCCAGGTAAGTGGCTGTCCAGTGTCTTCTTAAAAGCCTCCAGTGATGGAGAACCCACAACGTTTGACGGCAAGCTTCTTGACATCTTGAACTAAAATCTTGAGATCTTGAATTAAATATTGAAGCTTTACAACAGGTTTTCCAAAGTGATTTGACTTCTTGATTAAGAACCATCAGAGATTATGGTGATAATACCCCAAATAAATTACCCAAAGCCTTTTCTTCTGATCATTATATCCCCAAATCCCTGTGTTTAAGCAATGCACTTCCAAGCCTCTCCCCCATTTGATTTTGGTGGTATCCGTGCTAAATCCCTATGCTAAATTCCAGCAGAGTAGGAGAAGAAGAGAAAGATCTCCTCTCTCAAGCTAATCTTACCTCACAAAAGAAATAGCACTGCCCCTAGAAATGTTCAAAGCTATGGCTTGCCTAGGCTGGCTAGTACCTACTGCAGCTGTGAGAAAATCACTTTAAGAAAATAGCACTTGCTTGAATCAATCATCAACTAACCACAGAGGCAACTTTTCCCACTCTCTTCAAGGCTACATTCTTGGTCTTTGAAAGATCAGCCAGCATGGTCACTAAAGCTCTTTGTGATCACCCTAGGGATGGAGCAGATCATCAGAGGAAATGTACCAAAAGCAATCCTTTCTTGACATTGCTCCACCAATCAAACTAATTATAAATCCCAAAATGCTCTGTGGGAAAAAAATGCCTATGCTGGCAGAGAACCCAGGGAACTGTGGTCCAATATATTTGAAGATATTACATTGGGAAAGCTGCTGAAAGCAACATCTAGATGGCCAATTAATGTTACAAGGATGGTTTATTAGTTTCTCTTGCCACAGCATGCAAAATTCATGGCCCTTGCCTGCTGACACCTCAGCTAAAATGGTTATTGTTGGATCCTGATCCTAGTTTATCCCAGAACTGTATAAATAATAAATTTAGTAAGTAAAAGCACAGTTTCTTTTCTTGACTTGACAAATACCTTCATACTGCAGCCAGTTGTCCTTACCAACTGATTTTAATTACTCCTTTACTTTGGGTTCATGTGGCAGGCACTCAAAAATCTGTGATGTGAAAAAATACAAAACATAAACATTGAAAAATGAAAAAGGGCTTCTTGGAATGATAATAATGTGGTCTTGTAGAGATGGTGTAATAATCTGCCTGATTTCTCTAGAGAAAGTAGTTTTCAATCTCTCTTGACTTTATTGGAATGAAAGTGAATTTCTTCAGATTCTCATGTAATTACTTGCTTTGTCTAATCTCCTTTCAAGTCATCAACAGAATAACGGAATTGGAAGGGACCTTGGAGGTCTTCTATCTAGTCCAATACCCTGCACAAGCAGGAGACTATCTACCCTTCTAGATAAATGGCTGCCCAAGTCTCTTCTTAAAAGAGAGCACCCACAGCTGTTCCACTGGTTAATTATTCTCACGGTTAGGAAATTTCTCCTTAGTTGTAGGTTGCTTCTCTCCTTGATTAGTTTCCATCCCTTGTTTCTTGTCTTGCCTTCTGGTGCTTTGGAAAATAGATTGACCCCCCCCCCCTCTTCTGTGTGGCAACCCCTCAAAATTCACTGGACTATGTTATAAGTAGAATAGCTTTCACTGTCCAACACAGGTAAAAAATGCTAGCTTGTAGAAGGCCTAACTCTTGAAATAAAGCTGAACCTTCAAACATCTACATTTTACAACTGCTCATTACTTGGCCTTCAAAAAGCAGAGAAAGCAGAATTCAAGAAGAACCAACCACTTCAAAATGTATTGCATGCTTCCATTAAAATTCACCTTGTATGTTTGATTTGTGATTTTGTGCCAATCCAAGTTATTACTCCAGATCTCAGTTACGAATGAAAGAATAAGACAAGGGAGGATCCAACCCCATATGCAAATAGAATGCTATCCCTTTCATTATAAACTTTATCTATATTAGAGCAATAAACACATTCTTGTTGAACTTTCTAATTATCTGTCTCAATTACTACTGAAGACAGTAAATCAAAGGAGCCAGGGTGTCAGACTGAGGAACTTAACTTGGATCTGGCCAATTTTACACTCTAATACTGTTTATCCCTATTTATATCAATCATCTTAGTGATTTTGCAGGTGAAAAAGTCGTATTTAGGTACAACCTTCCAACTCACATTAACTTTTCATCTGAGCAATTGTTGTCAAATAAAGTGGCATCGGAATTGTCAGCTTCTTACTCCCTGAGTGCTCTGTCTCCTACCAAATCTGTATAGGTAGGCAGGTTCCTTTTTGACTTGGTATGTTTATTTGCAGATCTCTGCATATCAAACCTCTGTTTAAGTAGAAACAACAACAGGGACAATTTATTTATATGATGAAGTGGCACCCAAGATAGTACAATGTCATTCCTAAGATTCGTAAATTTTGAGAAAGGATTAAGTTTGTAGACAATACAGATAGTCCTCGACTCATTTTTCAAACTCAGGTTTGTTCAAGAACACTCTCCCTACTCAAACTGCAACTACTCAAACTGTATATTAGTCAATAACTAGCATAAATAAGGAATATGGTATGTGTTATGTAATTTGGACCCATAATGGATTAAGACCCTGTCAACACTTCTTTGTTATTTGTATAAATTATATGTTTGGTATTTTTGTGCCTCTATGTTCTTCTTAAGAAAAGCAATACACAACAGCCATGCAAAGGAAAATTGTTTTGTGTCCTTGTAACTTTTGGAACATTTTTCTGTTCCAGTTTGCTTTTAAGTTTTGAAAGTATGAAAGATAAGTAGTGGCATGTATTTGAACAAATCCTTTACAAAAAAGAAGTGATTAAAAATTGTGTGTGGTGTATTCTTAGCTTTCTTCACATATGTCAACAATTTGAACTTGTAACCCTTAGATCATGACCCCAAGCTGACAATTCCAATGCCACTTTATTTGACAACAATTGCTCAGATGAAAATGTAGAGGCATTTTTGTCCTCTACAAACATAGCATGGATGTTTAGTTTTACAATTTCCAATTTTTTAAAGGCCTGCACTTGTAATTTGCTTTGACAGACAATGAGAAGAACAGTAGAAGATTTTCAAGTAATTGTTGCCTCCCTCTCCCCCAAAAAGTTCAAAATCTTTTAAAAATGTGGTTTACAGTCCTCAGGTTCGGAGGGGGGGGGGGAATTATCCTTGTGATTATTTCCACCAAAAACTTCAGTACCTATCCATCTGTTGTGATAGACTAGACAATTTTTTGCAACAATCCTATGCAATGCATTCTGGCTGGGAATTATAGAATTTAAAAGACAGCACATCCAGAAGACACCAAGCTGTGGGTGACAGACAAAGCCATAATTTCCTCAGAACTGGGCCTCAGACAGTGTTCTAGCACTAATCTTTGTTTAATGCACAGACTTCTGCAGTTTAAATAGCATGATTATTTTCCATGGCAATCTTGTCATTCACCTCCATCCAACTTTTAAAGTCAGAATTGCATAATGTAATCTCTTTGATTCTGTGGCATGATAGGTGCTTCCTTGGGTTAATTAAGCTTTCGTTTCTTCCATTATCAGTTCAGGATCTTAGAATCTATGGGATGAAAGCCTTCCCCTTTTAAGAGATTTTACTTCAGCACTCTTATACATATGTGGGATTATCCTACTAAATGTATTAGAGTGTGCTTCTAAAGACAGATCCATAGTATTATACCGGAAGGATATAATTTTACAGGTTCTTACTTGGAAAATGACAATGAGTTTTGTGTATTTTAAAGACCTGGAAGTCTGTTATGCCAGAAGTGACTTTTCAAATGACTCCTGACTTTAATTCTGAGTTGAGAAACAGATGAGAATTGTCATATAAGAACTAAAACAGGTATACCCCAGAACAAAGAAAAACCCCATCAAATCTCATGTATGATGTGGTCATACCCACTTAATTTGTGGTCTTTATATCCCACTTTTATTTATGATCAGGAACTCAAGATAACATAGCGTTTCCTTCTATTTCCCCTCCCCCCCCCAAATAATCCTGTGAAATAGATTGTGCTGAGAAACAGTAACTAACCCAAATCACCAACCACAATTCCATGGCTATGGGGAAATCCCGATTTTCTCTATGCCAAACAATTTAATCACTAGCCCATACTGGGGGTCTTTTTGCAGTCTCTTTTCCCAAGAGCTCACCCACATAGATTAAGTGTTTGCCCATGCCTCCCCTAAGTTTGATAATGCTTGAAACGGTATTTCATGCCACACACTAATTTAGTTTAGCACTCGTTCTGCGAAGTAGGACTGTTGGAATTCTCTCTTCCACAACATCATAAACAGTGCAAAAAGTCTAACTTGTTTAGAAAAAGCAAGTGGCAAGGATCTCACTATCAAATAAACGAGTACAAGTATTGATTTCCACGCGTTCAGCCACAATAAGCATAGGATCACCATAGCACAATCATAGGAAAAAACCTTGCACCTTTCATACAGCTTAATTCTGTCAGAAAGGAAGAGAATTAAATTCTCTTAAATGTCCTGTCAGAAAGGAAGAGAATTAAAATTTAAAAAGTCTGCCCATCAGATTTATCAGCACATCTTTTAAAAGAGAGCCTTCATCTAACCTGGGGGGGGGGAGATTAAATGGCAAGATTATAGTAGCTGAAGAAATGGTATCACTCCTGCTGTACAACCCAGAAGTTCTCAGTGTCCTAAAAAATAACAAGGGAAGGAATTTCTCAAAACACATACACACCTAATTATTTCTTCAATGTGATTTTTTAAAAAAATAAATAAATAAATCTTTTTTTATCATCAGAAAGCCCCTGATCCTGTTTTTCCAGATTGGCTTGCAAAAGACTGCTAGAGGCCCTTATGCCTGCCAAAGGAACAGCAGAAAAGCTATTTGCCCAGCTGTTTGCCTTTTTCAGCTGTGACAGATTCATAACCTGACACACATGGACTCCATTTCCTCATTGGTAACAAACCATATTTTATTAAATTTTCTAAACAATAACCTGGCCGGAGTCTGCACAAGAGCCTAGGGTAAAAGGGGATTTGTTAGCCTATGATTCTACGACAGCCTGTACCTCATACTGCAAGATTTTACCACTGCCTCTCTTTAATTTTAGCCAGATGAAGTGACTATAACTCTCCTCAACCATTGAAAAAATGGAACTTAAAGCAACTCCAATTGCAAAAAAAAAAAAAAAGAGAGAGAGAGAGAACTCAAAGCAACTCGGTAAGGAGCAACCGCTTGTAAAGGTTTGGAGGGGGGAAGGCAGCGGTGTTGTTTCACTTTTTCACCACGGCTGGTTTTGAGGTTGTTACTCATAGCTTGAAAGCTGCTTCTGCTCATTAAACCGAAGTACTTATTCCGAAAGGCTATAATCGCCTAACATGCTCGAACTGGTTCCCGGATTCTCCCAGGGCACGACTCCAAAGACAACCTAGTCTGACTTCAGAAATATTAAAAGTTAAAACTAGTGAAATCTCCATAGGGTTGGGCAAATACAGCTGCCGGGGTTGTGTGAACGCAGACGACGCGGTTTCAGGAGGAAAGCTCAACTCCCAAGCATTTATTCAAAAGGATCCTGCTTTACGTTTCAATTCGATACACGCTTTCTTGGATGCGGCGGTTCCAGAACTCCGTGTGCGTGGGAAGCCTCATGAACTAAATTGATATACTGTATATAGGAGGAAGACCCCCCCACTCCACACATACTACATGCACATCCCGTGTCTAGATCGGCCCCGCATGCTGGAACAAGCGTCGGTTCCCACAAGGAACCCCGCACGGGCGCACGTGTCGGGAAGCGCAGGACAAGCGAGCGTCCAGCAACACGTGGCGTCATAACCTTGGAATGCCGTTCCTTCGCGCGAACTGCACCCAAGCGGCACACGCACGCGTTCCCACATCTCTCGCCTCCCCCCCCGCCGCCCAGGTTAAGAGTATAACGCATTCTCACGTTAACACGCCTCTGCAAACTCAACCAGGAGAGGAGAACGCCTCAGGGCATGTGCAGAGCGCTACAGGGGCAGGCAAAGCCCCGGGGCGTTGGGGTATTTTTTTTTAGGAAGGAGGGGTCCCCTTACCTTCCAGCACGACCTCCTTGCCCGCCCTCTTGAGCGCCTGCACGGCTTCGTCGTGGGTGGCATCGCGCAAGTCGGCGCCGTTGACGGTCAGGATGGCATCGCCGACGTAGAGCGCCTGGGTCTGGTCGGCCGCCAAGCCCTTGAAGATCTTGCTGATGAGGATGGGCATCTTGTTCTCCTTGCCCCCCTTGATGCTGATGCCCAAGCCGCCCATCTCCTGCTTCAGCACCTTGACGCACCGCTTCTGGTTGGAGACGGCTTCGGGCACTTGCTCGGGCAAGTCGGTCAGTGCCGTCCGAACCCCGATCGCCGCCGCCGCCGCGGGGCTCCCGCCGCCGCCGTTGTAACTACTCCCCGACGGCGACTCGGGCGAGCCCGCTCCGGGCAAGGGGCAAGCGACGGCGGCGGCGTTCGCCCTCGACGCCCCACCGCCGGCGCCTCTGCCGCAGAAAGTTCCATTGCCCGCCGCTGCTGCCCCGATGCCGTTGTAAGCGGCGGCGCCTCCGCCCTCCTCGCAGCTCAGCACCAGCGCCTCGCCGCCCAGGGTCACCAGCACCCGGTGCCACCGGTCGCGCACCAAAACTTCCAGCGCGCCGCTCCGCTGCAGCCGGCCGCCGCCTCCGGCCGCCGCTACCGCCATCTTTGGAGCATTTCTTAAAACACCATGTGATTTGAGCGCACGGGCACACACACACACACACACACACACACACACACACACAAACACACACGCGCGCGCGGCACACACACACACCACGCCCCGGGACAGGAGTGGTGGTGGTGGGGGGGGAAAAGAAGTAGGTGAAAGAGGGCGCCCGGAGCGGCGTTACCCCCCTCGAAGAGCTCGGCGGAGACTCGCGAAGGTACCCGGGGCAGCGAGGGGGTGGGTTAGGGGAGGGGCGGGGAAGGAGGGGCGGGGCGGAAGGGCGAGGCGTCCTGCCTTCGGGGCGCTCGCCCGGCCGAACCGGAGTTAGTGGGGTGAGGGCCGGACGCTATCCCGAGGACCGACCTGGGGTGGAGGCGTTTCCCGGAGAACGCCTAGAAGCGTCCCAGCCACGAAGGGGCTGCTCGGGCTTCCCAGCAGGTTCTAGCGCTGGCGTGTTTTGGATTCGAATCCAATTCCGTCTAAACAGAAATCTCGGATCACCTTGGAGCCGTTCCCTCCTCTTTCGACGTTTTTTCCAGCCCACCGCTTGGAAACTTGGAGTGCAGGTAATCCTCAACTTAACAATGCTAAATTTTGTGGCCGTTCAACGTTACCACATCACCACTGCAACAGGGGACTTACGATCATTTTTCACCCTTAAGACTGTTGCAGCATCTTTCTGGTCACGTGATCAAAACTCAGCTGCTTGGCAACTGACTGGTTCCGTGGTCCAGGGATCATGTGATCCCCTTTTGCAACCTGACAAGCAAACCAGATTCACTTAACAACTGTGTTATTAACTTAATTGCAATGATTCACTTAACAACTATGGCGAGAAAGGTCGTAAAACGGTAAAATGCACTGAACAAATTTCTCATTTAGCAACATAAATTTGAGGCTCAGTTATGGTCTTAAGTTGAGGACTCCCTGTATACAAGATCAGCATTCCTGTGACTCCAGAAGTTTGGACAAGAATCCCAGAGCCAGCCTGGGATATGGCATACCTGGGACCCAGCATTCCTTCAAAATGGCTCTGAACTGCCTGGACGAAGAAGGGTGGGAATAATCAACTTTTGCTACAATTCCATCCTTGAAGAGACTGGATGTTTGCAGGTTGCTTTTGTTTTATTTTGCCTTCTCGTTTCCCTGCACTAGAATCAACCAGGTTTTTTTTTTTCCTGAGCCTTTCCTAAACTAGATCAGGACAACCTGGGTGTATTAGTTTTTCATGTTAAATAACCTATTTTAAAACTGTGTCAGTAGACTGGCAGTAGCATTTAAAACCCCGCAGTTCCTAGGCTTCAACTACAGGTTTGTCAGGTTTCAAGTTTAAGTTTTTAATAGGAGATTCCAACCACTTCTTCCTGTTCAGTTAATATGAGAGAAAAAATAAGAGGGTGCCAGCTATTAGTGGTACATCATCATCATCATCATCATCATAATATTAGTAATATTAGTAATAATAATAATAAAGTTGGAAGGGACCTTGGAGGTCATCTAGTTCAACCCCCTCCTCAGGCAGGAAACCTTATACCATTTCAGACAAATGACTGTCCAGCCTCTTCTTAAAAACTTCCAGTGTTGGAGCATTCACCACTTCTGGAGGCAGGTTGTTCCACTGGTTAATTGTTGTAACTGTCAGGAAGTTTCTCCTTAGTTCTAGGTTGCTTCTCTCCTTGATTAGTTTCCATCTGTTGCTTCTTGTCCTGCCTTATTTGGAGAATAGCTTGACTCCCTCTTCTTTGTGGCAGCTCCTGAGGTATTGGAATTCTGCTATCATGTCCCCCCTCCTCCTTCTCTCCATTAAACTAGACATACCCAATTCCAGCAACCGTTCCTTATATATTTTAGCCTCCAGTCTCCTAATCATCTTTGTTGCTCTTCTCTGTACTCTTGGTTGCTGATGCAACTGTTAGAAGAGCTGCTTGAAAGGAGTTGTGGTACAGGTAGACCTTGATGTTAAGCCATTCATTTAGTGACTGTTCAAAGTTACAATGCCACTGAAAAAAGTGACTGACCAGTTTTCACACTTAACGACCATTGCAGCATCTACGGTCACATGATCAAAATTTGGGCGCTTGGCAACTGGCATGTATTTATGGCAGTTGCACAGTCTCGGGGTCATGTGATCAGCATTGGTAACTTGCCAGCTGGTTTCCGGCAAGCAGAGTCAGTGGGGGAAGCCAGCTTCGCTTAACGATGGCGTGATTCACTTAACAACTGCAGTGATTGGCTTAACAACTGTCAAAAAGGTAAAATGGGGCACAACTCCACAGCTTAGTGTCTTAGTTAGCAATAGAAATTTTGGGCTCAGTTGGGGTTGTAAGTCGAAGACTAACTATAGCTGGCTGGAAAAAAGTCAACTTTTTAAGTTCTTGAGTTGTTCCTGGGCTAGAATCTTTCTATGACATAAATCAGCCATGAGAGATAGCAAAAAACCTAAAAAGCAAAGCTGGGCATAGTTCCTGTACACCAGAGAAATCCCCCATAGTTCAACCTCCATACAAGTAATCCTTGACTTAAAACGACCATAATGCAGCCTGCCAGTTATACGTCCACATTTTGGACAGAGAAGATCGCTGATTTGAAAGAGGGGTCAAAAAAACCCTCTATGTCAAAATTGAACAGTTTCAACAGAGGGGGAGGGATCCGACATCATCTATCTCCAGTCTATAACACAGTCCTTTCAGCAGTTCCAAGAAGGCTCCACACCCATCTGCACTACTCAGGTGACCCTGAGGACACAGATAAACCTCCAGGTGGCCTCTCTAAAACACATGTCAAACTCGTGACGTCATGTGACGTCGTGCAACATATCGGAACAGATTTGCCATTGCCGGCAATGGGATGGCCGCAGCTTCTGTGTGACGTGTCCGGTCCATGGCTGGCAGTTTGACACTTAAGGTCTAAAACAGTGGTTCTCAAACTTTTTAATGCCGCGACCCCCCCCCCAACCGGTCATAAGTCGAGGACTACTCAACCGGTCGTAAGTCAAGGACTACTCAACTGGTGCAGCACCGTTTGCAGAATGGGACTTTTGGCAGGCTCAGCAGGGCAGAGACAGCCTGGACAATTCCTATTGGCTTTTGAAAGCCAATAGAATTAGACTCTATTCAATAGAGTCTATTCTATTGGCTTTCAAAAGCCAATAGAATAAAAGAGAGTAGCACAGCTAAGGAAAAGGGGGGAAAAAATGGCGGACTGCGTTGTTTGGCGACCCCCGTGAAATGGTCGTTCGACCCCAAATGGGGTCCCGACCCACAGGTTGAGAACCACTGGTCTGAAAGAATGCAAATGACCAGCCGTCTGCAAGGAATATAAATCCTTCCATTCTTGGATGAGAAGTGAAATGTCTTCAAAGAAAAACAAGAAAGCCCAGTTTCCTCGTGAAAAAGCATCTTTGGTATAACTATGACCTGGATGATCGACAATCTCCATAGGCATTTTGCCATGGTATGTTTTTGCTGAAAATTTGGAAATAAATGCTGGTTTTTAGCAAAAACATTGTAAATTAAGGTGACGTGGATTGGAGGATGCCATATATGAGAGCCGGTTGCCAAGCAGCCAAAATGCAAATTATGTCACCCTGGGGCCGGGCAGCCATTAGAACTTTGGAACTATGTCATAAGTACATTGGGGAGGAGACCATTGTAACTTTAAATGGTTGCTAAGTGGCTGGCCATAAGTTAAGGACTACCTGTATGTGAAACTAAATTGCAAGAATAAACTGAGTTATCTGCCCTGCTCAAATACTAAGCAGAAAATAAGACCAGTGCATTTAATTGGATAACAGTAATCACTTTGTTTTATCCGGAAAACAACTTGGAAACTTCTGTTGTTGCCAATTTTCAGCCAGTAAGACTAGGTTGGTAATCCCATTGATTTTTCCCTCATTTGCATGAGCTTCCCTAATCGTTTCAGGGTGCTATTCAGATTCCTGACTATTTACTCAGTGATTATTTAAATTGGTTATAGCCACCCATGTCTGATGGACTTTGGGCCGCAGACAAAAACCCAAACAGTAAAAACAATTTAAAACATAAAACCCACACAGACTGCCCAGATTAAAGTGATCACAAGGGCAACAAGAAATCATAATAGGGCTCTGCAAAATATATTCTAATTTATTGTAAGCTGCCTAGAGTTACCGTGGGGCAAGATGGGCAGCTAATAATTTTTACAAATACAGGTAATCCTTGACGTACCACCACAATTGAGGCCAAAATTTCTGTTGCTAAGTGCACTTTGCCCCATTTTGTGACATTTGTTGCCACAGTTGTTAAGTGAATCACTACAGTTAAATTAGTAACATGGTTGTTAAGTGAATCTAGCTTCCCCATTGACTGTGTCAGAAGGTCGCAAAAAATGATCACACTACAGCTGTGATAAATATGAGTCCATTGCCAAGCATCCAGATTTAGATCATGTGACCATAGGGATGCTGCAATGGCTGTGTGAAAAATGGTCATGAGTGACTTTTTTCAGTTCCATTGTAATTTTGAGCAATCACTAAATAATAATAATAGTAAGAAGAAGAAGAAGAAGATGAAGAAGAAGAAGAAGAAGAAGAAGAAGAAGAAGAAGAAGAAGAAGAAGAAGAAGAAGAAGAAGAAGAAGAAGAAGAAGAAGAAGAAGAAGAAGAAAAGGACCTTGGAGGTCATCTAGTCCAACCCCCTGCTCAGGCAGGCATCCCTATACCATTTCAGACAAATGGCTGTCCAGTCTCTTCTTAAAAACTTCCAGCGTTGGAGCATTCACCGCTTCTAGAGGCGCTATTGCAAGTTGAGGACTGCCTCTAAATATTAACTCCAGACCAAAATGAGGTTTTAAGGGCTTGCCAGAACCCCTAGAGAGAAGCTGCAGTCCATATCTGGGGGGGGGGGGGTGCTGTTCCATAGGATGGGGAGCTACACAAGAACAGGCCTGCTTCCTCATAGCTACAAGGTGACTTTTAATAGAGGAGACCTGGAGCACATCTGCAGAACATTCTGGTGAAATACACAATTGGAGACAAATGCAGCCTCCGATACCCAGGCCTAATCCCATGCAGGGGATTGTGGGTAATAGCCAGCACCCTGAATTGCATTGAGAAGCCTGAATTGCCACAGGTTCTTTTATCCCAATTCCGTGGGACCCCAAAACCTCAGAGAGCCAAGCCCCCTTGGCCTTTAGGCAACCCACCCACAAGCACACAATGGGTAGTACTCACAGGTCCTTCCCACACACTGCCCCAGGTCTACCACTACTTACACTACTAGTAGTATAATACTACTGTCTCTGAGCCCTAAGCTGCTTCCAGTGGCTTAATACAGAATAACAGAAACCACCGCCCCTCTCACTTCCTGAACATCTCCAACACACAAATTACTCCACAACCACACCCAGCTACTTTTCTGCTCTTTTATAGCTTCTTGTTACCGGGCAGGCTAAGGTGAGGTCTTAAGTGGGCAAGGCACCACAGACCAGGTGCTGGCCAAGTTTCAGGCAGCCTGCCCGCTCATAGCATACCAAAAAGCACCTGTTACTGCTCACACTGCTGCCTTTTGAACCAGATGTAGCTTCTGGGTGGGTTTCAAGGGTGAACCATGTAGACTGCATTGCAGTAGTCCAGTCATCAGTTGCCCAGAGCATCTCTGAAAGCCACAGCTGACGCACTAGATGAGCCTTGGCAAAGATCCTCTTGGCCACAGCTGCCACCTGTTCTTGGAGCAATAGCTGTGAATCCAGAACAACCCCCAAATTACACAGTAATCTCAAAATGCTGCCCTAAGACCAACAATAGACTCTTCCCAATAAAGTCTTAACAGAGCATGCTCAGCCTTTGGACCAGGTCTACACACTGTTCCCAAACATGGATGCAGGTTCCAGAATCTCTCCAAAAATTGCTATATATGAATTGTTACTTCCAATATGGCATAAGGTGGGCAATCATATTTTTGTCCTGCTTCAGTCAGGGAAGTGTTGCTTGGCACACAGTGCAAACCACCTATGGAATCCTTGGCACACAAAGGGCTGTGCAGCCTGTTCTAAAGGATACGTTTGAAAAACAGACTGTTCCTACATGACCCAACTCTTTTCCTAAAGAGGCTTTGCTGTTTCCCTCCCGTTGCACCAAACCTAATTTGTCAAAATTTAAAGACAGTCTGACTCTTGGGTACATCTTTATAGAGGCAACAATATGCACCTTCATTCTGGGCCAGTATTATTTTCAAAAGAGAAAGCAAAACAATAGCAAATAGATCTTGTCTAAGATTATTTTATCATGAGCAAGATCAGCCTTCAAGAGTTTCAGATGTTTTTGCATGTTCCATGTATTTGCGGATGTGAGCCTCTCTGCCCTCATACCAGTAAAGCATTGATTGATCCATAGCACAAAATGTGGTGCTACCAAATTCTCTTTGGCTAGTTGCATAATGTCACAAGAAAGCAGGAGTTATTTCATCCCAGAAGTACCAACCAACTTTTTTAAAAGCACATCCTTAAGGTTTCACACATTTCCAGGACTTAACATCTTGTTTAACTTTCGTATCCAGCCGAATGTTGTTATTTTAATTTGTAGCTTTCTTTTAGGCACCAATTACTGTCATATAAACCAATACAATTTGTGCAGCTGCAGTACCTACTATTTTTCAAGTTGAAGGCCTTTTACAGTATAAAGGAAATTGGAAATTGGATCAGAGACCAAAAGGCATTATGCTATCAGGTCCACTAGCAATAGCAATAGCACTTAGTCTTATATATACCCCTTCACAATGCATTATAGCCCGCCCTGAGTAGTTTACAGAATCAGCATATTGCCCCCAACAATCTGGGTCCTCATTTTACCGGCCTCTGAAGGATGGAAGATGTCTGTAAAAAGATGTCTGTAAAACACTAGAAGTGGTTTATAAGTCTTAAGTGCTATTGCTATTGTTGCTCTGGACTAAAAAAAAAATTACTCTAGCTCCTTTTTGGCTAGATAACAGTTCTTACATTATTCTGTCAAGGTTATCTTCCTTATCCTTCAAAGTTTATACATACAAACTGGTAAATTTTAAAATGGTCTGTTCTCCAAGATTTGTAATGCTTATGTTTAAAAAAATTAGGCAAGTTCTCCAAGTTTCTACATGCCACAGTAGGATAGGTTTTAATTGCAAATTGCAGATAAGATTAATTCCAATTAATTTTAATTGCAAATAGAATTATCTAAAGTAGCCTTTCTGAACCTTTTTATTCTGGGGAACCCTTGAAATTATTTTCAGATCTGAGAGAAACCCTGCAAAAAAAATTCCAAATAATGTGAAAACTTTACAACACAATTCACATTTTTACAGTGTTTAGAAAGCTGAATTGTCTCATGTAAAAAGCTCTGACTACTGCAAGTGATAGTATTGCCTGGTATACGGTTTAAAAAAATCAGTGTTTTTATATATATATATATATATATTATTTAATAATGACATTTCCTGGAACTTTTAGTGACCTCCTCTGGACCCTCAATTAAGAAAGTTTGACAAATGAACCTAGAGTTTCAATTATGCTGTCATGGGAATATTTTCCCATAAAAAAATTGGTTCTCATTTTTTTATTACAATTTGCTGGAAAAGCTATGTATTTCTAGGGTAAAGGTGATATTTTAAAGGCAGGTTCTGAGACACACAGAAAAAAAATCAACCAGTAAAGGTAGTCCTTGAATTACGAGCTATGCTGGCTGAGGAATTCTGGGAACTGAAGTCCACAAGTCTTAAAGTTGTCAAGGTTGCAGACACCTGCCTTAGATTGAAGGAAATTTTTAAGGATTATGAGATATGATCCTGGCCTCTGAATTTCAGTCAATGCCTACAGTAGTTGCCTTTGGTTGGCCCAAAAAAAAAAAAACTGAGCAAGATTGTACTTGATGGGAAGTCACCAGATAATTGCAGGGCTGGAGATAGACCTGGAAGTCAAAAACAAACAAACTTTAAGAAGGGAATGACAACCTATTTCCTTATTATTGCAGGAAAATACCAATGGGTCTTTCTGTGAAGGCATTAAGAATCTCAAAGGAGATTTCAGCTACTTACTCAGTCATCAGGTAAAGCTGAAGGATTTCTATAACCAAACCTTTGGACTTTGCCAACATTCACACACAATAGAAGGTAAGCAGGCTTTCCCTATTTCTGATAATTGGCCTCACATTGCAGATTAGGGCCTGCATTTGGTGGCCCTTCAAACAGGGGTGGGGAACTTGGGCAGCCTTCACCAACAGCTCCAGAGAAATTCCCCAACCTTCAAAGACTATCCAGGTTAGAAATGGCAGTAGATGTAATCCAACTCATCTGGAAGTGTCCCAGTTTGGTAAATGTGATCCAGAGCACTTTTTGCAACCTGGATTTCCTTTTCACGCTTGATGTTCCCAGCAGCATCAGGTGGTTAGGCCTGGTGACCTTGAATTCCCCACCCTATCCCAAGGAGGGGACTGCCTGTAATGTATAAATAGTATGTGGGGAAGACCTTGGGAGATGAGATGGAGAGATGCCGCATAGTGAATGGTCAGATAAGAGACATGATAGTCCACAGCTGAATAATGGGAGGGATAAGAAACTCAGAAGAGACCCTGGTTTCTCAGACTGTAACAGAGATGGCGGGAGAATTGTACTTTCAGACCATGAATGTAGCTTTGCAATAAAGAATTAGTTTACTGTATTTATCCATACCCTGTCCCTTTTATCCCGATTTTCCTGTACCCGCACCGATCCTACCTTTTCCCTACCCATATAAAATCTAATAAAATATATTTAAAAAAAAAAAGAATTAGTTTGTCCGGTCATATACCTGTCTGGTCTACCTGGTAGGATTGAGATTGTCCCAGGGCTAAGTGGGAATTTAACAGAACAGCTTTTACCCAATAAGACAAGTCCCAACAAATTTGTAGCCAGCTCTATAAGCTGTGCATGTGCCTGCATCCTGTGAATATATGCACAGCTTGTGCTTCATCCGTGGAAAATATGGAGATGAGTTTTAGGAGCACTTTTCTCATAACCATAATGAATGTTGACTGAATGCAGCCCAGCATTGTAATCTAAACTTCAGTCTTAGGCAGATTTTGTAGTGGAAGACAGAATAAGCAATTTTAAAAATAAAAGTTGCCACGAAAGTGTTGTGCAAAACGTTAGCTACCGCGATATTCCATCTCTTCCACATTGACTTCTGCAAGTGCAGTTTTACACCAGTCGTTTCCTAGGCAGTCTTAAGATTTCTGCTTCTAGGGAGGCTTTAATTGTAGGTGTCTGCTATATTGAGAGACAAGATGTCTTAAGCTCCCAGATCAAAATATGAGGTTGACACCAGTTGTTGAACAATTCCCAATTCTCAAAATAGCAGGAGAGGTTATAGAAATAATTTCACATGTGCAACTAACTTTGCCTGTATATTGGAAGGTGTGCCTGAAAAAGGAATCTACCCCTACTTAAATTTGCAGAGATAGAATTGCCTCAAAAGAAACATGGATCGCTGGGTTGGGTAAATCAGGAATTGACAAGAGAAGCTGAACATTTTAATAAAGGACATTCAGTGGGGAAAATGACCTGTACAAATTTAAGAAGAGCCTTATGGAATCAACCAAGTTAGAATTTAGATTTCAACTAAAGCCAGGAGCAAACTGCTCCTCAAGTTTGTGGAGAAAGAAATGGAGTAGACAATTTCTTTGAAGGTCTCTTGAGGTAGGAGAACTTCAACAATTATTCAAGAGGCGGATTCTCCCTGAACGGTGTCAGAAGCAATGGTATTGAAAAAAACCTATAGGAAATGTTCCTTCTTTGATGTCTTCTGCCCTTCTTTTCATGTCTTTTGGGGACTGGAAACCATTGGAGACCCAATTGTCCTATGTAAACAAATGTCCCTCTCATCCCTAAAACAATACACAGCACCTTCATCCACCCATGAGGAATTCTCCCAATTGTCTTCTCTGTAATAATTTCTAAAGCAAATTCTCTTTCATTGACTTGAGTGACAGATAACAGGGAAAATGCAAGACAATGTCTTCACCCAACGTTAAATAATGGAATGGGATTAGTCTGCCCTCATCATTTCAATGTCTATCCTTCAACATGCTGACTTTATCCAAGATTTAAATAGTCTTTTGCGCATCCGTCAGCTTCAGGAAAATCACCATTTTTTCTGCTTAATCTCTCAGAAGCAAAGGACATAAACTTACTTCTGCTTCCCAGTGCAAGGTGTCTTTGGGTGACCACCTCAGCCTTTATTAATCTCTTGCAGATTCTCTGGAGAAGTGCCATCTTAGGAAGACATGGATACTTACAACTGGCTAATCACTAGACAGCAGCCTTATAATCTGGGTAGTCCTTGACTTATAACCACTTTGGGATAGAATTTCCATTGCTAAGCAAGGCAGTTGTTGAGTGGAGTCCTGCCTGATTTTACGATCTTTTTGTCACAGTTGTTAAGCGGTTGCTAAGTGAGTCACACAGTCATTAAGCAAATCCAGCTTTCCCCATTGATTTTGCTGGTCGGAACCTGGCTGGGAATGTCACAAATAGTAAATCACACCATCCCAGGCCACTGCAACAATACCTGCTGGTTGCCAAGCACCCAGCTTTTGTTCACAGGATCTTGGGGATGCTGCAACAGTTATAAATGTTGTAAGTCACTTTTTTCAGTGATATAACTTCAAACGGTCACTAAATGAATGGTTATAAATCAAGGACTACATTCTCCAATATAGAGGATACATTTTGTTAGAAGAATGCAGCAAGCGCCTGTCACTTTGCTGCCAAGGCATTACAGATATTCCTCGACTTATCACCCCAATTGAGTCCAAAATTTCTGTTGCTAAGCAAAACAGTTAAGTGAATTTTGCCACAGCCGTTAAGTGAATCACTGCAGTAATTAAATTAGTAACAGGGTTGTTAAGTAAATCTGGCTTCCTCAATGGCTTTGCTTGTCAGAAAGTTGCAAAAAGTGATCACGTGACCCCAGGATACTGTCACGGTCATAAATACAAGCCAGTTTTGATCACATGACCGTGGGGATGCTGCAACGGTTATGTAAAAAAATAATCATAAATCGCTTGTTTTGGTGCCGTTGCAACTTTGAACAGTCACTAAACGAATAGTTGTAAGTTGAGGACTGTCTGTAGTCAGTGGTGGGATTCAGCTGGTTCGCACTCCTTCGGTAGAACCGGTAGCTAATTTTTTGTTGCCTAGGCCCAGAATGGACTTCTGGAAGCAGCATCCATGCAGAGAACCGGTTGTTCACATATTTGAATCCCACCACTGCCTGTCTAGCAGTGTTTCTCAACCTCAGCAACTTTAACAGGTATGGACTACAACTTCCAGAACTGAAGCTGGGGAATTCTGAGAGCGGAATCCCACTTTTTAAAGTTGCTGAGGCGTTGCATTGTGCTATATAGCAAGGCTGAGTTATGTTACACATAGTCTCCAGAGTGTACTGAGGCACCTATGAATTCAAGCATGCTTATGCAGTATTTACGCATGATCATTAAAATGCACAAGTACCCCCACTTTCTTGCAAAGAGTTAAAACAAGTTGAAGGAGAAATCAGTTCAGTTTGGCATCTGGGTCTTTACAGGGAGAAGTTCCTCTTCCCCTCCCCCCTCCCTCGCCCTATAAAGGCCTTATTCAGGCCATGAGTGCTTGCATTGTGTCTGTCTGCTCTCAACAGGCCTTGCTGTCCGTTGAGCAGCTGTGAGCTCTTAATTGGAAAAGAAAAGCCAAAAACTCGGCAAAGGAGTTTTTCATGGATGCGTTGAAAATTACTTTGGAAATCTCCTCCCCCCCCCTTTGAATATTTCAAACGGGTGGGGAACTATGGCCCTTTTGTGACGGGTGCACTTCAACTCCCAGAATTCCTGAGCCAGCATGGCTGGCTCAGGAATTCTGGGATTTGAAGTGGACCCGTCACAAAAGGGACATCGCTCCCCACCCCTGTTTTCAAATAATCTGTGGTGTCTGAATGACTGCAAGGTTGATGGGAGAATCTGTAAACAAAGGTCTTTAAACTCCTGTTTTGCCATTGAAAAAGTGCCACGTTGTGCAGAAGGCAATGTCCGAGCAGACACAGGTGTTTTGCCCTTTTGATAAACAAATACAGATACTGAGAATTAAGGGGCAGGAAAAATCCCCCCCCCTTTCTGGCTTACCATTTTGACATACGCAAAACCTTTACCTGATGCTGGTCTTCAAATGTCCCAGCCAAGCCTCGGGTTGCTAAAAACTTCTCACCTTTGTGCAATTAAGACTTTTGTTATGGCTAAGTTTTATACAAGACGCTAAATCCCAATGCATTTTGTCTGGCTTACCATGTTATGTAAATCATGAGTGATGGCTTTTAGCATAACCTTCCTCGAAAATATAGTTTATTTTTCATAGACTGATGTGTGAAGTCATTTTTTTATGATTCAGAATGAAGTATGAGCTGGGCCACAAGCATTTGAGTGCACGTGTTATGTATGGCAAACCACGCTTAGCTTAAATGAACAATGAGTTAGATCAGGGGTAGGCAACCTTGGCTCTTTTATGACTCGTGGACGTCAACTCCCAGAATTCCTGAGCCAGCCATGCTGAGGGGAAAGGGAGAGGTTTCCAAGCTGGCTCAGGAATTCTGGGATTTGAAGTCCATGAGTCATAAAAGAGCCAAGGTTGCCTACCCCTGGGTTAGATTAATTCAATCTGTAGAATTAACAGCAGTATTTTTACTTGCTATATACTTGAGTTTAAACTCAGTTTTGCTTCTATTCTCAACAACCACCAACCTATGAGGTAGGTTAGGCTAAGGAAGAGTAACTACCCAGAGCCACCCAAGAAACATTTATTGCAGAGAGTAGATTTAAATCTCCTAGTTTAATATCCTGTCTACTGCATCACTGTAAGCCATGATTTGTCATTAGAAAAGCTTGTATGTGTCAGAAGCATCACAATTAAAATAAGGCATACTACATGATGTAAAATTAAAATATAAAATACAGGATTAAAATATGTACAAATTAAACAGATCTTGCCCAGAAACTAGCAACATAAATTGTGTTCTGTGACGCGGCCATGAGGTCTTCAAGTGATTGGGACACAAAGGGCAGGTATACATATGTGTTGTTGTCTGTCTGTCACCAGAATTGCAAAGAGCAGAAGCCACCAGATAGCCCCATTTGTTCAGTGTGTCTCTGGATCCTGATGTACCCGTGCACAGTCTATTCAACAATTTCCATACTTCCCAGTTTTCGTCAGACCCAGGAGCCAGCTCCTCCATTGTTGGTTCCATCCAATGTTGGTTCTTTTTAGCTTTCCATAGGTCCACTCTGCTTTCAAATTCTTCAAAGTCTTCCGTTGATCTAAGGAAGCTTCCCTGGATTACAACAGCTGAGTTTGCACAAGGCCCTAAGCCTCACTCAACATCAGGTTACCACTCTGTGCATCTAGTTTAGGATTTGTTCTGCCAGCTGTGACAAAATGCTGGCTTAGTTCTTCTCAATTCCTTTATTGGCATTGAATCAAGCAGTGGAGATTGAATCTGACACACCCAAAACTTAGCCTGGTTCCAAGCTCTGGTTCACGAAAAGTCAATACTTATAAGGTATAGGCCTATTTTCTTTCAGAGAAGAGGACCTATATGGCCTTGCTTACTCTCACCATGTATTGTAGCTTAACTTTGATAGTTAATTTATCCTCTCCTAGCAGTTTCTGGTTGCCATAGCTATCCATAAATAACACTCATGCTTTTTTTCTGAACTTTTCATGCTGTACTTAACATTAGCATTCCAGCCATGTGTATCTGCCAACTTCTTGGGCCTGTGTCTCCTCAAGGTTTTCCTCAGAGGCTGAGAAATCCCAACCACCTCTGTGTAACATGTAGGTGTGTTTCCCCCAGATGCACAAAGTCTCCGCTCAAAGGGAAATAAAATGATCAGGCAATGCTTTGACAGCTTTATCAATCAGTAATGAATTTCTCCGTCAATAATGTTGCAGTGTCTTCATCAGATCAATGAAGAAGTAATCGGTTGTAAATTTAGAGCTAAATCAAGCTTTAAACCAGGCGTAAACCATTCCTCCATGGATCTCTGTGTGTACTACAGGACCCAGATGGGAATCGATTGATGTTCTTCCAAATAATATGTTCTGTTCATGTTTGGGGCAGATCCTTAGGCCATTAGATTTTTCGAATAAAGGTAGTCCTTGATTTATGGCCGCAGCTGGGAGCAGAATTTGCGTTGCTAAGGTTAAGCGAGCCGTACCCAGTTTTATGACCATTTTGTCAATAATTTTAAGTAAATTATTGCAGTTGTTAAGTGAATCACATAGTTGCTAAGCAAATTGGGCTTCCCCCATTGACTTTGCTTGTGGGAAACTGGTAGAAAGGTTACAATTGGTGATCACATGAACCCAGGATGCTGCAAGCAATATAAATTGTAAACCAGTAAGCTGGGCTGCCAATACAGGTAGTCCTCGACTTACAACAATTCATTTAGTGACCGTTCAAAGTTTTAACAGCACTGAAAAAAGTGACATGAGTGTTTTTCACACTTACGACCATTGCAGCATTCCTCCAGGGTCATGTGATCAAAGTTCAGACACTTGGCAACTGGTTCATATTTATGACGGTTGCAGTGTCCTGGGGTCACATGATCACCTTTTGTGACCTTCCGACAAGCAAAGTCAATGGGGAAGCCAGATTCACTTAACAACTGTGGCTAGAAAGGTCATAAAATGGGGCAAAACTCACTTAACAAATGTCTCACTTAACAGCATGTTAGGCTCAATTGTCGTAAGTTGAGGACTACCTGTACATGTTAAAAAAATACATGCCAGTTGCCAAGTGCCCAAATTTTGATCATGTGATCAGGGGAAACTGTGATGGTCATAAGTATGAGGACTGGTCATAAATCACTTTTTTTCAGTGCTTTTGTAACTTCAAATGATTGCTAAACAAATGGTTGTAAGTTGAGGACTATCCGTATGTGGGGTATTTAACTGCATCTTTGTGAATGCAATCCAAATTACACTTCCCGCATCTGCTTCCTGTAGTAATACTGTTGCCCTTCTGCATCCTGTGGTCGTAATTAACATATTTTACTAGATTATATGACTAGAGACTTATTTAGGAGGGGGAAATAGATTTATTATATTTGCTTTTATACAATGAATGGCATCTGTTCCTGGATGGGATCCAAGAGTATCCAAGAAGTAAGTCTGCATTTACTTCAGGCGGCATCACTGGGGTAAGTAAAACCAGGTTCAATTTGAGTTATATTCCCAGACCACTCATGGGCATATATCCTTACTGCCCCCCCAAAACCCCCAATTATATAGCTGATTATGTGCCCAAAGTGGATAAGCGAAGGCCTCCATGTTCCTAATGCGATTGGCAAAGAAAGCAGCCAGAGGCCTGAATCAACACATTCATCCCCAGGTTTTGTAAGCCAATTGTGCAGAGTTTGCTGAGATACAACTTTGGACTTCCATACTATTACTGACACTGCTAATTTGATTTATAATCTGTGGCTCTGGGAAGCCAATAGAGAGCTTTCCTGCAAGAACCCAGTGCAATTTTGGACAAAATCAGCCTTGTTTGGGACCTTAAGTCAGAAATTTGACTTTTGGTCATCAAAAATATACTGCTGAACGTCAATGAAGGGTGAGGATTGAATAGGTATCTTGCTGATTTTATTCTTTATTAATCTTGTATTTTTGGAAATGGAGTGTTGGAACAGGGAAAAGCCTATTTTTTTACATTTGCAGTATGTTCTAATACACTGAGTACTTGTATCAAGGTCCCCCAAATGTATCTCTGTATTCATATAATTGCCCTCCAGTTCTTTGTGCTATGTTTCCTTCCTTCCTTCCTTCCTTCCTTCCTTCCTTCCTTCCTTCCTTCCTTCCTTCCTTCCTTCCTCCCTCCCTCCCTCCTTCCCTTCCCTTCCCTTCCCTTCCCTTCCCTTCCCCCGTCTCCTCCCTCCTTCCCTCCCTTCCCTTCCCTCTTGTCTCCTCCCTCCCTCCCTCCCTCCCTCCCTTCCTTCCTTCCTTCCTTCCTTCTCCCCATGCAGCTTTTTAAATGGAGATGTCCATGGAAGTACTTTTTAAAAATATATAGGCAGCGATATTTGTATAACACCATCAATATCTCTACCTGTTCTCTCTCCTTTTGCTTAGCAGAAGATAAGCAGTACTGCACTTAGTATTCATGATGTGGGGAAAGGATGTTTAAGTTTGCTTCCAACAGAATATATGGAGTGGGGACATATTCCATGGAAAGTTCTGCTTCTGTTTGCCTGGCCTTTTCAGGAGGCAGTGGTAAAGGATTATCACTGTATCCCATAGAAAGCTCCTTAGAATCAATGTTCATTGAAACCTAGAGTTAGATTGTACCCTAGAGATCATCTACTCCAACTGATCCCCTGATCGGTGTAGGATTCATTAGAGCATCTCTGAGATAGTCATCTATATCTCTAGTAAAGTAGAGCTCACCGTTTCATTGTTCTATTGGCTGAAAGGTCATATAATCAGGAAGGTTCTCCTGGCATCTACCATAAAATTACAATATGTGCTATAAGGTTCCTTGTAGAACCTTGAAGTGGTCCTGCTCCTGGTCTCTGAGGCAATAGATAGTCTACCTCCTCTTTTATATGACACCTTTCAGATGTTTGATGATCGCTATCATCTCTATTCAGTTATCTCTTCTGCAAGCTATATTTATCCAATTCCGTTCATTGTCCCATTAGGACTTTTTTCCAAACACCTCACCATTGTGGTAGCCTTCCTCTAAACTTCCACCATAAATGTATTTCAAACAGAGTCTGACCAGGACAGAATAGAGTAGAACAATTACTTCCCTTGACCTGGACTCTGCTCCTGTTTACACACCCCAAGACAGCATTTGTCTGATGACTCATGTTTAACTTGTAATCCACAAGGACACTCATGTCATTTTCTCATTTTCATTAAACAGCCTTCGGAGGTTATCTGGGGACTGAGCTGAGCTCTCCTCATCACAGAGATAACTAGCTTTAAATTTTGCCTAATCTATGTGATATGCTGTATTGGTAACTATCGTTACGAAATAGTCAAGACAAGGATTGACAAACTGAAATTCAAACCGGACAAGATGGTTGGTGAGTGATCTGCCCAGGTTCATATTTTTCCTGGAGGATCCATTCTCTGAAGTAGAAGGCAAGACAGAAGAGAAGGTCCTGGAGGCATCTGCAGCTTTCAGTGGAACAGGAAAAGCAACGTTGAATTGGCAACAGGTGATGAAAAGAAAGCACGGTTTGTTTGTTTGTTTGTTTGTTTGTGTATTTGATGTTATATGTCTCTCCCATCTCAGATACATGACTATGGATGCTAACAATACAAAATATTGTGTGTATGTCTGCAGCTTCCAGTGGAAAAGTATTCTGGGTCAAGCTCCAAGCAGTCCTGTACCCCAGAGAGCAAGAGATCTAGATAGGCAAATGGACCACCAACCCCATTCTAGGTCAGCCATAAAGAGGGATAATTCTGAGTCCATGAACTTAGAGCAGCATTACTTGCTTACAGAAGAAGCTTTGAGATACTCTGTAGATTTCATAAATTATTAGCAGCTATAAGAATGTGAGAGTTACATTTTTCTAATAGTGTCAATAATATCAGTTTAAAATATCTTTACTAACCAAAGCATATCTTAATTGCATTTGCACTCATTTATTCAGTTTATATCCTATTTTGCTTTTTTCAATTTTAACTCCCCATCCATGTTCAAAATATTCCAATCATTTATAATTTCAGAACAAGTTATATTTGGGTAACCAAAAGCTTCCTTTATTCAAAGTTCTTAACATGTTCTTATTTCCCTTTTCATACCAAGATATGATATTTTGATTGCAAATCCTATCTATCTACAGTAGTTATGATAATACTTCTATTTCTAGCAATCTATTCTTAACCATATTCAAACATCCAATTAATAATATAACATCCCCTCTAATAGGTCAAAGCTTCTATTTCCTTCAGGCAATTGTATATTTACTTATGACAATAAGAATTATATTTGCCTAGTGTGGAAAAATGTCTATTTCCAGAAGAAGAGAGGTTTTATTGTAGCATTGCTGGCTGTGGAATTCTGGGAGTTGAAGTCCACATGCCTTAAAATTGTCAAGGTTGAGAAACACTGTTGTAGGGTGTAACATTGGATTTAGTTTGAAGAAGCCTACATGTATCACGGAATCACTAATGGACTCAGTCATCACGTTTAGGCACTTGATTATAAAAATAGAAAATTAATAAAATATTTATATATATAAAAAGAATGTAAGCGTTGCACCAGTGCACATATATACTACACATAAGATATATCTTTCTAGTTATCCATTGTTAGGGATACCTATAGCCTTGGTCTTTATTGAGCCCTCTGCTTTGCAGTGAACATGGATTCATGAACTCTCCTACCACAACCTTGCCTTCTAATTGTTATCCATGTAAATTAACTTGCTATTTACATTTCCTCTCTTGCTCAACGCAACTGATGTCTGACAACAGATCTGGCTGCAGCTGGAGAAATCCAAGCCTCTGATACGGTGTTAATGATCTCTTAATAACTGAGCAGTTTTATGTGCTATTAGGAAGCTCCCGGCAGGAAGGATTGAATCCATCTTAATCACTACTTGCCTCTTGATCATTAAAATGTGCAAAAGTCCCTAGGATCAAAGAAATCCTGCAACATTATCTGTGTTCCATGGAGGAAGTAAATTTCGATTGAAAGGCTGAAACTACAGGAATCTCAAGTGTGCTAGATCAGGGAGTCCAACTTTAGCAATTTTAAAACCTGTGGACTTCAACTCCCAGAATTCCCCAGCCAGTCATGAATTCTGGATGCTGGCTGGGGAATTCTGGGAGTTGAAATCCACAAGTCTTAAAGTTACCAAGATTGGACACCCTCTATTTTAAATAGAGATCTGTTCCCTTTAAATCAGTGGTTCTCAACCTTTTTAATGCCGCGACCCCCAACCGGTCGTAAGTCGAGGGCTACCCAACTGGTCGTAATTCGAGGACTTTCCCTGCCCAGGAGTGCCGCGCATGCGTGGTGCTGTCCCCTGCGCCAGCTGAGGTGTAGCTGGCAAGCGGCAGAGATGGCGCAGGCCGACCACCGACTAGGCCACCAGCTGGCCCAGCCCAAGGGAGGTAAGGCACCCGCTGGGCCCCACGCACGCCAGCAACCCTCCCTGCGCCCGCCGGCCTCCCACCTCCCACCCCTAGCCCTCTTTTACTTACATTTTTAGTAGTTGCTCAGCAGGGAGGGGTGGAAACTTCCAGAGAGCTCACCTTCGCTGCAGACAACTTGCAGCACCGTTTGCAGAATGGGGCTTTTGGCGGGCTCAGCAGGGCAGAGACAGCCTGGACAATTCCTAGTGGCTTTTGAAAGCCAATAGAATTAAACTCTATTCAAGAGAGTCTATTCTATTGGCTTTCAAAAGCCAATAGAATAAAAGGGAGTAGCACAGCTAAGGAAAAGGGGGGGGGGAATGGCGGACTGTGTTATTTGGCGACTCCCGTGAAATGGTCATTTGACCCCAAATGGGTCCCGACCCACAGGTTGAGAACCGCTGCTTTAAATAGTGGAAATTCAATTTGGGGATAAGAGAGCAGCAGAAGTCTGTCTAATCTAAGCCATTTTTTCATTTCTCTTCCTTCTTCCCTTCCATTGAAATAATTCCTAAGGAAGAAACGGGTTGCAATTAACACCATACCAATACATGATTACCTGCGTCATCTATATTGTAATTTCTTAATTAGGAGGACCAAGTGTAGCAATCAAGACTGCATAATCACATGAAACTAGCTATAATTAATTTTCTAGCACTGAGACCGACTCATGTTTCTAGGCTTGTAGTTCTACTTTTATCTTAAATACTGAAAGATGATTCATTTCTTGCTCAGGCATGGAACATGTACAATCTTTTCTTAGTCATTCCCCTGTCAAGCTGGCTAGCAGCTTGAAAATATATGAAAAAGGGGATTTCCTCTCTACTTTTCTGGGTTATACGATGTTCCTGTTACTCCTGGATTTTAGGAATATGTTTCATTATTAAATCCTGCAAATCTTGGGCCATTTTTTTATATAAGTTTAAATTAATAAGCCTGGTCTATGCCTCCAGTTGGCCACACGTCAGCACAATGAGCATCCTTAATCAACCTCTCCCTTCCCCGTTCCCATTCTCCATAACCAGAATAACAATTTCTAATAGAGTTGGAAAGGACCTTGAAGGTCATCTAGTCCAACCCCCTGCTCAGACAGGAAACCCTATACCAGTGGTGGTGAACCTATGGCATGGGTGCCAGAGGCAGCACAGAGCCCTCTCTATGGGCACGTGTGCCGTCGCCCCAGTCCTTGGCCTTCAGCTGGGTTTTATAAAACCTTTTCACTTTAGACCTCCGATGCCATGTGCAAAAAAAAAAAAAAAAAGGTTCAATCAATCAGTCAATTTCAACTATTCGTGGGGAAAAAAGGGTCTTGCAAAGTTGGAATTGGTTGAACTTTTTAGTCCCACTCAGTCTGCCATTACCACTGCAGCCACGCCCACCCAATAGGCCACACCCTTCCAATTGGCCACACCCAGTCAATGGGCCACACCCACCCATCACCCGACGATGCATAAGTGGGTTTTGGGTTACAGTTTGGGCACCCGGTCTCTAAAAGGTTCGCCATCACTGCCCTATACCATTTCAGACAAATGGTTGTCCAATCTCTTCTAAAAAACCTTCATTGTTGCACCCTCAACTTCTGAAGACAATTCCACTGATTAATTGTTCTAATTAAATTGTCAGGAAATTTCTCCTTAGTTCTAGATCGGTTCTCTCCTCTCCTCCCTTGAAATGCATCTGAATCTTGATCCAACAGAGCATCTCCTTATGATGACATTTTACAGCCTATTGGCATTCAAAGGAAATACGAAGACAATCGGATTGAGGTCCTGGCACTAACCATGGTAAGCCTTCCAGCAACTATGATTTTTCCTGATTTTTGAGGGGCAATATCGTCCTGATATGGTTCAGAATGATTTGCAGTCCATCAATAAAGAGTGACATAGCAGCCTTAACACTAAGTGTCAACATTAGGCACACTAGTGCATGTTTTGTTTTTTTTTTAAAAAAAAGAAGAGTCAAATTGACTTCTGGTATATTGAAGAGAATTTAAAAAAAAACATGTTTCAGAAAGAAATTGGGGGAATTTCAGCATTCTGCTAACTGTCCTTTCATGAGGAAGTTGATCTAAATAAATGTTTTTTTAATTAATTAAAATAATTACTCCAAATTTAGTCATTGGGATATATCTGGGGGTAATGGAGGTAGTTTGGTCTAGTGGTTAAAGCACCAGGCTAGAAACCAGGAGAATGTGAGTTCTAGTCCTACTTTAGGCATGAAAGCCAGCTAGATGATTTTGGGCCAGTCACTCTCTCTCTCAGTCCAAACAATCTCACAGGATTATTGCTATGGGGGAAATAGCAATGGGGTAGAGGAATGAGCATTAGGTATGTTTATTGCCTTGGGTTATTATATAAAAATAATAAAAGGACATGAGTAAATAAAATAAATTTTGCTTGTCTGTGAATTGAAGATCCAATTTGGGACTGAAAACTGCTGAGATGCTTGTGTAAAGCAACAGAATCTAGATGTTTTTGGGAGGTTTTTTTTAATGAGGATATGACAGGATATTCAAGACCAGGAAAGTGGTCAAACAGTTTAAGAGCCATTGAACTAAAGAAACCTAAGGACTTAAAAATTGCTGGAGCTTGGATTTAAAGACATTGGTGCAGTAGTAAATACCTCTATTTCTCTTATGCTGCTCTTCAGCTCCTCATTACTTTCAGAGGAATTTGTACAGAACAGGTTACGTTTGTTTATTTTATCAGATTTATTCAGGCTGCCTAACCCTAAGAAGACTCTTGGATTTTCAATGGATTGTGTTATGAATGGGAAAAAATACAATTAGTGTCTACAACATTAGCTGTGGGAAGTCAGCCCCCCAGAGAAAGAAATATCAAAAGGGCAGAAAAATATATTTTCTCAAAGGATTTTAAAGAGGCAGGAAAGCATGCCCTGCTTTCTTAATAGCCCCAGGTCTCCCTTCCTCAAGCAGAAACCAGCACTATAGAGATGCAGATGTAAATCCAGGGAGCTAGGAGATTAAGAAGACAAAGATCTAAAATCTACATATCCCATCCAAACTCTAAGAGTCATCAGTCCCAGCCCCAGGGAAGCAGGATATGACCTTTGGTCATAATAGGACTAACCCATCACCATCAGAATACCAGAAAAGCACACTCAGACTCGGGTCAAAGTTCATGCCACAGGAACAGGAAGCAACTCAAAACAAAAGCTCCAGAGAGTATAAAAACCCACTCCCCACATGTGCTCAGCTCTTTTTTTCCACTTCCCTGCCAGAATCATTTTTCTGTCTGGCTCTCCTCTTCAATAAACTGCAACCTTATTTCTAAAGCAGTCACCATGATGTTTATTCCCGGCTTGGACTGAACCAGGATGAAGACTTTTCCTTCCAGCAAAGCCAAGGTATTAATGCCTACTACATTTCTGATGGCAAGCAAAGGTATGAATTTTAAAACTGCTTCTAGGATTCCTTCATCTCTTAAATACCTTTAAAAGAAAGGGACAAAACATAAGTTGCGGGATTCTTGGTGCTCTCTGAGCTTGGTGGTTTTCTTTCAGATGTTTCATTATCAAACTAAATAACATCATCAGTGCTAGAAGGGAGTGGGTTTTGCTCTTGGTTTATATACAAGTGGCTTGCCCAGTCAGTGTTGATGGGAGTGGTCTTGGTGGTTCCTTGATTAGGTGGTTGTTTACTGAGTTGGATAACGAAACACCTTCAGAAAAACAACCAAGCTCACAGAGCACCCTGGAGCCCACAATTCAACCCTGAGCTACAAATATTCTCTTTTATCGGTAAAACATGAGTTGTATACATTTGGGATTTGGTCATATCTGTGTAGAAATTACCATGTTGCTACTAGTCTGCTGTCTTGGTACTCTCTATTTCAAGACTCCTGAACTCTATTTTAAGGGTTCTTCTACCTTAAACTTTACATTGAACTTAGACCAAAAAACTATGGAAACAGAAAAAAGCTTGATGAGATGACATACACAATTGGAAGATAGCCTTGGAAGGCTATATCCAAAGGAACCGACTCAGAAAGTGAGGAGGGGGGAATTGCTTTATTCATAAAGAAAGCAAATGTTTGCAGAAAAAAAATCACCAATTAGAACATGGAAAGTTTGTTAAGAACTTTTGGGTATGGGTAAAAGAGGTGTATGTGTGACAGAAAGTGACATCACTATTGGACTTTATTATAGACTTCCTGGACAGACTGAAGATATGGATGAGATCTTTGTTAGATGTCCAAACTTTCAAAGAGGCCATGAGAGTAATAAAAGAAGATTCAAATACCCTGACATCTGCCGGAAATCTATTTCTGCCAAGAGTCAGAAGTCCAACACATTCCTAGCCTTTCTTGCTGACAACTTAATTAATCAGAAGGAAGAAAAAGGAAAAGGAGGATTTGCTATCCAGGACATAATCCTTAATAACAGGGAAGAATAAGTTGAGGAAGTGACATTAACTAGAACAGGGATTTTCAAAAACTTGGCAACTTTAAGACTTGTGGACTTCAACTCCCAGAATTCCTCAGCCAGCCCTGGCTGGCTGAGGAATTCTGGGAATTGAAGTCCAGAAGTCTTAAAGTTGCCAAGTTTGAAGATCCCTGAACTAGAACATTGAGAGCAAATCAGCACATTATTTTTGAATATGATATCAAGGGGAGAAACAATAGAAAAGACACAGATTTCTATAGCTGATTTCAGAAGGTAATGAATGATAAACCCTTAAGGAAGACAGATGAGATCCAGAAAAATGTCCAGAAAAGATAGGAAGTTCAATGAAAGGAGGCACAATACTGAAGCCACCACAGCAAATGATACGGTAGCAGAAGAAAAATAGCACACAAAGAAACCAGTGTGAATACACACAGAGCCTTCTAAAATGCTGAAAAGTAAAAAAGGGGATTTAGGTAATAGGAGACAGGAAACGTAAGGAGGAGCATATATCTACACCAGGGGTAGGCAATCTTGGCTCTTTTATGACTCGTGGACTTCAGCTCCCAGAATTCCTGAGCCAGCCATGCTGAGGGGAAAGGGAGAGGTTTCCAAGCTGAGCCATGCTGGCTCAGGAATTCTGGGAGCTGAAGTCCACGAGTCATGAAGGGGCCAAAGTTTTCCCCATGCTGGCTCAGGAATTCTGGGAGTTGAAGTCCACGGGTCATAAAAGAGCCAAGGTTGCCTATCCTTGGTCCAGGCTGTGGTGTTTAATTAATTGAGATGAATTCAAGTTTGCAAAACCAGCTGACCTACATCCTAGATGTTGAAGGCACTAGCAGAAGTGATTGCTATGTATATTCTTGGAGAACTCTTAGAGGGTGAGGCCCTAGAAGACTGAAGTTGTATGGTCTTCAAAAAAAAAATGGAAGGAGAAAAATCAAACTTCTCAGCTTGACACTTTTACTCTGCAAGGTCCTCAAGCAGATACTTCAGCAGCATTGCTTGTGAGCACTTGGATAAGAATGCGTTAGTTAACAAGAGCCAGCTGTGGGTGGGTTTGTCAGCAAGAAGACATGCAAGGCCAAACCTGCTTCTTTAATAACTTAATAGATTGGCAGAATACTGTGGAAACACACCTCCCCAAAGCATTTGACAAAGTTTCCATTAATTACGTCCTTGTTAACATGATAACATACAAGCTAGAAGATGATACAACTGTTGGATGTAACCATAAACCAGCTGAGGGGTGACTTCCAAAGAATACTCATAAATGGCCCCCATCAGACCAGAGTAGTGTTGAGTGGAAGGGTTCAACTGGGTTCAACATTTGTATTAATCATCCATGTGACCCCCAGGATGATGAGGTTGAGCAGATGAGGATCAGAATTGCAGATGACAAAATGAGGAGCTAAATGTCTATGGAGATTCTAAGTCATTCAGGTCATGGTTGTTCCCAAAGGAGCTTTTTCAAAAGGCAATTGGACTTTGTTTTTCCTTGAAGACATTTGACTTCTCATCTAAGAAGCTTCTTCAGTTCTGACTGAATGGTGGAGGATGGAAGGATTTATATTCGTAGTCATCTGGTCTACACTCTTTTTGAGAGTCATTGAGGCCACCTGGAGATTTATCTGTGCCCTCAGGGTCACCTGAATGGTGCAAATAGGTGTGGAACCTTCTTGGAACTTCTGAAAGGATTGTATTGTAAACAGGAAATAGGTGGTTTTGTATTCCTCCTCCTCTGTTGAGAGGACTGTTCAAACTTAATGTAGATAGCCTCCTTGACCCCTCTTTCAAACTAGCAGCCCTCTCTGTCCATAATGTGGATTTTGCTATCTTGAAAAGAATGACCTTTGACTTTCAAATGCAGATGGACTGCTGAATCTTGTCCTGATGGTTTTGTTCTCCTATATTGTGCCATGCATTTGTGATATGTTTTGTTTCTCCAGTGTAAAGATCTGTACATGTCTCACTGCACAGATCTGTACAATGAGATATATGCAGTACAATGCAGTAGACATTAGAACAGCTTCTCCCATCTCCTGAGTTATAGTGGACTATACCAGAATGCCAAAATGGTATGGGATTTGTAGTACAGATAGTCCTCTACTTTTGACCGGGTGCTTAGCAACCATTCAGTTACAATGGACCCCCCAAAAAAGGTATTTATTAACCAGGTTCAAAGTTCTGATAGTGGCCCACCCCCTAGTCATGTGACTGCGTTTTGGTTGCTTAGCAACCAACACATTTACAGCCATTTGCAGTATCTTACAATCACATGACTGTGATTTATAATGTTTTTGCTGCAAACTGGAGTTTATTTCCAGTTTCTGGCCAAAAATGCCTCATAGCTGAGCAACGAGTTAATGATTCACTTAATGATGGCATTTGATTAACAACCACAGCGGCAAAAAGGTCATAAAATTGGGTGCAGTCACATGATGACCTGCTTTACCACTATTGGGATGTGGATGTAATTGTGGGCTCAGTTACGGTCGTAAATCAAGGACTATCTGTATGGAATGTAACATCCTCAATCAGGTTGGCATCAGCCCTGGTTTTCTTTCAATTTCTGATTCAGAATTCTCAATGTTGCTCTTCTCCTGATTTTGTCTGCTTACTCACTGTCGTTGCGTTGTTGACACTCAGCATTTGACGTGATTTCTTTGAAGCGAACTTTTTTAAATGCTTTCCCAAACGCAAGGCGTTTTTCTCCTAATTTGGTGGAGAGTCAGATGAATGCAATCAAACCTGCCATCTCAAATCAAGTTAAAAGGATACGATAAAAAGGGTGGGGAACTCACAGCCCTCCAGTTTCAGAGCATGATAAATGCTCCCTTTGTGCTTGAGGGTTTTTCAGAGTTCTTTTTTGCTAGTTGCAATTAGGTTTTCTTTTTCTTAACTGCTTTTCGGGAGCCAAAAACCTAGCAACACAGTGGCCTGCCCTTGTGAAGTAGCAAACTGCATTTTGTTTCAGGGCTGTTCATCAAGTAATGGGTATTCATAGGCCTAGCAAGGGATTATTGTCCCCATGACAGTGATATCTACAATATAAGGTCAAAAAAGTCAAGATGGCAACTGCAATGGTGTGATTCAAGCTGTCCTTGCCTTTTTAATATAGAGAAAGAAAATTGTAGATAGATATAGATAGATAGATAGATAGATAGATAGATAGATAGATAGATAGATAGATAGAAAAGAAAAGTTTTGTGAGATTTTTTTAACCGTTTATTCATCAGTCTCAAATGATAAGATGTTCTGCTTTCAGCTGAATAATTTAAAACCCACTGAATCACTGTGTGTATTTGAACCCAAACGTTCCTAGCTTTTGTGCATGTCCATCAAGCGTGATAAAATGATCCTTGAACTATTTCCAACACAAATTTTGCAGAATAACAGAATTGGAAGGGACTTTGGAGGTCTTCAATCCAACCCCCCTGCTCAGGCTGGAGACCCTGTACCATTACAGACAGATGGCTGTCCAGTCCATTTGTAGTGCTATCCCCGAAAGGGCCGCTAACGTCTGATTCCCTCTGTCCCTTTCTCCAGGCAATTTGGTTCCGCCCTGCTCTCAGTCACTGGCTAATGTCCCAAGGTCTTTCGCTCTGTCCCTTGCCCTGGACATCAGCCCATTCTGGTCACTCACCCAGGCAACTCCACTCACTCAGCTCAGTTTGGCTCTGCTGTCTGCCGGTGCATCTGCCCCCCCTCTGGTCACTGGCTGGCCCACTCCCCTGGCTCAGCTCATCCCCATTGTCTTCTCTGCGTCTGGCGCCCCCTCTGGTCACTGGCTCACCCACTCGCCTGGCTCAGCTCATCTCCGCTGTCTCCGGATGCTAATTTGAAGTACCTTTATGCATGCTAGATAATGCCGTTCCTGCATATTCTCCAAATTTACATTTGCAATAATTTCCCCCTTTCTGCAGTGTTGAACATTTCAGTTCGGTGGCTGAGAGCTTTTTCGAAGGGGCCTCTGGCGTCCCATCTGCCAAGCCATGGCTGATTATGGCTGGTTCATAATACAAATAAACTACTAGACCATAGTTTAAAGGTCACAGTGGCTGCTGGACTCATAAAGCTCTGGAATCCAGCAGATGACATGTTGTTCTCTGGTAATCTTAGACGTTAAATTGGAGGAACAATATTTGAAACAAGGATGTTTTACTTGTTCACAAGGATTCTCAGCATTTCCCTAGCGAGCGTTTTCCGCCATAGTCCCTCAAAAAACACAAGCCAGTCTTAAGTTCTTTTTCTGAATAGAATTCAGTTTCAAACAGGACAGCTGAATTATACCATTGGCTACAATGCCTACCAATTTGCATTTTGAGCTTTCCTTGGTGTTATTCCTAGATCAGACAGGAAGCTTTTTCACACAATAGGCCATATTACTAATGGGAACTCAATACTCCAGATTTTCCCTGGGCAGAGAAGATTTCTGTGGCAAATTTCATGCTTTGCAAGCAAGAGACCTTCAGATGTTGTGGGTGCTTCATCACTGGAGGTTTTTAAGAAGAGACTGGACACTCACTTGTCTAAAATGGTGTAGAGTCTTCTGCTTGACCAGGGGGTTGGAATGATGATGATGATGATAAATGATAAAATTAAACTGCTCTGGGACTTCAGAATTCAAACAGACAAGCACCTGCAACATAACAATTGTCAATAAGAAAGACAAAAAAGTCTGGATAGTGGACGTGGCAGTGCCTGGAGACAGCAGAATAGAAGAGAAAGAACTGGAGAAGATAACAAAATACAAAGACCTACAAATAGAAATAGAAAGACGGTGGCAAAAGCAAGCAAGGTAATAGTAATAGGCGCCTTGGGTGCAATCCCAAAACAACTGGAGCACCACTTGAACATCATTGGCATTGACAAATTCGCCATTAGTCAATTGCAAAAGGCGGCCTTACTAGGAACTGCTTCCGTTCTGCGACAATATCTGTAATAACATCAAACATCCACATCTGCCTAGGAAGACAAAAATGCCAAATCCAGTCTGAACATCTGGCTGACTGTGCGATGATCTTCAATAACAACAACAACAACAACAACAACAACATAACACCCCAGACTTAACAATTGCCAATAAGAAAGACAAAAAAAGTCTGGATAGTGGACGTGGCAGTGCCTGGAGACAGCAGAATAGACTAGAAAGAACTGGAGAAGATAACAAAATACAAAGACCTACAGATAGAAATAGAAAGACTGTGGCAAAAGCAAGCAAGGGTAGTACCAATAATAATAGGCTCCTTGGGTGCAATCCCAAAACAACTGGCGCACCATTTGAACACCATTGGCATTGACAAATTCGCTATTAGTCAATTGCAAAAGGCGGCCTTACTAGGAACTGCTTCCATCCTGCAACGATACCTGTAATATCATCAAACATCCACATCTACCTATCCCAGGTCCTGGGTAAGGACTCGATAGGTAGACAAAATGCCAAATCCGGTCTGAACATCTGGCTGACTGTGCGATGATCCATAATAATAATAATTGGAAGGGACCTTGGAGGTCATCTAGTCCGACCCCCTGCTCAGGCAGGAAACCCTATGCCATTTCAGACATTATTAGAAGATTAGAAGACCTTGAAGGTCCCTTCCAGCTCTATTCTGATTCTAATTCCTGGGCACTTCTAATAAACGAGGGTATAGCTTAGTTATGTGGAATACAGGTAGTCCTAGACTTACAAACACAATTGGAACCAGAATTTCCATTGCTAAGCAAGGTGGTGGTTGTGAGACACACCCAATTTTGCAACCTTTTTACCGTAGTTGTTAGTAGTACATGTGGAATCACCACATAAGTGAATCACTGCACTTCTTAATGTGGCCGTTAAGTGAAATCTGGCTTTTGCCATTGACTTGGCTCATCAGAAGCTGGCTGGGAAGGTCACAAATGACAATCACGTTGAGTCCAGAATGCTGCAATCATTGTATATACATGCTGGTTGCCAAGTGCCCAGTTTTAACCACGTGACTATGGGGGTATTGTGACGGTCGTAAGTGTGAGAATGGGTTGTAAGTCAAATGTTTTTTTTAGCACTGCTGTAACTTTGAACTGTCACTAAATGAATCATTGTAAGCTGAGGACTACCAGTAACCAGTCTACAAGATGCTTGGGAGTGTTAATCAGACAATTGGTTGGTTTGTTTTTGACAATGGCTGGATTCAATATCTCAAACTATGGCTTAGGGGTAAGCAGCCTTGGCTCTTTTGGCTCTTTTATGACTCGTGGACTTCAACTTCCAGAATTTCTGAGCCAGCATGGCTGGCTCAAGAATTCTGGGAGTTGAAGTCCACGAGTCATAAAAGAGCCAAGGTTGCTTACCCCTGGCTTAGCTCTTTGTTTGAAATTATATTGGTTACCTTCTTGATAAGTCAGGGCTCTAACATGCAGATTTCCTGGGGAGCAGAGCTAATGATATCTCTTCATGCATTTCACCAGTTCTTAAATAGTCAACACTGACAGTTGAATATTTATTTATTTATTTACTCAGAAGGAATCTGTTAGACATGAAGTATGAGGACCATATGTTAAGTTCCAAGTGAGCTGATTTATAGCTTATGCTTATACACAAGAATCTAGTCAACTAATGGTCAGCGCTAAATTGGCACTAGATAAGGGTCAACAGAATTCATGGGGATGGGACTTGTTTGTGGGATATAATGACTCTAGGCTAATTCCTCTCTTGACTCAACCCCCCAGACTCTGTCTGTCCTTCTCTTACAGAATGAAATAGGCTGATTCCTCATCTACGTTCAGGCCGACCTGCTTAATAGTTGGAAAGGAGACCATCACGAAATATTAGAACTATAGGATTGCCTGGGAAGTTGAAGAATATCCATCAGGAAGATGATGGGAACCCACTAATGCACTGCTGCCAACATGGAAATAGTGTGGGATGAAGCTTTAGGTTGCAACCACAAATGACCAGCTAATAGACTGATCTCTTGACCCCGCATGGAAAATCACCTGCTCAGTTGTCTGCAACTCCCAGCCCTCACAGATGACCAAGAAAAAAATACCCTGGGCAATAGTATAGAATATCACCTAGAATTTTCAAAAGACAAGAATAGAAGCACATTTTAAAAACCAAGTGACAGTTAAGATCACCTTTCAGAGTAACCAAAACTTTTTTTGTCCCATGGCCTGTTCTGAATCCATCTTAAAAGTGGTTTATCACTGAGTTAGGATTAGAATTGTATTTTTAAAGTGTAAATCTCTGCAGTGAGTTCATACCTTACACTTCTATCTAAATTCCTAACAATGAGCTCTTCCACATTCAGGAAGAGGTAGCATCATTCTTTGTGTATACGTTCTCTCTTTTTGTGTTCTCCAACACTATTACAGTACAACATGTTTCGTTGCACAGTCCCAAAGTAACAAAATTATAGTCTGTTGTTTCTTTAACAGCAGGGACTAACAGAATTTAAGCCTTCTTCAGCTACCAACTAATAAACACCTCGAAGGCCAAGGAGACATCACCCTTGAGAGTATACCTTCTATTGTGATTCAGTTTAGACAGCTAGGATCCCTGGGAAAATTGCATGCATTCTTGCTGGGTGGAGATATTTTGTGTGAATCCATGCAGCCCATCATCTGAAATACAAACATGTTGTACTACATTCCAAGCAACGTACCAATATTATTTGCAGCCAATTTAAGAAAGATGCTTAACCAAGGATATAATAAAGTCAGTGGTAAAGCAAATAACACTGTACATTGAATTGAAGTAACTTCTCCAGGGTAGCTTGACCAGTTTAGCTAGTATTCAAGTAGCTAAGCTGGTGTTGAGTAATGCACTAGTACCAGTGTGGCAAATTATTACATTTTGTAGAAATAACTGACATAAAAAAGCAATAACAATTTTGCATTACTATTATGTATAATAGTTTTAGTGTTGGGATTTTGATAGGGGAAGATTCTTCTTTACAAAATCAGGATTTTTGGGAGAGATGAATATTGTGGGGAAAACTTTTGATATTTGAGAAATGTCCTTTCAGTGCCAGATACCCTTCCCCCTCCTAAATCTAAAAACATTTAAATGTGGGTCTGAAGTTTGAAGGCAATCTTGAAAACATCTAGAGAACCTATGAACATTGGGTACTTTGGCCATCTTTTGAGGAAACTGCCCCCAGCCACGATGAGGGAGAATAATCCAAAAAATGCAGGGGAATTTCTGGAAGCTTGGCACTCTAATTAGCCCTCAATAGACACGGACATAAACAAAATATACTATGTAAAAGAGACAGTCAACAAGCCAAATGGGAACAAAAACATCAAAACATCCACCCACCAGCAATCAATACCCAGATGAATATACATTAACTCCAAGATTAACATCAGACCAACATTCAAGTAAACAATACCCCAAGCAAGGAACTGCCAAACTAGCCAACAATAAACAGCCTAGCCCAGGGGTAGGCAACTTTGGTTCTTTTATGACTCGTGAACTTCAACTCAGGAATTCTGGGAGTTGAAGTCCACGAGTCATAAAAGAGCCAAGGTTGCCTACCCCTGGCCTAGCCAAAGAAACTCTAAGACCCCCTACCCACACGGACAGGGCAAACCACCAGAATAGAAACTGAGAGCAAACCTCATTACTTAATAGCACTGATGATGTTACCTAGTTTGAGTAACGAAACGTCTGCAAGAAAACAACCAAGCTCGGAGACCACCAAGGTCCCCTCATTTCAACCCCGAGCTACAAATATTCTATTATCATCATCATCATCATCATCGTTTTAGCCATTGTCTACCCATTGCAGGATGAAGGCCTCTTTCACATGTTTCCAACCAATATGGTCCTGCGCTTCCTTTTGTCATTTGGGGCCACAATACTTGCTAATGTCATTATCTTTTATTGAAGCAGAATAGTAAGACTTATGGGGGGAATAGGAAAACTGAAAATGCACATGTAAATAATGCTGTCTGTTTCTTGGAAATGAATAAAGCTATTTGCCAAAAATAAATAATTTCCAGTGTTCACATGGAATTCATCTGAAAAGCAATAAACTCTGAAAAGCAATATTGGTGTGATAGACATGCTGTCCTGTCAATTATCTCAGTAGGAGCTACTGCTAGTTTCCTACCACCCCTGCTCCTTCTTTTGTTCTTACTTTTTCTAAGTAATTCTATTTTTGAGTAGACTACCTTAAAGGATACTATTGATATTTTTCAGGTGTCTGCCAAGTATTTATTAACATGAGAAAGAGAAACAGTAATGTAAAAGATCCAACGTCAAAGCATGTGAGAACGGAAAAGATCAGGAAACAAGCATAAAATAATATCTCCCCAAGTTATGGGATTAACTTTGTTTTAACCACCCTGCACCCCATTAAATTTAATAGTTCATTAAAGAGATACATGGTGGGAAAGCCAAACTTAAAATCCTAAAAGAATGCTGTTGTGTTCCTATATTATTCAGAGTTACAAGAAATCAGTGTAATTAAAGTGTTTAAAAAAACAATGTGAAGCCTTTCAGATATGATAGATGGTTACTCTCATTCTCCATAGTGGTCATGGTGTCTAAGCCATCTGGACTAATACAACCTTTCAAAAAATGAAGTGAAAAATATTTGATCTTTGTTGTTTTGCTGTTTCACTAAGATTTCTACCTTAATGTTTTACTTATCACCTCAACAACTCCTCCTCGGAAATTATGGAAAAAGTTTAAATCTGGAGAGGAGGATAACAGTACAACACAGATTTATCCTTATAGTCTAAATGATTGGATAATTATCTATTGAAGTTGCTTTAAACTGCACCCTAAGTTTAAATGATGGAAATGGTGACCTATGATTCTTTGATAATATTAGAAAGAAGGAAGTAAGGAAGGAAGGAAGGAAGGAAGGAAGGAAGGAAGGAAGGAAGGAAGGAAGGAAGGAAGGAAGGAAGGAATGGGAGAAGCACTTATGTAGAAGGGTAGATGATATTTCTGGAGCCAATACTTATAACTGGTACTTGGATGCCTGTCATATTTATTTTCAATTTACTGAGCAGTGAAACCAGTAGTGCAACTTTAAAAAAAAAGTTATAAACTTAGGAATGTAAGTGGAATACTTTCATTGAAAAAAAAAGTTGGAAAGTCAACTGAAAATCTTTCTAGTTAACTCTTTTCCATGATAGTATTTTACTTACATTTTTATTTATTTATTTATTTATTTATTTATTTATTTATTTATTTATTTATGAGACTTATATATCGCTTTAAGTGCAAGCACTCTCTAAGCGGTGTACACCAGTAAGCAATGTATATATATATTTTACATTGCCCCCAACAATCTGAGTCCTCATTTTACCTACCTCGGAAGGATGGTAAAAATGGTAAAAGTTAAAGATGCTTTAACTTTTGGACTTTGGCACATCTTTGACAACAATAGAAACTCTAAAGACAGTTTTATCCTCCTCTTTAGCTTCTAAGCAAACCTTTTTATAAGATACATCCTCATATAATTCTTAATTCTGCTAGCCTAGGATAACCTCAGCTGTCCAGGAAATGCATGAAGTATGGCTTTTAGGAACATGAGTTAAACACTGCCATCTAGTGAATTATACCTCCTTAAATCTCCCTTCCCCTCCTTCCGTATCCAATTTTTTTAATGGAAAAGCTGGAGCAAAGAACTCTTAACTAATCGTTTTTTCACTTCCATTTTTACTCCAGGGCCATCTGATCTGACCTGCTGAGTTTTGCTGCCATCTAGGGGACAGCTCAGTCTTTGCAATTTAGATATGGTAACCTTACGATGCACCTGAAAGTTAGTTCTGGTGAATTACCGTCAGAACTGCCATGAATTAGAAGTGAAGTTAAACACTACCACTAACAAAGCTGTAGCTTGAACCTAGAGTCATTACCAAGTACAGGCATTGTTTAACGTGGAGCTTCTGAAGATTGGCAAGAAAAGAGTAAAGGCTATCATATAATACTGTAAATCAAACTATTTGGGTCCCTCCTTTTTTATTTCTAAACCAATTGCCCCATTTGATGTAAGGACCTTGCATAATTCACAGGGAGAAGCCATTGAAGTATGATAGATAAACGGTTTTGTTCTTCAACATCTCATAGAACCTGATGTTGCTTTTGAGTTGACAAGCAATAACCGGACAAGGCCATTGGACTTCCCTGTTTAAAAGAAGTTGGTCTCCCAGTTCATCACCTCAACCAAAGAACACCCTAACTTTCTGACAATATGTCTCTGGCTGTCTCAAATGTTAGATAGATGTTGGAAATGTAAACATAAGTCAGGTACTTATTATCCTGTATGGTGGACATGTGTTGAAGCAAAGAGGTACTGGAAAAAAATACATACTTGGCTAGAAAAGATGTTGGGAAAACATGTAGATTTTAAACCTGTAAAGTAAGCATTAGTTAAAATAAAGCAGCTCACTCTGTACCTTATGCCAGTCACATACTGAATAACTTCTTTCGACACTAAAGGTGGACTGGCTAAGACAGTGGTGGCGAACCTTTTAGAGACCGAGTGCCCAAACTGCAACCCAAAACCCACTTATGTATTGCTGGGTGCTGGGTGGGCATGGCTGTCAGCTCGTGCTCGCTCGCTATCCACTCCGACTCGTGCTCGCTCTCTCGCTGTCTGCAGCAAATGCTGCTTCCACTGAAAATTGCTCCTTTTACAGCCTCTCACCACTATGCATGCATGGAGAGCTGCGGATGCGCAGAGAGGAGGAGGGAGCAGCTCAGCCCAGCAATGGCTCATGTGCCACCAGAGACGGCTCCGCGTGCCCCCTGTGGCACGCGTGCCGTAGATTTGCCACCACAGTGCTAAGAGAAAAGGCACTGTGGCAAAACCTTGTTAAAAGAATAAAATATCCATTATGAAGAAAAATTAATGTGTAAACTATCAAGAAACAATTTAATTTGAACTGTTCTTGGAGTTGATTAATTTGGATCTGTTGGCCCAGGTCTGGATTAATTGCAGCCAAATACAATTATTCTTCAAACTGATCCAACGCTTCCAGACAAAACTTGACATGGCCCTCATAAATTGGATGATTTATATTTGCAATGTGTGAGGTAAGCAGGGTGAAAATATAAATTATCCTTGTTCATCACATTCACTTATTTTCATACTCCCTCTATGTTTCTATGACAACATTCAAGACATGCATATTTTAATTTTACCAGGGTAAGGGAAAGCTTGTCAAAATTTCAAAGTCCCTAGATTTTATGGCTGAACATTGTGTCTAATGTACATAATAAATCTTCTCAGAAAAATATCTGGGGGGCTTTCATCACAAGGAAATCTCAGGGTAACCTTGAAGATGTTTTAATAGGTGCAGCTGAAGTTTAAAGAGAATTTTAACACTCCCTTGATGTTGCAGTATGTGTAGATGTGTGGATAAAGGGATTTTGAATATAGCAAGTCACAGCTTTGACAACAGCAGATGAATGTGTTAACACCTTGTTCAACTCTTAATTCTGTATATATTCATTAAATGTTGGACGCCCTATGCAAATCAGAAGTCTTTGTTAAGTAGATGAAGATTCCATTATAATGCATTTCATTTTGGGAACAAATTTGAGACTGCCTGTACAACAGCTGATTAATATTTAAAAATATGATTGTGTCATTAACATTGGCCATAGTAACAATAAATAACTCAGCATGTAATTTTATTAGGGTGGTTTTCAGAGGTTTGATCTTCAAAAAAAAAACCAAAAAACTTTCTGCATCAATTTAACTGTCCCCATGACATTAATTCTGGAACAGAGAACAGAAATAACCATAATCAGCTTAGCCAACAGCAACAGCAGTCAATGGTAAGAGTAAAATATGTGTAACCTTTAATATTGGGAAAGCTGAGGATTCAGGCATGTTACACATAAAGTGGAGATGAATTGGGAGGAACTGCAATATGCCAGGTTAAATTACAATTTCCATCAATTTCTACAGAGCCAGTTTGGCCTAGGGCAGGGGTAGGCAACCTTGGCTTTTTTATGACTTGTGGACTTCAACTCCCAGAATTCCTGAGCCATCATAAAAGAGCCAAGGTTGCCTACCCCTGGCCTAGGGGTTAAGGCACCAGGCTAGAAAGCAGGAGACTATGAGTTCTAGTCCTGCCTTGGCCCTGAAAGTCAATTGGTAGGTGACTTTGGGCCAGTCACCTCATAAGGTTCACCTCACATGGTTGTTGTGGAAAAAATAGGAGGAGAAAGATATGATGGGTATGTTCACCTCACCGCTTTGAGAAATTTGTAAAAATAACAAATAATAAATAAAAATCTGTTTCTTAGCCCAAAATGGCTAGGAACGGTGCTATCACTTTTCAGCAGACATTGTCAGAAGGGACTTCAAAAATAGAATCTGTCTTTTTATACAGTCTATGTGGGCCACCTTTGAAAATCAGCTAGTCAGAGCAATTCCTATCCAGGAATTGTGATCACTGTAATACAACATGAGAAGGGCACACCAGGCTGTGAAGTCTTTCCAAAGGGATTTTCAGGAATATTCTAGGTTTCTCCTCAATCCAGATGACTAGGAATACTGGACTAGGACTGCACCCCAACAACATTCCCTGAACATTTTAGAAGAGCATCATCATCATCATCATCATTATCATCATCATCATCATAAAGTTGGAAGGGACCTTGGAGGTCATCAAGTCCAACCCCCTGCTCAGGCAGGAAACCCTATACCATTTCGGACAAATGGCTGTCTGTATTTTATAAATGTATTTATTAGAAGTAACCTAAGCTTTCCCCCAAAGTTGAATGTTATTTCCAATCTTGATCAAATATTTAAAGTTTCCTTAAGCATTATTTGAAAGATCCTGCTCCAATCTAGAGGATTCTATATCAGGGGTTCTCAATCTCTTTGTGGTAATTTAAAAAAAAAATATTTTAGATTTTTTATCCCACCTTTATTGTTTTATAAACAACTCAAGGTAGCAAACATAATGAATACTTCTTATAAATAACCCAAGGTGGTGAATATATCTGATTCTCTTCCTATTTTCCCCACAACCATAATCCTGTGATTGGTTTTCAGAAAAATGTGCTTAAATCCATAAAATAATATATTACATATATATTGCATTTATAAAATATGTATAAAATAACATATACTACAAAGGAAAGTTATGCTCAAATACAGTTCTCAAAATAATAAAATATAACAGATATATAATATTGTAATACATGTGCCTCTTTATTACATCCATTAAATCAATAAGAAGACAATCTATTTTTAAGGCTGTAACAATTTCAGATAATGTGATTTATTGTTGTTAACACACATTTTTGGAGTCTAGAGACTTACTTTCTTGCTTACATGTATTATTATAAATCTCTAAATTTCAGTTTAGAGGTTAAAATAAAATTGTAGGGTTTTTTTCCCCCCATCTAAATTCATGGACTCCTTGAAATCTTATCAAGAAACCCTGCTCTGGACCATAATTCAGTGAAACAAGGCTCCTTCAATTAAATAGCTATATACTGTATTTCAAAGCACATGCCCAAATGCATGAGAATTCAGAACTCCTATTAATATCATTCAATTTAGCTCTTTATTACTAGAGGCAGTGATAAAATAATTACAAAATGAATGTTAAAAGCAAGCTACCTATATCACATGCATAGAAAAAGAGAGAGATAATTCTAGTACTTATTTGAATTTCTAGAATTTGAAAAGAGTTATTTGGATTTCTAGATTTGGGGTGGACAATCTGCTAGTTGTCTATGACCTCTTGCATTCACTTATGCCAGCACAAAGCACATCTTTGTTATCCCCGCAATAGGCAAGCATTTCATCAAGCACAGTTAAAATGACAGTGGCATAAGGATCAGTCACTACCTCAAGTCCCAAAGGTAATGTGAAATTGGTGACAGTGGAACGTGGATATTATTAGCTTCCGGAAAACTCATGATAGTCAACTGAACTGGGCAGACAATTCAACATTGGTACCAGAACTGAATAGGTTAGTCTTTAATTCTCTCCTTGCTTTTTTCCCTTTGCTTTGAGTAAATGAAATATAAACTTATAGAGTCCTTGGTGCTTTCTCAGCTTGGTTGGGGTTTTTTGCAGATGTTTCATTACCCAACTAGTTAACATCTTGGTGCACTGAAGATTGGATAATTCCAGCAGAGATCACCAAGGATTCCATAATTCAACCCTGATCTATAAATATTCTCTTCTGTTGGTAAATAAATTTCTCTAAATAAAACACACATTACTTTCTAGCACACCTGAAACTTCCTGGCTTTTTTGGAGAAAAAGAAATGAAGAATACAAAGCTTTATCTTTTAATAGTTCCTGAACCAAAACTGATACCTAACATATAGTATGGACTGTGTTTAGTGTTTAAAGATATGTTTTGCTGTTTCTAGTTGCTAAGCTGACTCCTCCAACCTGGAAACCACAACTGGAGATTTTACTAAAGTGTCAATACATCTGGATGGGAGAACAGTAAATATTAGCGTGGACAATGCCAGAAGAGATTGAATAAATCCAATTCAGAATGAGAGAGTTGTGTATATTTATTTTATTAGATGCACCCCAGTTTTTCTGGGTAATGAGAAATTCCAGAGATGCAATATTTAAATAGTGCCAAGTTTCTTTGGAAATGTGGCAATAGTTCTTGTTAGACCCCATCCCATTGGTAAAAAAAATATCCTACCGAATATTCTTTTCCAAAGAAAGAAACCCTAATTTATTTGTCCCCTGCTTACAAGCAGTCTTGCAATGTGTTTTACATGAGGTTCCTCTTGAAAACTAGAGGTTGCAACTGGTTTGAGTACTTCCAGGGTAGGGAATCACTGCCAGTGGTGGGATTCAGCCAGTTTGCACCAGTTCAGCAGAACCGGTAGCTAATTTTTTGTTGCCCAGGCCCAGAATGGATTTCTGGAAGTGGCATCCACATAGAGAACCTGATTGTTCACATATCTGAATCCCACCACTGTCTGAATCCCATCATTGATCACTACTACTAATTTCTTCTACTAATCTAGATCAGTAGCATATTCAATTTTTGTTCTTGTCACATGCAGACATGTTCTTTCTCTTCCTTCCAGCTGTAGGTGATAAATTCAGAAGAATGATCTCCCCCAGCCTAGGAGAGGAGACACATGTCTTCCCCTTTTCTGTTTGGATAGATAAGATTAAGTGACCACTTCCCTCACTCAAAATATGTTTAAGGACAGAAAAATAAGGCTCAAAATGACATTAAAAATGCAGAGGACATAATTCTTTGCCATGAACAGCAAAAGGATCATTTCCACATTAAGGATAAATTGTTGCACTGAGGAGACAACCAAATATAAGAGCATGAATTGGCCTCTAGGTGTCCCTACTTTCCTTAAAAAAAGATATATTTATTTAAAAACTTTAACCCCTATAGTTAGCCAGTTGGGACTTTATTGTATCTCAGACATTATCTACCTATTACACTGTCTTAAGGTATTTAACTATTGTTTCTATTGCAGAAGTCTCTTTTTTCCCTACAAATTGGTATTGGCTGCTATGAAGTTTTTTTTCATCATAGTGTACATAGAGTCAGAAAAAAGTTAGTGTCAGAAAGAATACAGCATTTTTCACATATCAGGATTTCAAGAAGATGAGAGTCATAGGCTAATTCTATACGTACACATGAATGATGTTGGATTTATACTTATTGTATTTTAGAATAAAAACCATGTGCCAGGATCATTCATTCACTCGTTCGTTTGTTGGTTCATTCATCATATTTTTATACTGCTCATCTCAACCATGTGACTCTGGGCTACTTACTATAAAAACAAGTCATAACATAAAAGTAAGAGCAAAGTTAAAAACAAAATTAGGGATACAGTGTTAAAAGTCAAAAAGTTAAAATGGTGGAGGGAACATTCTCACGGTATCAGCTACAGGTAGTCCTCGACTTATGACCATAACTGAGCCCAAAATTTCTATTGCTAAGCGAGACAGTGAGTTTTGACCCATTTTATGACCTTTCTTGCTACAGTTGTTAAGTGAATCACTGCAGCTCAAGTTAGTAACACGTCTGTAAAATGAATATGGCTTCCTCACTGACAAAAGATGATCACATGACCTCGGGACACTGCCACCGTCATAAATGTGAATCAGTTGCCAAGCATCTGAATTTTAATCACATCACCACCACTGCAATGGTTGTTCATGTGAAAAATGGTCATGTCACTTTTTTCAGTGCCACTGTAACTTTGAATGATCACTAAATGAATGGTTGTAAGTTGAGGACTACCTATGTCTCCAGAGCTTTCTAACATTCTTCCACCCCATCCCAGTTGGCAGAGCCAGGTCTTAACGCTCTTCCTAAAGGCTTATCTTTGCCTAATGTGTGATGACTGATTTCTGCCATAGTTGCATAGATCACGGGTAGGCAACCTTGGCTCTTTTATGACTCGTGGACTTCAACTCCCAGAATTCCTGAGCCAGCATGGCTCAGCTTGGAAACCTCTCCCTTTCCCCTCAGCATGGCTGGCTCAGGAATTCTGGGAGTTGAAGTCCACGAGTCATAAAAGAACCAAGGTTGCCTATTCCTGGCATAGATAGTGTAAATGAGACATAAGACTGCTCTAAAACATAACTAATATAAGGAATTGGAAGAGCTGCTAAAGCTGATCGTATCGTATGAATAAATACTGCATTTTAGCATCATTTCTTTAAAAAAATGAATTGAAAAACATTTCCTTCCTGAAAAGATGGCATCCATTAGACACAAAATTATATTTTCTATGAATTAAGGATCCATTTAAATATATAAAAAAGTGACATGTAAATGGGCTTCCTCTTACATTCATGTATTACATATTTCAGTTTCTTATTCCATGTTTCTTGAACATCTATTTTAACAACCATTTACCAACAGCTGTTATGTGCTTATTATTTTATAAGGAACATATTCAAGCTTCTAATATTAGGAAGGGTTCAGAAATAATTAGATCTGCAGTTTCATATCTAGAGTTAAAAATGTCTTTTAAATGAAGCTATTGCCAATCTCCTTTTTTTGAAAAAAAAAAACATGGCAACTTCTTAAATAATTAAAATAAACTTCTAATCCAACACATTGATTTAAAATATACATTCCTGATCAACCCAGGTTCTCTAACAAAATGAATGCTTTCCTCTTTTCAAATACTGTGTGGATTTTCCCATAATGTTAACCTTGCATGATTATATTGTATAGGATGAAGTGAAATTCTATACTTTCCAAAGTATAGAATCCATCTAGCTTATAAGATGTATTTGATTCCAAGATGGTCAACAAGAACATGTTGCTACAAGGCAGAACTTACCTATTGTGTGAACAAAGATACATTATTTGAATGGAGCATTACTTAAGTTGGAAAATGCATTGGATCTGCTGCGACCGATGAAAAAGAATCTGACGGAACATAGCTGGAAATATGGAGCTAAACTAGGAGAAACTTCAGGGAATCAGTGAGCTGGCTGCTTGCCCTCTTGACTTATAGCCATCCAGAATCCTAAACAAACACCTTATTTTATTGTTCTGATAAGTAAATAGCCTGTTTAATTTCACAAAACATTTTCCCATAGGGGGAGGGGGAGGAATTGAGGTGGTAAAAGAAGGTGGAGTCTTAAAAAAACCTTGAAGAATTCTGTGAAGAGAAATTTGAGGAATTAGATGGCAAACTCAGGATGGATCTGGATAGCGTTGGCTGTTGTATTTGTTGTTTGAGGAAAAAGCACTGATGTCTGTTAAGATAGACTGGTGAGTGTTACCTTATTAGAGCTTTATTTGTTGAAAAGAGGCCAAGGCAAGATTCTCAGAAGTGGAATAGGACACGATACCCTTGTATCCTTTTGTAAGGGCCTCAAGACCTCGCTATGCCATATGGTTTGGGGCTCCAATAGCACAGTGGAGGTGGTTGATCAAATAACAACAGATCCCATCTCCCTCCACTCTTCTACCTATCATTAGATTTTAGTGTTTGGTTTTAATTTATCTTTTAATGCACATGTATGAATACATTTTTTATGACTCTAATCCACCCAGAGTTCCCCAGTGGTAAGATGGATGGCCAATGCATTTTATAAAGAGTAAACAAACAAACAAACAAATAAATATGGCACTGGCAGACCAAGAATTTAAGAAATGCAAAGGGCTGGGGCCTGGAAAAATCAGAATTGGAGACATCATATTCTATCAAAAAGGATTGCTGCTAGTCTGAAAAAAGGACAATGCTGCCCAGTATCTTTAGCCCCTTAAAATGAAAACTTCCTTTTAAAATATTTCAAGCCCCTGTGTTTATCTTCCAAGTGAGCAGAGGAAAGTGGGGATAATGGAATGCAATTATCTAGTTGTAAATTACACTTGCAAAGCTAAGCTGGGGAACGCAAATGAAAATGCTGTTTTTTTTTAATAAAACGGGGGTGGGGGATGCATTAAGAAGTGTTTTGCATTGCATTTCTCCTCAAATTATTATTGAGCTCTTGATAATAGGATCCAACTGGGTTTTTCTCATATACAACTTTCAACTCTTACTACAGTATTTACAAATGCTGAATTTTGGATGCTGTTTATGTTTCTGGCTTTGTAGCATTTATTCTTCCACCGTCCAGTAATTCTTATTTTCCAGAAATTTTGTGACAGAAGTAGGTAGCTGAAGTATCAGTTCATTATATAGCCATATCCATAAATGTAATCCCTGAATGTCATTTATGATAACTTCATAAACATATTTCTCTATAACCTTTAGGAGGAACTACAACAAACTGTAGTTCAGAGTGAATTAAGCATGGCTTTTCAATGATAAAAGATACCCTTAAATAAGTATCTATTCTATTTTTTCCAATGGCTTCATGACATTTCTTGAAATAATACAACTGTCTGTCCATATGGATAGTAGTGCTTTTTCTCTCTTTGAACAGTCAACTTTGAATCAATGCTGAAAGTCTGAGCATTTATTTCCGGGGAATAAATGAGGGGTCATGTATGCCCCCCCCCCAGTAACTGCCCAGTGGAGATCTCTGCTTAACGTAACAGGGTATCACAGAATAACAGAGTTGGAAGGGATCTTGGAGGTCTTCTAGTCCAACCAAGGTTCTAGTCCACCCAAAGAAGACTCAGAAAAGATGCAGAAAATCCTTTCTCTAGCATTCCAGAGTGTAGGGCAGGGACCAGGTAGTATGCGTTGGGCTTGAAACTATTCATTTACAATAAGCAATTTGACAGCAAAATCAACCACCCGAAGAGGAAGTGGGCTCTCCTTCATTAAATGCAACCAAGGGGAGGCCAGACAGCCATCTGTCAAGGGTGTGTTAATCTAGATTCTTGAGCAGGGGCTGGACCTAGTTGTTATGGGTTGGACAGCAATGCCCTTGACTGAAGGACATAAGTACAGGTTTTTTTGCCAATTGTCAGAATGATGTATAACTGCCCCTTGAGATGAATTGCTAACCTGCATGAGCAGCTTTATTTATTTCATTAAAAATTCTCTCTCAAGCGCGGGCTACCACAAAGAAGAGGGAATTAAGCTATTCTCCAAAGCACCTGAAGGCAGGACAAGAAGCAATGGGTGGAAACTAACCAAAGAGAGAAGCAACCTAGAACTAAGGAAGAATTTCCTGACAGTTAGAACAATTAATCAATGGAACAACCTGCCTCCAGAAGCTGTGAATGTTCCAACACTGGAAGTTTTTAAGAAGAGACTGGACATCCATTTGTCTGAAGTGGTATAGACCAAGGGTAGGCAACTTTTGACTCTTTTATGACTCATGGACTTCAACTCCCAGAATTGGTATAGGCTTTCCTGCCTGAGCATTAACAGGTAGTCCTTGACTTACAACCATTCATTTTACTGACTGAAGTCACAAAGGCATTGAAAAAAAACCAATGACTATTGCCATTTTTGATGTGTGAGGAGGTATTATTATTATTATTATTATTATTATTATTATTATTATTATCCCCCCCTCTCCCTCTCCCTCCCTCCCTCTCCCTCTCCCTCCCTCCGTCCCTCCCTCCCCCTCTCATCTTTTATCAGACCTCATAAAGCTGTATGGAGAAAGTAAAAAAAAAACACCAGATATCATAAAAGCCAATAACCAATGCCAATACAAATACTGTTAAAGCATTAAGCAGACTCCAGCCCTCTGCCCAGTTCCTTCAGACTCCATGATTCCTCTGTAAGAGACGATGTGTCTGGATGGCTGCTAGCCTTTTTGGGTAACAACAATGTCAAAAACTCCCTTTCTTCCAATCTATCAGTCCTTCCTTAATCCCCAGGACCTAGAGAGTTTTAAGTCATTTGGTTGGCATTGTAAAAAAAATAAACACACACTAAAATGAAACAAAAACAAATCAATGCACCCCAAAAAGCCACTTTAACATATGTAATCTTCCAGAAGCAAACTAAACCCATCCATGTAGCCCAGGATATGGATCCTTCTAAGGAAGAACTAAAGGTAGTCCTTGTTTAGCAACTGCCTTGTTTAATCACCGCTTGCACTTAAGATAATGATGAAAAGTATATATCTTCGCATTTACAACCTCCACAGGTCTTTAAATCAAAGGAAAGCTGAAATAAAATAGTAAGCACAGTTGCGGTTTCACTTAGTGATTGCTTCACTTAATGGCCACATGTGGTTATTAAATGAGGACTATAACAAGTGTTTCCAATCTAGCTGAGTTGAGAACTAGTTTTAGCCCCTATGGACTCTTTTGTCTCTGCACTGAATAGGTAATTTAGTTGCTAATTTTGAAATAGCAATCGCAATAGCATAGGCTTATATACCACCCCATAGTGCTTTAAAACACTGTCTGGGCAGTTTACAATGTAAGCATTATTAGCATATTGCCACCAACAATCTGGATTCTCATTTTACTGACCTGGAAAGGATGGAAGGATGAGTCAACCTTGAGCCCCATCAAGATTGAACTCCAGGCTGTGGGCAGAGTTAGCCTGCGATACTGTACTTTAACCACTGTGCCACCAGGGCTCCACCAGAAAGCCATTCCTTCCTGGCTCTTGACTTCATCTAGCACAGGAGTCTTCAAACTTGGCCCTTTTATGATTTGTGGACTTCAACTCCCAGAATTCCTCAGTCAGGCACGCTGGCTGAGGAATTCTGGGAGTTGAAGTCCACAAGTCATAATAGGGCCAAGTCTGAAGATCCCTGATCTAGTGATTGGGTACCAACAGAAGAGAATATATGTAGTTCAGGATTGAACTGTGAAGTTTTTGGTGCTCTCCGAGCTTGGTTGTTTTCATTCAGTTCCTTTGGTCACAATTGGAGAGAGTCTCCAATGAAAGATCACCGTATGATTTTTGTTTCTTGGTTTACTTCTGTCTAGTTAATAAAACAAACAGGAAAAATAAAATAACAGTGAGCAGGCAAGAACAATGCAAGAAAATATAAAGATTCTCTTACGGGCTTGTTTATGAAATTTTATACTGCAAAAAGGAATAACCACATGATTCAAATATTAATAAGCAACTGATCAGTGTAGGCAGCGCGATTTGTTTTTAGCATTCAGATACCTCCCTTGGTGTTCATCAGCCTCTTGTCTCTTCTTATTTTAGTTTTATTAGGATTGGTTAAGCTAAAAATAAAAAAGGAAACATTGGCATGCTGCAAAACACAACATAGCTCATTCTTTTTGATTTAATTTTTTCCTCCCTGGATTTCATGAAGGCCATCATAGACATTTTTAGAAAATGGTAGGTTGCTTTGACCCAGTGCTTTGTTTGGAAATACAGTTATCTATAGAAAAAGAGAGAAGACACACACACACACACATATGCATACAGAGAGAGAAAGAAAGAAATTGGTTGAGGAGGATAAGATCAGAACTGCAAATAACTAGCTGATCACTAGATGACAGCAACAAATTGGAGAGAATTTTCTAGATTTTGTCTATGATTTGGAAGCACTGTAAATAGAGAGTAGCCTACCCTAAAACGAGTGGAAGTGAGTAAATTCAGTCATTTGCCTTCTGATAAGGTGGTGTTTTGTGATTGATCTCATCCATCAAGGCAGCCATTTTGTAAATAATGGTAAAAATCCTAAAATTCCGAACGCGTTTGCTACTACTGATATAAATCAGGGTGCATGAAGCCTATCCAAGGAAAGATCACATTTCCCTATTAAATTATCTTATTTATTTCCTGCCTTTTAATTATTATTTTTTTACAAACAACTCAAGGAAATGAACATACCCAATACAAATTCCTCCTCCTATTTTCCTACTCTGTGAGGGCTGAGATAAACTAATTGGCCCAAGATCACGCAGGTGGCTTTCATGGCTAAGGCAGGACTAGAACTCACAGTCTCCCACTTTCTAGCCTGCTGCCTTAACCATGAGATCATACTGGTTTTCTTATACAGTTTTGCATTTCTTGTGAATCTTATGGCTGAATATTTAATACTTCTGCTTCTTTATTTGTAACCATAGCAGGCATGATTAGAAGGGCTCTTTGACATTAAAACAATCCATTAATATGGCCATTATTTTGCATCTATTTGAAATTCCAAGTGATAGTCATTATATAATGAGCCGAGGTGGCGCAGCAGTTAGAGTGCAGTACTGCAGGCCACTTTAGCTGACTGTGTTCAGCAGGTCAGCGGTTCAAATCTCACCGGCTCAAGGTTGACTCAGCCTTCCATCCTTCCGGGGTAGGTAAAATGAGGACCCAGATTGTTGGGGGCAATGTAAATATATATATACATTGCTTACTGGTGTACACCGCTTAGAGAGTGCTTGCACTTAAAGCGGTATATAAGTCTCATAAATAAATAAATAAATAAAATAAAATGAACATGTTGAAGAACAGGAACTTTTTGTAAGCAAGAAAAAAACTGAGAGCAATTAAAGAGAAAGCTTTAAAATGAGAGCTTATACACCGGAGACAAATTCCTTGTGTATACAATCATCCTTAGCCAATAAAATATTCTGTTCTGTTCTGTTCCATTCTGTTCAGTTCTATTCCATTTCGTTCCATTCTTTAGATAATGAAATTTCTGCTGTTTATGTTGTTGGGGTCAGAATTGGCACCAGACCAGCCAAAGTAAGGACTGAAGGAACAGCAGGAGATCTTTCTGCTTTGGGTTATGTTATGACCATGCAGAATTTCTCATCTGTACCTACATCCAAACATCTGGAATGAAACTTGTGCCAAACTAAACTACCCTACCAGCCCACAAAGTAGTATCTTCTCAAGATAGAATCTTAAAAAAGAGGAAATATTAACATGGTAGGATTGAAATAATCTCCCAAGCTATTTTAATTTTCTGAAACTAAACTTTTTTTAGGTAAGCCCATCCTAATAATCCTTACTTTTTAAGGGTTTTTCTTTTCACTTAGATGTATGAGAACAAAGGGATGCATTCTGCTCATTATGATAAGAAGCAAAGAATTCATCCAGCAACACTAAGAAATTTAATATGCTGTTAAGATGTAGACTAGAGTATTAGTGGTGCTGGTCAAAAGAATGAAGTGGCTGAGAAGAGAAATAAGGAAGTCATCAGCAGAACAGCTCGGACAAGACTTTAGGCAGTAAACTCAGTTGTACTAGGTTGTAACAGGACTCTATGTTCTTGGGTAAATGTATGCAATCATGAGATACTTGAGATCTACCTTCTCAGAAAAATGAATATTTGAATCTGGTCTTTTCAGTGGAACTGAAAGAGATCCCCACATGGAGATCCACTGGAAAGAACAGATTCATTATATGCTGTGTGTACTATGTCCTTTCCTTCCATACTTTAAACCAGGTGATGGCAATGCTGCACTCCAGTTGAGATCTGTGTGTTGGATAGTAGAAAGTTTTTACACAGTGGAAAATCCATGGAGAGGCAGTTAGGAAAGTAATTTTTAGAAGAAAATATACTTGAGGCTAGTATTCGCACATGAAAGATGGGTAAGCTTTGTTTAGGAAATTGCATAATGACAGGAAACTCAAAGTTCCTCCAGTCTACCTCTAGCGAAGAGCTACAGCAGGATTTCATCAATTATGGGAAGAGAGCATGTCAAATCAAAAGAGAAAGAGAAACTGAACCAAAGGGGGGCAGGAAGTGATGAAAACTATGCTGACTCAGGAATTCTGGGAGATGAAGTCCACAAGTCATAAAAGAGCCAAGGTTGTCTACCCCTGATCTAACCAATAGAAGATATGTTGTACCGAGACCGTCAAAGACAAAACCAGTAGAAGTGATAAAGTGGAGTATCTTTGGAAGCTACTTATTATATATTGCTCCTAGTCAGTGGTGGGATTCAAATATGTGAACAACTGGTTCTCTGTGTGGATGCTGCTTCCAGAAGTCCATTCTGGGCCTGGGCAACAAAAAATTAGCTACCGGTTCTGCTGAAGTGGTGTGAACCAGCTGAATCCCACCACTGCTCCTAGTGGTCACCTGTTTTGATTTGTTTTTAAATGTCTGAACCCTTGCGGAGTCACAAATTCATATGAGATTTCTGGTGGGTGCAGTCGTAGATCATAAGATCCCATGACATTTTAGCCAATGTAATTATAGTAAGAGTGATCCTCCTCCTCCTCTCCACCTTTGCTACCATCATGGAACTAAGAACTATGTAGGCAGGCCTTAACAAAGAGAATCAAATTAACAGCATCCCAATGACCCACTCCGAATGATGAAAACTAGGAAACAAACCTCCATATTGGCTCAGGTTTAACTGGTCAACAGGAGCCATGTCTGATCCTCTGACTCTCGTGCATCAGGAAACAAGGAGGCTAGTAACAATAGGCATGGTTTCTTTTGGAAGCAGGGGTAAGGAACTGCAAAGCAACTGGAAGGAAATGTCAACTAATGTCAAGCGCAAAAGATCAGGACCATACATTATGTTGCAGTTCAGAAGATTTATTGTTCAAGCCTATATACAAGAATCTAGTCTACTAAAGCTCAGTACTAGACTGGTGCCAAATTAAGATCCATGGAATTCAAGAAGGATTGGACTTGGACCATTTGTGGGACTATAATGACTTTAAGCTAATAACATGCTTAACTCCGCCCCCAGCTCTGCCTGCTCTTCTACAACAACTGTATGCACTCAAGAAATTACAAAACTCTGATGGAAGAGTACTGTAATGAAATTCCCACAGTGGAGGAAGGAATTGTGAAAATGTCAGAACTGATAGAAATGGCAACCTGACCTGTTTGATCAGAGAACCAACTACAAAAAACATTTTTGAAAGACCGGAAGCCTTATATGGACTTTTTTTTTCCCTGATGGAAGAAAATGAATTGATGATTTGTGGGTTTGAAGGCTAAGAAAGATGAAGACTAAATGAAGGGGTGAAAGGACTTGTAAAATATTTCAGAGAAAGGAGGAACAATAAGAATGCAATTATCTATTGAAGGAAAGTTGGAAGTCCTCTTTATGCTTCTTAAATTGATTTTCTTTTTCTTTTCCAATTTTCTTCCATTTCCCCTTTTAGCTTGTTACTATCGTATGAAATTTTCAATAAATATAATTTAACAAATAAAGGAATTACAAAACTAGGTTACAAATCAAATCTGTTGACTTGTGGTCTCTGAAAAGAAATGTGTGAATTTTGGAAAATGAAATTTCCAGAATCAACTATTGAAGAACACTTCATCGGAAGCATTTCGTACTCGGAAAAAAGCCTAAAATATTGGAATAACCAATTAAAAAATACTGAAGATACAAAAGATTTCAACCGAAAAGAAGAACGTTTTATTCTTGTTGTGCCGTTCCTTGTCCTGTGTTTTCCAAACTAGGCAATTTTCTGCTGTGCAGATTTCAACACCCCAAATTCTCCATCCACCAGGGCTGTTGCTGAGAATTTTAGGAGATGAAGTTCACACAACCAGAAGGCTTTTAATTAAGTACCGGATAAGTAAATAGTAAATAATATTATGAAGTTTACACTGGCCAAAATGGCAAACAACAGCACATTAAATATACTGTAGAAGGGATTTTATCCACTTAGCCTCACAATATATAAAGAAAAAAACTATTACAAAAGGTGGTGGATTCATCAGCAGATGACCTGCGTAATGTTACAGGAAATAGCACTAGATTTTGCTAACTGCCAGTCAGCTGGAGTGTGTGGCTATGATAAATTCAATGAATGAATGAATGAATCCTCCTAAATATAGGATATAAGTCAGGATGTGGCCTCCTTTCTGTATGGGGAGCTGAACTATTTCCCATGTACATGAGCCACGGGCCCATATCCTGTTTGGCCTCAAGAGGGAGGCTTACAACCATTCATTTTACTGACTGAAGTTACAAAAGCATTGGGAAAAAAAGTGACCCACAACCAGTTCTCACACTTATGACTATTGCCACATCCCCACAGTCATGTGATCAGAATTCAAATGCTTGGCAACCTGCAGCATCCCAGGGTCATGTGATCACCATTTGTGACCTTCGCAGCCAGCTTCTGACAAGCAAAGTCGACGGGGGAAGCCAGCTTCATTTAACAACATATAATTCACATAACAACTGCAGTGTTTAGTTTAAAAACCATGGCAAAATTGGGCATGATTCACTTAACAGTTTCCCTGCTTAGCAAGAGAAATTCTGAACTTCATTGTGGTCATAAGTTGGGGACTGCCTGTATTTCAGCAGCCAAGGGCAAATCTATAACCGTCCCAGAGGGTGGCATGGTCAACTTTCCTTTTTCTTTAGTTTGTTGTGGAAAATCAGCAGAATAATGCACTGCCAATTGAAGCCAGATCATCCTTGGGGTGTCTGCAAACAAGGGCTGGGAAACTGGACGGCAGGTCAGGGGTTAGCAAACCCCTTTCCAACCAAGATAACCACAGGGAATTAAATCTAGTGACATCCGCGCCGTTCTTGACTGGAACGTTTCTATCAAGCTGTGTGTTTATTTGAGAAACTAGCATACAAAACAGCATGCTTTTAAAAGCCGAACGCAAACATGTAGATTAGTGCTAACTGCATTTAAATAAAGTCTACATCAGGAACAAAACAAAAAACAAAAAACAAAAAACACACACACAAAGCAAACATTAATATCAGTTACTGAAATTGTAGACAAAGCTTCATAAATTGAGGAATTGTATGTCTCCAATCTAGCAGTGCTTTTAAAAACAGAATAACAGAATAACAGAGTTGGAAGGGACCTTGGTGGTCTTCTAGTCCAAACCCCTGCTCAGGCAAGAAACCCTATCCAGGGGTAGGCAACCTTGGCTCTTTTATGACTCATGGACTTCAACTCCCAGAGTTGGGAGTTGAAGTCCATGAGTCATAAAAGAGCCAAGGTTGCCTACCCCTGCCCTATACCATTTCAGACAAAGCAGACAAATAGACTCAGTGGAGGATAAAATAACGCAAAGGAATAATGGATGAGATATATGGCACTGCCCTAGATTGGAAGAACAATCCTACACAAGAAGTGGTATCCTTTTGTTCTTTTGAAAGCTGGTTATGGTGACTAGGGATTCTTGGAGTTGTGATCCCCACACATCTGGAGGGCAGTATGTTGGGGGTCGGGGAGCGGACAGAAGGTTGTCCTATGGCTGTTTGGTCCGGAACAGAAAACAATAGAACAGCTGTTTTTCCATTAAGGTAATTTCTTCCTAAACATTTCACAGTGGTGATAACCCCTCTATCAATATTCTCCTTTCAGATGCCTGCTGTGTGTATCTGTTTTGTTTGAGCGTTGCCAGGTTGGTCTCCTTTGGGGAAGACCAGCTGTAGCTTTGATTCCTGGGTGGTAGTGGCGGAGGAAGGACAGTGTTTATTTCATCCGGATTTTAAAAATTATGCATCTCATCAGTCTTGAGAAATAGGAAGCGCAGAGTTCTGTCTGAGAAGATTCATATGGAATACCGAAGCTGCATTTTGAATTAAGCGCTGAAGGTCGGTTTTGAAGTGCTGGGTACATTTTTATAGTAAAAACAACAGATTTACTATGCTTATCCCTTAGGACCCAGCTGAGATTTGACATGCTTTGATAAACACAGAGGGAGCCATTGTGCTCTAACTAGGCTACTCTGCAACATTTGTTAAAGCATTTGTTCAACTCGCTTTGGGCCCACTATAGCAACTGTGTGCCTTTTCTACAATCTTCCTGGGGAATTTCACCTGACCTGCTGATCCTTAGGAAGCCTTCAAAAAAAAAAAAAAAAAAAAAAAAACAAAACAAAACAAAACAAAAAAAAAACCTTGCCTCCCCTAACAGCCGCTTCATAGAAAATTCCTCTCTGAAGAATCAAAGTTTGCTTTGGCGATTATAAATTTTTGTTCTTTTTGTTCCTAGAAGTTGGGACCACTCAGAACATCTGGCAAATTGATTAGAGTGCCATGTGGACAAACAGGCAAATAAAAGATGGCAATTCCAGACAAAAAAGACCAGTGTACAAACATCTCAAGATATTGTTTTGTTTCTTATGTTGCAAATCCACCTGGACCAAACCTAGTGTGGACGGAAAGGAACATCTGATGTTGCTAGAAGCTGCCTTACAGCTTACTTTCTGGATTTGCCATTCAGTCTTGAGTCGCTTTGGCAACAGCCTTGAAAGTTGCATCCTTTGTATAACCGTTCTTCGTGTTTGTATATCACAACCAAGTGAACTGGCATCTCCCTTCCTTAGAGACAGTCTCTTGCAATGCAAAACACTGAGGAGAGGGGAGGAAGCCCGCTCAAATAGTGTCTTTCCCTTAGATTGATATTCTACCCAGACAACGGTTAAATATCTCCTAATTACAAGCAAAATTAGGACACTTAGATAAGAAGAGCATTCAAAGCAACAGCCCCAGACCTCCTGCTCTTTGCATATGAATGGCGCTGCCAAGAAAGTATCTTGTTAGTAACAAATAACAGCCTTGCTTTCCTCCAGTCCATCAGTTAGCCTGTCAAGTGGAATCAACAGAGAAGGAGGACGGCACTCTTGGCAAAAAGGAACTTGAGAACGGACCACATAGATTGCCTCTATTGTTTCCCTCTTGCCTCCCTGTGTCCTTTTTGGAAATTGGCTCTGTTGACAAACACAGCTAATAGCTAGCACATGGCGTGATGGAGCAGAAGTTTAGAGGAACAATGAGGATCTTGAGAAATTACAACTGGAATCACTATTTTCCTTGGCAGGGGGCCTATTGTAGTCTCAGCCTGGTATGAATCAGAAAAGGCTTTCCTGAAGTCAGGAGGACTAAACTGGTGACAAACCGCTGACGGTATCCACTGCTCCTATTTTTAATTACAAAATGGCTGTTGTGAAAAGCGTATGAGGTTGGTTTTCCATTCCTATATCTGGGCACTGTTGTGTTAGAGCAGCGGTTTTCAACCTGTGGGTCGAGACCCCATTTGGGGTCGAACGACCATTTCACGGGGGTCATCAAACAACGCAGTCCGCCATTTTTTTCCCCTTTTCCTTAGCTGGGCTACTCCCTTTTATTCTATTGGCTTTTGAAAGCCAATAGAATAGACTCTCTTGAATAGAGTCTAATTCTATTGGCTTTCAAAAGCCAATAGGAATTGTCCAGGCTGTCTCTGCCCTGCTGAGCCCGCCAAAAGTCCCACTCTGCAAAGGGTGCTGCAAGTTGTCTGCAGCGAAGGCGAGCTGTCTGGAAGTTTCCACCTCTCCCTGCTGAGCAACTACTAAAAATATAAGTAAAAGAGGGCCAGGGGTGGGAGGTGGGAGGTCGGCGGGCGCAGGGAGGGTTGCTGGCGCGCGTGGGGTCTAGCAGGTGCCTTACCTCCCTTGGGCTGGGCCAGCTGGTGGCCCAGCCGGTGGTCGGCCTGTGCCGTCGCTGCCCCTTGCCAGCTACGCCTCGGCCAGAGCAGGGGGCGGCACCACACGTGTGGCGCTCCCAGGCAGGGAAAGTCCTTGACTTACGACCAGTTGGGTAGTCCTCAACTTACGACCGGTTTAGTTCTTGACTTATGACTGGTTGAGTAGTACTCGACTTACGACCGGTTGGGGGTCACGGCGTTAAAAAGGTTGAGAACCACTGCCCTATACTATTTCAGACAGATCGCTGTCCAATCTCTTCTTAAAAACCTCCAGTGTTGGGGCACCTACAACTTCTGGAGGAGAATCATTCCATGATTAATTGTTCTAACTGTCAGGAAATTTCTCCTGAGTGAGTTTCCTTTTGTGAGTGGATTTCTCCTTAGTGACTATTGTAGGAGATGAAATCAGTTCAATTCATGATACGGTCAATGTTTCTCTCTCCCTCTTTCCTGGGGATAGAGCGAAGGTAGCAGAAATGGAATGGAAGAGAAAATAAAATCTGTGAAGGAAAAACGACCCTGTTCACATCTCTCCTCACTTCACAATTGGGCCAGGAATTTCCGTTGGTAAGTGAAGTGTTTCTGAAGTGATTTGTGTCTGATTTCATGACCTTTTTTGCCACGATTGTTGAGAGAATCACTGCAGCTGTTAAGCAAAACATGTAGCTGTTAAGTGAATATGGAAAGCCCCCTTGACTTTGCTTGTCAAAAGCCAGATGAAAACATTGCAAGTGGCGATCACATGACCTTGGGATGCTGCTGCCATTATAAATACATGCCAGTTGCCAAGCGTCTGAATTTTGATCATGTGACCTTGGGTCTGCTGCAACAGTAACCATGAGAACTGGCTATTAATCCCTTTTTTTCAGTGTCGTAATTTCAAATGGCACCTCAACAAATGGTTTTAAGTTAAGGATTATCTGTATTCCTTCCTATTATGTGCATCATTGTTTTCAACGAACTGTTAAAATAATTGCCTCTGTGGAGATGTGATTTTTTTGTTTTTAAGAAATAAGGCAACTAGGGAAAATATGTGTATGCCCACAGGGAACTAAGGAATAACCTAGTTCAGGGGTCTTCAAACTTGGCCCTTTTATGTCTTGTGGGCTTCAACAACAAGAATTCCTCAGCCAGCATGCCTGGCTGAGGAATTCTGGGAGCTGAAGTCCACAAGTCACAAAAGGGCCAGGTTTGAAGACTCCTGACCTAGTTAAATATCATTAGCAGTTGTTACAACCCACTATATAAGCAACTTTAATCAGAAACATCTCAGGATATACAGTACTGATATAGTCTCCAGCCACCAAATGTTGTTTAGGCCAACTTGAGTTGGGAGATTAAAGGCCTACCTGCTAGAAAATTGGGTTGGAAAAAAATACACAAAACAATAACAGTATAACAGAATAACAGAGTTGGAAGGGTCCTTGATGGTCTTCTAGTCCAACCTCCTGCACAAGCAGGAGACCTTGGACCATTCCAGACAAGTTGATGTCCAATCTCTTCTTAAAAACTTCCAGTGATGAAGCACCTACAACTTCTGAAGGCAATCTATTCCACTGGTTATTTGTTATCACTGTTAGGAAATTTCTCCTTAGTTCTAGGTTGCTTCTCTCCTAGATTGGTTTCCATCCATTGCTTCTTGTCCTGCCTTCTAGCGCGTTGGAAAATATATTGACTCTCTCTTCTTTGTGGCAGCCTCTCAAATATTGGAACATTGCTATCATGTCACCCCTAGTCCTTTGTTTCACTAGACTAGACATACCCAATTCCTGCAACCGTTCTTCATGTGTTTTAGCCTCCAACCCCCAATCATCTTTGTTGCTCTTCTCTGCACTCTTTCCAAAATCTCAACATCTTTTTTATAATACGGGGATCAAAACCATTGGAGTATTCCAAGTGTGGTCTTACCAAGGCTTTATAAAGTGGAACTAGTACTTCATTTGATCTTGATTCTATCCCTCTGTTAAGGCAGCAGAACAAATACTCCTTTCTCTTCTGATGCATTCCTTTAGTCAAGATAGGTGCTCTGGTTCTTGATCAGTTTCTTAACAAGGCTGATTCCAACAACTTACTCAAAGCCTCTGGATGAGTGGAGATACTGCTTCTGTATTATCGCAAATGTACTTGTGTACTTCCGCTTCTTCTGCAGCATTTCAAACATGGATGGGCCTGCCACACAGAAACTAGTTGCTTAAAAAAGTTTGCTTTGATACACAGATGTTTTGATGAACATCAAAGGGAACCCAAAGGAAACCTTTAGCAGAATTTCTCCTTTTTTCCTTCCTTTGTGAAATTTGGCAGGACACCGTGAACCTAATGGTTGGGGTGAATCCAATGAGCACCTGCTCGAAACACCACAATCATCCACTTCCTGCATTTCCTTCTCTTTCATGTTACAGACTTTGCTGGTTAGAGGGAATCTCTGACTTTATCACCATCAAATGATTTCCACTGAGCTTTATTTTACCCACTTATCACACCATTTTCTTGTATTGTGCCCCAGGAGTAGTAGAAAATAATAGAAAACATTTATTTTTAAAAATGTATTTAAATACTACATTGTTTGGGAACTCAAGGTGGCATCTGTAATGCTTCCTCCTCTTCTTCCATGTAACAACAACCCTGTGAAGTAGATGGGGCTAAGAAAGGCTGAACAAATTCACTCAAGGAACTTTCCTGATAAGAGTGGATGTGGCCATTGCAAGTCCACCACCATTACATTTGTATAACAACATTACAGTTTATCCTAAACTAACGATCATTTTTTTAGCGATAGTTCCAAGTTATAGGGTCCAATCTGGATCAGTCACTGGGATCAGAGATTTGGTCTTTCAAGCTTTTGGATTCGTGCTGGAGCCCATCTCAGGGAACTTCTTTCTACTGGAATGTGTGCTTTGGGTTATTCTATGAGTAGTATTTATGTGGTGCCTGATTGGGTTTGGCTTATTATTGGTTGATTGGGGTGTTGATGGCCAGCTATTATGTCATTGGATGTTGCTTCCTTCTACTGCCAAGTCCTCGGCTTCTGGCTATCTTTGTACCAGCTCAGCCAACAATCTTAGTAGCTGAATCTTAATAGCTGCAATCTTACCAAGACTGCAATAGTGCCCTACCCATGAGTTGATGGACCATGATAAAAAAATAAATATGTGATGTGATTCATGTCACTTTTTCCATATCACTGCAGAATTTCTGCCGCCCACCTACCCAACCTAGTAGATACTGTATGACTGATATTTAACATAAAATGAGTGAATGCCTTATTTATCTCATTCATTATTGTCCACACTTGGCTTCCAGGCATGAACTGAACCTGGGACCTTTTGTGTACCAGGCAGATGCTTAACCACAAGCCTTTGATCTGGACCTGCTCCTTTCTTAGCTTTCTAAATCTGAAATCCCTCAAGAATTAGAACACAGCAAAGATTTCATTTGATGTGTAATAGCCAAATATGCAATTCCTAGTTGAAGATATGAAGCACCCTAACACAGCCTGTAAGGATAATCTGCAGCATATTTTATAAACCATTGTAACAAGATCTCTGTGTGTTTTTATAACTAATCAAGGTCTTGTTGAAACAGATGGTTTCTTCTAACCAGAAATTTTGCATGTGGCAGAAGGGCACAATCATGCTTACATTAAGCTTTTTATTTATTAAGTAACGTGAGCAAAATAAAATTAAATCATAATACATTTAATATACCAGTTGATTGTCAATCATCTCAGTGTGTTTATTGGTCAAAGCTATGGGAATCTGGACTTCCATGGAGTTTGTATTTAATAATCCATCTGCAGTGCTTTTCTGCCTTATATATGAGAAAATCCAATTGCTAGCTGTTCTCCCTTTTAAATTAAAAATTCTGTTTGTAGTGAAGGAACGTAATTTCAGAGAACTTCTGTAAGTCTCGCATGAACTATTCTCCTGTTATCCTCCTATTTCTCATCTTAAAAATCATTCCTACATAAAGCAATAATAAATGCTGGAGGAATGATGTTGCTTACATTAGTTTCTAGCTAATGCATCCAAGTTCTTCGTAGCTTTAAAGTAAAAAATCATTTTCACAAGGACAAGCAACATTTAACAGAATAACAGAGTTGGAAGGGATCTTGGAGGTCTTCTAGTCCAACTCCCTGCTCACACAGAAGAACTTATATCATTTCAGACAATCGTTGTCCAATCTCTTGTTAAAAACCTCCAGTGTTGGAGCGCCTACAACTTCTGGAGGCAAGCCACTCCACTGGTTAATTGTTCTCAATGACAGGAAATTTCTCCTTAGTTCTAGGTTGGTTCTAGGTTTGATCTGCCATGTCCTAAACCAGTGATGGCGAACCTTTTAGAGACCGAGTGCCCAAACTGCAACCCAAATCCCACTTATTAATTGGGTGCTGGGTGGGCGTGGCCCAGTGGATGGGCGTGGCCACTGGATGAGCGTGGCTGCAGTATGGGACTAAAAATAAAGTTCAATCAATCAGTTCCAACTTTGCGAGATTTGTTTTTCCCGCGAGAAGTTGAAATTGACTGATTGATTGAACTTTTTTTTTTTTTTTTTTTGCACATGGTGGCAGAGACCTAAAGCAAAAAGGTTTTATAAAACCCAGCTTAAAAAGCCATTTGGCCAGGGAGATTCTGATGCAGGTTGCTCATGGACAGGACTTAAGGCCCTCAACAGGCCTTGGACTGGGGTGATGGCATGTGTGCCCTCAGAGAGGGGTCTGCGTGCAACCTGTGGCACGCGTGCCATAGGTTCACCACCACGGTCCTAGACTGAAGATGTATTGCTATGTTGGATGGATTCCTTATTGCAATTACTTCTCTCCTATATGTACAAACCATGAAAAAATTTGGGATATAAGGATCTATGAAAATGAAGGTGAGGGTGTTATGTTTTTCTGGTTCCCTCTTCTGCTGTCCTATGTTGTAATTATAAAGGTGTTCCTAGCATGATAGGTTCACTAGCGTTGTCCTTTCTTGGGGATTGAGATAGGCTAGAAATGCTTCATAAATAAAGATATAGAATTGATTGGATAAAAGCAGCAAGCACTTTCAAGGGAGAAATTAAAATAAATCACTTAACATTTTTCCATTGAAAGGGATGCAACTGAGTAATAATTCGACCATTAGTAAAGCTACTTATTGTTTTTTTTAAATAAATATAAACAAATATAAATTAAAGTGAAGCATAATTTAGAAACATGTTTTACATTTTCGGTTGCTGCATCTGTCCAATCTTTCCTTCTCCCTTCAAAACACAAATGTTTCCAACATTCTAGTTTGGCCTTCACCTCTTTCCACCTGCTTCCTCTCATAGTTCTTGCCAATAAAACATTGTACGAAAACTCTGTATTAACGTGACATAAAATATGTTCTGAAAACACACCATGATATTTCTGGTGCACTCTTTCTCCCACATAACTTCATAATGTCCTAGACCAAGGGTAGGCAACCTTGGCTCTTTTATGACTCGTGGACTTCAACTCCCAGAATTCCTGAGCCAGCATGGTTGAAGTCCACGAGTCATAAAAGAGCCAAGGTTGCCTACCCCTGTCCTAGACTATGTTCTACTCATATGCACTCAAGAGTTTGGTCGTTTTCCTGGACTGTGGGCATTTGTAAAGCAGTAAAACAGCATCATTTGTCAGTTCTGGCAAAATTTGCTTCCATTCCATTCTCTAGGACAGAGGTCCCCAACCTTTTGGGCACCAGGGACTGGTTCCATGGAGAAAGGTTTTTCCACAGACCAGAGAGTCCATGGACCAGGGGTTGGGGACCCCTGCTCTAGAACAACGGTCTTCAATCTTTCCGGCTTTGCAGACCGGCATGAGGGGTGTGTTTGTGTGAGAAGTAATAGTTCTGCATGAATGGTGGGCACATGTGCACTTGCTTGCCACTCATGTGGCCTGGTTCCAAATGGGGCATGGCCCAGTACTGGATCATGGCCCAGGGGTTGGAGACCCCTCCTCTAGTTTCTCTGCAAGTTTCCAGTGTGCTATATGATATTCTGTACATCTGATCATTTCCCCATTGACTTGAAAGTCAGCAAATGTTTATGATGCTGGTGGACCGGTCCTCACACTTAAACAATTGCAGAGCAAGACCCTGTTCTTTTGATTTCGGTGTGGTGGGGCAGGATCGCACCTTAGTTATTCAACTCGGGCAGGATAAAACAATGGACACAGGTAGGACAAAAACCTCATTAGAATTATTTAATTTTATCTTAGTTCTAGATCAGTGTTTTTCAAATTTGGTGATTTTAAGATGTGTGGACTTCAACCCTCAGAATTCTCCAACCCAATGTGGCTAGCTGGGGAATCATAAAGTTCCCAAGATTGAGAAGCATGAATACAATTGCCCTCAGCAGATGGCAGCATCTTTATAGATTCAGAACTGCAGGCTAGACTGGGAAGTCAAAAGATATCCTAGAAGGAAGCACAACACTCATTCCCATGCTGTTGTCAGAAAAACTGCATGAATTCAAAACTAAAGCAGACTTTCCTTTTCTAATACGATTACACTCAAGTTATATAGTATTCTTGCTGCCTTCTATAGCATTAAGAAAAATATAACTTGAAAGGGGATTAGATCAGGAGAACACATGACGCCTTCCTGCAAAACTGCGTAAACTCATCAATAACTGAAATACAAGGCAACATTAATGAAATGCAAAGAATGAATATAATGGGGGAAGCATAGTCTGAAAGCAAGACAAAAACAATAGGGAAAGATTGCATTAATTATTGTAAGAGATGGCATGCAACCATGGTGATAGAGCCAGACCGGTCAGTCCTAGAAGAGATCAACCCCGACTGCTCTTTAGAAGGCCAGATCCTGAAGTTGAAACTCAAGTACTTTGGCCACCTAATGAGAAGGAAGGACTCACTGGAGAAGAGCCTAATGCTGGGAAAGATTGAGGGCAATAGAAGACGGGGACGACAGAGAATGAGATGGCTGGATGGAGTCACTGAAGCAGTAGGTGTGAACTTAAATGGACTCCAGAAGATGGTAGAGGACAGGAAGACCTGGAGGAATGTTGTCCATGGGGTCGCGATGGGTCGGACACGACTTCGCAATTAACAACAACAAGTATAATGAAGTAAAAAAAAAAGTTTAAAAACCAATGCAGTCATAGGCTGCATAAACAGACGGATAGTATCAAGGTCACATGAAGTATTAGTACTGCTTTATACTGTTTTGGTAAGACCACACTTAGAATACTGCATCCACACAATACAAAAAGATTGAGACTCTTGCAGAGAAGGTTAGGGGGCTGGAGGTGAAAACATATGAAGAATGATTGCAGGAATGGGTATGTCTAGTTAATGAAGAGAAGGACTAGGGGTGACATGATAGCAGTGGTCCAATATTTGAGGGGTCACAGAGAAGAGGGGTCAACCTATACTCCAAAACCCCTGAGGGCAGGGCAAAAAAGTAATGGATTAAAACTAATCAAGGAGCAAACCAATCTAGAACTAAGAAAACATTTTGTGAGAACAATTAATCAGTGGAATGGCTTGCCTCGGGAAACTGTGGATGCTCCATCACTGGAGGTTTTAAAGAAGAAATTGGACAGACATTTGTTTGAAATGATATAAAGTCTTTTGCTTGAGCAAGAGGTTGGATTATAAAATGTCCAAAGTCTTTTCCAGCTCTGTATTCTGTAATCTATGGTTGAGGCAGTATTTCTCAATTTTTCAAATTTGAGATTTCTCAAGCCAGCAAACTGTTATGGAATGTTGAAAATGAATATGAAATGGCCACAGCAGTAGTCCAGCAAGGCAGCAGCAGCCAGTAGCCAGTAGCACTGTAGCAGCTACAACTTTCCCAAATTTCATTCTCTCTGGAGTTTTGGGCCCCAATTTTGGACACATTCTGTAAATTAGCCTATTTGAGGTAGCTTAGTTCAAAAGTTGTTGCCCTATGATGCACCTTTTCCAGTGTTTCCCAAACTTGACAATTTTAAGGCATGAGGACTTCAACTCCCAGAATTCCACAGCCAGCGTTGCTGGCTGTGGAATTCTGGGAGTTGAAGTCCACATGCCTTAAAATTGTCAAGTTTGGGAAACACTGTTTTACACCAATCAAAGGTCTTGACACAATTTTAGTAGTAGTTGAGTAGCATATAGATGATATTAACACTTGTTAATATCACTGGTTTGTGAGATGGGTGGTCATATAAATATGATGAAGAAATAAATCAGATACTTTCTACAAGGAAACAGAAGATACAGTGACAGATAATTGATTATCAGTTTTTGTCAGCTCTTAATATTTAAAGGTTTTACCTGGAGATGTTGAAATCAAACCAGGTCACCAGTCAGTCCTAATTTTTTTAGTTCTCATTAATTTTTTTTTAATTGAATTTTTTTAAAGTTTTACAATAAAATACTCCCCCCCTCCCACCCCCCATCACCCTCCCCCCTCCTTCCCAGAGCTGAATACAGGGTTAAAAACAAAACAAAAAAAACCATACAACTTAAATGTTTAGTTCTCATTAATTGATAAAGAAATCTTATTTATCACTGTATAGGAGACAGCAAGAATGATAAAGGGGAAGGTGGATTCTTCCAACTCAGAGATTAAACAAGAAATTGAAACTGGAATGGAAATATTATTTGCTCCCAACAGATGCTTGCAGCCGATTTGGACACTAAATAGCCAAGGAACTATAACTTGATTAAAAATACTTTTGGAAGGAATAACTCAAACAATATTTGCAAATCATTGTGCCTAATTTTTTCTCAATTATGGGTTTGCTTGTTTGTTTTGTTACAACAGTCAGTTATGGAAACTTAGTGGTCAGCTCCAAAGAGCAACACTGTCAGCACACCCACAAATTTTGATATTTTCTTCCAAGTATTGCGTTGTTCAATCCAGCATGCCAATGTTGCTGTTTTCCTCTTTGGCCCTTTGTCATTTCTCTTTGACTTGAGGAGTGATTCAGACGACTTACTCAGGTATCTATCATCTCAGAATCTTCTATTTTTAATCAATATTCTATTTTGTACAAAATTTGAGGGTCCTATTTAGTGTGCTAAATTTAACACTTTGATTTTTACTGCATACTGCAACCACTGTAAGCCAGTATGAGAGTCTTTTGGGGATGTTCTCACAACACAACTGTCATGGCAATGAGGGCAGCGGGTGAAGTAGGGAGAGGGCATATAGGTAGTCCTCAATCTATGACCACAATTAAACCCAAAATTTATGTTGCTAAGTGAGAAATTTGCTAAGTGGGTTTTACCGTGATTTATGATTTTTCTTGCCACATTTGTTAAGTGAATCACTGAAGTTGTTAAATTAGTAACATGGTTGTTAAGTGAATCTGGCTTCCCCACTGATATTGCTTGTTGGAAGGGTTCAAAAGGGATCACATGACCCCAGGACACTGCAACCGTCATAAATATGACCCAGTTGCCAAGCATCTGAATTTTGATCATGTGACCATGGGGATGTTTGCAACGGTTGTAAGTGTGAAAAATGGTCATAAGTCACTTTCTTCAGTGCTGTTCTAACTTTGAACGGTCAACAAGTGAACTGTTGTCAGTCAAGAAGCAACTGTATTGTCTAACCACAAAATGTTATGCTCACATAGGCAATCCCAAGACACCCTTCTTTTTTTTATCAAGTGGGCATACAAAATAGCACTGGGTTGTGGACTTCTTCCTTATATTTTTCTCCAAGGATGCTTAAAGAACCCCTTATGAATGATGATAATGAACTTCTTGGGACAAGGATCTTATACTAGTTCGAAATTAGCTCATAATTTGCCTGTTCAGATTATGTTGATTTATCTCTGTAGCTGAGTTGACTTTTTTCCTGGTTCTGCAAAACCTGGCCAACTCTTATGAGGGAGGAACATGTATTTATTTAATTTATTCAATTTACAGCTAATCTTTGACCACAACTGAGCCCACAATTTCTGCTCCTATGCAAGACAGTTGTTAAGTGAATTTTGCCCCATTTTATGACCTTTCTTGCCACAGTTGTTAAGTGAATCATTGCAGTTGTTAAGTTAGTACAGTGTATATGGTTGTTAAGTAAATCTGGCTTCCCCAAGTGACTTTGCTTGTCAGTAGATCACAAAAGGTGATCACATGATACAATTTTGATCGCATTACTGTGGGGAATGTTACAATGGTTGTAAATGTAAAAAATGGTCATGAGTCGCCTTTTTCAGTGCCGTTGTAACTTTGAACGGTCACTAAATTAATTGTTGTAAGTCGGGGACTACCTGTATATGCTCCCCAAATCACTGATAAAGCAATTATGGGCAGCCTACAAATGGTAAAAAAGATAACTATAGTACCAGTTAAAATTAATGAGACTTAAATAAGAACTGAAAACTGAAGGGACATACAGCATGAAGATAGTGGTGGGATTCAGCCAGTTCGCACCACTTCAGCAGAACCGGTAGCTAATTTTTTGTTGCCCAGGCCCAGAACGGACTTCTGGAAGTGGCATCCACACAGAGAACTGGTTATTCACATATTTGAATCCCACCACTGGGTAGGGTCTTCTCTCTTAGCCCATGAACTGCCTCCAGCACAGAATGCCCCCATCAGGACTCCAAGCCAGCTGGCAAAACCAGAGTTTAAGGCCCTTTAGGAAGGTCAGAAAGCTGTGGGCAAATCTCACTTCTGGTGGAAGATTGTTCCACAAAATATGGCCTGGTAAAGAAGTTTGACTGGGTTACTGGCTGACTGGGTTAACCATCTGGATTAACTGGGTTAACCACCTGGAATTAAGGAGAAACTTCCTAACAGTGAGAAAAATTATCCAGTGCAACAGCTTGTCTTTAGAAGTTGTGGATGCTTCAACACTGGAGGTTTTTAAGAAGAGACTGGACAGCTACCTGTCTGAAAGGGTATAGGGCAGGGGTAGGCAACCTTGGCTCTTTTATGACTCGTGGACTTCAACTCCCAGAATTCCTGAGCCAGCATAGCTGAGGGGAAAGGGAGAGGTTTCCAAGCTGAGCCATGCCGGCTCAGGAATTCTGGGAGTTGAAGTCCACGAGTTATAAAAGAGCCAAGGTTGCCTACCCCTGGTATAGGGTGTCCTGTCTGAGTAGGGGGTTGGACTAGAAAACTTCCAGCTCTATTCTGACTGATTGTATCTTACATAAGAAGAGATTAAGATGTTGCCTTCTGAGTCAAACTTCTCCACCCTAGGCCAAGTCAACATCTACAGAAGACTTCCTCATCTCAGCTCCTATTTTATCAAATTCTCTGCTTATAGAGAGCTCCTTGGTCTGTTTTCAGTCATAATCATTTTATTTAGTTTTCTAACTGCTTTTGGCCTTTCATTGTTAGAGATGGCTCCAGATCGATCATTTTCCCTCAGGAAGAGGCCAATTTGAGTATTCTTGGAATGGTTTGGGCATTCTCAGAACTGGATTGTTTGGAAAACAAAGCAGTTTGTGTTGTTCTGTAAATAATTGCAGCACCCCAGATTGCTTGGATCACTCTTTCCCAGGTCAAAATTCTAATATGGAGTATTTTGTCCATCTCTGGAGCTACTTTCTAAAAAAAAAAAAATGCTTCTCATTTTTTTGGGGTGGTGGTGGTGATGGAGTTAATTGCTTTGAGGACATTTGTTTGTTTGTTTGTTTATTTAAATTCACCTGCTGCCCAATGGCATCTGATTAGAAAAGCAAAATAAATCCATGGTAAAGAAAAAAAAGGTGGAGATTGACCAAGCAAAGTACAGGTAGTCCTTGACTTACGACCACAGTGGAGCCCAAAATGTCTGTTGCTAAGTGAGACATTTTTTAAGTGAATTTTGCCCCGTTTTACAACCTCTCTTGCCACAATTGTTAAGTGAATCACTGCAGTTGTTAGGTTAATAGCACAGTTGTTAACTGAATCTGGCTTCCCCATTGACCTTGCTTTTCAGAAGGTTGCAAAAGACACTGCAACTGTCATAAATAGGAGTCAGTTGCCAAGCAACTGAATTTTGATCACCTGATCATGGGAATGCTGCAATGGTCGTAAGTGTGAAAAATGGTTCTGAGTTAATTTTTTTCAATGCCGTTATAACTTTGAACTGTCACTTAATGAATTGTTGCCAGTACTTATCGCCCAAAGTCTATAGCAGTACAGATTCATCAGGCTTCTATCATCAGATGGACCAGTGATATGAGCTGACGTAAAAACGTTCCTGAAGACAGATGATTTAAAAGCTGTGCCTGACCTAAATGACAACCTAGGGAGCATCCACCTTTATCAATCAAATTGCTGTTATTTTTTTCTGGGCTCCTGTGGATGGATCAGAGATGTACAATTACTTTTCTTGAGGTTTCATTATTCTCCACACTGAAAGCAGACGGCAGCTGACCTGTCTACTGTTTATTGTCTTAATGAGATGTTATGTTCCAGCAGCAATCACAAATGTTATGTTCAGGATGCTGTTGCTGTGGACATTGGGGAGAGAACAGTTTCTAATTTTCTACAGTTTATATAAACGGTAGATCCTCCCTGCTGTGTGTTCCTACGCCAAAGTCAGCAAATCTCTGTCTCCTGATGGTCATGGAGCTTATAAAAGAAAAAAAAAATGCTGAGAGACTTGACTCTAACACTGCAGGAAAGTTGCAGACTCCACGTGCACCCACTAGTAACACTGCTACTGAGTAAAAAGGTGCTTTTAGAGTGACTTGGCAATGAGTTTTTGTGGTTTTAAAAATCCAACACATTTAACAACATGAAACTTTTCATTTTTCATGACTGTCCAGAATTTGCAGATTTTGTGTGACCAAAACAGTTAAATAAGTAAATAACTTATGTTGTTTCATGGTAATCCTCAAACATAATTGCAACCTTGTCACGTACGTCAGGGAACAGATGTGCCATTAAGCATTCAGTAACAATCACCCTAAAGTTCAGAGTGAGTTCTACATTTGTTTTTTTTTTTTATTAAAAAGTTTTATAAATTTTACAAAAAATAAAAGACAATACAAAAACAAAAAACAACATATACAAATAAAAACAAACATTACCCAACAAAACCCCCCTTCCCCCACCCCTACCCAACCCCCCCTTCCCCCCCCAGGGCCTCCCAGAGCAGAATATAGGCTTAATTAAAAAAAGTTAAAAAAATTTTATATTTATATAAAAAAAAGAATATAAAATAGAAAATATATATATATATAAAGTTAAAAATTATGAAAAAACTATATAGTATTTTTTTATATCAAATTTAAATTGTATGAATTTTATCCATTTATCCCAAACAGCAAGAAATTTCTCTTGCGTTTGACCCTTTAAGAAAGCCGAAATCTTTGCCATTTCCGCCAAATGAGACACTTTAAGAAACCATTCCTGCAATGTAGGCAAAGATTCCTTCTTCCAATATTGTCCTACTAACAGCCTCGCAGCTGTAATCAAATTTAACATCAATATAACCTCCTTTGTATCACAATCAATAACTATACCTAACAAAAATAATTGTGGAGTAAATTTTACCCTCCTTTTAAAAATTCTCTGGATATTCCACCATATCTTAATCCAGAATGCTTTTATCTCTCTGCACGACCACCAAATATGATAATAAGTAGCGTCCATACAACCACATCTCCAACATTTAGGTTGTAAGTCAGGGTACATAAAAGACATTTTTTGTGGATCAAGGTGCCATCTATAAAACATTTTATAAAAATTCTCCCTTAAGTTCTGTGCTTGTGTAAATTTGACATTTCTCACCCAAATAGTTTCCCAGGTGTCCAATGGAACTGGCTCACCAAAATTCTGCGCCCATCTAATCATACAATCTTTAATTAGTTCCGTTTCTGAATCCAATTCAACTAAAACCCCATAAATCCTCTTAATGTGGGTTTGTCTTTGATCCTTCACTTGCTTAATAAGATTTTCATCTTCTCTGAGAAAACCCACCTTACAGTCCATCTTCCATCTGTCTAATAATTGCCTATATTGGAACCAAGAATAAATAATATTTTCTTGTGCTAACTCTTCCCGTAATTTTAACTGCCAGTTTTGTCCATCCCATTTAAGTAACTGTCTATAGGACACCATATCCATTTTAACCCCTCTTTTTATTCCTTCTATTGCATGCCAAGGTATAGCCCATAATGGTACTTTGAAATCACTTTTATAATATTTTCTCCAAACCCTAAGTAAAGAAATTCTTTTTTTTTTTTATTGAAAATTTTTAAATTTTTACAAAAACAAATCCCCTTCCCATACCCCCCCCCAACCCTACCTCACCCCCCTCCTCCCCAACCTCCCAAACCCTCCCCTGGACTTCCCAGAGCTAAGTACAGGCTTAATTGAGAAAAAAACTTAAAACACTTTTAAAACCTAAACAAATTTAAATACAATCATCATTCTATATAAACTCCCTCCAAAAACACAGATTTAAACATTACTTTCTTTGAATATCTATGCCTATAATATAAAATCTAATTTCTCCCTCTTTCTTTATCCTAATACAAAAAAATAAACATATAAACCTTTGTTATACCATTAAAACTAAATACTCTTAGAAAACTTAAAGTAAATACATATTTCCTTCAATCTTCATAATCTTCTCACCTATCCAAAAAAAAAAAACTTAAAAATCCTAAACAAATCTAGACACATTTAGTTAAACAAATTATTTTCTCTTAAAAATATTAATAATAATATTTAAAAACTTGAAACACTTTTGAATCCTAAACAAATCTAAATACAATCATCATTCTATATAGACTTAGAGAAATTCTTAAGATATGAGATTTAAAAGCCCAATCCATTTTTTTATTAAATATTAAATAGGCATGCCACCCAAAAAGTAAATTCCATCCCTCTAAGTGGAGTATATCAGAATTTGTCAAATTTACCCAGTCACTAACTAATGTTAATACATTTGTTGCTACGTACGCAGCAAAATAATGAGAAAGTATCCTGAGATGATAGAATGGAGTAGGTCACTTCAGAATGCAGGTTAATGTTTTTGTGTTTAAGTTTCCTTCCATTAAAAAGTCTGTCTGTTTTCAAGCAAATATAAAACTTGCACACTAAGAAATCTGGCTTAGAATATTTACTCCTTTTTTAAAAAAAAAATGCATTAGAACTTATCGTAATATAAAATACTGATGAAACTAAAGATCAGAAAGGAAAGGCATAAGGAGAAATTTATGAAGGAGGAAGGAAGGAAGAAGGAGAAAAAAGGGAGGGAGGGAAAGAAAGAGGGAAAGAAAGAGAGGGAAAGAAAGAAAGAAAAAGAAAGAGGGGGGGGGGAAGAGAGAGAGAGAAGCAGTGACTTCTGATTCTTTTTGGTGCAACAGAATATAAAATGCCATTGTAACCTCAACTGTTTCCTTTACATTTCTAGTAGATACAAGCCAACAAAATTAAAATAACCATCAAAACCTAAAAGCAAATTTTCATTTTTTTTCTGTTTTGAGCATAAAGTCCACAAGTGGTTTCCAAGTGGAAACAAAACTGGATAACTTCTCTTTAATTAAAAAAAAATTAGCTTTGCCATCTCTGCCAACTCCTTCACTTTTTCTATCCATTCTTCCATTGTAGGAATTGACATGTCTTCCCATTTTTGAGTATATAGGATTCTCGCCGCAGATAAGTTACTCCAGTTAGCAAAGTGGTATGCTTGGAAGAACTTTGTTCACATTTAGTTGCCTTTGACTGCCATTTTATTCTGGGCTGGAATAACCATATCACAGGTATCGTATTCGGTATTTTGAGAAGGAATCCAGACAATCTAGAATAGATTTAGAGTAGGGCGGTAAATATGGTTAGTCTGGTACAGTATATCCTTAATAACCATTTTAGCTGCTCCTATCCTGCAATCATTCTGGCTTAATTCTAAGCCTGTTTAAGAAAATCCTGTTAGGACTGAGATACTTTAGCAACAATTTGCAAGATATTCAATCTGGATTACTGACTATCATATGTTCCAATTAGACAATTCCACTTTTGATATACTTTCCTACCTTTAAGTTCCTGGAAAGGAATGGCCAATTATTTTCCTTCCTCTGGGAAGGTCTTCTTTGACATGTATAGTCTTATGCGTATGTATGTGTGCATGAATGCACACATACATTCAGATATAGGGAAAAATCTATAGAGGACAAGTTTAAAGCATCAAAATGCAAATACAGGCAACTTATGACCACAACTGAGCCCAAAATGTCTGTGGATAAGTGAGACATTTGTTAAGTGAGTTTTGCCTCATTTTACGACCTTTCTTGCCACAGTTGGCAACTTATCACTGCATTTAATAAGTTAATAGCCTGGTTGTGAAGTAAATCTGGTTTCACCACTGATTTTGCTTGTCAAAAAATTACAAAAGGTTTATGACCTTGAGACAGTCATAAGTCTGAACCAGTTGCCCAACATCTGAATTTTGATCACATGATCATGGGGCCATAAGTGTGAAAAATGGTCATAAGTCACTTTTTTCAGCGCCGTTGTAACTTTGAACGGTCACTAAATGAACTATTGTAAATTGAGGACTACTTGTACATGCAGGGACAAACAGCAGGTGTTTTTTTTGTTTCTTTAAAAAGCCTTCTTTCCAAGATGCAGATATCTCCCTTTGTCACTGTTTCTGAAACAACACAGTGTTTATCAACTTTGCATAGCAAAGTTGTGTCTTGAGGCAGGAATGTTTCTTTTTAAAAAAACTACCTTACTTAATTGCATTGAATAATCATGTCCTCATTACTTTCATTTTCCTGACCCATTTTCTCTTTTTTTCTCCAGACTTGCCTAATTCAGTATAATTCATGTTTATTGGAAAGCTGCAAATGAAATTAATAGCAAGTATTCCAATCCCAATATCCAGTCACCAAATCCCCAAACATCTCATTGTCATGGTTCCGACAGATGCACTCTTCAAAAGAACTTCGAGGCATTGTTTACCTTAAAGAATCTTTTATTCAGGTAGCATAAGATTGGTACTACATAATCAAACCCAAAAACTGAATTCCTCTCCCCTGAGCACATAGTATCAAAGCACAATTCCCTCCTCCAATTAACTGTCATAAATCACATTCCCCAATTATTTTGAAGCACTGGCTTCCTCTCCAGTTCTGCAGCCCTCCAATTCTTTATCAGCTCTGGGCTCAATAACCTTGATTCTCACACTACGTTTAGTGTTGTCTAGCTAGACTCTCATTCACACCCCCCCAGCATCATCTAACTCTAAAAGCAAAAGGGAAAAAAATGGCTACATTTCCATTTGTTGTCAATGCAGAACATCTGATGTTAGCAGCATTAGCACTCATATTACAGGTAGTTCTCAATTTACAAGCATCTATTTGGTGACCATTCAAAGTTACAACTGAACTGAAAAAAGTGACTTATGATCCTTTTTTACTCTTATGACCGTTGCAGCATCCCCCCCAGTCACATGATCAAAATTTGAACACTTAGTAACTGGCTCATATTTATGACGGTTGCAGTGTGCCAAGGTCATGTGATCACCTTTTGCAACCTTCTGAAAAAAAAGTCAATTGGGAAGGCAGATAGATATATTACCCTGATTACAACTTTCTTTTCTTGAATTTCCCAAATTGCTTGAATCTTCCATAAATTGTTATTCCCAGAACGGGCCTGATTCTAATTCTTTAGCAGTTGGGGTTCCAGGACTGAGATTAAAGTAATGGGCACCTCTTCAAATAGACAACTATCCTCTGTAAAGTGGGACATGTCATTATAGCTGGATTTATTCTGCTGCTCAGAATAGATATCCTGTTAATAACTGGGCTCCTATTCTAAGTTCCTTTTATTTTACTCCTGTTTACTGCATATGATTTATGAATATTCTCATCTGCCCTTTCCCTGCAGCCAGCTGCTTGGAAGAGAGAGGAAAGAGGTGTCATAAATAGGAAGATAATGATAAATATTTTCTAACCCCCCCCCCCATACCCCAAACCAGAGACTGTGGCCCTGTTCCATAATCTGCTTAACTGGGTCAGTGTAAGCTGTACAATCACAAAGTTAGGGATATAAAGAGGGTCAATGGCTCTCCCCACCTCTAATCCAAATCCACATAGACCTTGACCTACGGCAACTTTTCCATTGCCAAGCAAGACAGTTGTTAAGTGAGCTTTCCCCCATTTTACAACGTTTCTTGCCACAGCTGTTAAGGGAATCACTGCAGTTGTTAAGTTAGTAACACGATTGTTAAGTGAATCTGGCTTCCCAATAAACTTTTGTTTGTCAGGAGGCTGAAGAAGGTAATCACATGACCCCAGGACTCTGAAACCATAATAAATATAACCAATTGCCAAGCATCTGAATTTTGATCACGTGACCATGGGGATGCTGTAATGGTCATAAATGTGAAAAACTATTGTGGGAAGCCAGCCCCCCAGAGAAGGAAATATTAAAAAGGCAGAAAAATATATTTCCTCAAAGGATCTTAAAGAGGCAGAAAAGTATGCCCAGTTTTTCTTAATAGCCCCAAGTCTCCCTCCCCCAAGCAGAAACCAGCTCTATAGAAATGCAGATGTAAATCCAGAAAAGTTGGAGGCCCCCAGCTAGAAGATTAAGAAGACAAAGAGATTAAAATCTACATACCTAACCCAAACTCTAAGACAGGGCAAATAAGATTAACCCACAGATGCCAAAGGGCACACTCACTCAGGTCAAAGTTCATGCCACAGGAACAACTCCAAACAAAAGGCTCCAGAGGGTATAAAAACCCACTCCCTACATGTGCTCTCTCTTTCCTCCCAGAGCCATCTTCCTGTCTGGCTCTCCTCTTCAATAAACTGCAACCTTCTTTCTAAAGCAGTCGCCATATTTTTTATTCCTGGCTTGGACTGAACCATGATGAAGACTTTTCCTTCAACGCTATCATAAATCACTTTTTTTCAGTGCCATGGTAACTTTGAACGGTCACTAAATGAATGACTATGGAGAGTCTCCGTCATCCAGGTCATAGTTATGCCAAAGGTGCTTTTTCAAGAAGCAATTGGACTTTCTTGTTTTATTTTGAAGACATTTCAGTCCTTTCTATTAATATAAATCCTTCCACTCCCCACCATCCAGGCAGAGCTGAAGAAGCTTCTTGGATGAGAAGCGAAATGTCTTCAAAGGAAAACAAGAAAGTCCAGTTGGCTCTTGAAAAAGCACCTTTGGGTCACTAAATGAATGGCCATAAGTCGAGATCTACTTGTTTTTAAGTTGTTGTAAATAATCCTGGAGCTGTAAGTTGTAGGGTCTGCCTTGGAATGCCTTTATATTTTAAAATAATTTCTGTATTACAAGAATTATGAAAGAATAATGACAAATCACTTGGCTTTTTAAGTTAATGTAAACTCATGTGAACAAGACAGTGGTGTAATGGTTAAAAGTGAGGATTCGTTCTCTCTCAGATCAACCAATCAATCTACGTTACAGGATAAAAATTGTGGATAAAAATAGGAAGCAACAATGCAATGTGTACCACCCTAAGATCCTGGAAGAATAAAAAAAAAATACAACTTGATTGGAAGCAGGTGGTATCTTATAAAAAGTTATGCTCAAAAAAAAAAAAAAAAAAGCACAGAACACAAATAGAAGTAAATTGTTCCTGGACTGTTCACACCCGTGCCCCTGAATAACCTAGAGCTTGATTTTTCTCTCACTCTTTAAAAATGTGGAGTGATGTGGCACAGCAAGGACCACCAAGATTTTGGAGGTATTTTTCTTGTTTGGACAGAGAGTTTTCAATTCTGTTTTATTTTTAAAATGATGTTCTGCATTTTTAGAACATTTTTTATAAAGTAGTTTATTAATTTTCTACTATTACATAGAACAACGTGTTGTCTGGGTTAATTTTTTGCTTAGTAATAGAAGTTAAGTTTTTACTCTATATCTCATTTTTCCAGCCATTGATAAAATAAGCTCCATGTTTGAAAATATTCTATGTCTTCTTTCTCTTTGATTCTCAATGTAAGTCTATCCATTTTGGCACAGTCCAGTATTTTCTTGATTATCTCTTCATCCAATGATGGTTTTTCATTTTTCCAGTGCTGTGCAAATATAATCCTTGCTGCTGTTAATACATGTAATATTAAATATACACTTTGTTACATTTTTTTAGAACATTTTGATTGCTTCCTATCTCAGAAAAGCTGGAATGTATGTTCCCAGTATTCAGCTGTTGAAATTAGATGAGTCTTAGGAGCATGGAAAGGAAGCTTGGAGAGTCTGCAAAGAGATGGCTAACCTGATCTATGAACTCTCACTGTTCCTGTTGTAAAGGCTGAAATCTCTAGAACTATTTGTGTCAGGAGCACTGAAGCGCTTCCAGGGTGAAAGGATTAACTGTTGGCATCAGTGTTGTCAGGGAAACGCTCAGTTGGGTGCTCCTTTCACTTTCCCATTAAGGTGCTCACTGAAGTGGTACCCATCTATCTACTCGCAGTCAAACTGCTGGGTTGGCAGGAGCTGGAAAGAGTGACAGAAGCTCATCCCGACACGTGGCAGCAACTGGGTCTTGAACGCGGCCTGCTGATCATCAGCCCAGCATCCTAACCACATGAGCACTGCACTCTCTCAGAATTCCCTTTTAAAGGAGACAGCTGGGGAAGACCGCAAATCGCTGGTGAGATACATCTGTTAATAAATAAATAATATTGGGAAAGGGCCATGCCCTTTGAGTACCAGAAAGCTCAGGGACATCTACTGGAAATTACTGGCAGAGGAGACTGTTCCATCACATTTTCTCTGTGGGTTTCCTGAGTGACTCTGGGAACCAAACACATCTTAAATTAATTAAGGCACTGCACTAATCTAATAGAGCTGTTTATATCCTCTAGAACAGCCCTCCCATAGCTGCTCACACTTCAGATGTCTGGATTTCAATTCTCAGAATTCGCAGCAGTGATCCAGCTGAGAATGGTTGCGGAGGCTGTTCTAAGACAGCCATAAAAGTCTTTTGGGACTTGAAAGATGTCCTACCCTAAACAGATTTGTGGTTTTCCCTAAGTGTGATCAGACCACAACAGCAATTCTGTGATTGATCAAATCTTAAACAAAAGGAAGAGATTGAGTCTCCGGTTTAATGTTACTTGTCAATACACAGTCACAATTCTCTTTCATTGCATACAAAAATATCTGCATGACTTTCCATGTAAGAATTATAATTACCATATATCAATCTGTGCAGTTCAGAGTACAGAGATGAATTCATATTCTAATCCCTTTTTAAGCCTTTAATACATATATAATAAAATTAACATAAAGGAAATTTGTTTCATTTTCATAGAAAAAATCTAATAATCTTGTTAAGCAACCTCTAGCTTGGCATCTTAGGAACACATTTATACTCTCTTGAGGTCTCTCTGCTAGAAATGGAAAATAAGAAAAAATAAACCTGAATATCAGGATAATTAATTTAGATTCTGCCTTTCCACAGCACTGTAGTCCTTTTCCAATGTAAAAAGGTTTCCCCCCCCCAAAAAAAGGTTGATAACCCTAATTCTTTAAAATTAAAAGTTATGCCCAAAGGAGAAATTACTTTATGTTCTAGAAAAATATTGCCAAACCCATAAAATTGGCATTAAAGCAACAACCATCAGCACAGATATTCCATCCATATTTGATTTTTCTAAATGTAATACATAAAATGTTGAAAGCAATCAAAAAAGCTTTTTTTCACTCAAATGACTGGTTGTTTATTAAAATATCTGATGAAAACAAAGTGTAGGGAAGTGCAAAGATTTGAATTTAGAAGCAAAAAAGATGCTGGATGAGGTCATCCATCAGCCTGGAGTTACCATCTAGATCACGGGTGTCAAACTCGCCACATTATGTGTCATGTCATGACGTATCATGACTTTTTTTACATTGCCGGAGTTGGGGCGGGTGCAGCCTCCACATGATGCAACCGGCCCATGGGCCAGCAGTTTGACACCCCTGATCTATATGCTGATGATCCTCAGCAGATCATCCCTGTTCCTGACTACTTAGCTGATACTGTCACTTTCCTAGTGCCTGGAAGATGCATTGCCTGGGATGTAGGATCAGCTGTAGTTCAACCCTAACAAGACATAGTGGCTATGAATCTCAGGATCCCCCATACCTTGTTGATTTGACATCTTCAGCTCTGGTTGGGGTGACACTCCTATAATCAGAGTAGCTGCACATTCTGGGGATTCTCCTAGACTCTTGGTTCCTGTTCATAGGTGGCAACTGTAGCCAGGAGGGCCTTCACACAAATTCAGTACATCTTGTACACCATTTGTGTCCTTTCCTAGATCAGGAGGTACCTCCAATTTGACCACTGCAATGCTTTCTATATGGGGCAGCCTTTGAACACCATTTGGAAGCTGCATTAGAGGTAATAGTAAGTGCACCATATGATACCACTGGAGTACATGGTGTTGTCCCCAGTAGGCTTTTGGGAGCAATTCAAGGTGCTAGTTGACACCTGTAAAGTCCTACATGGCGTGGATTTCAGTTATTTGTGAAACCACCTATCCCAATAGTTTTTGCTTATCCTGCTAGATTTGGCAGGGTGGGCATGCTTTGAATCCCCCTGATGAAGCAGTGTCACCTGGTGAAATCTCAGAAGCATCTCCATAGTATCTACCTTATAGAACAGTCTCACTCCAGAGATATGGATAGCCCCAATACTGTTGGCCTTCAGGAAAGCAGTGAAGATCTGATTTTTCCCACAATCAACTTTCCCATGATTTTTCTTTTAGTGTTCAAAGCAGCACAGATTTTTAACTCTTCCAAAAAGTAATTCATTCCTTTAAAACAGCTGCAGCGTGTCCTTTGCTGTGTTCATATATGACCAGAAAAATATTGCCTTAAATAAAGTCAATATGTTTTTTGGAATACTATTTCTTTATACTCATTGTATAGTATTTCTTTATCTTTATTGTAGGTTTCTGTCTTAACAGTCATAAAGACATAAGAAGTATTTTCCCAGGCATGGAAATTTTATATATCAAAGTCGGTGGCTTTGAGCAACTGAGACTAGACCTTTTTTGCTTCATGTTTTGGACAAACCTCTTGGAGTCTCACAAATCCATTACTGAAACATGAAGACAGATTTTTACAAATCCTTTTTAAAAAGAAATATATACTATTCTTGTCATTCTTGGACATCCATATATTCAAAAGTAAGTTACATATGTAGTTGGTTAAGACTCGTTCACATTACTTGTGTATAGAAATCCCTTTATTTGCTTCAGTTTCTTATTTACTTAAACATTGGCAGAGAGAAGCAACGTTGAATTGTAGGAAAAAGGGGCCTGAATAAGGAGTGTACTCTGTAGTTCTGCCTTATTTCTCAATTATTGATTGTGAACTCTTCCACCTAGCTAAGCTAATGTGTTATCCATGTATCCTTGAGCCAGCTGAAGGTTATACCAGCAAAATATTGACCATCCCTATTAACAATTCCTGTCCTGCCTCAGGGATGACACATATTATTGCTATTGTCCTTGCTATGCAAGCCACATTAAGGACATAGAATGATGGATTCCCTCAGCCTTGTTTTCCCCCCAAATATCCTTAACCATTGGGAAACATTCAGTAATCATGCTCCTTAAACAAGGGCTGAGGTTGGAGAGGAAGCAAGTTTTAACAGATGGGCTAGACCAATATGGTTTAGCCATTTGTTAAAACTTACACTGTTTTTTGTGCAAATCCTTTTATGTGGATGGGTCAAAGTCAAAGGAAAGAGTCCCTTATTATCACCATGGCGAAAATGTGTTGGGAGAAGATGGAAAAAAAATTACTTTAAAACAGACGTTAAAATATTAAGCTGCCTCAGCTATTTTTTTTAATTACTTATTCTTATTAGACTTCTGTACCGCCCACCTCAACGAGGCAGATGTTTCCCAGTGGTTAAGGATATTTTGGGAAGGAAACAAAACTGGGGGAATCCATCATCCCATGTCCTTAATGTGGCTTGCATAGCAAAGACAGTACAAATCTGACATGTTATCCCTGAGGCAGGACAAGGCTTGTTAATAGGGATAATCAACAACTGAGCTACAGAGGATGTGAAAAATAATGCCTTAATAAGACCACTCTTGGAATATTGCATCCAGTTTTGGTTTCCACACTATAAAAAAGATGTTGAGACGCTAAAAAAAAGTGCAGAGAAGAGCAACAAAGATAATTAGGGGCTGGAGGCTAAAACACAAGAACAGTTGCAGGAATTGGGTATGTCTAGTTTAATGAAAAGAAGGACTAGGGATAACATGATAGCAGTGTTCCAATATATAAGGCAGAGATTCCCAAACTTTTGGGCACCAGGGACCGGTTACATGAAGAGAGGTTTTTCCACGGACTGGAGGCTGTGTGGTTTTGTGTGCTGCCTGCATCCTGCAGATGGGGCTTTGCTTGTTTGTGTGGAATGGTTGCTGGCATGCCATGGTCCGGTACTGGTCCCTGGACCGGAGATTGGGGGCTCCTGATCTAAGGGGCTGCCACAAACAGAGGGGCTCAACCTATTCTCCAAAGCACCAGAAGGCAGGACAAGAAACAATGGAGGACTAAGGAGAAATTTCCTGACAAAACAATTAATCAGTGGAATTACTTGCCTCCAGAAGTTGTGGGTGTTCCAACACTGGAAGTTTTTAAGGAGAGAATAGGCAACCATTTGTCTGAAGTGGTCTATAGTTGCTTGAATAGGGGATTAAAAACCTCCAGTGTTGGAGTACTCACAACTTCTGAATGCAAGTCATTCCAGTCCCATAATCAACTTTGTTGCTCTTCTCTGCACTCTTTCTAGGATCTCAACCTTGTTTTTATATTGTGGTAAACAGAACTTTGTGAGTAGGCCTAAGCAGTTTCTTTATTGTTGATCCCCTATACTACAAGAACCTCACCAGGCTGGCTGCATTCTTTAGGAACAAACAGATTAAGACTTCCCTAGTCTAATCTATGATGTTTCCTCCTCCAGAGTGCCTCCATGCTGGCACACCTTTTTATTTCCCCCTGTCCTTTAGTTGGTGATTCCACCACAACAGAGGGTAGTTGCCAATGAATAAAAAGGAGGGATTGCCCCATCAAGAGCAGCTAGACAGGTCCTTATTCACAATTGCAAAAGCATCCACACACACTGTGGATTGCCACAATTGAGAAAAAGGATGGTGAGCTTTTAGACAACCATGCACCCATTCTTTTTATTTTCAAACCTCAAGTTCAAGAATGATTGTCTAGCAGAAAAGGTTTATAGTGCAGATTTTAGATTATAATGCACTTTTTCCATTCTAGGGGAGAACTCTTTCTCTGAGATAGTGCTTCCAGAAAGGCTATTCTCCTGGATGCTTCAAGTGTAAAGTTTTTGCATGCCGGTTGCTGATCTCTTAACTTGAAGCAGCTGGGCCTATATACTTTAGCATGAATTAGAACATCTGGACCTTATCTTTCTTGAGAAATTTAGCATTATGAATGTTTAAAGAAGAGTTCTCTTGGTTACCACAGCTGGTTATTCAATATGAGGTTCCCAGCTGGGAGGAAATGCTACATCTCCATTATCGATGTATGGTTCCCAAGCATGTTTACCGAGGTTCCCCGGGTGCTTGCAGGGAGAGACCAAAGGACAGCAAGCAATGAAAGTTCTGCTGCACATTTTTGACACCTCTACCCATGACGTTCTTGTTTGTGATGCAAGCGCAAAAGGGCAGGGCTTGTTTTGTTATGAGACAAGCTTTATTATTTTGGCATCATGATCAGATGCAATGTCCCCCTCAAAATTCAGTACAGAGTCATTAAGTCTTTCTTGCATTGCTCAAAATATTATCTTGAAACCTAGCTCTATGAATCTCTTTTGGTCCATCTGGCTAGGATTTCTGAGGGGTTATTGTTAAGTCCGTGGTTTAATGGCGAATGAAGAGCACGCATTCTGTAACCAACAGTTCTTTATTCTTCTTCTGCTCACTCCAACAACAAACTCTGAGGCTCGCAGGCCTCTTATCTTGTGACCGGATCCCCGGGCAAAATGGCTACAGGGAATGGCGTGCTTTCGCGCCTCGCGCATGCGCGCGAGGCTGGCACCATTCAGTCTGGTCCCGGGCAGCTTGCAAACGCCTGGGTCATAACAATGTCCCGAGCCTGCTTTTGCAGGCTCAGGACACAACAGTTATATTCCCCAAAAACTGGAAAGTGCCAAGCTGGGGAAAAACTGAGCTATATCAACAGCAACTGAGATCTTATTTAACGCTACATCGAAACCCAGGGTTTCCAATCAAAAGAAGATTTCTAATTTCTAAACATGATTTCACTCCAAGGAACCTTTTGCTATACAGATAGTCTCGCAACTTAATGATGACAACTGAGCCCCAAATTTCTGTTGCTAAGCCAGACAGATGTTAAGGGAGTTTTGGCACATTTCTTGCCACAGCTGTTAAGCGAATGTTACAGATGTTAAGTTAGCAGCATGGTTGTTAAGTGAATCAGAGTTCCCCATTGACTTTGGCTGTCAAAAGCTCACAAAAGGTGATCACATGACCCCGGGACACTGCAACTATCATTAATTCATGCCAGTTGCCAAGAGTCCAACTTTAGATCACGTGGCCATGGGGATGTCACTTCTTTTTCAATGCCATTGTAACTTTGAATGGTCACTAAAACAAATGGTTGTAAGTCAAAGACTATCTGTGTTTATTACTACAATACCTAGCCCTGTTTCTCAATCACAGCAATTATAAGATGCATGAAATATGATTCCCAGAATTCCCCAGCCATCATTAAAGTCGCTGAGGTTGAGAAATGCTGCCTTAGCCTTTTGGGGGAAAAATGCAAAATTTTTAGTCTTTGGATAGTGTTCTGTGTGGTTATTTCGCTGATTTTTATTCTCAGGATATTATGAAGCAAAGTTCAATTTTCTCTTGAAAAATGAAAATCAGATGGCAAATCTGTATTCAGCATAAATGTCCTGATATTACAAGAGTGCTTCCATCTCCCATTTGAAACTGGAAAAAATATTTACAGTTTGCATTACAATTAGTCCTTGACTTACAGCCGTACAGTCACAAGGGACCTCTCCAGAGCTATTTACTGCCTAGTGTTGAAGTTCCAATGGCTGCCCCACCTCGTGGTCACATGATCATATTTTAGACACTTGGCAACCAACCTGCATTTATGACTGTTTGCAGCATCTCATAGTCACCTGACTGGAATTTTCGGCATTTTTTTTTTTTTTGCCAAAAACCAGTGTTTACTTCCAGTTTCTGGCAAAAAAACTCTATTGGGTTTGCAGTAAAAAAGTCATAAAATTGATCACAGTCACATGGCGACATGCTTAATGACTGCAGCAACTTAGGACTGTAATTGTGGACTCAGTTATGGTCATAACTGACCATAACTCAGGTTTCCTACCTGAGCAGGGGGTTGGACTAGATGACCTCCAAGGTTCCTTCCAACATTATTATTATTATTATTATTATTATTATTATTGATCATCGCACAGTCAGCCAGATGTTCAGACTAGATTTGGCATTTTGTCTACCTGTCGAGTCCTTACCCAGGACCTGGGATAGGCAGATGTGGATGTTTGATGGTATTACAGATATCGTCGCAAGATGGAAGCAGTTCCTAGTAAGGCCGCCTTTTGCAATTGACTATTATTATTATTATTAGTTGAGAATTACCTGCATTGGTCTCTTACAAAGCACTTGAATGCTTAAAAGTAAACTATGCAGCCCAAGTTCCTTTCCTTTTCAAAGTAAACTTTTCCAACTCTTGGAGATACCACATTTATCATGTAGAACAGAGGTCTTCAAACTTGGCAACTTTAAGACTTGTGGACTTCAACTCCCAGAATTCCTCAGGCAGCCAGGGCTGGCTGAGGAATTCTGGGAGTTGAAGTCCACAAGTCTTAAAGTTGCCAAGTTTGGAGACCCCTGATATAGAAGAAGCTTAAACGTATCAATAAAATATAATTTTCACATTTAAAAATTTCAGCCTGACTATAGAATCTAACCCCGAAAAAAGAGGCACTTTGGCCTTCTCCTTTTGCACTAAATTGCAGATGAATGCCGTGTTCCTTTTGATTGTTTGGCAAAGTACATGTTCATCTCAAGAAGCCATCACCATAGAAATGGCAGGACTTGCAGTGGCTGGCTCATCATAGCCTGGGTTGGACACACTGGCTAGATTATGAGTGCTGAAATCTGATATTTGGACTGCAACATATTTAATATGTGTCAGCTTAGAAATAGACCAGCTCAGGACAAGGATTCTAGGAGAGCAAATTTATTGTTGTTGGATTTAAACACAGAAACCTGAAAATCTGCCAGAATTTCTCTTCACCCTCTCTTAGATCAAACAGATTTTCAACATAGCTTTATTTTGAACTTCCTTCTCATGTTTTCTACTTTCCCATGACTGAGTTCTTTCTTACTGTTATCTTCCATTGTCCAAAGGTCCTTTTCCAAAAGGCAACTGAACTTGGTTTTTTTCTTGAAAATGTTTCACTTCTCAATCAAGAAACTTCTTCATTTCTGGCTGAAAGGTGGGGAACAGAAGTACGTTTTCAAGGAAAAACTAAGAACGTCCAGTTGCCTTTTGGAAAAGCACTTTGGGGACAACTGTGACCTAGATGGCTGAGAATCTCCATAGATATTGCCTTCCATTCTTTTTCAAGGTTATCTCCACATTCCTCAGTATGTTAGGTTGAATATTAGATTCCTCCAAATCTTGGGTTAGGACCACAGTGTTGGCCTGTGTGTAATATTTATACTCTTCCTTTCTTCCTCACACTGAAAGTGGCATACATAGTAGTCCCTTTTCCCATTTTTGGAGGGAGGGAGGGAGGGAGGGAGGGAGAGAGAGAGAGAGAGAGAGAGAGAGAGAGAGAGAACAAATGATTGGTCCTCAACCAACTACAGATTTTATGACTGAGGGTAACCTTGACCCTGGATCATCCCTGTTCTAGTTTAATACTTTGACCACCACTGTGTTGCTAGCATGATATTTACACAAAACACACATAAAGCCAATTAAATTGCCTTCATGGTTTGTTTTTATTAATGATTACTCATTTCTAATGCCTCTAGTTGTTTTCACTGAATATGTTCTAAAGCAGTGTTTCTCAACCTTGACAATTTTAAGGCATGTGGACTTCAACTCCCAGAATTCAATGCTGGCTGTGGAATTCTGGGAGTTGAAGTCCACATGCCTTAAAATTGTCAAGGTTGAGAAACACTGTTCTAAAGCAAGGTCCATCACGTCGTAGCTCCAGGTCTGTATAGGGCCACCTAAAGACTTAGACTAGGAGTTCAGGTCCATCCTCAGCCATGGAAGCTCACCAAGTTTAATTACCAGCAGCTCTTTATTCAAACAGGGTGGGCTACTAAATCTGGATTACAAAAATCTGGATAACCATTAGATGGCAGGAAAGCATTAGGACTTTACATCTGTCTTAATGCCATCCCTTTACTTCCTCAATTCATCCTCTAAAATTTGCAACATATGTTTGCACTTACTGTTGCTGGAGATTTCCTTATATTCTATTCCAAAATAACAATATTGCAGATGCTTTGTTTTTTTTTAAATAACATTAAACAAGACTTTAAAGGAGTGTATCTAGAAAATCCCTTATTCCATTCTTCTTTTTTGTGGCCATTTTTAGTGTTGGTTGTTGCATTTAGGAGACTAGGGGTTAGTTATTAGTCTCTCACCTAATGGCTGTAATAAAGGCTAATATATTCACAAAATGGTCATTGTGATGAGTGTGCAAATTACTAGAAAGCAAATTTGTAGAGCTGCTGCATGTTACTTCGATCAAACATTTGGCATATTCAATATTACCCAGCTTAACTTCCTTCCTTCCATTTATCCATCCATCCATCCATCCATCCATCCATCCATCCATCCATCCTATCCATCTATCTATCTATCCTATTATCCAATTCTAAAGCTACTCAATTCCTTGACATGCTTGGAAGCCTATAAATGAAATTGAAAACAATACTTAGGAAAAGAGATTGTGGCAGACTTATTTTTCCCTCCATCAACCAAATCTAATTAACGGGGGCTCCATAACCACCCTATGACAAAACCTGAGAGAACAATCAGGTTTTTAGTAATGTCCTGAACATCATAAGCATAGGAGCTGTAAAGTATCTCTGGCAAGAGATTATTCCATAGGATGGTGCTTTCTGGATCCCATGATGACGTTCTTTATTTGATGGGACCCAGAGCGCACTCATGCTATTGCTATTGGACCACTCCAGATTGAGACAACTGGAGAGATGGTTCCCCAGAGGGCCAGACCCCATACCTTGGAGGACTTTAAAGGTGATTGGTAGCACCTTGAACTGAACCATCTGATAAACAGTGCAGCTCACAAAGCAGTGGATTACACATGGATGATATGATGCGCCCCTCATTGTTCCCACTGCTGCCTTCTGGACTTCTGGGCTAGCTGCAGTCTCTAGATGGTCTTCAAAGGTAATCCCACAATACAATGCAATCCTGAGGTTACCATGGTGTGAATGATTGTCTAAAGCAGTGGTTCTTAACCTTTTTATACTGGCGACCCCGGTCATAAGGACGTGCTGCGCATGCGCCGTGCGCCCCATGCATGTGCTGCGCATGCGCTGCGGGGCCCCATGCACGCGACACGCATGCGCTGCGGTGGCCCCATGCACGGTGCATATGCGCGGCGCTGCCCCGTGTGTGCCCCCATGCGCCGCCGCATGCGCCGCTGCATGCGTGGCATGGCGCACATGCGCGCTGCTGTCAGCTGGGGAAAAAAAGGGCGGATCTCATTGTTTGGCGACCCCCGTGAAATGGTCGTTCGACCCCAAATGGGGTCGCGACCCACAGGTGAGAACCGCTGGTCTAAAGGACCCTCTAATCTAGGAAAGTATAACTGGCACACTAGATGTACTTGGGTAATAGCTCTTGGTCATCACTCTTAGAACCTGGACAAAAATCTTGGATGGGAAAATAGCACTTAGAGTTATATACCATTTCATAGTGCTTTATTTTGAACTTTCACAAAGGAACTGTGCCCACCCCATTGACAGCAATGGCGAAAAAGCTCCGATACATCGCGTGGCATCACATGACATCGCGAGTTTGACATGTCTGATCTAAGTGGTTTACAGAGTCAGCATATTGTCCCCAACAATCTGGGTCTTCATTTTACCAACCTCAGAAGGATGGCATATAGAGATAGGTCGTGAGCAGCAAACTGCCCTTCTAAAGCCTGTGTGCCTCTTCTCTCTACATGATCTCATCCATTCACATCACATTGGCAATGTGGGAAAGGACCCCAGGCTGGCACATGATATCAGCCTGGTTACATCAACAGGATGTGGTAGAAACTGCTCCCTGGCTGGGCACTCTTAAGGATTGGCAAGGGGTTTCACCAATAGAACTGCTGTTACTATGCTGATGCCCTCTTACTTTATGCTATTTGAATACCTGTATATAAGGCAATAAACGCTGCAAAGGCGGTCAGCCATTTTTGCACCCTGCAATGACTGAGCACTGATTACTACAATGGCAGGCTGAGTCAAACTTGAGCCAATCAGGATCGAACTCCTGGCAGTGAGCAGAGTTAGCCTGCAGTACTGCGTTCTAGCCACTGCACCACCTGGGCTCAGTACAATACAACCTTATTGAAAGTTAACAGTGGAATATAGATGGAATTTGTGTCCCCAAATAGATCCAGCCACTCTATATGGTCGGGACTGAATCTCGTCTGTTCCTCATCCTTCACTGAGAGGGCTGTGGGCTTTTCATACTCTCTGGACTTCTCTGTTGAATTATTGTATTATGTTTCCCAGAAAAAGAAGCAAAACAAAACAAAACCAAAAATAAAAACATCACAGGCCACACATATTGAAACTTTCTTTACATTCATGTTCATAGCCACTCTCACACACCCATGCATAGATAAGGAAAACTTCAGATCTTTATCAAGAAAATGTATTTGTCGAAAAGCATTAATATTTCAACGGTTTTGAAAATTAGTGGAAGGTCCTTGCAACCTCCTTGCATACAAGGAGAAACTGTGAGAATAAGCAATTCTCTCTTTTTCTTCTTCTGCAGAATCTTATTTTAAAAAATAAATAAAATAAAAACTATTAGATTGGTATATAGTGCTTTATTAGCTGGTCAGCAAAAAAAAAACCCCAAACCCTAGATTGTTTTTCTTTAATTGCATTCATTCCAACTAGTCACAGAGGTAGAAAGAGTTTATTTTCAGAAAGTAAAATAATAGTAATTTTTAAAAAGCTATTTTTCCTCATCATAAAATATCTCTTCTCAAGGCATCATCTGAGTTTTAAGAAGCCTAATATCTGAGTCCGCTTTGTTGAATTGCAAATGACTAGGTATTTTTAAATTTCATATTCCAAATACGCTTTCAAGTGGTTTATCTTCTAAAGTATTATGTTCCCACATTAATCAAGTTAAATTGGAGTCTTGTAAATTTGAATTTTACTTGGTAAAGTGATGTGCTTTCATTTTATTAATAATTATGGAAAGAGGTTGAAAAGCCCATTTTCTAGACTGTCTTCTGAAACTTTCATTAAAACTGAACAGAAATATCCCTTGTCTTTAAGCTAAAAACATACTGTAATGGCTAAATTACCGTATTGACTGGCTTCGGTTCAAATCTGAAAGCAATTCTTGGATAATTACAGTTTGAATTGATTAGGAATCTTTTGTTTCATTTTTCTTTTCTTTTTTTTTTTAAAAAATCCTGTGGATTACGATCAAATATAAATCTGGTTGTTGGTGTAAGATAGCAACTTGAGAATCACATTTATGTATTCATACTGCAAAGTAATAATTATAGGATTACATTGTTAAATTATGGTATATTGCAGGATGAATGCTCTTGTGACAGAGGGCAGCTAAATTTATTTTTATGAAGCATAATTGCTTCATATTTACTGATATTACCTCAAGATTTCTTGAAAGGGAAGATCAATGCAGATTTATAAATGGGGAATTATAAATGTCTTGGTTAATAAACAAGAAATTTTACATCTTCTTAGATTCTTACCTTATTCCTGATGTAATATCCCCACTGCAGATCCTTCTTTTTGTCTCTCTTCCCAATCATTGCACTCCTTCTTCCTATGGATTTTATCTACCTTGAGCTTGCTCTTGGCTGACGTTATAATAAGAGGGAAAATGCAGTTAGTCCTTGACTTAGGACCATAGGGCAGCCCAACACTTTCATTGCCAAGCAAGGCAGTCGTTAAGTGAGCTGTGCCCCATTGTTTATGACCTTTTTGCCATGGCTGATAAGCGAATCACTACAGTTGTTAAATGAATCATGTGGTTGTTAAGTGAATCTGGCTCCCCCCCCCAATTTTGCTTGTCAGAAGCTCCCTAGGAAGGTTGCAAAGGACAATATCAGGATCCCAGGACTCTGCAACTATTGTAAACACAAGCACCCAAAGTTTGATCACATGACTGTGGGGATGCTGCAACATAGGGTGCATAACATAAGTCATAAGTATGAGAACTGGTCATAAGTCACTTTTGCAGTGCCATTGTAACTTTGAACAGTCATTCAATGAATGGTTGTAAGTCAAGGACTACCTGGATACTGGTACAGATAGTCGTCAACTTACAACCATTGGTTTGGTGATCATTTGAAGTTATAGCAAAGTGATGGCGAACCTTTTAGAGACCAAGTGCCCCAAAACCGCTCTGCTCTCCTCCCGCCCGCCCTCATGTCCATCCATGGCCCGCCACAGATTGCCCAGGTGGTCCTGCAGCATCATGGTGGCCACGTCCTCTGCCTGTGCCCCACAGCATCATCTGCTGCCCAGCTGCCATGTGCTTGGCTTTGCTGCTCCGCACGGGCCACACCGGGGGTGACTCTCCTCTGGCGGACTGCTAGTGAGGAGGGGGCTGCGGGGGGGAGGCAGGGCTGGGGTGACGGCATGCGTGCCCACTGAGAGGGCTCCGAGTGCCGCTTTGTGACATAAGTTCGCCACCACTGTTATAGCAGCATTGAAAAAAAGTGACTTACGACCAGTTTCCTCACTTACAACCATTGCAGCATCCCCGTGGTCATGTGATCAAAATTCAGGCACGCAGCAACTGACATGTACCTGAGACAGTTCCACTGTCCAGGAGTCACGTGATTCACCATTTGTAACCCTTCCCAGCCGGCTTCCGACAATCAACGTCAGTGGGAGAAGCTAGATTCACTGCATCCTTCACTTAACCACTGCAACGATTCACTTAACAACGAGAAAGGTCACAAAATGAGGCAAAGTGCAATTAACAACTGCTTTGCAACAGAAATTTTGGCCTCAGTTGCGTCATAATTCAAGGACTAACTGCGCAGCTAAGAACATCTTAAACCTGACCGATAGGTGACAATGAAGACAGTCTTATGTGTGCACAGGAATGAAATGGGATGGCCAGGACATGTTTGCATCAGTAATTAAATGCAGGAGGGAGAAGAACCGCCCCCCACCTCCATCTGCAAGACAAATTCTATAATCACATCTGAGGCCACTAATAAAGTGCAGAGACAAGTAGGGCACTAAACGTAGCTTGAAAAATGTTCTGTCTACTTGGAACACTTGTCGAGATAGATGGGAAGAACGCCTGTGTGTGCCTCACATCAAAATTCACATCAAATTAAATTTGCCTTTCTGCAAAGCCGTGTGTTCAATGTGGCACATCTGTTCAGCCAGTTACCAGAGAAGGATATTTGGGATACATACTTGTGTGTGGGTTGTGGGAACCGATCTCCTTTCATATGTACAAATGCACATATGAAGCCAATTTTACTGAAGTTGCACACTTTGATTTCTGTTGTTAGTTGTTGCTCATATGTCTAGAATCTTGAAAGAATAAACATGGATTGGAATAGCAATGGGAAGAAATAAAAAACATGTTGTAAATGGCACCATGGTACAGTCAAAGTATCAGATGTAATTCCCCACCCCCACAAAAAATATAGTCAAGAGAGAGAAAAAAATAAAACTAGCTTTCCTTCAACACCCTACCCAATTCATTCTTAGTTGTTCTGCTTTTCTAACTTCAAAGAATAAGTTGTCCAGATAAGCCTTCTTGAGATGTTCATTTCCTCAGCTATGGTGGCACTATGGTGAATGATCTCTGTGTCTTTGGGTCTCTTGCCAAGACTCTGGTGATCCTGAGTTCCAGAAGAAAGAAAAATGTATGGAGATCCAACAGCGAGGAATAATGCTTTCATGCTAATTTTGGAGCTTCTCCTGCTGATTCGTCAGTTGGAAAGATAATAGGAATTTGGGGGAAAACATTTCTATCACATCTGGAATGTAGCAAGTTAGAGAAGGCTGCAAAAGGTCTGAAAGAAGAATTCTGTCAGATCAGTCCTGAATGTTTATGGAGATTCTCAATCATCCAGGTCTCAAAGGTGTTTTTTTCCCCCCAAAAGGCAACTGGACTATGTTTTTTCCTTGAGGAAGAAGACTTTTTGCTTCTCATCGAAGCTTCTTGTATGAAAAGTGAGATGCTTCTTCCTCAGCGAAAAAAAAAAATAGTGCAATTCCCTTTTGGAAAAACAGCACTTTGAGATCAATCCTGAATCATATCTAGCTTATCAACCTTCTTGTGACATGATAGCAGTCTTCCAATATTTGAGGGGTTGTCACACAGAAGAGGGGTCCTCCAAAGCACCTGAAGGCAAGACAAGAAGTAAAGGATGGAAGCTTATCAAAGAGAGACCCAACCTAGAATTAAGGAAAAATTTCCTGTGAGTGAGAATAATTAATCAGTGGAATAGTTATCTCCAGAAGTTGTGGGTGCTCTATCACTGAAGAGATTGGACAGCCATTTGTCTGGAATATTATAGTGTCTCCTGCCTAAGCAGGGGGTGGGACTAGAAGACCTCCAAGGTCCCTTCCAGCTCTGTTATTCTGTTATTCTCAAAGTGGCCAACCAAAATGCATCATACAGGCTAGCATACAATGTAGGCAGCCCACAATCTTTGTCCAGCATTGTCCTTAGCAAAAAAATAAATAAATGACTTTACTTTCATACATATATCCTCATGTAGCTGGAAAGGAAGGAGATTCTGGAAAATATTCTCCATTTATCATTATGATCCCTTTTCAGAAAGTACCATATACACAGACATGTATAGTCACTTTTCAAGTGAGCTCATGATTTATCCCTCAGCCATGCTGTCAAAACCCAGCAGTGGTGATAGAAAAATGATGGATTAATTAAAGTTGCGGCTAAACCAAATTTACAACTTACATCTCATGATTCCTAGTTCAATGTTTAATGGCTTTGAAGATGAATGGAACATTTTCTTATGGGTAAAGAAAACTGATTTAAAAAGAAAATATCCTTTGTTTGACATCAGGCCAACATTGCCCTTGAATAACATTTTCCACTATGTTTAGCCCAGGCATGGAGAAAGTTTGTTGAATAGTATTAACAAATAACTACACTTGGCCTGTAGGACTAAAAGTGCTTGATGAAATCATAGAAGCTAACAGAATGTTGTATAACTTAAAAAGAGTAGACGTAACTTTGTGTAAGCATAGCTCATAATATCAGTCCCTTGATACATATGTAGTTAAGGTTTTCATCCTTCTGGGTCTATGCATTTCCCATAAAATCTTGGTATTTAGGAAAATAAACCTCCTTATGAATTGGTATCTTCAAAGGAACATTAAAGGGCATTTATAAAATGATATATTTCATATATTAAGAATCACTCCTTCATGAGTTTACTGAAAGTATAATCGTTCTATTACCCAGAAATATAAAATCTGTAATTCTCCAGATGTTACTAAATTAAGACACCCCTAGGAGCTTAAGACATGACTTATAGTGAGTTATACTACTAGGAATGGCACTTCTGCAGCATCTAAAATGCTATGTTTCTCCATCTCTACTATAAACTCATCCTCTACTGTTTGAGTTGTCACTCAACACTTAACACCAAATACTATCACATATTCATCTGAAAGTCGTTAATGTCTTTCTCAGCACTTGATAACTTTGGCTGATCTCAAAAGACTGCCTAAAGTTGGGCTTATTTAATTCTTGGATGAAAAACCCACCAAAAACATTTTGTAGGACAGACTGAGCAATCAAAACATCCTGGAATAAGGCAATGGCAAATTTATTTTCATTTGTTGCCTAGATGAATGTGTTCAGGAGATTGCCAGAATCTGAGCTTAACTGGAAGAAGATTTTGCTTTTCTTTCTTAGGAAAGATTGTAGTAGTATCTCCAACTATGTTCCTGAATACAGAGAGCAGAAGGGGGCAACCCCTTTCAGGCCATCAGATAAACCTTTCTTTTTTGCTTTTTTAATAGTATGTCAAAAATTGTTGCCAAATGAACAAACAAACAAATGAATGTAGGACCGAAACGTATGCAGCACTGAACAATATTAAAATTGAATGGGATACTAAGGCCTAAAGCCAGATGCTTCAATGCTGTGTTTTTGGTGGCAAAAATATGTCACCACATTTCAGAAATCACTGATTAAAACACACATGTATACAAAGGCCTTGGAAGGCCCTACATCTGGGTTGCCCCTACACCTGGGTTGCCTGAGGAGCAGCAAAAATATCAGACAAGGTTCTTGCATTTTGTGGTTAGGGCTGTGACTGTGCAGGCTGATGCAAAGGTGGTGACCTCTATCTATTCCATCACAAAAGGAGAATGGACAGCAAAAAGGGGGACCCCAGGCTCAGCTGATTCCATCCACAGATTCTGACTCTTAGCCAGGACCCTCCACTTGGGAGGTTTGAGGGAATCGGATCCACTAGAGTAAAGTCTAAGGTAGAACTTCCGTAAGATCTCTCTTAAAGCAGGAGATGATATCTGACAGGACTTGGAACTTGAGAGGGAGAGATCAGCCTTTTTGCTGTCTGGTTTGTGTTGTCATTGGCCAAGACAATTCATTCTCTCAAGAATTTGTGGTGGAGGCAGCAGGGATATAATCTGACTTTACACCAAGAAGAGGTGGCTGAATTCTCCTCAGTTACTTTGTGAATTAGCTTCTGATTTATAACCTTTCTGGCAAACACTTGAGAGAAAAAAATATATATGTCTCCACAGGTTCTCTCCTGGCTTGCAGGATTGGCAACATATATGCGTGATGACAATGTTGTGTTTTATTTGATTATTTATTGCATTTCCTCCTGGGAACCATAGTTCTTCTCACCTGTCATGGCTGAAAGCCAGCTGGAAATGCAACACACATGCCTCTCCACCAGACATATAAAAATAATACTCACATCGGAAACAGGGAGAGTGATGGTGGTGGTCCTCTAAATCTAAATCTTAAGAGCTTGTTCCATGTAAAAAGAGATCCACATTCTGAAAGTCCTGGGTCACCTGTGATAAAGATACAGCTCTCAGAGTGACATCCAATTGTAATTCTGAACGTGAAACAAGGGAACACCATAAAAAATGTGATGATAACCAGTGTAAAATGAAACCACTGAGTTCCGCTTAGATCTACCACGTTCTGAGTGTGTCCCAGAAAAAGGCCCATATCAAAAGGGTGGATCCAGAGACGGCCACGGTCTTGACTGTTTTGATCCCCCACTGCAGATGTTCCTGATTCCCAGCATATCACTCAAGAGTCAAGTGCGTAATATCCATCCAGAACAATTTGCCCATTCCTGATGCAAAAAGTACAAGAAACCACACAGAGAATTGGTTCAATTAAAAGAAAGTACTTGGAACAGACAAAAGATCTTGGGAGATTCAGCCAAGAGACGCTGCCAAGGGAACGGTCAGATAAGAGACAGCATAGCCTGCAGCTGGAAAGTGGGTGGGGCAAGAGGTTTAGAAGAGACCCTCCCTAGTTACATGGGCGGTAAAGGAAACACAGGGGGAGGAGAGAATTATACTTTTAGATATGCAAGCGTCTGTCAATGTAGCATTACAATAAACTAGAACTCGCTCATCTGGTTATGATTCCTATCTGGTTTACCCCGCGAGGCCAATAGTACTCAATCAAATAAGGGTGCTTGAATGTTTATGACCACACTATAGAATAGGCATGCCCTAAAAAAAAAAAAAGACATTTGGTTACATTTAATTTAAAATTAACATTGAATTACTTACATGTTGTTAATTTGACCACTCCCTGAATGCAACTCTTTGAGCATCATATGACAGAGAACGCTACACTAGATGGATCCTCTTAATCCAGCTGTGATCTTTGAATGCCCCATGAGCTGGATAAACCATCCAAACTGAGACAATCTGGGAATTCAGATGTCTGAAATAAGAATATTTCAATCCAAGCCTTCAAGTCATGTTTACTCTTCCAACTTTGCTTGAATGGCAGAGCTCTGGCACTGAAAGGTGAAGATATAAAGTTCAGCTTAGCGGTAGGCTGTGTTGAATCAACATCTGCCTGTTTCCACAGCCAAATTTTAATTCTTGGGAACCTGTTTTCTGGATCTGTTGCCCGAAGACTATTTCTCGCTGTTGAGCTATTCCAGTGGAAGGCAGTGCTGCCATCTGGCTGTATCCTGAAGGCAAGCCACAAGTTTTATTAGGGGAAAAAAACTGAGTTTTTCACCCAGCTTTTATGCAACAGTGCCAGGCCACCCGCAAAACATCAGCTCAGGCTTGCGAAACAAAAGGACACTATTCCTCATTGCATTTTTTCTGTTGAAGAGGCAAGTTTTCTGCAGGCTTTATACACAGATCAGATACTCCTTGCTTGCACCTGGGTAGAACTCAATGCGCTCTGATCAGTGGTGGGATTCAAATATGTGAACCGGTTCCCTGTGTGGATGCCGCTTCCGGAAGTCCATTCTGGGCCTGGGCAAAAAAAATTAGCTACTGGTTCTGCTGAAGGGGGGCGAACCGGCTTAATCCCACCACTGACTCTGATATCTTATCAGTATATGTAGACCAGAACCTCACAATACATTTAATCATTTTTCTTTAGATCTTGCCCATATGCCTTACTCCTGGGTGTTTGTGCTTAGTAATAGAAGAGAATCTTCGTAGCTCAGGATTGAAATGAGAGATCCTTAGTGCTCTCTGACAGTTTGGTTGTTTTCTTGCAGATGTTTCATTACCCAACTAGGTAACATCATCAGTGCTAGCTGTTTGTGCTTATTTGATTATTGAAGGGACAGGAGTGGGAAGCTATGAAAATGGGTCCTGTCGTTCTCTGGAGGGGCTTTAGGTTAGGCTTTAGGTCTTGTATGTTCATGTAGAGGTTTATTCATTCTGGTGAATCAGACAAATGAGAAAATGTATCTACATTGTACAGGTAGTTTTCAACTTACAACTTACACAATTCAGTGACCTTTCAAATTTACAATGGCACTGAAAAAAAGTGACCTATGGCCATTTATCACAACTATGACTGTTGAAGCCTCCCCTTGGTCACATGATCAAAATCCAGATACTTGGCAACTGACTCATGACAGTTGCAGTGTCCCAGGGTCACGTGATCACATTTTGCCACCTTCTGACAAGCAAAATCAATGGGAAAGTCAGATTCGGTTAACAACTGTGTTACTAACTTCACAACTGCAGCGATATACTTAACAATGGTGAACAGAAAGGTGAAATGGGGGCAAAACTCACTCAACAAATCTCTCACTTAACAACAGACATTTTGGGCTCAATTGTAATCATAAGTCGAGGACTACATGTAGAACAAAGGGATTTTGCAGCTTGTTCTTACACATAAGGTTGGAGGGGCACTTCTTCCTTATTGGATTATCTCACCGGTCTGGGTCATTGGATTATCTCACCGGTCTGGGTCATTTTTATAAACTGACCCAGACTTTTATAAAAGTCCAGGCTTGCACCTTCTTATCGTCCTTGTCCTTGTTTAGCAGCTGCCGGAAACTTTTAAACCCACGCCATCTTTTCCAGGCAATCATGTGGTAACAATCACATCCCAGAATTGCAGCAGGTGCTACAGGCAGGGCCCCACTGTGGTCCTCTTTGAAATCAGATCCAAAATGCTGCACAATCCAGAGACATTGTTCCATCCACTTTCCACTTCGTCTTTTAAGCTCTTTGATCAGAAGACCCGGCACCTGGGATTTTCACCGAGTCCAGCCTTCCATCTTGAACAGGACAGGGACAGGATCACATAATGTAACTATTGCCAGTGTTTACATCTCTCTGTGAAAACATGGCAGTTAAAACCAAGAAAGCATCCCCTAATGTGAAAATAGGCTGATAATAAATTTCACATGCTTGGCATTCAAACTATGGAACCTTGGCTTTTCACTCCTAATTAAGCTCTAATCTCCGGAGTTCAGTACCAGAAGTGGGACACTTTTAACTTGGCAGGAAACCTAGATCTGTGAGACTCCAATTGTTAACATGTGCTCCATTTTGCAGATTTATTCAAATTAAAGAGAAAGGAGAAGGAAACCAGAGGCGCTTGAAGTCCTGTGCTCCAGGCTGGGACTCTGAATGGCTCAGGACCAGGTCCAGTCCCGTTCAGTTTAACGATGAGTGATGTATTCATGTGAAGTCACACAGAACCCAGCCATGAAGTAAAGGAACTTACCGTATGTTTAATTTAAGATACCGAATTTCAGGTGCTGGAAAAACAAATCTATTTTCTTCTGGAAAACGACTGATCTATTACTCATCAACAACCAACCTTAAAACCACCCTCCGTCCTTGCACAAATCAGCATTTACAGTTAAATCAATCCAACTTTCAATGGCTGCACACACAAACACACACACACCATGGTTATGTGGTCAAATTTTGGACACTTGACAACAGACTTATACTTACAGCCATTTGCAGCGTCCTCTGGTCAGGTGACCATGCCTGATTTTTTTCAGCAATTTTTTTGCTTTCTGGCATTTACTTTTTTTCGGTTTCTGGCAAAAAATACCACTGAAGAAACTGGTTTCATTTAACAACTATGGCGTTGGCTTAACAACCATGGCCTTCACATAATGATCACCACAGAAAAGGAAATAAAATCAGGCATGGTCACAAGTGTGGTGACCTGCTTAATGACCACCGTGATTTACAATCGTAATGCCTAGCTCAATTACAACTGAAAGCTGAGGACTCCAGGTGGTCCTCAACTTATGACCTCAATTGAACCCCAAATTTCTGTTGCTAGCAAGCAGTTGTTAAGTGGGTTATTTTACAACCTTTTTTTTACCACAGTTGTTAAATGAATCATTGTGGTTGTTAAGTGAATCATGCAGCTGTTAAGCAAATCTGACTTCCCTGTTGACTTTGCTTGTCGGAAGCCAGCTGGAGAGGTTATAAGTGTTGATCACATGACCCCAGGATAGTGTAAGTGTCATAAATACCTGCCAGTTGCCAATTGCCCGAATTTTGACCACATTCGTAAGTGTGAAAACCGATCATAACCCCAGGGGAGGAAGGAAGGAAGGAAGGAAGGAAGGAAGGAAGGAAGGAAGGAAGGAAGGAAGGAAGGAAGGAAGGAAGGAAGGAAGGAAGGAAGGAGAGAGATTGAAAATGTCGAAACACCGAAAGTCCCTTTTTGGTTCCAGCAAGCATCCTTGCTGGAACCAAGGATACGTCTACCTTCCTCCGATGCTCATCTTGATTTTTTCTGTCTTGCACCTTAAGCAGTTTGAATCTGGAATGTGTCATTGCCAAGTCATTTGCAAAATGCCATCTGTCTCCATGTTGTCATCTAAATACCGTCTTGTGAAAACTGTGAACTTACATTTCATAAATGCTTCGGCATCAGAGATAAAGGCTAGAATTACAGAGAGGGAGACAGATGAGGTGAAAAGCGAAAGGGGCCTTCTGGTTTCTGTTGAGGCAGAAAAGTTTTCAGGCTCCTTTTTGCTAAATCTTTTTTTTTTTTTTAGATATCTGCCCGCCTTTTAGAAAGAGAAAACTAATGCTCACTAACCTCTGTACTTTCATGCCTTTTTACTCAATTTGTACATTATTCACCTCATTTTGGCTAAAGAGGAGAGATTGTTCCTCTTAATCTTTTCAGTGAAGCCATGATGGGTCTGCTGGCTGTTTTTGGATACAGGTTTAGCAGCCTTTCAAAAAAAAAAATAATAATCACCCAATTTGTGTCTTTGAAAAGCTCTACTGACAAGGCAGAAGCATAGAGCATATCTTTATCTGTGATCTGTTAGCTGGGCTACCTGGCAGTTGGCTAAGCCCACCGTTCAAAGCATTTGCCTAGGCCGGGGTAGGCAATCTTGGCTCTTTTATGACTTGTGGACTTCAACTCCCAGAATTCCTGAGTCAGCATTCTGGGAGTTGAAGTCCACAAGTCATAAAAGAGCCAAGGTTGCCTACCCCGGCCTAGGCCTACTCTGTCCTTCCTCGCTGTAAATTAAAGAGAGTGATTGTTATGTCCCGAGCCTTGCAAACGGCTCGGGCGTTTGCAGGCAGTCCCGGGCAGGTGCAAAGCTGCCCGGGACCAGACAGGCTGTCGCCAGCGCCGTGCGCATGCGCGGGTGCTGGCGCGGGAAAAGTATCGCATTTACCCGGGAAATGTCTATATAAGAAGCTGGGAGGTTTTGGGAGCTGCTGAAGCCATCTACTTGTAAGCTGAACGCAGAATAAAGAAAACTGAGAACTTCAACTGCTTCTCGTGTCTGCTTCCCGCCAAGGACTCAACACTGGCGACGAAGGTGGGATCGCCTTACACCGCCTGGAAAGGAAGAAGTGTAAGCTTACCCAAGTGAGTCCTGAGCGGCGGAACGGCGTCGACTCGGCAGCTACCCGCCAATCCAGTGCGCATTCGGGGGTAGGCTGGCTGATAGACCCATCTCCTGAAGATGGCGAAAATCGGAAGGCTTTCGGAATTTGACGTCTCACATCCAGAGCGGTGGGAGTCATACGTAGCCAGGGTGGAGAACTACTTCAAGGCAAACCAAGTGAGGGAAGAGAGCTTGAAGGCTGCCACCCTGCTTTGTGTTTGCGGCCAAGACGCCTTCGACATCGCAGAAAACCTTGCAGCACCTGTTCCAGTAGAGTCTGTAAGCTACGCAGATCTGAAGAAGCTACTGAAGGAGCACTTCCACCCCAAGATGTCCGTCATCGCATGGCGCCACACCTTCGAGCAGAGGGATCAACGGCCCGGTGAGTCGGCCAAAGAATTCATCGCCGCATTACGGAAGGCCGCCAAGCACTGCGAGTTCAAAGACCTCGAAGAACGACTGAGGGACCGATTCGTGTGTGGGTTAAGGCATCGAGATCTACAACAGAGACTTTTTGCTAAAGAAGAATTGTCCTACCAAGATGCCTTAAGGGAAGTCACCGCAGAAGAAGCAGCAGGCGGCGCTGTCAAGAACATGCGGCCGATCAGAAACAGTCCAGAGGTTGCATCCGTGCACCAGGAAGACGTCCAAAGAAACTCCGAGGAGGATCCGGACGAGGAAGTCGACCGTCTCCACCCCACGAAGGAAGAAAAACAGAAGGGAAGCTCTTCAGCTCCGCTCAAGTGCATCGGCTGTGGAGGTCGCCACAGGAGAACCGACTGCAAGTTCCGCTCCGCTACCTGCCGGGCATGCGGCAAACAAGGACACATTGCAGCTGTGTGTCTGGGCCGACGAAAGGTACAACCTCAGGAAGAACTGCGCCTGAAAGGTACCAGATTCCCCAGCCAGAATAGGGTAGGGTTTTGCGCTTCGCGAAGAAGCATCCTTAGGACAGGCACACACAAGCCCATTAAGAAAAAGCTGTCACTCAAGGTGAAGCTACAAGGGGTTCCATTATCTATGGAACTAGACACAGGGTCTGCCTTTTCAATTATCTCCTTGCATACATTTAGGAAGATTTGTTCCGGTAGTGGAACTCAGGCCAAGTTAAGGCCTTCTGACATTGTGTTAACAGATTTTCAAAATTCAAGAGTGTGTGTTAAGGGGGAGGCCACCCTTAACGTGCAATACAAGAGTTTTGAAGGTCCACTAGACTTATTAGTAGTAGGGGGTGAACGAACGAGTCTCATAGGCCTCAATTGGTTTGAGGCCCTGGGGATACATGTCACAGGACTCAACAGTTTACAAACACTCGACCTACAGGAAGTCTGCAAAGAATTTGCAGATGTTTTCAGCCCCCAGCTGGGCACATTCAAAGGACCCCCTGTGTCCTTAAAGCTAGACCCCACTGTCACTCCCATTAGAATTAAAGCAAGAAGGGTCCCTTTTGCTTTAAAGAGTAAAATTGACACTGAGTTAGACAAACTGATTCAACAGGGAATCCTAGAACCTGTTGATTCCAGTCCTTGGGAGACCCCCATTGTCACGCCTCTAAAGGCAAATGGGGACATTCGCATTTGTGCTGACTACAAATGCACTCTGAATAAGGCATTGCAGCAACATGCCTATCCTGTTCCTGTGGTCAGTCATATTCTGGCCTCCCTCAAGGGGGGGCGCGTTTTTGCAAAGCTTGACCTAGCTCAAGCGTATCAACAGCTGCCTGTTGATGATGATGCTGCTATAGCTCAGACTATTGTGACCCACAGGGGAGCCTTTAAGGTAAAAAGGCTGCAGTTTGGAGTGAATGTCGCTCCTGGGATTTTCCAAAGCGTAATGGAAAACACACTGCGGGGCATACCGGGGGTTTGCCCCTACTTTGATGATGTCTTAATTGCAGGAGACTCCACACACATTCTAGCTGAAAGGCTAAGGGCTGTTCTGTTAAGATTCAGGAAATCAGGCCCCAAGCTCAGAAAAGACAAATGCCAGATTGGGGTGCCTTCTACTGAATTTCTGGGGTTCAAAATTGATGCTGCTGGGATTCACCCTGCTGAATCCAAACTAACTGCTATTTTAGAAGCACCTAGGCCAAAGTCCAAGGCCGAACTTCAGGCCTTCCTGGGCCTCCTGAATTTCTACAATTCTTTTCTTCCACATAAAGCTAGTGTAGCTGAGCCTCTTCACAGGCTACTAGACAAGCAAGCAGTGTGGCAGTGGTCACAGACGCATGAGGCCTGCTTTAACGAAGTCAAGGCCTTGCTCACTTCTAACAGTGTACTTGCACATTTCAACGAGTCCCTTCCTGTGTGCATCGCTTGTGATGCGTCCCCTTACGGGGTTGGAGCTGTCCTGAGCCACCTCAGGTCTGATGGAACTCAGGTTCCTGTTGCATATTACTCCAGAACATTGTCTTCTGCTGAGCGCAACTACGCTCAGATAGACAGGGAGGCTCTGGCTGTTGTTGCTGGAATTAAAAAATTCCATGACTTTCTATATGGCAGGCATTTCACGGTCTTCACTGACCATAAGCCTCTGCTGGGACTGTTTACCACACGTAAGCAGACTCCCCAAATCATTTCCCCTAGAATGCTTAGGTGGTCTATTTTTTTGTCTGCATATGATTTTTCTTTACTCCACAAGCCTGGAAAAGAAATGGGCCATGCTGATGGCCTCAGTAGATTGCCTCTGCCAGTAGTAGAAGCTGACCCTGCGCCAGCTGTCAACATTCTATCAATCCAAGCCTTGCCCGAGCTTCCTCTTAGTGCCAGGGATGTTGCCGCTGAAACAGGTACAGATCACACACTTTCACGTGTCCGTTCCTGGGTTTTGTCTGGTTGGCCTGAGCACTGCCCTAGTCCTGAGTTTCAGAGTTTCTGGTCCAAAAGGAACGAGCTGTCCCTTTCTCAGGGTTGTCTGCTTTGGGGAAACAGAGTTGTCATTCCCACCTCAATGAGGACTAGGGTCTTAGAATCCCTCCACGAGGGTCATCCTGGCATTGTTCGTATGAAGGCTCTTGCGCGCAGCCACTTGTGGTGGCCTGGTTTAGATAAAGATATTGAGGCTAAGGTGCACGCATGCCACCTGTGCCAACGATCTCGCCCAGAGATGCCCCAAGCTCCTGTGCATAGATGGGAGGAAACACAGTCCCCATGGTCTAGGGTGCACATTGACTACGCTGGACCCTTTCAGGGCCAGTTCTTCTTGGTCCTTGTTGACAGCCATTCGAAATGGCTTGAGGTTGTACCTGTCTCATCCACCACCACTGCAAAGACTATTCAGGTACTGAGGGGGATTTTTGCTGCACACGGGCTGCCAGATGTCATTGTGTCCGACAACGGCCCTCAATTCACTTCCTCCGAATTCCAAGCTTTCTTACAGGCAAACATGATTCGTCATGCCACGTCTGCACCTTTTCACCCGTCCACCAACGGTATGGCTGAACGTATGGTGCGCATCACAAAGGACGCATTGAAAAGACTCACCTACGGGGACTGGCATCACAGGTTGGCTGACTTTCTCCTTTCTTATCGCACCACACCGTCCACTTCTACAGGGAGAAGCCCAGCTGAACTTCGTTGGGGGCGTCAACTTACTACTAACTTGACCGGTTGCATCCGGACAGACTGCCTTCATCTACCTCACATCCTAGGGCACCTAGACAACTACTTGTGGGTGCCCCGGTTTGGGCTCGCAATTACGGGCCTGGTCATACATGGGTCCCCGCTTCTATTTCCAGGGTCACAGGTTCTCTCTCCTATGAGGTAGCCCTGGACAACGGTCGTGTCCTGCGTCGGCACATCGACCAACTCCGCCCTAGGCAGGACTTTTCAGATGAGACTCCTGGGTCTTTTCCAGGAGGGGAGGGGGACCCTTTGGAGCAAAGGGAAGGGCACGAGCTGCTGCCCATCTCCACTGATGGAGCCACAAACGGTCCATCCCAGGGTTCTGCGAGAGCTCCGAACAAGAATTCTATGAGCCTATCTAACTACCAGGCATCCACGCCTACTCCAGCCAGGGAGTCACCCCGGGGGCATACTCACTTTCCACACACATCACACAGCACTCCAGTCACGGAGGATACCCGGGGGCATCCCAACAAATCATTCCCCGCAAGAGAGCTGGCACACAATCCCCAAGGTTGGCCTGACCTTACCCCAAATTCTACAGGGGGTCAAACATACAGGGAGGTGGTCGAGGAACCAAGTCCCGACTACAACACCTCTAGCCCAAATCAGGGAGTAACTGAGTTTTGGGAAAGTACAGAAACCCACACAAGCCCGGACACAGAACGGGGTTCAGGGAATGGTCAGCCTCCTGACAGGTCTTGGACGGACCTAGGAGGTTTAACAGAGACGCCCAGCAGTGGCTATCACTTCAAGGGGCCCGAGGGTCTACAGCTAGGCAGGTCAACCAGGTCACAAAGTGACAGAAGCCCTGGCCTGACGAGCCCGGTGGGCGAGCAAGCAGGCCAGGCATCGGGGCACAGTCCTTGGAAGGCACCAAGGCAAAATAAGGAGAACAGGCTCACATCACCCTCCAGTCAGGGAACTCCTGCTAGTAACCCAGAGCTGAGAAGGTCACAGAGAGCAAGGAAGTCTCCTAAATACTTAGAGGATTACATAACATTGCTGGCTAAACAAAAGCCAGGTAACGATAGGAGCACTGAGAAGCAGAACACTGCATAAAATAAATGATTATATGTTGGTAGTAGTTTTAGCCCGGGGGAAAGGGGTGTTATGTCCTGAGCCTTGCAAACGGCTCGGGCGTTTGCAGGCAGTCCCGGGCAGGTGCAAAGCTGCCCGGGACCAGACAGGCTGTCGCCAGCGCCGTGCGCATGCGCGGGTGCTGGCGCGGGAAAAGTATCGCATTTACCCGGGAAATGTCTATATAAGAAGTTGGGAGGTTTTGGGAGCTGCTGAAGCCATCTACTTGTAAGCTGAACGCAGAATAAAGAAAACTGAGAACTTCAACTGCTTCTCGTGTCTGCTTCCCGCCAAGGACTCAACAGTGATGGTGGTTGATTTTGACTTTAGCAGGTGGTGCTCAAGGGAAGGAGAAATTGCCTTGACTTGTCCTGCCTGAGAACTTGAAAGCAGCCCCCTTTGCCAGTCTCATAACTGAGACAGAACTGGGAATGAGAGATCATAAAAACAAACTCTAAGGTATAACCTTCCACCTGCTCAAAAGTTGTGGATCCCACTTTAGGGTAATCATGGCTACTGAAGACAGATACAGGGAGACTGACGCAGAGAAGACATTTTAGTAAGCTTGGCACCAACAAAGCTATGTACATTCTAGCCATCCCCTAATATTAGAGAACCAAGCAAGAGAATGATTTTTGACATCCTCTGAATGGACATGTGCTCCAAGCCCACCGACACAGAAGCTTTATGACAAGAACAAACATTCTTGAGGGTACACAAAATCGAATTAAAAGATGGAGGAAGGAGACTATTGAACAAGGAATAACATTAAAGGAGGATATGACTGAAGGAACTGACCTCCCTTATACTACTTGGAGGGTTAGGGTTAGGGTAAAACCAATATGCTCAAACGGAGGGTCTTAGCAGATAAAAATATGTACAAAGCGCAGCTCATGTGCTGCTATGTCAGCTACTACCAGAAACATGTACCAATAATGACTCATTTTTGGCCAATGACAAAGCCAAGAAAGTGGCTTCCTTTAAAATTTAAAGTTTGATCTAGATCAGGGGTAGGCAACCTTGGCTCTTTTATGACTCGTGGACTTCAACTCCCAGAATTCCTGAGCCAGCCATGCTGAAGAGAAAGGGAGAGGTTTCCATGCTGAGCCATGCTGGCTCAGGAATTCTGGGAGTTGAAGTCCATGAGTCATAAAAGAGCCAAGGTTGCCTACCCCTGATCTAGACCTAAAGGAGGAAGAGGAGGAGGCGGACTGATCTTAGATGCCTTTTCTGCCACAGATTATCCCTCTTCTGCCCTTTTAAACTCTCTACTCTTATGGTAGTACAGTTTATGTATCCTTCACTACTGAAATCATTGAGCTACATCAGGGGTCTTCAAACTCGATCCTTTTATGACTTGTGGATTTCAACTCCCAGAATTCCTCAGCCAGCATGCCTGGCTGAGGAATTCTGGGAGTTGAAGTCCACAAGTCATAAAAGGGCCAAGTTTGAAGACCCCTGAGCTACATGTACATGATAGGATTGCAACAAGAGCAGCAACAGAACAACAATGTGCTGTGCTGTGCACCACTCAGAGTCACTTGCTTGTGAGATGTGGCTATATATATTAGGTAAATAAATGCAGTTTCTATAAGCTGCAACTTCAACCTGCCGCATCCAATTCATTAAATTGGCGTATGTGTGTGTGGAGAGTACATGTTTGTTTCAGAATCAATTCATCTAAGCTCTGCATGAAAAAGATTTCTTGTGATGTTTCCCCTTTATTTGTAACATGAATTGGAAGGTGTTGGTTTCTTTTTCAGTTATGCAAATGGTGAACATATATACTGCATTTAGCTTAAGCGAACACAGTGAAATCTCCCTTCAAACTTCCTTTAAAATATTTGGCAGTAAAACACAGTAAATCACTTCATGCTCCTACTATTCAGTGATTAGAATGTTTTTTAACCTGCAAATGTAGCATTTCTGCATGCAATAGTGTAGTATTGGCAATGTCTAAATTAAGCTTATAACTATGTAGCTATTGTTAAATCCATCCTCCTTAGAATTAATTGAGGACTTTATTTACACTTAGCTAGCAGTCCTTGATGGCTAATAAATCCCAATCTTCTTTCTTTAACTCCTTCCCCCCCCCCAGGTGGAGTAGACAATCCCATATTGTATTTTCCTCCGTCTCTGGTGATCTTTTTCAGTTCTTTCAAAATAATTCACAATTAATCTAGTGAAGTCTTCACGCAAATCCTTCCTTCTTTATTCTCCTGTTTAATGTTTTTTCTCTCTATTCCACACCAATTATGGCAAAATGTACACTGTTAACCCTTTGGGTTATGCTTCAACTAGCTAAGTATTGATGAAACAATATACATTTATGAAAATCTTTCCAATTTGGTAGTGTGCATAGGGAGGTGCAGAAAGGCAGAAGTTGGGGTGAGGTGGGAAAATATGCTGGCTCCTTTGCCCAAAGTTTTGTGCTGCCATGCCTGATTCTGATTGAAATGCATAAGCTAATTAACCACCCCAAAACAATTATGGTGTCTGAATCACACAATGACTGTGATTTTTCTCATCTGGCAGTTTTGAGTTCTGAAGAATGGGGAGGAGCAACAGAGAGCCTGACTTGTGCTCTCTTGCAGTGGAACAGCCCAGATGTTGTTGGCTGACTCAAGGAAAAAATACATGTGGGTTGTGGTTTCTCTTAAGTGTCTGCTAATATCCACCACATTGCACAGCCCAACATCCTTTCTGAACTAAGCTGACTGTTCGTAATGCAACACAGATGATTTCATCATTGGCTGGGCCCTTTCTTCTTTTTTTGAGATGTGTGAAATCAAATCCTTCTCTCTTCTACATATCCTCTCCCACCCCAATTCATTCATTCTGTTTATGTTTGAGTATCTTAAGGGGTCTTTTGAGAGAACCCTAGGGTATTGGGAATCTGGCTCTTGGTGTTGGAAAAACACAATTTCATATCCTCCCAGCTAACTAGTCACTGGCTGAGTAGGGAGCCCACATCAAGGTACAAACTCATCAACCACTTTTTGACTAATATGTCAATTCCATATTTTGCTCCAGGTTATGTCTGGTTCCTGATGGTATAAAGTTTGCCCAGTGCTACATTCAGAGCTGTAACAGAAATCAAGATATTGACCTTGACTGCATGACCAAAGCCTCACCCTTCCTCTTTTACACATGTAAAAAGGAAACAGGGCTTTGGTCTCATAGCCATCATCTTGACTTCTTTTGTTCCTCCCTGAAAAAAAGATTGCTCCTGATCACAGACAGTGTAGGCCAGTGATGACAAACCTTTTAGAGACTGAGTGCCCAAACTGCAACCCAAAACCCACTCATGCATCATTGAGTGCTGGGTGGGTGTGGCCCATTGGATGGGTTTGGCCCATTGGGTGGGCATGGCCCATTGGGTGAGTGTGGCTGCAGTGGTAACAGCAAACTGGATGGGACTAAAATCAATCAATTCCAACTTTGCAAGATCTTTTTTTTTCCGTGAGAAATGAAATTGACTGATTGAACCTCTTTTTTTTTTGCACACAGTGGGGGAGGCCTAAAGCGAAAAGGTTTTATAAAATCCAGCTGAAGGCCTAGGACTGGGGCGATGGCACGTGTGTCCACAGAGAGGGCTCTGAGTGCCGCCTCTGGCACCCATGCCATAGGTTCGCCACCACTGGTGTAGGCCCTGATTACAATGAATGAACAAAGTGTCCTTGAATATCATCTGACACAAGGAATTTGTTTTAGTACAAGAGCTAATTTGTGTTCATGGCAAAATTCACTGCTGGTTGCTTCCAGAGGGCTGCTCATTTAAAAGGTTTCATTTGCAGGGTGGTGGAGCAGGCAGGCAGAAAGTTTTGATGTTGTTGTTATTGCTAGCCTATTGGGAAACAGATGCCTTTACTGATATCCTGAAGCCTCCCAGGGTTGACCAGGAGTTTCCAAGACTTTCCATCCATGGAAATACACTCAGCTGGAGTAGAGAAACCTGCAATGAGGTCAAAGCAACCTGGCAAAAGTTCTCCATTTGGATCCTGAAGAACATGGCCTCGTATTTTCTCTGACACATGATGAGTGATTCCTTGGCAGACAAGTCTATGCAGAAAAAGATTCCCTGCAGTAGAGATAGATGCTTTTCGTCTAGGTCATATGCATGATTCATACCTTCTTGACAGCACCGCTTTTTAAATGCAAAGGAATTACGGAAGACTTTGGATAGAAGACCAGCATTAGCACACATCATTTAAAAGATGCAGGATCATTTATATTGTCAGTGATGCACAGCTGCCAGAGCCCATGCTGACACCTAATTCCTTTTTTTCCCCCTGAACAAATGTCAATAACTAAGAGAAAGTAAAACAAAAGCTAAAGTTTCCTTCAATTTTAATTTGATTTTTGCGTATGCAAAAGTCCGTGCAGTTTTCTTGACAGAAGTGATTTGCATCTGACCTTTTCCAGGATGATTTTTTTTGGGGGGGGTCATCTTCCAAGTCTATTCAACAGGACTGAGATTGTCACTATGTGTTGGGCTGTCTCTGAGACCCTTCAGCACAGTCTGTACTTTGGATCTTGTCTGATGTGGTAGATTTCTGCTTCTATGGATCTGGGGCTGCCTGCCTGGGGTCTTGTGCTGCTATGAGCAGTGCTGTATTTTAGTGCAGCCCCTGGTAAGATTTCCCAATGTCTGCCACCTCAGCTGTCTCTCATGGTCTTGCCATGGCACTTCCTCTGTGTGATCTTTCTCTCATGTCTGCTGCTGTCTCAGTCATTCTCTCAGCTTTGGGTGCCATCTTACCAATGTACTCCTGAATGCTCTAGGTTTCATCCAGGACACTCAACAGACCTGCCCATTCTCTTTCCTGCTGGTTTACCATTTCTTTGAATTGGACTTGGTGTGGAAACTTCAATATATTGTGTTGAGCTTCCAGGTCTTCACATTGGCAGCCTTTAGGTCTTTCTTTGGCCAGATACTGGTAGAGTATCTGATGACTGGCAGGCAGAGATCTTGTTCTTCTCATTGAGCTGGCTCTTCAGGATATGCCTTTTCCTTTGGTGGTACTTTGATAGTGCCGTCCTCCTTGCCTCCTCACTGTGGTTCCCATGTGACTGTGGGATACCACGTTATCTAATCTGTATGTCTGCTATGTAGCCGCCTGGTAGTTCCATCCCATCAGTCTTAATTATCTTACCTTTCTTGATTACCTTTTGGGCACACTTCATTAGTCCTAATGACATCCCTATGTTCTGATTGTAGAACTGTGTCTTGTGGTTCAGCAAGTCAATGTCTTGTTCACTCTTAGCATACTGATTGATGCCATCCACATAGAGGAGGTTGCCGATTGTAGTTCTACTCTTGAACCTGTATCTGTATCCAGTTCTTGTGATTAACTGGCTGAAGAGCTTCAAGTCTATGTAGAACAGCATTGTGGACAGTGCATCAGCTCGGTATATGCCACACTTTCAGGAAATTTTTAGGAAAGTTAAACAGGTAGGGATCCTTTGGATCTCAAGGGAAAGGATGTTACATAATTCAGGGGGCTACCATAGAAAAGACATGCTTCCCGGGCCCCACAAGATGGCAATATTTAAGGAAGGGACTAGAGCATGCCTAGTTCATGTCATCTGGTGAGATGGGCAGATCTAACCAAATCTTGCAAGTCTGATTATGCTATAACTTACCCTTTTTCCTCTTTATATTCCAGCGAAACAGGGAGGTCTTTGCTTGAATCTCTTCCAAATGTTATCTTGCAGATCTGGGCTTAAACATTGTTTCAGTCCCTTTTCCCCAAGGCAAAAATTCCTGCATATATCCGTAAAGGAAGTCTTCTTGGTCTCTACATTAGGACTGTTTCAGAGGTGTAAGCTGTTGTTCTTCTTCAGAACTTATTAATGTAGAGGGGGTTCCGGAAGATGCTTTGATATGGAGCCACGAAACTGGCTATAGTCTTTGCCATTGTTGCTGGTAAGAAAAGGTTGGATGGCTTCAAAATGAACCTGAATTACACTTAATTTATTTGTAGAATATTTTGGTTGCTTCTTTGTGCTTGCTCCATAAACTTGATGGTGATTCAGTAGAACCACTTACTTTTAGCTATGGAGTTGCATCTCTATGTGCTATTCACTCTTCAACTAGAAAAGCAAAGGTATAGTTGAGTGCGTGCAGAGATGTGTTGAGTGTCTTCAGTTCAGTAGTTTTGAAAGTATGGGATTGCAGGTCAGAAAGAAAAGGCGTTTAACTTGTTTGCCGAATTAATGCATTTTTTAATTTTTTGATTTATCAGATTTATATTAAACTGGAGCTCAACAGCAGCAGACACATTGCTCCCACTTCCTATTTTTCCAACAACACTATGAGTCAGAGAGTAACTGGCTAAATTCAGCCAGGGAGTTTCTCTGCTCCCTGATCCTAGCCCCAAACCTTCACCACTGCACCTCATCTCTTTCTGGTTTTTCATACTGAATATAAACTAATCAAACAGGCCAGGTTCACCTAAAACACAATGCCATTTTAAAAAGGTTTAACTGCAACCTAGTTCAGCCTGTTGTGCAAATGAAGCGATTCAGTGTGACAGCTGTCAAATTTAGAAATACCTCTTAGGTCACTCAATCCAATTTTCAGTGTTTCATAATAAATGATTAAAATGGGGTTAAACAAAGTTGTAAACTAACTTTCTAAACAGAGAAATCTTATATGTGTTTATTCAGAGGTCATTTCACTACTTATGCGGGGTTTACTTACACATCAAGACTTAGGGAGGACTGTCATCTAAAATAAACCAAAGTTTATCCTGTGATTTGGGCAAACAATTTCTGGGGGCAGAAGACAGAAACTGACAAACTTTCAAACTGTTTTTGCTTTACTGTTATGATCTCCAGTATAGAAAGTAAATAAAGTTTTGAACTTGAATATTTGGGCTGGAGGGGGAGAAAGATTCAAATTTCAACTCACATTATGCATACAGATGACTCTGATTCATTTTGTTTTTTTCAGCCTTAAATATCCCATGGGGTTGCCAAGAAGACAAAATAAAAATTATACCATAAGACACAGTGGTAGTTCCTTGAAGGAAAAAAGAGGCACCATTAATCTGATTTGATCAGATCTGGGATGCAAAAATATAGCTGGCCATTAGGTGGCAGCAGAGGGTTAATGGTTCCTATACAGATGGACCTCGACTTATCACCACTTGCTTAACAACCATTCAGAGTTACAATGGATCTCCCAAAAGCTACTTAAAACGTGGTTCCAAAGTTATGTTGTCCACTTTCCCCCTCGGTCACGTGACCATGATTTATGCTTTTTTTCCTGGAAACCAGCTTTTCTAGATAAAAAATGGCCCATAACAAACCATGGGTTAGCTTAACAATACTTTATACCGTAACTGCCACATTCATTTTATAATCGCTGTGTTTGCTTTATGACTGTCACAAAAAAGGTAGTAAAATTGGGTCTGGTTACGTGATGACCCATTTTATAGGAGTCATCTTACAACATACAACCGTAATTGCCAGACTCAATTACAATTATAAGATTAGAACTACCTATATCTCTTTTATGCCAGCTAGTGGTTGTCAGGAGTTTTGCACTCAGCTAAAAATAACTGATTGTTTGATTATGTGCCATCAAGTCATATTTGACTCCTACAGAACAAATAGATAGAATTTCTCCATGATGATCTGTCCCTAATTAGGTATTCCGGGCCTCCCAGTGGTGCACTCATCACCACTGTAACAATCCATCCACCTTGCTCCTGGCTATCCTCTTCTTTTCTGTCCTTCCACCTTTCCCAGCATCAGCACCTTCTCCAGAGAGCTGGGTTTTCACATAATGTGTCTAAAGAAGGATAATTTAAGCCTGGTCATTTATGCCTTGAGTGAAAATTCTGGGTTGATTTGTTCAATGATCCATCACTTTGTTTTCTTGGATGTCCACGGTATCCTCAGGAATCTTTTCCAACACCACGGCTGTAATAGTAGTGTGTGTTTTAATACCTTCTGAGAAATATAAAAAAATGCAAGGAATGATAATTACGTAGAGGGCAAATGTTCTATCCCAACATGAAGTGAAGTGGGGGTTCATTCCCCACAGAAGGAAATTTCTGACAGGGAAAGACTTTGCTGATCAAATCTGTTGGCTGGTATTTACTGTTCCATGTTATCTGAAGAACAGCTGTTTTCAAGTAAACAATTAAAAAAGCCAGATGTGTTACCTTGGCTAAACTGATAGCTAAGGCATTGTTGTGTTAGAGTGTTAGATTAAAGAGCTTTTCTCCTCTTTAAAGAATGTGTTTCTGAATATCTCTGATTGGCCTCAAAACGCTAAAAAGTTGAAAATCAAAGCCATGGAAGTCCATTTGATGGATCTTGAGGTAAAGGTAAAGGAGTCTCTATAGTCTCTATAGATTTTAGTCCCTAGTTTTGCTGACTATAGGAGGCAGTGCTCATTTCCATCTCAAGATCATTGAGCCAATTCTATCCGAAGACATTTCCGTAGTCATGTGGCCAGCAGGACCTCATGGAATTCTGTTACCTTCCCACCAAAGTGGTACCTATTTATCTACTCGCATCTACATGCTTTTGAACTGCTAGATTGGCAGGAGCTGGGGCAAGGAACAGGAGCTCATCCTGTCATGTGGAGCTCGGGTCTCGAACCTGAGATCTTAATAATATTAACTGCTGAGCCACTGCACTGCCCTTGAGGGGGAGGGTAAAAAATTATTTTAGCGGACGAGATTATAATTAGGAAAATTTTAGAATGTGCAGAAATGGATAGATGGATGGAATTAGAGATTAAAGAGAAAGAAGACTCAGTCTATTATAACACATGGGAAAACTTTTATCAATGGTTTGCAAAATGAGATAACGAAATTGAAATTTATTAAGATGATTGATTTTTTCTTTTGATTAATTGATATGTTTTATAATTTCTGTTATTATTGTTGACTACAGTTACTGATTATTATATTAGCCCTGTTGAATACTTGTATCCAGACGATAGTTTGCTTGCTAAAGCGTGAAATGTTTTTTTTTTTTTTTTTTTTTTTTTATTGAAATTTTTCAAAAGTTTTACAAATAAAAATCCACCCCCCCCTCCCCAACCACCCCACCCCCCCCCCCGACTTCCCAGAACTGAATATAGGATTATTTAACAAATATTTTAAAAATAACATTTGCAATTTATAAAATAATTAATAATAATAATAAAAATCACAGTAATAATATATATAATAATAATATACATAACATAAACTTTAAAATGAATAATATATACTAAAAAAGAAAAAAAAAATAAAAAGAGAAGAGAGAGAGAGAAAGAAGAAAGAAGAAAGTAGACGAAGAATAAAGCATATATATATATATAAAAAAAAATATATGAATAATAATACATAAAAAATGTATATATATAAAAAAAGAAAAAGAAGAAAGAAAGAAAGAAAAAACAATCATTACAAATTATAAAAAGGCTAAATAATATTTTTCCATATCCAAATTATGTTGTATAAAATTTATCCATTTTTCCCATACCGCAAAAAATTTTTCTTGAGATTGCTCCTTTAAGAAAGCCGAAATCTTTGCCATTTCTGCCAAATACGAAACTTTATGAAACCATTCTTGTAAAGTAGGCAAAGATTCCTTCTTCCAATATTGTCCTATTAACAACCTAGCGGCTGTAATCAAATTTAACATCAATATAACCTCCTTAGCATCACAGTCAATAACAATACCTAGTAAAAATAATTGCGGAGTAAATTTTACCCTCCTTTTAAAAATTCTTTGAATATTCCACCATATCTTAATCCAAAAAGCTTTTATATGCTTACACGTCCACCAAATATGGTAATAGGTAGCATCCAAATATCCACATCTCCAGCATTTCGGCTGTAGATTAGGGTACATAATGGACATTTTCTTTGGGTCAAGGTGCCATCTATAAAACATCTTATAAAAATTCTCTCTTAAGTTTTGCGCTTGTGTGAATTTAACATTTCTTATCCAAATAAGTTCCCAAGTATCCATTGAAATCGTTTCACCAATATTCTGTGCCCATTTAATCATACAATCTTTAACTAGTTCAAGTTCTGAATCTAATTCCACTAAAACCCCATAAACTCTCTTAATATGGGTTGGCCTTTGATCTCTTACTTGTTTTAAAAAAATTTCATCTTCTCTAAGCCAGCCCATTTTACAATCCATCTTCCATCTATCCACTATTTGTCTATATTGGAACCATGAATAAGTTAAGTTTTCATGTGTTAACTCTTCCAAAGATTTTAACTGCCAGTCTTGGCCATCCCATCTTAATAACTGTAATTCCTCTGTTTCTGTTTTTTTCTTAACTGATAAGCCAACCATCTCCCTGGTTTATTAGCATTACAAAATGTATTTTGTTTCATAAATAGCAAATTAGTTGCAGCTTGATCAGCCATCAGCATGTTAAATTGTGTTTTTAACAATTTTAAAGCTCCTTTAACCTTTTCATCTAAGGGATTTGAAATTAAAAGTTTCTCTTTTAATTTAATCTCCTCTTCCAAGTCTTTCCGTTTCTGAGTCTGTTTCTGTCTATGCAAATTATTCATTTTTATCAAAATACCACGCATAAAAGCTTTACTTGCATCCCAGACCATTGACATTGATGTTCCCTTGTTCATATTTAAAGTAAAATATTCCTTTAAACATTCCTTTAATTTATGAACATTTTTTTCTTGTTTAAATAAATTCTCATTCACCCTCCAGGATCTCCTATCTTCCTTCTCTACAAACAGTTCCATCCAAACTGGACTATGATCGGACAATGTCCTAGGAAAAATTTTTAAGCGTGAAATGTTATTGGGGGCAAACCCATTGTTGTATCCATTCCCATCCTAAACCCTTCCCTGAACCCTATCCCGAATCCCACTACCCATAATGATCCTTGTCCCTCCCTACCCTGAAAAAAACTTAATAAAATATTATTTAAAAATTATTTTAGCGGGTATATATTATAGGCCCCTCTTCCGTATACGTCACATAAAGGTTCTTTGAGTTGTTCTATGCTCCAGCTGGTCTCCAGCTTTGATGGTGTTCAGCCACCATATTCTTTGACGGCCTGGTTCCTTTTACCACTATCTCTTCCAAGCATAATTGCCTTTTCCAGTGAATTCTCACCCGCATGACATGGCCAAAGTAAGTGAGACACAGAATTCTTTTACAAGGAATGCAGAAATGGTTTGCCTGTTTGGGAGATGTTTTTTCAACCTCTCAGTCCTGCTTACAAGGATTTCCTGATAATCCCCCATCCAAATAATAACAAGGTCTGGCCAAGTTTAGCTTTTTAAGGTCAGCCAAAACCATTCAGTGGCTGCCATCTGCTGCACAGCTACAAGTTGTTGTTGACTAATCAAAGAGATAAGCAACCTAGAAGCAAGGAGAAATTTCCTGACAGAGCAATTAGTCAGGGGAACAACCTGCCTCCAGAAGTTGTGAATGCTCCAACACTGGAAGTTTTAAAGAAAAGATTGGACAGCCATTTGTCTGAAATGGTATAGGGTTTCCTGCCTGAGCAGGGGGTTGGACTAGAAGACCTCCAAGGTCCCTTCCAACTCTATTATTACTATTATTATTACTATTATTATTATTATTATCCTTTCATGCATGGCAGTAGGAGGAACAAGTACTACTATATATCTGAACCCTGGCTGGACTTGAAACACAGTTTATATTTTTCAGCTGCTGGATTTCTTTTGGAATGGCCTTTATTGAATAAATGTAACATATCAAAGAGCGTCATCCTCAAATGCCTCCTATCCATTTAATTCTAGTAGCAACTGAGGAATGTTTAACATCAGTCTGGGCTTTCTGCCCTGGTTAGGGAGCCAAAGTTAAACCAATTAAACCAAGGTTTCATTAATTCCTAATTTAGATGTAAGAGGAAGCTAACAAAAACTCTTAATATCAGTTCCAAAGCTGGATATTTGGGAGGAAATAGAGGGATGAGGTTAATGCACACAGTTCATTCTTGGAATTGTCATTTTTCAGGCTATAATTGGTAATTCAAAAGAGCTGCAATAATTAGAAAAAGTCAAAAGAGAGAAACAATATGATGAAGAATTTGAATGTCGCTCGGATTGTATGTTTTTGAATACTGTATGTCTGATGGGATTATTAAGGGCTACATATTAAATGTTAAAAGATTCAGATTTAGCCCTTTCCTCTGTGTTGTAGATGTTCAGTTGATCTGTCACATAAGCTGTTATTTGCCTTTGGTGGAAAATGTTCTAAATCATGAATAAAGTTAGTTTTCAAGAGCAGATAGCAGAATGGAAGACACTTAAAATGTTAAAATAGCTTTCCTACTCAGCTCTGGAGTTACAGTTTATTCCCCAGCCCATGGTTACACTTAAAACAAACAAACAAAGAGGTCCCAGGAGTCCTGGTGGCACAGAGTGCAGTATTGCAGACTAACTCTGCTCACAATCAGGAGTTCAGTCCTGATAGGCTAAAAGTTGACTCAGCCTTCCATCCTTCTGAGGTCAATAAAATGAAGACCCAGATTGTTGGGGGCAATGTGTTAACTCTGTAATCCACTTAGAGAGTGCTGTAAAGCATTATGAAGCAGTATATAAGTTTAAGTGCTATTGCTATTCATGCCTCCCTATGTGATACAACATTCACAACTTCTTCATAATGCAAGATAGAGACCATTTCATCAACCAATGCTGGAAAGAAAAAGGAACATACAAGCAAAGCTATTTACCCTCAGCCTTCATTTTGCATGATCACTAATGAGATAATTACATTTTCTATCCACAAGAGAAGCCCATGTCAAAAAGTGTTAACATTCAAGAGGATTCTTTTAAAGACATATGTTAAAAATGAACATAAAATCCTTTTTGGACATAAGTATTGTCTTGAAACATTGCTTTCTTTCTCGGTGATCTTTAATATTTAATATATCTCACAGAAAGAGGACTATTTCTGTTTGGTTTGGCTCTATTTAGGATAGAAATAAGTCACTAATGAGAGAAGTTTTCAGTCATGGTAGTTGCTCAGTTGCTCAGCTCTGAACTTGTCCCATTCAAGGGTATTCACAGGACTTGATCAAAAAGTTGGTGGCTACAATGGTATAATCAAAATTCTGCCCATTTTGTTCATGTATGCTATGATTTGATTGGCTGATGGCTTTTTTCTAACTGCAGAACATGGCAACTTCTCTGGGGGGGCCACACCTCTGCATAGTATGCTGTCTACAAATGGAGCAAAGCTAGGACAAGAAATCTAATGGAGGCCAAAGCAAAAGGATGGTTGAATTGAATTAAAAATTAATTAATTCATTATTAGAACTAAGGTTAGGGAAGGCTGAAGATCAAATCTTCAGTTTGAAGGAGCTGGTATCCAATCACACCTTTGGGTCAAATCTTCAGGCTGAATCAGTTCGATATGTGGAACTGAATCAAGTTTGCTACCAATTCAAAGGGTCGAGGAGGATCCTTGGATGGATCCTACATAGTTCATTTGGATCAGATCTTCAGATCAGCTTAATGACCTGAACTCACTCTTCAAACTGACTCAACCCTACAAAGTGAATTGCAAATCTGAAGCAATCTTGGCTCCTGTGTACAATTCTAAGAGTTTCTACATCTTCGCTCTTCTTAATTTAATGTTTTCCTTTCTGTCACATTAAAACTTATAATGGCTTATAACATGAGGATAATACTGAACACTTTAGAATTTTATGAAGTCCATCCTGAAAGACAAGCTACACTGGTTTTTCTTGATGCCCAGAAGGTATCTGATAATCTGAATTGGAATTTTATTATAACACAATTGTACTATATGGATTTTGGGACAAAATTTGGAAAGATAGTTGAGAAAATATATACTAAACAAACAGCTAGGGTAATTATAAATGAGAAAATGACAGAAAAAATTGATATAACCAAAGGAGTAAGATAAGGATGCCCACTTTCCCCTCTTCTATTTATTTTATCATTAGAAATACTCCTTACAAAAATCAGAGAGGACCAAGAAATAAAGAGTTTAAAAATTAAGAAGGAAGAATATAAGGTCCAGGCCTTCACTGATGATTTGGTATTTATTTTGGAAGATCCATTAGAAACCGGCTTTAAATTGATTCAAAAAATAGAAGAATTTGGTGAGGTAGCCGGACTTAAGATTAATAAGAATACATTCAAATTAATAACAAAAAATCTTACAAAGGCACAGGAAAGTGAACTGGAAGATAAAACAAAGATAAGTATAAACAAGAAAATAAAATATTTAGGGATCTGGCTTACAGTGAAATGTTCCTTGATTAAGGAGGACAATTATGATAAAATATTACACCAGATAAAAAAAGATTTAGAAAATTGGGAAAATTTGCAAATTTCATTTTTAGGGAGGACCGCTATGGTCAAAATGAATGTATTGCCAAAAATATTATTTCTGTTCCAGGTTATTCCAATAAAATTAGGGAAAACATTCTTTCAAGAATTAAATAAATTGGTCACTAAATTTATATAGCAAAGGAAAAAACCCAGGATTAAATTAAAACTCTTGCAAGATGTGAAAGATAAAGGGTGATTGGTGTTACCAGAGTGGGAAATATACTACCAAGCATCGAGCTTAACTTGGCTAAAAGATTGGACGGATTTGAAAAATACTAGAGTTTTAACAATAGAAGGACACGATTTGCAAGCAGCGTGGCATGCATTCCTATGGGACGAAAAACATAAAATACACAGATATTTTCAAAGACACATAGTTAGAAATACATTGCTACAGACTTGGGAAAAAATAAAACAAAAACATTATATAAGAATTCCAATGTGGTTATCCCCAACAGAAGCTCTGAAATACCCAAACCTACTGGATATAAATAAGATAATTAGATACAAGGAATTAGTAAATGAACAGGGAAATCTGAAAACAAAACAAGAATTGGAACAAGATATTGGCAGAGAGATTGACTGGTGGACATTTACACAAATTCAATCTAAATATACAGAGGACAAAAAATTATATGAAATACAAAAAGAGCCGCAAGAATTGGATAAAATTATACATGGAACAGAAATAAAATTAATTAGCAATTTATACAAATACCTATTGAGATATAAAATGGAAGATGAGGTTGTCAAAGACACAATGATTAGATGGACAAAATTTTTTGGATATAATATAGAACTGGAGAAATGGGAAAAAATATGGGAAATAAATATAAAATTGACTATGTCGGCGGCATTCAAGGAAAACCAGTTGAAGATGTTTTACAGATGGCATCTTCCACAGCAAAGCTTGCCAAGATGTTCCAGAACAAATTTGCAATTGCTGGGTATTTTAAACAGAAAATATAGTAAAGAAATATGGTACTTAATTTTATATATAATAACAGCGGCAAGAATAGCATATGCACAGTGCTGGAAAAATGAGAATATACCATCAGAGAAAGAAGTGATAAGAAAAATCCTGGACTGTGCTGAGATGGACAAATTAACAAAAGAGATAAAAGAAAGGGAAGACACAGAGTACTATATAACATGGAACAAGTGGTATGACTGGTTAGAGACTAGAAATAATAGAGGAGAATAAATATGGAAAGGTCAAAAGTGAAAATATGTGTATAATAATGTATAATAATAATAATATGAATTATTCTTAGTAAGAAGTAGAATATGAAGGAAGAAAAATGTAAATAAGAAACAACAAGGCAATAAGAACAAATATTCTAAAGAAGAATAAGGGGGAAATGTAAATAATAGAAGATTACCGTTACATAATCGCTGTTAAAAAAAGGGGGAGGAGTATATACTCTGTGTGTGTGTGTGTTATGTTTTGTTTTGTTGGTTAAAAATAAAATAAAATAAAAAACTTATAATGGAAACTTGGGATGTTGTCTGGGGACTGTACCCGGGTTTGGGGCCCCATCTCTAAGCCTTGGTCTTTCAGTGCCAGCTGCTATAAGAAAATGATGGAGGAGTATGAGGTGAAAAAAAATGAAACTCTGATTTTTGGGTTTTACCGATTAGATAGGTTTGTTGTTATAGAAATGGCTAGTTTATAGTACTATGTAAAAGTAAAGTTTTATGCTAATATCTTATTCTACTGCACCAAAAGGAGTTGGAAATAATGCCTTTTCTTTCTTTTTTCCCTTTGTCCTACACTATTCCGTTCCCTAGTCCCTCCCTTATTTTCCCATTATTTTCTTTTGTATTTTTGTATTTTATATTATAAACTAATAACATTTTAAACAAGGAAGAAAATGATGGAGGGATACCTCAAGAGCCATGCAAGGTGAAAAGTCAGCAAGGCACTCATAATAATATGAACAATTGGCAATTCAGACAAGAGAAAAACTTTTCTAGAATAGTATGTGTTGGTTTCTGATCTAATAAATTTAGGCAAATCTAGTTTTAAAGGAAGAACAAATTCTTTGCTGGGATGAAATTCATTGCTTTAAAACCATCAGCCTCCTCCTATAGATAGGCCTCGGCTTATGCCGGTAATTGAGTTTGGAATTATATTTGTAACTTGTGGTGATTTTAAGCCTGATTTTATGACTTTTTTTGCAGAGGTCTTTAAGCAAATGCCACGGTCATTAAAGGAATCCAGTTTATGCAATAGATTTTTTTTTTTTTTTGCTGGAAACTGGAAGTAAATGCCAGAAACTGCCCAAAAATGCCCAAAGTCACAGTTACTTGAGGGCAGGATGCTATTTATAGCCGTAAATGTGAGCTGGTTGCCAAGGGCCCAAAATGAGATCAGATGACTGCAGGGAAAGATGTAGCTGTCAGAACTCTGGAACCAGGTCATAATGATCTCTGGGGAGATCCGTCATTACTTCAAATAGTCACTGTGACTAGTCTTTAAGTGAGGACTACCTGTATATAACTTTGTAGTCAAGGAAATAAATTTGTAGGTCATGTGAGAAGTCAATCCAGTGGTTGACTGTGGTTGCAGGGGTGAAACCAAAAGGGCAGATGATGAAACTGGAATCTTTGGCTAGAAACTGCCATTGTAAACAAAAGAAAAAATCCTTAAAAGTCTGAATACAAAGAGAGCAGAACATTTTGGATGAATGAAAAACTCTTAAGATTAATCACACTGGGCTTGGTACTACATATTTACAGAAACCACAGACTGAATATATCTAACGATTTTTGCACAAGGAAACTGCCAGAAATGTTTTTGTCCCAGTCTTGATAAGGTGCTAGAGACATCTTATTTATGTCCTTAGCAGAGAATGTAGACGTGATAGCCTGAAGTCTGTGTGTGGCCCCTGGAATTGCTTTCCTTAAGATTTTTAATATGACAGTAAGAGAAGGTGATTATTAGCTATATAGTAAAAAAAAAAACCCCACACCTCTATATGCTGTACTTAATTTGATCTGGTTTCATTCATTTCTGATGCCAACTATTTTTTGAAGTGTGGGCCCCCAGTTATGGAGGTCCACAGAGGGCAAGGGGACCAGTCATATCATGGTAGTCATGCAACTGGACCAACAACACAAATTGCAAATATCATCGACTTGTACCATATGCTGTTATTTATCAAACTTCTATCCCTTTCTCAGTCAAATAAGGAGCCTGCATAGTATACAACAAACAAAAATTAGAACCAATTGCAATCACACCTACAAGAGCATTAAAAAAAACCCAGGTAAAAACTAATCAACAAACAAACAACAATGACCATAAAAGTAAGCCTATCAAAACAAAAATGAAGAATTGGGGAGAAAGAGAAAGAACAATATGGCATCTGATGAAAACTTGAGGAAAGACCTTAAAATAAATACTGCTTTATAAAGCCTTGGAATATTGCATCCAGTTTTGGTCACCACAATATAAAAAAGATGTTGAGACTCTGGAAAGAGTGCAGAGACAAGCAACAAAGAGGATTAGGGGGCTGGAGGCAAAAACATATGAAGAACCATTGCAGGAATTGGGTATGTCTAGTCTAGTGAAAAGAAGGACTAGGGGCAACATGATAACAGGGTCCCAATATTTGAGGGGCTGCCACAAAGAAGAGGGTGTCAACCTATTTTCCAAAGCACCTGAAAGCAGGACAAGAAACAATGAATGGAAACTAATCAAGGAGAGAACTAACCTAGAACTAAGGAGAAATTTCCTGACAGTGAGAACAATCAACCAGTGGAAGAGCTCCATCATTGGAAGCTTTTAAAAAGAGACTGGACAGCTATTTGCCTGAAATGGTATAGGGTCTCCTGCTTAAGCAGGGGGTTGGACTATTCTGGATTATTCTGTTGTTTTTCACATTGTTCTTAAATATCAATAGAAATGGGGCCAGCCTGTTCTCTGTCAGAAGGCTGTTCCAAAGCACCGATGCTGTCTTGGAAAAGTAGTCCCTCCTCACTTCAATCCACTGGAATTTTTTGGAAATGGGGACTGTATGTAGTTCCTCCTAGATATTCTAAGAGGTTGGGCAGGTACTGGTTGGAGAAGGCATTCTCTGAAATGTATGTGAAAAGGATCTTGGGAGATAGGGGGAAGAGCCACACATTGGACAACAGTTAGATAAGAGGCAGTTGAGCCTACAGAAGCAATGAGGCATGGAAAATGTCTAAAAAAATACTTTCCTTAATTTCTTGGACTGTAAAGGTGAAGGAAGAAGGATTTCAGATCTGCAAGATTCTCTTGAGGCTACCTTATAATAAAGCTAAAGCTAGATCTCCTGGATCAGATTCTTGTCTGATCTACTTGTCTGATCTACTGAAGGGCCTCCTATGTATGTGCAGATGTCACCAGGCCAAGTGCAAGCTGAACAGGCCTATGCATTCAACCTTTAGTGGGAGATACAATGCTTAAAATGCATCATGGAGTTCCTGGGGTGGATTCTGCATCTCCACATGAGCGTCTCCAAAGTATTCTCCCCATTGATAGAAATCATGACTTCTCCAGATCGAAGATCACCTAAGGCTGCTTTGTCATGCTCTATCCCCTTAGCTATTATGATACAAGGAGCCCTGGTGATGCAGTGGTTAAAGTGCAGTATTGCAGGCAAACTCTGCCCACAACTTGGAGTTTGATCCTGATGGGCTCAAAGTTGACAGCATTCCATCCTTCTGAGGTCCATAAAATGAAAACCCAAATTGTTGGGGGCAATATGCAAATAATTTATTGTAAACCGCCCAGAGAGTGCTGTAAAGTGCTATGGGGCGATATATACATCTAAATACTATTGCTATTCTATGATGAGTTTTCTGAAGTCTCTTCCTCCTGTAATCTACAACCCCAAGGGAGCTAAGCTTGTAAGATTCAAGACCACGCAGTTCCACTCGACATGGAAAGATGGCCACAGCACCCAGCAAGCCTTTGTTTAAAGCAAGGCTAGGCAATCTTTCTTAAGCTTAGACTGTGACCACAATGTTGTCTTCTGCAGGGCCTTATGGTGTGTTTGTACAGAGATACATTAGTGTGCTTTCAATGGGTCCCTTTCGGGGAGCAGGTTTTCCCATGCTGAGTTTCTTTTGGAAGTGTCATGGGGTTTTGTAGATCCTCATATTTTGAGTTATAAATCAAATGTTTGCAAATGAACAGGAAGCTACAGAAATGAATATTCAATACTTTTATGAGCTCAAAAAAAGATTGATAATAACAATGCTTGAAGGACACTCTCTGGGAAATTACACAATGGTCCAAAGAACTCATCGCCATTTCTATATTTGTACAAGCATTTAATGATTGGAACATCTGTTTGGATAGATGTTTATATATTTGGAGTGCATATTGGAGTTGATATGGCCTTTTGCTCAATTTTTGTCCTAAACTTTCTTTTAATTGTGTAACATCAGTATATAGTTTTGTTTAGTGCATGCCTGCTTTCCTTTGTGAACAAAAATGTCACACTGTTCTTTGTGTACTTCCACACCACAACCTTTTTCCTGCCAAATCCTCCCAAACTACTTTGAAACTAACTGTAACTGTATTCCCAGGGATTTTACTAGGATTACCGCAAATTGTCTTGTCTTCCCTCTTGCTTACCAAACAGAGAATGCAAACAAACAAACAAACAAACAAAAAAACAGTGCCCTAGTTTCTGAGCTGCTCTTGATCTTGGAGAAACACAATCCTCTCTGTCTACTTCACACAACAAGAGAATAAAACAAATTGTTATTTGCATCCCATACTACTGTGATGAAAACCTATTCAGAGAATATTGAAAGGGGAGAGAAAGATCAATCCAAGCTGTCTCACACCGTCACTGTTGAGCCTTCCATACTGCTTAAGGCCATTTGTCATGGGGATGAGTAATGTCAAGATGGCAACCACAACTACACAAATAATTGAAGCCTTGCCCTCTTTTATGTCCATCACATGCTTCAGCTGTGTGGATCCAGCCACCATCTTGACTTGTTTAATTGTCTCTGATGGATGCCCTCTACATGGCTATCATTTTCAAGGCAGTTTATGATCCCTTATCTTACTCCAGATCTGTTACTTCCACCCTAACTTTTTTGTTTAGATTATTGAAGGAGAACTAGCATTTTCCTTGAAGAATCTGAAGTTTAAGAATTGGGAAGAGTATAGCAAAAGTCCCCTTCAATGGGAAAGAAGAGAAGGAGGAAGAGGAAGAAGAAGAGGAGAGGAGAGGAAGACAAAAACCCAATAGCATTGGGGAAAAAAAAAATCAGCCCAGAACTTGGAGACCAAGGGTTATTTTCAAATTGTCACATATTTTTTTTATATGGAGGTACCCTATATTAAATATTCCAGAAGAGAAAGTGAAGATGTTATAACAAGTGTGCTGCCCAGAGATAATTTGGTGAGATGGGTGGCTACATAAATTGAATGAATGAATGACATTTTACTTCCCCAGTTTCTCAAAACCACAATTGCATGCTGGAGAAGTAGCCAGGTTAGGAGGACAGGGAGTGATAAATCCTGAACAATATTGACAGCTCCAGAGCTTCCATTTTAAAAGACAGCAAAAGTTGATTATTGGAGGAGGAAGAGATGGAGGAGGTGGTAGAGATGGTGGTTGCTGGGGCATTTTGTGCTGTGGATGCATCCATTGTATTGGGGACCCCCAGGTGTCCTTGGGGATGGACCGTCTGTGTAATACAACTGTATCTAAATTCAGAGTATTGTAAGGACCATTAATTTAATCTGCATGGAAATCTTCATTCATTTTATTGTATTTCCATAATACTGTCATTAGAGTAATGCCTTTGGTGTAAAATAGCAGGACAGAGCTTTGAGGAAACACTTTGGTAAACTTAGCCATCCAACAGCAGATACTGCAAAATTAATTGTGCAAAAGAGCCACTTCTCTGCAGCCTTCAATAGAATTCCACTAGAGGGTGGAATTGTGTTCCAAATTAATTTGTGGTTATTAGAAATGCCTCCAGTTCCAAAATCTCCCAGTGTGCTAATGCACAAGACTTCTCCTGTTGCTATAGAAACATATCAGAGCAGAAGATAAATAATTTGTGCCTAACAAGAGACACATTTAATTTTCTTCCCAGTTCTTAATGGTGTGAAGTTTTATCATTTGTAAAAAAAACCCACACACACAAAGATTTTTTTTTTTAACTTTTTGCATTCTTTGTTTGCCTGGATGTAACTGGATATTTCCTTTTGTTGCCTAATCTGAGATCTGCTCCATCATGTTTAGCAAATACAAGTCCCTCATTACTGCCAAAAGGAATCACAACAGATCAATCTGTCAGACATTAAGGAATGAAGTGTTAAAAAGCCACCACAGTTGTCTCGTTAATACTTCCTCCTATTTTATTATTTTCGTTCCTTGATGCCCCCCCTTCAAGTCAAACAGTCGTATTTCTTACATTTGGACAACTTCTTCTTTTATATAAGTTTTTATTGATTTTTAATATAATTCAACAGTGCTTACTCAACAAACGTGTTGTCTGAGTTTATCATTCACTAATACAGATTAAATTCCTAATCCCTAGTTCATTTCTCCAACTATTGATAAAATAAGTCCCAGGTTTGAAAATATTCTGTTTCTTCTTTTTCTTTCAGTCTCAGAGTAAGTCTATCCATTTCCACACAGTCTAGTATTTTTTTTTTAATTATTTCTTCCTCTGGTGGCATTTCTTCATTTTTCCAATATTATGCGCATATAAGTCTTGCTGCTGTTATTACGTGTAAAATCAAATATATACTTTGTGTTTCAAGCTTTTCTGGCATTATACCTAATAAAAAAAGTTCAGATTTAAAATCTACATGCTTCCCCAGCATCTTTTCTAGCCAGGTTATGTATTTGTGTCCAATATCACTTTGCTTTAACATATGTCCACCATACATGATAAGTACCTGGTTTATGATTACATTTCCAACATTTATCTGACATATTTTTAAACATTTTTGCTAATCTAGCTGGTGGCAAGTGCCATCTATAAAACATTTGGACAACTTCTATTTCTGCTTATCTTCATCACAGAAAGTGTCAGAAAGTTTAGAAATTTTCTAAGCTACTTCTTTCGCTGAGCTGGGCAAAGAATTGAGGATTGTTCATTGCCTGTGTGAGGGGACAATTCCTGAATAGTGATAAATGAGAAGCCTTCTCAGTGTGGATTTACATGCAGACTTAATCAAATTTGCACCTTCCAAAGTTGTGAAGATAAAAGCTGCTAGCATGTGCACACAAAGGAAGAAGTGTGATTTTTCACACAGACTACAGTGCAATTTTGGAGAAATCTATATTTAGGGAAATATACTACATTAAGTGAAACTTAAAGAACTTTCCCACTTTTGAGAAACAATCACCGGGAAATTTTTTTCCTCTTATTCCTCCTCCCTTCGGCCAGCATGTCCTGCAAAAGCTCACAGCTAAATCTAAACACATCTTCACTGGATGAGATGTGTGGGTTTTTTCCTCAGGACAAATGACAGGCTAAGCTTCCTGAAGCTTCTATGAAATGGAGAAAGCTCTGCGTGGAACTCCCTGACAAAGGAATATTCAGACCCATCCAAAAGAGGCAATTTAGGCAATGTCTGGCTTAAAGCTCGTCTCTGCTCATCTAAGCTGGGGTATTCACTCACAATATAGCCAGTGAAGTTAATTGACATAACTTGATTCACAGCATTTAAAAAAAACAAAAAACAAGCAGAGGGCAGCAAAAAATTTTTTTTTGAAAGGGTGCCTTAAATATTCCTTGATGGAAAAAAATAAAAAAATAAAGCAATAAAAATAAAAAATAAAACAGTTCCTCTCATTTCACAAAGTAATTACCAGCCAAAAACAGGTCACTGGGCTGTCTGGTCTGTTTTTTGCTGGTAAGCAAGCAATACGATATACTGTCACTATATCTGAGTATATGCAATGGTATCATTACACAAGCTTTACCCTAAAGCTGTGTAAAAGAGACAAACTTCAGAAGTTATCAGTGCTCCATCACGGGAGGTTTTGAAGAAAAGACTGGACAGCCATTTTTCTGAAATAGTATAGGGTCTCCTGCTGGAGTAGGGTGTTGGACTAGAACAGGAGTCCTCAACCCCTGATCTGTGGACCAGTACCAGCCTGTGGCATGCCAGCAACCAGTCTGCACAAACAAGCAAAGCCCTATTTGCGAGATACAGACAGCACACAAAACTACACATTCTTCAGTCCACGGAAAAACCTCTCTCCACAGAATTGGTCCCTGCTGCCCAAAAGGTTGGAGACCTCTGGACTAGAAGACCTCCAAGGTCCCTTCCAACTCTTATTCTGTTATTCTTATAGGGCAAGTCTTGCTATAACAGGGCCTGTTTTTCTGCAGTTGTTCTCACCCTTCAAGATAGTGCAGACAAGAAACACAACTGAGTACTACCTATTATAAGGCAACCTGAACAGAATCATGCAAGACTGAAAGTACATTTTTCTCTTCCTTTCATTTTACTCTCTGAAAAACTAGGGAGGGTCTCTTTTGAAATGCTTCCCACACCTTCTTTTCTTCTGTGGGCTGGGTGTAGAAAATTAGGTGTCCAGAGGAGTTCAAATGAATATATAGGTTTATTGTAAAGCTCTCTAAGACAGGGCTTTTCAACCTTTTCACCCATTGTACCACTTTTAGGATATGGCAATATCCGAGTACCACCAGTCGCCTAGCAAGGTGTCAAAAACTTGATGACAAAAAAAAAAGGAAAAAAGTGATGAAATACAGGTAGTCCTCGACTTACAACAGTTCGCTTAGTGACTTTTCGAAGTTACAATGGCACTGAAAAAAGTGCCCCCCAAGCCACAGCTGAGCAAGACAGTGCCTAGCGGTATTCTTCCTCCTGGCCAAGCTTTTCATTGTTGTGAGCATTTCTGTTGAGGATTGGCAGCAGGGGTGGGGTAGGGGGGTGTTTGGTTTTTATTCCCCTCATCTGCTGGGTGGTTGCAGCAGGTTTTGGTCACTTCACATGACCCTGGGACTGTCATAAATATGAATCAGTTGCCAAGCATCTGAATGTAAATCACAAGACTGTGGAGATGCTGCAACATTCCAGCTGATCGGCACGTCTTCTGGGCTCAGAATCGCCAGGATCAGCACCGAGCTCCAGCTGGAGCCTGGCACTGATCCTGGCACTTCCACTGAGCCCTGACAGCCCTGCAGCTCCAGCCATCTCTCGCTCAGGCTTGTGCGGTGCTGCCACCGGTTCAGCTCATTCCCCTCCCCTGCTATCATTCCTAACAGGAATTTATAGGAAAATCTACAGTTAGATTCTCCACTCAGAAATCAAAAATAGCCTGGGGAATTCTATAGTCCCAGAAATATTATATCAAGATAATACAATTGTGCCATGAGTTTCCCTGATTATAGTGGGCTTATTTCAGAAAATGGGCCAGAAAAATTTCCATGCAAATTTTTAATTTTGAATGGTTGGCAATTTCAAAGCTGTATGATGTTTACTTTGCAGATTATTGTCCTTAGCATATTATATTTTCTTTTATTGCATATTGCCCAATATTATTTCTAATATTCCTGTCAATATTTTTGTCCCCACATATGGAGGATTTTTTTTACTTTGTTTGTATATAACTTTCAAAGCTCATATAAAAGGGTAAATACTTTTTTATTTAAATATTTTACCTTAGCAAGTTTACAAAAATAAATTTTTAAAAATCTAAGATACAAAAAAAAACCCGAATAAAAAATACAAAACAAACAAAAATTAGAAAAGGCAGAACTATTTATACCTCATATTTATCAAATGTCAGGGAATTTCTAAATATATGGGGGAAATTAATTATTTAATAACTTTGCAAAATATCATAAAATCTTTACCACTGAAAAATACATTGAAGTATTATTTGACCAGTACACAAAGTTACCTTTTCAACTGCATGTCGTTCTCAAGTGCTAAGAAAATCATGCCCAATTTTATAGCCATTTTTACTAATGAAGTCGTTAAGTGAATTACATGATCATTAAGGGAATCAGGCTTTTCCCATTGACTTTTCTTTTTGGAAGCTGCCTAGGAAAGTCACAAATGGGGATCATGTGGCCCTGGGATGCTGCAACTATGGTAAATATGTGCTGATTGATAAGTGCCTGAATTTTGATCACATGACCATGGGGGGATATTGCAATGGGGGGAGGGAGAAGTGCAAGTCCCGGTCGTAATTCAATATTTTTCAGAGCTATCGTAAGTTCAGTCACTAAACAAATAGTTTTAAGTTGAGGAACTTGTATATATTGCTCTTGTTATAAATTAGAGAGACAAAAAAATTCCACTTGAAGTTGAGGAACATAAAAGCAAATTATTTAAATTGTGAATTTCACATTTTGCTCAGAGCTTCCATTACAACATTTTGCCTTCTATTTTTAGGGTACAGTTTTTCCCTAAAGTGAAATATCCATAAGCCTCAACATTCAAACCCAGTCTATGACCTAAAACTTTACTGTTTGTAAACCTGGGAATAAAATTACTCTCCTTAGTGTATATGGACCCTGGCTATTGCCAGGATCTTAATGAAAATAAATAAAAACTTTCCAACAGAACCCAAAAGATATACGTTCTATGTGAGGTTCATTCCAAATAGATGTAATTGATAAGATATAAGCCCAACAATAGTCTAAAATCTGGTAAATTAAAAGCACATTCTAACAGTCAGTTTAGCTAATGAATTCCTAGGTGGTCTATATTTTCCCATATATATTTCCTCAATGGCTTATCTTATCCAAAGAAAATATTTATATGGGATTAATATTGGAATACTTTGAATAAATAAATTAATCATGGAACAATATTCATTTTAATAACAAATTTATTCCACCAACTTAAAGAATTTTGATCCATCTATTAAGGCAAATTCTCTAAAATATGCATTAAAGCATATTTAAAACAGGTCAAAAAACTACAGACTATAAAATTACAGGTTAATTTAAATCATATTCATTTGCATAGAATTTTTTGGGGTATTGTTAAGCTGTTGCCTGGAGACTTTGGCTTATAGAGTGACTAATAATTAAAATAAATCACAAACTGTGCAAGTTCTATAGTTTGATTCAGTAAAAGAAGTTCATTTACTTGTGATTTTATCTAACTTGAAGAACAGTATATTAAAAAACAACTTAAGAAGGCCAGGTGCTTAACAAGCAAACCAATGAAAGCTTCATTGAAAAACAGGACTATGGAATGAAAATAGTTTCAAGATTTTTTAGAGAGAATGACTTCCTAAAATTGGGAGGGAGAAAATTTTGCTTTTGAGGTAAAGGCCTTGCTGATTTTCAACAATCTGATTTCTCTTAATAGCACAGTGATGTGAAGGTCAAAATAACTCCTGTCTCTTTTACTGTCCACTTTAATATGGCAGTATTCCAACCCATTGTTTTTTTTATGGTTTTTTTTAAAGAAAAGACGATCTCTATCTGCATCTGCTTTCATTCACCGTTTCCCTAACATATGGAGCTTATATATGCAACACCCTAATATATACCATTTAATGTAAATTTTTGGAGAATCATTTCTTTAAAGCAAAATTCTCTTTGTTTCATAAAACTCCCTGCGTCAGCCATGAAGGATGTAAAATTTCCTGCAAGCACTCTTCTTTTGTATGTTCTTTATGTTTGTCTCTTTTATTGCCTTATATCTGGCCTGTCTAAATCAGGATGACCAGTAGATGGCAGCCAAGAGAGGCAAGAAACCCCCAAGTCTTCTTTGCCATCAAATTTTTGCAACCCAGACGTGGTGCACAGTTTTAAAAGCATACTCTCTTTTCCATACATGTTTCATGTATAAATATAAAAAGTTAGTAGGAACTTGTGGAAATATGGTGGTAAGAACAAACAATCAAGCAAAAAGCAATACCTTAATTAAGGGATTACCAAGAAGAAAACCACAGCCATACCAATATTGGCAGGGCAAACTACTGAATATAAACAGGAAGCAAACCCCACACTCTTCAGAACTGATGATGTTACCTAGTCGGGTAATGAAACGGTCAGCAAGCAAATAACCACACTTAGACAGCCCCAAGTATTCCACAGTTCAGCCCTGAGCTACAGATATTCTATTGGTAACAATTTCCACACTGAAGAAAATCAGATCCTAGTAGATAACTGTGCTATGACAAAAGTCTGTTTTACAAAGCCACACCTGTAAAAATTCATGACAGATTTTTTTTTCATGTTAGAGCAGATATTGATTTCAAACTGGGTAGGATAGCTTTCTCCAATCAGATGAAGATTGTGAATGACTGGTTTATGGCTTAAAGCAGGGGTCTTCAAACTTGGTCCTTTTATGACTTGTGGACTTCAACTCCCAGAATTCCTCAGCCAGCGTGCCTGGCTGAGGAATTCTGGGAGTTGAAGTCCACAAGTCATAAAAGGTTCATGTTTGAAGACCCCTGGCTTAAAGGATGTGTATATAACTATAACTGAGGCTGGAAGTGAGTAGTATGGATATGGAATTAATGTAAACTGATCACAACTCATAGTTTCCCAAGTACAGTGGTGGGTAAACTCCACAGCCATTGAACTTTATGGATATTCTGTTCATTAGTTGAGATGTAACCAATATGTCTGTGGAGATTTTCAGTCATTCAGCTTGCAAAGCTATGATCTCAAATTAAGAAAATGGAACTGGCTTTAACTGAATATATGCTGGTTACATCTCAAAGGTGATTTTTCTAAAGGCAGAGAGACTGTTTTTTTCTTGAGGAAGAAGATGTTTTGCTTCTCATCTTAGAAGCTTCATTGGTTCTGGCAGAATGGTGGGGGCAATGGAAGTGCTAACGACCAGATGACTGCAAAGGAATACGATCCCTCCCACCCCACCATCTTGTCAGAACCGATGAAGCTTCTTGGATGACAAATGAAACATCTTCCTCAAATAAAAAAAAAAACAGTCCAGTTGCCTTTTGCTATAGCACCTTTGTGATGTAACCAGAGTGTATTTATTAAAACCAATTCTATTTTCTTAATCTGAGATTATAGCTTGCAAGTTAATTTTAAACTGGTAAAAAGGTTTTCTGGTTGCTGAATTGCAATGCCCATAAAACCTACTGTGTGCATGAGGTTTAGCCCAGTAACAATATAGTTGATGCATTGATGGAGGAATATTCTCTTTGAAGCATCAAGTTAAAGACTTTGAACAAAAAGGGAAGAAAGCAATGGAGGAAGAAAAATTTTCACTCACCAGTGGTTAACTACAGAGACTATTCGAAAGGGCCTAGTTTTAGCAACAATTTATTTGTTTTAAAATGTATTTTCTGCATACTGTATATAAAAATAGAACCACAGGGAGAAAATGGAGATTCACACTCCGTAGAACACCTAGCAATGAACATCTTGCTGTGTGAAAACTGTTATGTCCTGAGCCTTGCAAGCAGGCTCGGGGCATTGCAGGCGGTCCCAGGCAGGTGCAAGCTGCCCGGGACCAGACAGGCTGTTGCCAGTGCTTGTGCGCATGCGCAAGTACTGGCGCGCGAAAAGTAACACATTGACCCGGGAAAGTCCTATAAAAGGAGGCCGCGTGTTTTGGGCGTTTGCCGCCATATTCCAATGTAAGCTGAACTGAAGAATAAAGGTTTCCTGAGAACTACAACTGCTTCTCGTGTCTTACCATTTCGCGATGGACTCGACAAAAACCATTGCTCCTTTCTAAATAGCAATATTATAATTTAAATACTAGGAAGAAAAAAATTAAATTGTTGGGGGGGAGGAAAGCTCAGGATTATATTTCTTATTTCTTATTTCTTATTCATATGCCATGAATGAGTTCAGCAATCTGTTTTCTTAAAGAACTAGAAAATATAGCTTGATAGTAAAAACAGGGCTACCAATTTTTACATTTTAGCCCATAGTGTAGCAATTATTTATTTTCTCAGTGCATCTTGGAAGTAAATTCAAGATTGTGGCACAGAATAACAAGATCAGCCTTTGACTGCATCAGTGCTTCACTTCTTATCTAAAGAAAAGACCAGTGACATTACCACCTGTGAAACATATTGAGCTACAAATAATCCAGTCTCCTTTTAGCCTGGTTTAAAGCTTTAAACCAGGCTAAAAGGAGACTGGATTATTTGTAGTTCAATATGTTATAAGAACCCATCCATCATCTTAGTAAGTTAGAACCAGATGTTCACGTTAAGCCAAACTATGGTTTATATCTTTAGATATTAAATGGTATATGGGCACAGCAATTGTACTTTATTAGCTCTTGTATACCACAAGTGTGAACATAATAATTCATTAAAGCAAGCATTTTAATTTAATGTTATCTGTGAACCAATTTAGTGACCAAAATCACTGGAATTATAACTAGCCCTGATGCTGTTACTTAGTTTGGGTAATGAAATGTCTGCAGGAAAACAAGCAAACTCAGAGAGCATCAAAGACCCCATAATTCAACCCTGAGCTACAAATAAACTCCTTTATTGGCTAATAGATTCAAATGTATACATAAATAATCATGCATCATATTAAACCATCTCAATACTTTTGAGACTACTGTGGATAGTCAAGATATCAAACAAATATATCTTCAAACAAATCAGCCCAGAGTTGTCACTCGAGACACAAATGGTCAGGTTCAAATGATCCTACTCTGGGCACATTATGCAAAAATCTAGCTTGCAATAGTGGTGAATATCTGTAGCTCGGGTGTAGGATAAGGATGAAGGTTTGTTCTCCGAGCTTGTGGGTTGGTTTCCAAATGTTTTATTACCAGGCTAGGTAGCATCTTCAGCAGAGTATCTGTGTTCTTCTGTTTATAAGGGCTTCAGGTGTGGGTGTGTCAGATAACAGTCTGCTGTTGGGTCTTGTGATAGGTCAGGTGTGAGTCATCAGTGAGAATCTTGTGAGGGGGAGGTTACATCAGGGTAGGGTCATTGGGAGGTGAACTGCTGGTGGGGGGAGTGGGGGCTTGGTTGAGGGTCAGTGCTGTCTGTGGTTGGTTGTATGGTTGATTTGAATTCTGAGGGGCTCATAGCCTGGTTATAGATCAATGTGTCTGTTGATGGAATTGCTTGTGGATTGCCTGGCTTCCACGAATTCATGAGCGTGGCTGGTGGTAGTGTGGCCAATGATTTTTGTGTTGCTCCAATTGAAGATCTAGCTTTTCTAGAGAAGGCTGTAATTCTGGGAGAGGTACAAGAAAAGAGAACAACCATAGCAGCAAGGTGGATAGACTATTACAGTGGTGATGGGAGTGCCATTGGAAGAGCTGAAGGACCAGGTTAAGGTGGACCAGATCATCATGGAGAAAAATCTATCTCCATGGTTGTTTAGAGTTGACAACAACTTGATGGTACAAAATGAATGAATGTGATTTATTTAATAATCTTCAGCTGGCTGGGTTACTCACTATATTGAACTATCAAATCATTAGCTTTATGGCTTAGCATGTAGGGTAAAGCTATCCAGTATGCCAAAGGATTTTGTACCATGCAGTGCTCCAATAAAAGTGTGTTCAGATACCAAAAAGTAAGGTGCCCTCATTTGACAGGCATTCTACTGTACAGAACATGTTCCTTTACTTGAAGAGACCAGTCCAAGCTGGCAGATTTCAAGATCAAGAGTCCTAAGTCCTAAACTTGCCAACAAAACTGACTGTGTCTGAATTAACCTATTTTTTTAAAAAATATCTTATGGGACCTTATCAGGTTTTTGGCAGAACTCTATAATTCTACAGAATGCAGTTTATAGAAGCTGGTCCTAACAATGTTGCTTTCTCTTTGTGTTTGAATTTGAGTATACCCCAAAGCAAGCCTTTCTGAAACTTTTCCCTGTGAATCCAACCCCTCTGTATCCCTCTGTCCTCCACCAAATTCTGATATGATGCCCCTGATTATTAAGCTGCCGATTAAACCAATTAAAACTTGCAGCCTTGGCCATTTGGCAACATTAGAATGAAATTTAATTGGCTGTAATTAGTTACCGCAGAGAAGAAAAGTTGGTTTGCAGGGGGGGTGGTTACATGAAGAGGGAAAAAATGGAATGCTATCCAATGGTGCAACCATTTTAATTTTGCCATTAAGCAAACCAGAACAACAATAAGCATGGAATAAAGGCAGAATAGAATGAGATGATTCTGTTGAAACCTTGAATATCGTCTCTTGCTACCTTTTCTTTTTCTTCACCTTGTCAAGGAGTCAATTATCTCCTCCAAGTGTCCATGCATTTTTCCTTCCACCTTCATTGAAATAGTCTGATATCCATGCACAAATGTACACACTGGGTTTGTCTTTCATGCCAAGATGAAAGAGCTGCCAATGGTGCTCTTTTCAGTTTTTCAAAATGAGCAGAATGGCCCTTGTGTTTCCGATAAGGAGGCTCTGGCTGTAGCTTTCATCCTGATCCGAAGCTCCTAGAGGTTTCCCTATTCGTTAACCTCTTCGCTGAACCGAATATGCCTCTGATTTGCTAATTAGGTACAGTCTAAGCTTTAATAAGTCTTCAAGATGCCTCTCCGGGAATAGCAAGGTTCAAAGGGAAAAAAACGGTGAGGAGCTTTTATCCATCTTTTACCTGAAACTAGCTTTGATAAAAGGCCAAGACTCCCATCTCGGTGGGTAAAGTAAACTCTGCAGAAGATAAAATATGGAGAAGTCTTAAAAGCTAAGTTTAAGGGGCACGTTTCCCCCCCTCATGGGCAGCTCTTTTTTAAAAAAAAATCATTATTTTTCTTCTCCAAATGCTCCAACTGGACTGCAGACTAGCAGTTTATAGTAGACTTGTAAACGTTGACCTATGACCAAGTTGGAAACAGAACATTTATCATAAATTCAACCACCCAGGATCCTTTTAAGACTTTAAGAGATGGAGGCAGGAGGAGAGGGAGGGTTACTGAGTGTTCCTTTCTTCTCACTTCATCCTTTGCCAAAGGATGGGTTTTTTCCCCTCTCTTTTTTATTTTTTATTATTTTTTTTGCCCCATTGGAGTCAAAGGTATCTCAACAGGAGGGTCTGGAGAACCCTCATACTGGAAGTGTATTATATTTCAATAGATGTAGTTTTATTGCTTGAATGTAGAGTATGGATCCCCTCAATCATTTTCAATGCTTAATCACAGCACCCCAAGACATTTATTAATGTATTTATTTATTGAAATTACTCTGGGCTTCTATGGAAGGAAGGGCAATCCAGAAGTCGTAACACCACGTGGTAAACACCCGGTTGTTCAAATGGGAGTTAATGGGAACGTAGGAAGGCAGAGAGGTCACAGTGTGCTAAAAAGAGATTGTCTCACTTTGCCAAAATGTCCAATTTTGCTTAGGGGAATTTCATTCAAATCTCCCATCGCTTTGAAAGAAGGTTCAAAAGCCAATTCTGCTTTGTCAAACTGAAAATGGGCTGATAGAAAAAAAAAAAAGAAAAAAGAAATACTAATATGGAGAATTTCTCTGTCTGGTATGGGACAAATATCTCAGCATTTTTTGAAACTGGGACTTTCCAGCAACCGCAGTGAAACACAATGCACACAATCAGCACATTTTACAATATTTTGTGATGTTTTGTAATTGCTTCCTTACTGTGGCTAATATCATTTTTCTTTTGTTCTAGGTGCCCTTTTATAGTTCTTCTTTTTAAACAGTGACTGTTTCTTCAGCTCTGACTACTTGATGGGGAATGGAAGGATTTATATTTATATTTTTATAGTCCTTGCAGACAGCTGGGTGACTGAGAATCTCCATAGACATTTAGCTATGCACTTTGGAATGGTGCAGGAGTATGAATGGATTTCCAGAAAACATTGCACCCTACAAGAACCATTTGCCCTTCAGTTTGAGATGCAGACAACACAGACTCATCCCCAACAGCCTGAGCTTGTCTTCCACAGTGAAGGGACACAGGGCAAAAACCATCCTGCAGCCAAGAAGGCTCCACATTCATTTGCACTACTCAGGTGACCCTGAGGACACAGGTAAACCTCCAAGGGCCTCAATGATTCTCTAAAAAGATGCAGCTGTCTGCAAGGAATATAAATCCTTCCCTTCCCCACCATCCAGTCAGAGCTGAAGAAGCTTCTTGGATGAGAAGCAAGAGGTCTTCAAAGAAAAAAAAGAAAGTCCAGTTGCCTCATAAAAAAGCACCATTGGGATATTGCCTGCTGGCTACATGCAAGTGCCTAAGCAGACTGGGGGGCTGTCTCTGGGCTAATCCCCGCCCAGTCAGGATGGCTTCTTGGTGTTGAGACTTCACAGGAGACGCAGACCACCAACTCTGCTTTGTGTCCTAAGCCTCTGCATATGGATCATATGCTAATCATGTCTGTTCAATACTTAGGGGTGAAAGGCTCTACAGTATATCCTGTTACAGATTCCTCGGGCCATACAGTCTCCTTGTTTACAGTTCTGTCAAAAGAAATCAGGGATGTTTTTATAACAGGGAAAAGGCAGAGCGGGGTGTGGGGGGGTGGGGGTGTAAAAGCAAAATAGAAGTGTGCAGGAACAGGCTTGCTTTCTCCCCAAGCTATTATTAGTCTTGGGAGGAAGCCAAGGAAAGGAGAGGTTACCTACTAACTTAACATCTGTGAACAAGAGGTTACACTGGGCCCAAAACTTAAGTTAGGTCTCAACTCCACCCGGTGTTTCTATCACCTCCCAGGTAGGGCTCCTTTCTAGGCTTTAAGAGAAAGGCTGCCTACACTGGATAGAACCAATTAGCAAATTGAGATACAGCCTTGGTCTTGTTTCTATCCACTAAGGAAAAGGATGGGAAGAATGGCTGCCACGACCAAAGCCATTTCCTGGACTTAGTTGTAACTGAGTACTGTACCTGTTTGGTATAGTGGTGAAGGCATGAGGCTGAAACAAAGAGACTGTGAGTTCTAGTCCCATCTTAGCCACAAAGCCGATTGGGTCGGCTTTGCAAGAGTCCCTCTCTCTCAGCCCTAGCAAGGAGGCAGTGGCAAACCACGTCTGAAAAACCTTGCCAAGAAAACTACAGGGACTTGTCCAGGCAGTGGCCAGGAGTAAAAAAATTGACCTGGAGGGAGGGAGGGAGGGAGGGAGGGAGGGAGGGAGGGACGGAGAGAGAGAGAGAGAGAGAGCGAGAGAGAGAGTG